>NW_028225308.1:0-727583 GCF_052327205.1 Somniosus microcephalus | reverse complement strand
TGGAGGGTGAATCAGAAGAAGCAGAATAAGGAGAAGGAGAAGGTGAAGTCTGGAGGGTGAATCAGAAGAAGCAGAAGAAGGAGAAAGAGAAGGTGAAGTCTGGAGGATGAATCAGAAGAAGTAGAAGAAGGAGAAGGAGAAGGTGAATTCTGGAGGGTGAATCAGAAGAAGTAGAAGAAGGAGAAGGAGAAGGTGAAGTCTGGAGGGTGAATCAGAAGAAGTAGAAGAAGGAGAAGGAGAAGGTGAAGTCTGGAGGGTGAAGCAGAAGAAGTAGAAGAAGGAGAAGGAGAAGGTGAAGTCAGGAGGGTGAATCAGAAGAAGTAGAAGAAGGAGAAGGAGAAGGTGAAGTCAGGAGGGTGAAGCAGAAGAAGCAGAAGAAGGAGAAGGAGAAGGTGAAGTCTGGAGGGTGAATCAGAAGAATCAGAAGAAGGAGAAGGCGAAGGTGAAGTCTGGAGGGTGAATCAGAAGAATCAGAAGAAAGAGAAGGAGAAGGTGAAGTCTGGAGGCTGAAGCTGAAGAAACAGAAGAAGGAGAAGGAGAATGTGAAGACTGGAGGGTGAATCAGAAGAAGTAGAAGAAGGAGAAGGAGAAGGTGAAGTCTGGAGGGTGAATCAGAAGAAGTAGAAGAAGGAGAAGGAGAAGGTGAAGTCTGGAGGGTGAATCAGAAGAAGCAGAAGAAGGAGAAGGAGAAGGTGAAGTCTGGAGGGTGAATCAGAAGATGCAGAAGAAGGAGAAGGAGAAGATGAAGTCTGGAGGGTGAATCAGAAGAAGTAGAAAAGGAGAAGGAGAAGGTGAAGTCTGGAGGGTGAATCAGAAGAAGTAGAAGAAGGAGAAGGAGAAGGTGAAGTCTGGAGGGTGAATCAGAAGAAACAGAAGAAGGAGAAGGAGAAGGTGAAGTCAGGAGGGTGAATCAGAAGAAGCAGAAGAAGGAGAAGGAGAAGGTGAAGTCTGGAGGGTGAATCAGAAGAAGCAGAAGAAGGAGAAGGAGAAGGTGAAGTCTGGAGGGTGAATCAGAAGAAGTAGAAGAAGGAGAAGGAGAAGGTGAAGTCTGGAGGGTGAAGCAGAAGAAGTAGAAGAAGGAGAAGGAGAAGGTGAAGTCAGGAGGGTGAATCAGAAGAAGCAGAAGAAGGAGAAGGAGAAGGTGAAGTCTGGAGGGTGAATCAGAAGAATCAGAAGAAGGAGAAGGAGAAGATGAAGTCTGGAGGGTGAATCAGAAGATGCAGAAGAAAGAGAAGGAGAAGGTGAAGTCTGGAGGGTGAAGCAGAAGAAACAGAAGAAGGAGAAGGAGTAGGTGAAGACTGGAGGGTGAATCAGAAGAAGTAGAAGAAGGAGAAGGAGAAGGTGAAATCTGGAGGGTGAATCAGACGAAGTAGAAGAAGGAGAAGGAGAAGGTGAAATCTGGAGGGTGAATCAGAAGAAGCAGAAGAAGGAGAAGGAGAAGGTGAAGTTAGGAGGGTGAATCAGAAGAAGCAGAAGAAGGAGAAGGAGCAGGTGAAGTCAGGGGGGTGAAGCAGAAGAAGTAGAAGAAGGAGAAGGAGAAGGTGAAGTCAGGACGGTGAAGCAGAAGAAGCAGAAGTCTGGAGGGTGAATCAGAAGAAGTAGAAGAAGGAGAAGGAGAAGGTGAAGTCTGGCGGGTGAATCAGAAGAACCAGAAGAAGGAGAAGGAGAAGGTGAAGTCTGGAGGGTGAATCAGAAGAAGCAGAAGAAGGAGAAGGAGAAGGTGAAGTCTGGAGGGTGAATCAGAAGAAGCAGAATAAGGAGAAGGAGAAGGTGAAGTCTGGAGGGTGAATCAGAAGAAGCAGAAGAAGGAGAAGGAGAAGGTGAAGTCTGGAGGATGAATCAGAAGAAGTAGAAGAAGGAGAAGGAGAAGGTGAAGTCTGGAGGGTGAATCAGAAGAAGTAGAAGAAGGAGAAGGAGAAGGTGAAGTCTGGAGGGTGAATCAGAAGAAGTAGAAGAAGGAGAAGGAGAAGGTGAAGTCTGGAGGGTGAAGCAGAAGAAGTAGAAGAAGGAGAAGGAGAAGGTGTAGTCTGGAGGGTGAATCAGAAGAAGTAGACGAAGGAGAAGGAGAAGGTGAAGTCTGGAGGGTGAATCAGAAGAAGCAGAAGAAGGAGAAGGAGAAGATGAAGTCTGGAGGGTGAATCAGAAGAAGTAGAAGAAGGAGAAGGAGAAGGTGAAGTCTGGAGGGTGAATCAGAAGAAGCAGAAGAAGGAGAAGGAGAAGGTGAAGTCTGGAGGGTGAATCAGAAGAATCAGAAGAAGGAGAAGGCGAAGGTGAAGTCTGGAGGGTGAATCAGAAGAATCAGAAGAAAGAGAAGGAGAAGGTGAAGTCTGGAGGCTGAAGCAGAAGAAACAGAAGAAGGAGAAGGAGAATGTGAAGACTGGAGGGTGAATCAGAAGAAGTAGAAGAAGGAGAAGGAGAAGGTGAAGTCTGGAGGGTGAATCAGAAGAAGTAGAAGAAGGAGAAGGAGAAGGTGAAGTCTGGAGGGTGAATCAGAAGAAGCAGAAGAAGGAGAAGGAGAAGGTGAAGTCTGGAGGGTGAATCAGAAGATGCAGAAGAAGGAGAAGGAGAAGATGAAGTCTGGAGGGTGAATCAGAAGAAGTAGAAAAGGAGAAGGAGAAGGTGAAGTCTGGAGGGTGAATCAGAAGAAGTAGAAGAAGGAGAAGGAGAAGGTGAAGTCTGGAGGGTGAATCAGAAGAAACAGAAGAAGGAGAAGGAGAAGGTGAAGTCTGGAGGGTGAATCAGAAGAAGTAGAAGAAGGAGAAGGAGAAGGTGTAGTCTGGAGGGTGAATCAGAAGAAGTAGACGAAGGAGAAGGAGAAGGTGAAGTCTGGAGGGTGAATCAGAAGAAGCAGAAGAAGGAGAAGGAGAAGATGAAGTCTGGAGGGTGAATCAGAAGAAGTAGAAGAAGGAGAAGGAGAAGGTGAAGTCTGGAGGGTGAATCAGAAGAAGCAGAAGAAGGAGAAGGAGAAGGTGAAGTCTGGAGGGTGAATCAGAAGAAGCAGAAGAAGGAGAAGGAGAAGGTGAAGTCTGGAGGGTGAATCAGAAGAAGCAGAATAAGGAGAAGGAGAAGGTGAAGTCTGGAGGGTGAATCAGAAGAAGCAGAAGAAGGAGAAAGAGAAGGTGAAGTCTGGAGGATGAATCAGAAGAAGTAGAAGAAGGAGAAGGAGAAGGTGAATTCTGGAGGGTGAATCAGAAGAAGTAGAAGAAGGAGAAGGAGAAGGTGAAGTCTGGAGGGTGAATCAGAAGAAGTAGAAGAAGGAGAAGGAGAAGGTGAAGTCTGGAGGGTGAAGCAGAAGAAGTAGAAGAAGGAGAAGGAGAAGGTGAAGTCAGGAGGGTGAATCAGAAGAAGTAGAAGAAGGAGAAGGAGAAGGTGAAGTCAGGAGGGTGAAGCAGAAGAAGCAGAAGAAGGAGAAGGAGAAGGTGAAGTCTGGAGGGTGAAGCAGAAGAAGCAGAAGAAGGAGAAGGAGAAGGTGAAGTCTGGAGGGTGAATCAGAAGAAGCAGAAGAAAGAGAAGGAGAAGGTGAATTCTGGAGGGTGAACCAGAAGAAGTAGAAGAAGGAGAAGGAGAAGGTGAAGTCTGGAGGGTGAATCAGAAGAAGCAGAAGAAGGAGAAGGAGAAGGTGAAGTCTGGAGGGTGAATCAGAAGAAGCAGAAGAAGGAGAAGGAAAAGGTGAAGTCTGGAGGGTGAATCAGAAGACGCAGAAGAAGGAGAAGGAGAAGGTGAAGTCTGGAGGGTGAATCAGAAGAAGCAGAATAAGGAGAAGGAGAAGGTGAAGTCTGGAGGGTGAATCAGAAGAAGCAGAAGAAGGAGAAGGAGAAGGTGAAGTCTGGAGGGTGAATCAGAAGAAGTAGAAGAAGGAGAAGGAGAAGGTGAAGTCTGGAGGGTGAAGCAGAAGAAGTAGAAGAAGGAGAAGGAGAAGGTGAAGTCAGGAGGGTGAATCAGAAGAAGCAGAAGAAGGAGAAGGAGAAGGTGAAGTCTGGAGGGTGAATCAGAAGAATCAGAAGAAGGAGAAGGAGAAGATGAAGTCTGGAGGGTGAATCAGAAGATGCAGAAGAAAGAGAAGGAGAAGGTGACGTCTGGAGGGTGAAGCAGAAGAAACAGAAGAAGGAGAAGGAGTAGGTGAAGACTGGAGGGTGAATCAGAAGAAGTAGAAGAAGGAGAAGGAGAAGGTGAAGTCTGGAGGGTGAATCAGACGAAGTAGAAGAAGGAGAAGGAGAAGGTGAAATCTGGAGGGTGAATCAGAAGAAGCAGAAGAAGGAGAAGGAGAAGGTGAAGTTAGGAGGGTGAATCAGAAGAAGCAGAAGAAGGAGAAGGAGCAGGTGAAGTCAGGGGGGTGAAGCAGAAGAAGTAGAAGAAGGAGAAGGAGAAGGTGAAGTCAGGACGGTGAAGCAGAAGAAGCAGAAGAAGGAGAAGGAGAAGGTGAAGTCTGGAGGGTGAAGCAGAAGAAGCAGAAGAAGGAGAAGGAGAGGGTGAAGTCTGGAGGGTGAATCAGAAGAAGTAGAAGAAGGAGAAGGAGAAGGTGAAGTCAGGAGAGTGAAGCAGAAGAAGCAGAAGAAGGAGAAGGAGAAGGTGAAGTCTGGAGGGCAAAGCAGAAGAAGCAGAAGAAGGAGAAGGAGAAGGTGAAGTCTGGGGGGTGAAGCAGAAGAAGCAGAAGAAGGAGAAGGAGTAGGTGAAGTCTGGAGGGTGAATCAGAAGAAGTAGAAGAAGGAGAAGGAGAAGGTGAAGTCTGGAGGGTGAATCAGAGGAGGTAGAAGAAGGAGAAGGAGAAGGTGAAGTCAGGAGGGTGAAGCAGAAGAAGCAGAAGAAGGAGAAGGAGAAGATGAAGTCTGGAGGGTGAATCAGAAGAAGTAGAAGAAGGAGAAGGAGAAGGTGAAGTCTGGAGGGTGAATCAGAAGAACCAGAAGAAGGAGAAGGAGAAGGTGAAGTCTGGAGGGTGAATCAGAAGAAGCAGAAGAAGGAGAAGGAGAAGGTGAAGTCTGGAGGGTGAATCAGAAGAAGCAGAATAAGGAGAAGGAGAAGGTGAAGTCTGGTGGGTGAATCAGAAGAAGCAGAAGAAGGAGAAGGAGTAGGTGAAGTCTGGAGGATGAATCAGAAGAAGTAGAAGAAGGAGAAGGAGAAGGTGAAGTCTGGAGGGTGAATCAGAAGAAGTAGAAGAAGGAGAAGGAGAAGGTGAAGTCTGGAGGGTGAATCAGAAGAAGTAGAAGAAGGAGAAGGAGAAGGTGAAGTCTGGAGGGTGAAGCAGAAGAAGTAGAAGAAGGAGAAGGAGAAGGTGAAGTCAGGAGGGTGAATCAGAAGAAGTAGAAGAAGGAGAAGGAGAAGGTGAAGTCAGGAGGGTGAAGCAGAAGAAGCAGAAGAAGGAGAAGGAGAAGGTGAAGTCTGGAGGGTGAAGCAGAAGAAGCAGAAGAAGGAGAAGGAGAAGGTGAAGTCTGGAGGGTGAATCAGAAGAAGGAAAAGAAAGAGAAGGAGAAGGTGAAGTCTGGAGGGTGAATCAGAAGAAGTAGAAGAAGGAGAAGGAGAAGGTGAAGTCTGGAGGGTGAATCAGAAGAAGCAGAAGAAGGAGAAGGAGAAGGTGAAGTCTGGAGAGTGAATCAGAAGAAGCAGAAGAAGGAGAAGGAAAAGGTGAAGTCTGGAGGGTGAATCAGAAGAAGCAGAAGAAGGAGAAGGAGAAGGTGAAGTCTGGAGGGTGAATCAGAAGAAGCAGAATAAGGAGAAGGAGAAGGTGAAGTCTGGAGGGTGAATCAGAAGAAGCAGAAGAAGGAGAAGGAAAAGGTGAAGTCTGGAGGGTGAATCAGAAGAAGCAGAAGAAGGAGAAGGAGAAGGTGAAGTCTGGAGGTTGAATCAGAAGAAGCAGAATAACGAGAAGGAGAAGGTGAAGTCTGGAGGGTGAATCAGAAGAAGCAGAATAAGGAGAAGGAGAAGGTGAAGTCTGGAGGGTGAATCAGAAGAAGCAGAAGAAGGAGAAGGAGAAGGTGAAGTCTGGAGGGTGAATCAGAAGAGGTAGAAGAAGGAGAAGGAGAAGGTGAAGTCTGGAGGGTGAAGCAGAAGAAGGAGAAGAAGGAGAAGGAGAAGGTGAAGTCAGGAGGGTGAATCAGAAGAAGTAGAAGAAGGAGAAGGAGAAGGTGAAGCCAGGAGGGTGAATCAGAAGAAGCAGAAGAAGGAGAAGGAGAAGGTGAAGTCTGGAGGGTGAATCAGAAGAATCAGAAGAAGGAGAAGGCGAAGGTGAAGTCTGGAGGGTGAATCAGAAGAATCAGAAGAAAGAGAAGGAGAAGGTGAAGTCTGGAGGCTGAAGCAGAAGAAACAGAAGAAGGAGAAGGAGAATGTGAAGACTGGAGTGTGAATCAGAAGAAGTAGAAGAAGGAGAAGGAGAAGGTGAAGTCTGGAGGGTGAATCAGAAGAAGTAGAAGAAGGAGAAGGAGAAGGTGAAGTCTGGAGGGTGAATCAGAAGAAGCAGAAGAAGGAGAAGGAGAAGGTGAAGTCTGGAGGGTGATTCAGAAGATGCAGAAGAAGGAGAAGGAGAAGATGAAGTCTGGAGGGTGAATCAGAAGAAGTAGAAGAAGGAGAAGGAGAAGGTGAAGTCTGGAGGGTGAATCAGAAGAAGTAGAAGAAGGAGAAGGAGAAGGTGAAGTCTGGAGGGTGAATCAGAAGAAACAGAAGAAGGAGAAGGAGAAGGTGAAGTCTGGAGGGTGAATCAGAAGAAGTAGAAGAAGGAGAAGGAGAAGGTGTAGTCTGGAGGGTGAATCAGAAGAAGTAGACGAAGGAGAAGGAGAAGGTGAAGTCTGGAGGGTGAATCAGAAGAAGCAGAAGAAGGAGAAGGAGAAGATGAAGTCTGGAGGGTGAATCAGAAGAAGTAGAAGAAGGAGAAGGAGAAGGTGAAGTCTGGAGGGTGAATCAGAAGAAGCAGAAGAAGGAGAAGGAGAAGGTGAAGTCTGGAGGGTGAATCAGAAGAAGCAGAAGAAGGAGAAGGAGAAGGTGAAGTCTGGAGGGTGAATCAGAAGAAGCAGAAGAAGGAGAAGGAAAAGGTGAAGTCTGGAGGGTGAATCAGAAGAAGCAGAAGAAGGAGAAGGAGAAGGTGAAGTCTGGAGGGTGAATCAGAAGAAGCAGAATAAGGAGAAGGAGAAGGTGAAGTCTGGAGGGTGAATCAGAAGAAGCAGAAGAAGGAGAAGGAAAAGGTGAAGTCTGGAGGGTGAATCAGAAGAAGCAGAAGAAGGAGAAGGAGAAGGTGAAGTCTGGAGGTTGAATCAGAAGAAGCAGAATAACGAGAAGGAGAAGGTGAAGTCTGGAGGGTGAATCAGAAGAATTAGAATAAGGAGAAGGAGAAGGTGAAGTCTGGAGGGTGAATCAGAAGAAGCAGAAGAAGGAGAAGGAGAAGGTGAAGTCTGGAGGGTGAATCAGAAGAGGTAGAAGAAGGAGAAGGAGAAGGTGAAGTCTGGAGGGTGAAGCAGAAGAAGGAGAAGAAGGAGAAGGTGAAGTCAGGAGGGTGAATCAGAAGAAGTAGAAGAAGGAGAAGGAGAAGGTGAAGCCAGGAGGGTGAATCGGAAGAAGCAGAAGAAGGAGAAGGAGAAGGTGAAGTCTGGAGGGTGAATCAGAAGAATCAGAAGAAGGAGAAGGCGAAGGTGAAGTCTGGAGGGTGAATCAGAAGAATCAGAAGAAAGAGAAGGAGAAGGTGAAGTCTGGAGGCTGAAGCAGAAGAAACAGAAGAAGGAGAAGGAGAATGTGAAGACTGGAGGGTGAATCAGAAGAAGTAGAAGAAGGAGAAGGAGAAGGTGAAGTCTGGAGGGTGAATCAGAAGAAGTAGAAGAAGGAGAAGGAGAAGGTGAAGTCTGGAGGGTGAATCAGAAGAAGCAGAAGAAGGAGAAGGAGAAGTTGAAGTCTGGAGGGTGAATCAGAAGATGCAGAAGAAGGAGAAGGAGAAGATGAAGTCTGGAGAGTGAATCAGAAGAAGTAGAAGAAGGAGAAGGAGAAGGTGAAGTCTGGAGGGTGAATCAGAAGAAGTAGAAGAAGGAGAAGGGGAAGGTGAAGTCTGGAGGGTGAATCAGAAGAAACAGAAGAAGGAGAAGGAGAAGGTGAAGTCTGGAGGGTGAATCAGAAGAAGTAGAAGAAGGAGAAGGAGAAGGTGTAGTCTGGAGGGTGAATCAGAAGAAGTAGACGAAGGAGAAGGAGAAGGTGAAGTCTGGAGGGTGAATCAGAAGAAGTAGAAGAAGGAGAAGGAGAAGGTGAAGTCTGGAGGCTGAAGCTGAAGAAACAGAAGAAGGAGAAGGAGAATGTGAAGACTGGAGGGTGAATCAGAAGAAGTAGAAGAAGGAGAAGGAGAAGGTGAAGTCTGGAGGGTGAATCAGAAGAAGTAGAAGAAGGAGAAGGAGAAGGTGAAGTCTGGAGGGTGAATCAGAAGAAGCAGAAGAAGGAGAAGGAGAAGGTGAAGTCTGGAGGGTGAATCAGAAGATGCAGAAGAAGGAGAAGGAGAAGATGAAGTCTGGAGGGTGAATCAGAAGAAGTAGAAAAGGAGAAGGAGAAGGTGAAGTCTGGAGGGTGAATCAGAAGAAGTAGAAGAAGGAGAAGGAGAAGGTGAAGTCTGGAGGGTGAATCAGAAGAAACAGAAGAAGGAGAAGGAGAAGGTGAAGTCAGGAGGGTGAATCAGAAGAAGCAGAAGAAGGAGAAGGAGAAGGTGAAGTCTGGAGGGTGAATCAGAAGAAGCAGAAGAAGGAGAAGGAGAAGGTGAAGTCTGGAGGGTGAATCAGAAGAAGTAGAAGAAGGAGAAGGAGAAGGTGAAGTCTGGAGGGTGAAGCAGAAGAAGTAGAAGAAGGAGAAGGAGAAGGTGAAGTCAGGAGGGTGAATCAGAAGAAGCAGAAGAAGGAGAAGGAGAAGGTGAAGTCTGGAGGGTGAATCAGAAGAATCAGAAGAAGGAGAAGGAGAAGATGAAGTCTGGAGGGTGAATCAGAAGATGCAGAAGAAAGAGAAGGAGAAGGTGAAGTCTGGAGGGTGAAGCAGAAGAAACAGAAGAAGGAGAAGGAGTAGGTGAAGACTGGAGGGTGAATCAGAAGAAGTAGAAGAAGGAGAAGGAGAAGGTGAAATCTGGAGGGTGAATCAGACGAAGTAGAAGAAGGAGAAGGAGAAGGTGAAATCTGGAGGGTGAATCAGAAGAAGCAGAAGAAGGAGAAGGAGAAGGTGAAGTTAGGAGGGTGAATCAGAAGAAGCAGAAGAAGGAGAAGGAGCAGGTGAAGTCAGGGGGGTGAAGCAGAAGAAGTAGAAGAAGGAGAAGGAGAAGGTGAAGTCAGGACGGTGAAGCAGAAGAAGCAGAAGTCTGGAGGGTGAATCAGAAGAAGTAGAAGAAGGAGAAGGAGAAGGTGAAGTCTGGCGGGTGAATCAGAAGAACCAGAAGAAGGAGAAGGAGAAGGTGAAGTCTGGAGGGTGAATCAGAAGAAGCAGAAGAAGGAGAAGGAGAAGGTGAAGTCTGGAGGGTGAATCAGAAGAAGCAGAATAAGGAGAAGGAGAAGGTGAAGTCTGGAGGGTGAATCAGAAGAAGCAGAAGAAGGAGAAGGAGAAGGTGAAGTCTGGAGGATGAATCAGAAGAAGTAGAAGAAGGAGAAGGAGAAGGTGAAGTCTGGAGGGTGAATCAGAAGAAGTAGAAGAAGGAGAAGGAGAAGGTGAAGTCTGGAGGGTGAATCAGAAGAAGTAGAAGAAGGAGAAGGAGAAGGTGAAGTCTGGAGGGTGAAGCAGAAGAAGTAGAAGAAGGAGAAGGAGAAGGTGTAGTCTGGAGGGTGAATCAGAAGAAGTAGACGAAGGAGAAGAGAAGGTGAAGTCTGGAGGGTGAATCAGAAGAAGCAGAAGAAGGAGAAGGAGAAGATGAAGTCTGGAGGGTGAATCAGAAGAAGTAGAAGAAGGAGAAGGAGAAGGTGAAGTCTGGAGGGTGAATCAGAAGAAGCAGAAGAAGGAGAAGGAGAAGGTGAAGTCTGGAGGGTGAATCAGAAGAATCAGAAGAAGGAGAAGGCGAAGGTGAAGTCTGGAGGGTGAATCAGAAGAATCAGAAGAAAGAGAAGGAGAAGGTGAAGTCTGGAGGCTGAAGCAGAAGAAACAGAAGAAGGAGAAGGAGAAGATGAAGTCTGGAGGGTGAATCAGAAGAAGTAGAAGAAGGAGAAGGAGAAGGTGAAGTCTGGAGGGTGAATCAGAAGAAGTAGAAGAAGGAGAAGGGGAAGGTGAAGTCTGGAGGGTGAATCAGAAGAAACAGAAGAAGGAGAAGGAGAAGGTGAAGTCTGGAGGGTGAATCAGAAGAAGTAGAAGAAGGAGAAGGAGAAGGTGTAGTCTGGAGGGTGAATCAGAAGAAGTAGACGAAGGAGAAGGAGAAGGTGAAGTCTGGAGGGTGAATCAGAAGAAGTAGAAGAAGGAGAAGGAGAAGGTGAAGTCTGGAGGCTGAAGCTGAAGAAACAGAAGAAGGAGAAGGAGAATGTGAAGACTGGAGGATGAATCAGAAGAAGTAGAAGAAGGAGAAGGAGAAGGTGAAGTCTGGAGGGTGAATCAGAAGAAGTAGAAGAAGGAGAAGGAGAAGGTGAAGTCTGGAGGGTGAATCAGAAGAAGCAGAAGAAGGAGAAGGAGAAGGTGAAGTCTGGAGGGTGAATCAGAAGATGCAGAAGAAGGAGAAGGAGAAGATGAAGTCTGGAGGGTGAATCAGAAGAAGTAGAAAAGGAGAAGGAGAAGGTGAAGTCTGGAGGGTGAATCAGAAGAAGTAGAAGAAGGAGAAGGAGAAGGTGAAGTCTGGAGGGTGAATCAGAAGAAACAGAAGAAGGAGAAGGAGAAGGTGAAGTCAGGAGGGTGAATCAGAAGAAGCAGAAGAAGGAGAAGGAGAAGGTGAAGTCTGGAGGGTGAATCAGAAGAAGCAGAAGAAGGAGAAGGAGAAGGTGAAGTCTGGAGGGTGAATCAGAAGAAGTAGAAGAAGGAGAAGGAGAAGGTGAAGTCTGGAGGGTGAAGCAGAAGAAGTAGAAGAAGGAGAAGGAGAAGGTGAAGTCAGGAGGGTGAATCAGAAGAAGCAGAAGAAGGAGAAGGAGAAGGTGAAGTCTGGAGGGTGAATCAGAAGAATCAGAAGAAGGAGAAGGAGAAGATGAAGTCTGGAGGGTGAATCAGAAGATGCAGAAGAAAGAGAAGGAGAAGGTGAAGTCTGGAGGGTGAAGCAGAAGAAACAGAAGAAGGAGAAGGAGTAGGTGAAGACTGGAGGGTGAATCAGAAGAAGTAGAAGAAGGAGAAGGAGAAGGTGAAATCTGGAGGGTGAATCAGACGAAGTAGAAGAAGGAGAAGGAGAAGGTGAAATCTGGAGGGTGAATCAGAAGAAGCAGAAGAAGGAGAAGGAGAAGGTGAAGTTAGGAGGGTGAATCAGAAGAAGCAGAAGAAGGAGAAGGAGCAGGTGAAGTCAGGGGGGTGAAGCAGAAGAAGTAGAAGAAGGAGAAGGAGAAGGTGAAGTCAGGACGGTGAAGCAGAAGAAGCAGAAGTCTGGAGGGTGAATCAGAAGAAGTAGAAGAAGGAGAAGGAGAAGGTGAAGTCTGGCGGGTGAATCAGAAGAACCAGAAGAAGGAGAAGGAGAAGGTGAAGTCTGGAGGGTGAATCAGAAGAAGCAGAAGAAGGAGAAGGAGAAGGTGAAGTCTGGAGGGTGAATCAGAAGAAGCAGAATAAGGAGAAGGAGAAGGTGAAGTCTGGAGGGTGAATCAGAAGAAGCAGAAGAAGGAGAAGGAGAAGGTGAAGTCTGGAGGATGAATCAGAAGAAGTAGAAGAAGGAGAAGGAGAAGGTGAAGTCTGGAGGGTGAATCAGAAGAAGTAGAAGAAGGAGAAGGAGAAGGTGAAGTCTGGAGGGTGAATCAGAAGAAGTAGAAGAAGGAGAAGGAGAAGGTGAAGTCTGGAGGGTGAAGCAGAAGAAGTAGAAGAAGGAGAAGGAGAAGGTGTAGTCTGGAGGGTGAATCAGAAGAAGTAGACGAAGGAGAAGGAGAAGGTGAAGTCTGGAGGGTGAATCAGAAGAAGCAGAAGAAGGAGAAGGAGAAGATGAAGTCTGGAGGGTGAATCAGAAGAAGTAGAAGAAGGAGAAGGAGAAGGTGAAGTCTGGAGGGTGAATCAGAAGAAGCAGAAGAAGGAGAAGGAGAAGGTGAAGTCTGGAGGGTGAATCAGAAGAATCAGAAGAAGGAGAAGGCGAAGGTTGAAGTCTGGAGGGTGAATCAGAAGAATCAGAAGAAAGAGAAGGAGAAGGTGAAGTCTGGAGGCTGAAGCAGAAGAAACAGAAGAAGGAGAAGGAGAATGTGAAGACTGGAGGGTGAATCAGAAGAAGTAGAAGAAGGAGAAGGAGAAGGTGAAGTCTGGAGGGTGAATCAGAAGAAGTAGAAGAAGGAGAAGGAGAAGGTGAAGTCTGGAGGGTGAATCAGAAGAAGCAGAAGAAGGAGAAGGAGAAGGTGAAGTCTGGAGGGTGAATCAGAAGATGCAGAAGAAGGAGAAGGAGAAGATGAAGTCTGGAGGGTGAATCAGAAGAAGTAGAAAAGGAGAAGGAGAAGGTGAAGTCTGGAGGGTGAATCAGAAGAAGTAGAAGAAGGAGAAGGAGAAGGTGAAGTCTGGAGGGTGAATCAGAAGAAACAGAAGAAGGAGAAGGAGAAGGTGAAGTCTGGAGGGTGAATCAGAAGAAGTAGAAGAAGGAGAAGGAGAAGGTGTAGTCTGGAGGGTGAATCAGAAGAAGTAGACGAAGGAGAAGGAGAAGGTGAAGTCTGGAGGGTGAATCAGAAGAAGCAGAAGAAGGAGAAGGAGAAGATGAAGTCTGGAGGGTGAATCAGAAGAAGTAGAAGAAGGAGAAGGAGAAGGTGAAGTCTGGAGGGTGAATCAGAAGAAGCAGAAGAAGGAGAAGGAGAAGGTGAAGTCTGGAGGGTGAATCAGAAGAAGCAGAAGAAGGAGAAGGAGAAGGTGAAGTCTGGAGGGTGAATCAGAAGAAGCAGAATAAGGAGAAGGAGAAGGTGAAGTCTGGAGGGTGAATCAGAAGAAGCAGAAGAAGGAGAAAGAGAAGGTGAAGTCTGGAGGATGAATCAGAAGAAGTAGAAGAAGGAGAAGGAGAAGGTGAATTCTGGAGGGTGAATCAGAAGAAGTAGAAGAAGGAGAAGGAGAAGGTGAAGTCTGGAGGGTGAATCAGAAGAAGTAGAAGAAGGAGAAGGAGAAGGTGAAGTCTGGAGGGTGAAGCAGAAGAAGTAGAAGAAGGAGAAGGAGAAGGTGAAGTCAGGAGGGTGAATCAGAAGAAGTAGAAGAAGGAGAAGGAGAAGGTGAAGTCAGGAGGGTGAAGCAGAAGAAGCAGAAGAAGGAGAAGGAGAAGGTGAAGTCTGGAGGGTGAAGCAGAAGAAGCAGAAGAAGGAGAAGGAGAAGGTGAAGTCTGGAGGGTGAATCAGAAGAAGCAGAAGAAAGAGAAGGAGAAGGTGAATTCTGGAGGGTGAACCAGAAGAAGTAGAAGAAGGAGAAGGAGAAGGTGAAGTCTGGAGGGTGAATCAGAAGAAGCAGAAGAAGGAGAAGGAGAAGGTGAAGTCTGGAGGGTGAATCAGAAGAAGCAGAAGAAGGAGAAGGAAAAGGTGAAGTCTGGAGGGTGAATCAGAAGACGCAGAAGAAGGAGAAGGAGAAGGTGAAGTCTGGAGGGTGAATCAGAAGAAGCAGAATAAGGAGAAGGAGAAGGTGAAGTCTGGAGGGTGAATCAGAAGAAGCAGAAGAAGGAGAAGGAGAAGGTGAAGTCTGGAGGGTGAATCAGAAGAAGTAGAAGAAGGAGAAGGAGAAGGTGAAGTCTGGAGGGTGAAGCAGAAGAAGTAGAAGAAGGAGAAGGAGAAGGTGAAGTCAGGAGGGTGAATCAGAAGAAGCAGAAGAAGGAGAAGGAGAAGGTGAAGTCTGGAGGGTGAATCAGAAGAATCAGAAGAAGGAGAAGGAGAAGATGAAGTCTGGAGGGTGAATCAGAAGATGCAGAAGAAAGAGAAGGAGAAGGTGACGTCTGGAGGGTGAAGCAGAAGAAACAGAAGAAGGAGAAGGAGTAGGTGAAGACTGGAGGGTGAATCAGAAGAAGTAGAAGAAGGAGAAGGAGAAGGTGAAGTCTGGAGGGTGAATCAGACGAAGTAGAAGAAGGAGAAGGAGAAGGTGAAATCTGGAGGGTGAATCAGAAGAAGCAGAAGAAGGAGAAGGAGAAGGTGAAGTTAGGAGGGTGAATCAGAAGAAGCAGAAGAAGGAGAAGGAGCAGGTGAAGTCAGGGGGGTGAAGCAGAAGAAGTAGAAGAAGGAGAAGGAGAAGGTGAAGTCAGGACGGTGAAGCAGAAGAAGCAGAAGAAGGAGAAGGAGAAGGTGAAGTCTGGAGGGTGAAGCAGAAGAAGCAGAAGAAGGAGAAGGAGAGGGTGAAGTCTGGAGGGTGAATCAGAAGAAGTAGAAGAAGGAGAAGGAGAAGGTGAAGTCAGGAGAGTGAAGCAGAAGAAGCAGAAGAAGGAGAAGGAGAAGGTGAAGTCTGGAGGGCAAAGCAGAAGAAGCAGAAGAAGGAGAAGGAGAAGGTGAAGTCTGGGGGGTGAAGCAGAAGAAGCAGAAGAAGGAGAAGGAGTAGGTGAAGTCTGGAGGGTGAATCAGAAGAAGTAGAAGAAGGAGAAGGAGAAGGTGAAGTCTGGAGGGTGAATCAGAGGAGGTAGAAGAAGGAGAAGGAGAAGGTGAAGTCAGGAGGGTGAAGCAGAAGAAGCAGAAGAAGGAGAAGGAGAAGATGAAGTCTGGAGGGTGAATCAGAAGAAGTAGAAGAAGGAGAAGGAGAAGGTGAAGTCTGGAGGGTGAATCAGAAGAACCAGAAGAAGGAGAAGGAGAAGGTGAAGTCTGGAGGGTGAATCAGAAGAAGCAGAAGAAGGAGAAGGAGAAGGTGAAGTCTGGAGGGTGAATCAGAAGAAGCAGAATAAGGAGAAGGAGAAGGTGAAGTCTGGTGGGTGAATCAGAAGAAGCAGAAGAAGGAGAAGGAGTAGGTGAAGTCTGGAGGATGAATCAGAAGAAGTAGAAGAAGGAGAAGGAGAAGGTGAAGTCTGGAGGGTGAATCAGAAGAAGTAGAAGAAGGAGAAGGAGAAGGTGAAGTCTGGAGGGTGAATCAGAAGAAGTAGAAGAAGGAGAAGGAGAAGGTGAAGTCTGGAGGGTGAAGCAGAAGAAGTAGAAGAAGGAGAAGGAGAAGGTGAAGTCAGGAGGGTGAATCAGAAGAAGTAGAAGAAGGAGAAGGAGAAGGTGAAGTCAGGAGGGTGAAGCAGAAGAAGCAGAAGAAGGAGAAGGAGAAGGTGAAGTCTGGAGGGTGAAGCAGAAGAAGCAGAAGAAGGAGAAGGAGAAGGTGAAGTCTGGAGGGTGAATCAGAAGAAGGAAAAGAAAGAGAAGTAGAAGGTGAAGTCTGGAGGGTGAATCAGAAGAAGTAGAAGAAGGAGAAGGAGAAGGTGAAGTCTGGAGGGTGAATCAGAAGAAGCAGAAGAAGGAGAAGGAGAAGGTGAAGTCTGGAGAGTGAATCAGAAGAAGCAGAAGAAGGAGAAGGAAAAGGTGAAGTCTGGAGGGTGAATCAGAAGAAGCAGAAGAAGGAGAAGGAGAAGGTGAAGTCTGGAGGGTGAATCAGAAGAAGCAGAATAAGGAGAAGGAGAAGGTGAAGTCTGGAGGGTGAATCAGAAGAAGCAGAAGAAGGAGAAGGAAAAGGTGAAGTCTGGAGGGTGAATCAGAAGAAGCAGAAGAAGGAGAAGGAGAAGGTGAAGTCTGGAGGTTGAATCAGAAGAAGCAGAATAACGAGAAGGAGAAGGTGAAGTCTGGAGGGTGAATCAGAAGAAGCAGAATAAGGAGAAGGAGAAGGTGAAGTCTGGAGGGTGAATCAGAAGAAGCAGAAGAAGGAGAAGGAGAAGGTGAAGTCTGGAGGGTGAATCAGAAGAGGTAGAAGAAGGAGAAGGAGAAGGTGAAGTCTGGAGGGTGAAGCAGAAGAAGGAGAAGAAGGAGAAGGAGAAGGTGAAGTCAGGAGGGTGAATCAGAAGAAGTAGAAGAAGGAGAAGGAGAAGGTGAAGCCAGGAGGGTGAATCAGAAGAAGCAGAAGAAGGAGAAGGAGAAGGTGAAGTCTGGAGGGTGAATCAGAAGAATCAGAAGAAGGAGAAGGCGAAGGTGAAGTCTGGAGGGTGAATCAGAAGAATCAGAAGAAAGAGAAGGAGAAGGTGAAGTCTGGAGGCTGAAGCAGAAGAAACAGAAGAAGGAGAAGGAGAATGTGAAGACTGGAGGGTGAATCAGAAGAAGTAGAAGAAGGAGAAGGAGAAGGTGAAGTCTGGAGGGTGAATCAGAAGAAGTAGAAGAAGGAGAAGGAGAAGGTGAAGTCTGGAGGGTGAATCAGAAGAAGCAGAAGAAGGAGAAGGAGAAGGTGAAGTCTGGAGGGTGATTCAGAAGATGCAGAAGAAGGAGAAGGAGAAGATGAAGTCTGGAGGGTGAATCAGAAGAAGTAGAAGAAGGAGAAGGAGAAGGTGAAGTCTGGAGGGTGAATCAGAAGAAGTAGAAGAAGGAGAAGGAGAAGGTGAAGTCTGGAGGGTGAATCAGAAGAAACAGAAGAAGGAGAAGGAGAAGGTGAAGTCTGGAGGGTGAATCAGAAGAAGTAGAAGAAGGAGAAGGAGAAGGTGTAGTCTGGAGGGTGAATCAGAAGAAGTAGACGAAGGAGAAGGAGAAGGTGAAGTCTGGAGGGTGAATCAGAAGAAGCAGAAGAAGGAGAAGGAGAAGATGAAGTCTGGAGGGTGAATCAGAAGAAGTAGAAGAAGGAGAAGGAGAAGGTGAAGTCTGGAGGGTGAATCAGAAGAAGCAGAAGAAGGAGAAGGAGAAGGTGAAGTCTGGAGGGTGAATCAGAAGAAGCAGAAGAAGGAGAAGGAGAAGGTGAAGTCTGGAGGGTGAATCAGAAGAAGCAGAAGAAGGAGAAGGAAAAGGTGAAGTCTGGAGGGTGAATCAGAAGAAGCAGAAGAAGGAGAAGGAGAAGGTGAAGTCTGGAGGGTGAATCAGAAGAAGCAGAATAAGGAGAAGGAGAAGGTGAAGTCTGGAGGGTGAATCAGAAGAAGCAGAAGAAGGAGAAGGAAAAGGTGAAGTCTGGAGGGTGAATCAGAAGAAGCAGAAGAAGGAGAAGGAGAAGGTGAAGTCTGGAGGTTGAATCAGAAGAAGCAGAATAACGAGAAGGAGAAGGTGAAGTCTGGAGGGTGAATCAGAAGAATTAGAATAAGGAGAAGGAGAAGGTGAAGTCTGGAGGGTGAATCAGAAGAAGCAGAAGAAGGAGAAGGAGAAGGTGAAGTCTGGAGGGTGAATCAGAAGAGGTAGAAGAAGGAGAAGGAGAAGGTGAAGTCTGGAGGGTGAAGCAGAAGAAGGAGAAGAAGGAGAAGGTGAAGTCAGGAGGGTGAATCAGAAGAAGTAGAAGAAGGAGAAGGAGAAGGTGAAGCCAGGAGGGTGAATCGGAAGAAGCAGAAGAAGGAGAAGGAGAAGGTGAAGTCTGGAGGGTGAATCAGAAGAATCAGAAGAAGGAGAAGGCGAAGGTGAAGTCTGGAGGGTGAATCAGAAGAATCAGAAGAAAGAGAAGGAGAAGGTGAAGTCTGGAGGCTGAAGCAGAAGAAACAGAAGAAGGAGAAGGAGAATGTGAAGACTGGAGGGTGAATCAGAAGAAGTAGAAGAAGGAGAAGGAGAAGGTGAAGTCTGGAGGGTGAATCAGAAGAAGTAGAAGAAGGAGAAGGAGAAGGTGAAGTCTGGAGGGTGAATCAGAAGAAGCAGAAGAAGGAGAAGGAGAAGTTGAAGTCTGGAGGGTGAATCAGAAGATGCAGAAGAAGGAGAAGGAGAAGATGAAGTCTGGAGGGTGAATCAGAAGAAGTAGAAGAAGGAGAAGGAGAAGGTGAAGTCTGGAGGGTGAATCAGAAGAAGTAGAAGAAGGAGAAGGGGAAGGTGAAGTCTGGAGGGTGAATCAGAAGAAACAGAAGAAGGAGAAGGAGAAGGTGAAGTCTGGAGGGTGAATCAGAAGAAGTAGAAGAAGGAGAAGGAGAAGGTGTAGTCTGGA
Organism: Somniosus microcephalus; assembly: GCF_052327205.1. Classification (NCBI taxonomy): domain Eukaryota; kingdom Metazoa; phylum Chordata; class Chondrichthyes; order Squaliformes; family Somniosidae; genus Somniosus; species Somniosus microcephalus. Next base: position 709,559 of record NW_028225308.1, on the reverse strand, counting down.
GGGTGAATCAGAAGAAGTAGACGAAGGAGAAGGAGAAGGTGAAGTCTGGAGGGTGAATCAGAAGAAGCAGAAGAAGGAGAAGGAGAAGATGAAGTCTGGAGGGTGAATCAGAAGAAGTAGAAGAAGGAGAAGGAGAAGGTGAAGTCTGGAGGGTGAATCAGAAGAAGCAGAAGAAGGAGAAGGAGAAGGTGAAGTCTGGAGGGTGAATCAGAAGAAGCAGAAGAAGGAGAAGGAGAAGGTGAAGTCTGGAGGGTGAATCAGAAGAAGCAGAATAAGGAGAAGGAGAAGGTGAAGTCTGGAGGGTGAATCAGAAGAAGCAGAAGAAGGAGAAGGAGAAGGTGAAGTCTGGAGGATGAATCAGAAGAAGTAGAAGAAGGAGAAGGAGAAGGTGAAGTCTGGAGGGTGAATCAGAAGAAGTAGAAGAAGGAGAAGGAGAAGGTGAAGTCTGGAGGGTGAATCAGAAGAAGTAGAAGAAGGAGAAGGAGAAGGTGAAGTCTGGAGGGTGAAGCAGAAGAAGTAGAAGAAGGAGAAGGAGAAGGTGAAGTCAGGAGGGTGAATCAGAAGAAGTAGAAGAAGGAGAAGGAGAAGGTGAAGTCAGGAGGGTGAAGCAGAAGAAGCAGAAGAAGGAGAAGGAGAAGGTGAAGTCTGGAGGGTGAAGCAGAAGAAGCAGAAGAAGGAGAAGGAGAAGGTGAAGTCTGGAGGGAGAATCAGAAGAAGCAGAAGAAAGAGAAGGAGAAGGTGAAGTCTGGAGGGTGAATCAGAAGAAGTAGAAGAAGGAGAAGGAGAAGGTGAAGTCTGGATGGTGAATCAGAAGAAGCAGAAGAAGGAGAAGGAGAAGGTGAAGTCTGGAGGGTGAATCAGAAGAAGCAGAAGAAGGAGAAGGAAAAGGTGAAGTCTGGAGGGAGAATCAGAAGAAGCAGAAGAAGGAGAAGGAGAAGGTGAAGTCTGGAGGGTGAATCAGAAGAAGCAGAATAAGGAGAAGGAGAAGGTGAAGTCTGGAGGGTGAATCAGAAGAAGCAGAAGAAGGAGAAGGAGAAGGTGAAGTCTGGAGGGTGCATCAGAAGAAGTAGAAGAAGGAGAAGGAGAAGGTGAAGTCTGGAGGGTGAAGCAGAAGAAGTAGAAGAAGGAGAAGGAGAAGGTGAAGTCAGGAGGGTGAATCAGAAGAAGCAGAAGAAGGAGAAGGAGAAGGTGAAGTCTGGAGGGTGAATCAGAAGAATCAGAAGAAGGAGAAGGAGAAGATGAAGTCTGGAGGGTGAATCAGAAGATGCAGAAGAAAGAGAAGGAGAAGGTGAAGTCTGGAGGGTGAAGCAGAAGAAACAGAAGAAGGAGAAGGAGTAGGTGAAGACTGGAGGGTGAATCAGAAGAAGTAGAAGAAGGAGAAGGAGAAGGTGAAGTCTGGAGGGTGAATCAGACGAAGTAGAAGAAGGAGAAGGAGAAGGTGAAATCTGGAGGGTGAATCAGAAGAAGCAGAAGAAGGAGAAGGAGAAGGTGAAGTCTGGAGGGTGAATCAGAAGAGGTAGAAGAAGGAGAAGGAGAAGGTGAAGTCTGGAGGGTGAATCAGAAGAAGCAGAAGAAGGAGAAGGAGAAGGTGAAGTTAGGAGGGTGAATCAGAAGAAGCAGAAGAAGGAGAAGGAGCAGGTGAAGTCAGGGGGGTGAAGCAGAAGAAGTAGAAGAAGGAGAAGGAGAAGGTGAAGTCAGGACGGTGAAGCAGAAGAAGCAGAAGAAGGAGAAGGAGAAGATGAAGTCTGGAGGGTGAATCAGAAGAAGTAGAAGAAGGAGAAGGAGAAGGTGAAGTCTGGAGGGTGAATCAGAAGAAGCAGAAGAAGGAGAAGGAGAAGGTGAAGTCTGGAGGGTGAATCAGAAGAAGTAGAAGAAGGAGAAGGAGAAGGTGAAGTCTGGAGGGTGAATCAGAAGAAGCAGAAGAAGGAGAAGGAGAAGGTGAAGTCTGGAGGGTGAATCAGAAGAAGCAGAAGAAGGAGAAGGAGAAGGTGAAGTCTGGAGGGTGAATCAGAAGAAGCAGAAGAAGGAGAAGGAAAAGGTGAAGTCTGGAGGGTGAATCAGAAGAAGCAGAAGAAGGAGAAGGAGAAGGTGAAGTCTGGAGGGTGAATCAGAAGAAGCAGAATAAGGAGAAGGAGAAGGTGAAGTCTGGAGGGTGAATCAGAAGAAGCAGAAGAAGGAGAAGGAAAAGGTGAAGTCTGGAGGGTGAATCAGAAGAAGCAGAAGAAGGAGAAGGAGAAGGTGAAGTCTGGAGGTTGAATCAGAAGAAGCAGAATAACGAGAAGGAGAAGGTGAAGTCTGGAGGGTGAATCAGAAGAATTAGAATAAGGAGAAGGAGAAGGTGAAGTCTGGAGGGTGAATCAGAAGAAGCAGAAGAAGGAGAAGGAGAAGGTGAAGTCTGGAGGGTGAATCAGAAGAGGTAGAAGAAGGAGAAGGAGAAGGTGAAGTCTGGAGGGTGAAGCAGAAGAAGGAGAAGAAGGAGAAGGTGAAGTCAGGAGGGTGAATCAGAAGAAGTAGAAGAAGGAGAAGGAGAAGGTGAAGCCAGGAGGGTGAATCGGAAGAAGCAGAAGAAGGAGAAGGAGAAGGTGAAGTCTGGAGGGTGAATCAGAAGAATCAGAAGAAGGAGAAGGCGAAGGTGAAGTCTGGAGGGTGAATCAGAAGAATCAGAAGAAAGAGAAGGAGAAGGTGAAGTCTGGAGGCTGAAGCAGAAGAAACAGAAGAAGGAGAAGGAGAATGTGAAGACTGGAGGGTGAATCAGAAGAAGTAGAAGAAGGAGAAGGAGAAGGTGAAGTCTGGAGGGTGAATCAGAAGAAGTAGAAGAAGGAGAAGGAGAAGGTGAAGTCTGGAGGGTGAATCAGAAGAAGCAGAAGAAGGAGAAGGAGAAGTTGAAGTCTGGAGGGTGAATCAGAAGATGCAGAAGAAGGAGAAGGAGAAGATGAAGTCTGGAGGGTGAATCAGAAGAAGTAGAAGAAGGAGAAGGAGAAGGTGAAGTCTGGAGGGTGAATCAGAAGAAGTAGAAGAAGGAGAAGGGGAAGGTGAAGTCTGGAGGGTGAATCAGAAGAAACAGAAGAAGGAGAAGGAGAAGGTGAAGTCTGGAGGGTGAATCAGAAGAAGTAGAAGAAGGAGAAGGAGAAGGTGTAGTCTGGAGGGTGAATCAGAAGAAGTAGACGAAGGAGAAGGAGAAGGTGAAGTCTGGAGGGTGAATCAGAAGAAGCAGAAGAAGGAGAAGGAGAAGATGAAGTCTGGAGGGTGAATCAGAAGAAGTAGAAGAAGGAGAAGGAGAAGGTGAAGTCTGGAGGGTGAATCAGAAGAAGCAGAAGAAGGAGAAGGAGAAGGTGAAGTCTGGAGGGTGAATCAGAAGAAGCAGAAGAAGGAGAAGGAGAAGGTGAAGTCTGGAGGGTGAATCAGAAGAAGCAGAATAAGGAGAAGGAGAAGGTGAAGTCTGGAGGGTGAATCAGAAGAAGCAGAAGAAGGAGAAGGAGAAGGTGAAGTCTGGAGGATGAATCAGAAGAAGTAGAAGAAGGAGAAGGAGAAGGTGAAGTCTGGAGGGTGAATCAGAAGAAGTAGAAGAAGGAGAAGGAGAAGGTGAAGTCTGGAGGGTGAATCAGAAGAAGTAGAAGAAGGAGAAGGAGAAGGTGAAGTCTGGAGGGTGAAGCAGAAGAAGTAGAAGAAGGAGAAGGAGAAGGTGAAGTCAGGAGGGTGAATCAGAAGAAGTAGAAGAAGGAGAAGGAGAAGGTGAAGTCAGGAGGGTGAAGCAGAAGAAGCAGAAGAAGGAGAAGGAGAAGGTGAAGTCTGGAGGGTGAAGCAGAAGAAGCAGAAGAAGGAGAAGGAGAAGGTGAAGTCTGGAGGGAGAATCAGAAGAAGCAGAAGAAAGAGAAGGAGAAGGTGAAGTCTGGAGGGTGAATCAGAAGAAGTAGAAGAAGGAGAAGGAGAAGGTGAAGTCTGGATGGTGAATCAGAAGAAGCAGAAGAAGGAGAAGGAGAAGGTGAAGTCTGGAGGGTGAATCAGAAGAAGCAGAAGAAGGAGAAGGAAAAGGTGAAGTCTGGAGGGAGAATCAGAAGAAGCAGAAGAAGGAGAAGGAGAAGGTGAAGTCTGGAGGGTGAATCAGAAGAAGCAGAATAAGGAGAAGGAGAAGGTGAAGTCTGGAGGGTGAATCAGAAGAAGCAGAAGAAGGAGAAGGAGAAGGTGAAGTCTGGAGGGTGCATCAGAAGAAGTAGAAGAAGGAGAAGGAGAAGGTGAAGTCTGGAGGGTGAAGCAGAAGAAGTAGAAGAAGGAGAAGGAGAAGGTGAAGTCAGGAGGGTGAATCAGAAGAAGCAGAAGAAGGAGAAGGAGAAGGTGAAGTCTGGAGGGTGAATCAGAAGAATCAGAAGAAGGAGAAGGAGAAGATGAAGTCTGGAGGGTGAATCAGAAGATGCAGAAGAAAGAGAAGGAGAAGGTGAAGTCTGGAGGGTGAAGCAGAAGAAACAGAAGAAGGAGAAGGAGTAGGTGAAGACTGGAGGGTGAATCAGAAGAAGTAGAAGAAGGAGAAGGAGAAGGTGAAGTCTGGAGGGTGAATCAGACGAAGTAGAAGAAGGAGAAGGAGAAGGTGAAATCTGGAGGGTGAATCAGAAGAAGCAGAAGAAGGAGAAGGAGAAGGTGAAGTTAGGAGGGTGAATCAGAAGAAGCAGAAGAAGGAGAAGGAGCAGGTGAAGTCAGGGGGGTGAAGCAGAAGAAGTAGAAGAAGGAGAAGGAGAAGGTGAAGTCAGGACGGTGAAGCAGAAGAAGCAGAAGAAGGAGAAGGAGAAGGTGAAGTCTGGAGGGTGAAGCAGAAGAAGCAGAAGAAGGAGAAGGAGAGGGTGAAGTCTGGAGGGTGAATCAGAAGAAGTAGAAGAAGGAGAAGGAGAAGGTGAAGTCAGGAGAGTGAAGCAGAAGAAGCAGAAGAAGGAGAAGGAGAAGGTGAAGTCTGGAGGGCGAAGCAGAAGAAGCAGAAGAAGGAGAAGGAGAAGGTGAAGTCTGGGGGGTGAAGCAGAAGAAGCAGAAGAAGGAGAAGGAGTAGGTGAAGTCTGTAGGGTGAATCAGAAGAAGTAGAAGAAGGAGAAGGAGAAGGTGAAGTCTGGAGGGTGAATCAGAAGAGGTAGAAGAAGGAGAAGGAGAAGGTGAAGTCTGGAGGGTGAATCAGAAGAAGCAGAAGAAGGAGAAGGAGAAGGTGAAGTCTGGAGGGTGAATCAGAAGAGGTAGAAGAAGGAGAAGGAGAAGGTGAAGTCTGGAGGGTGAATCAGAAGAAGCAGAAGAAGGAGAAGGAGAAGGTGAAGTTAGGAGGGTGAATCAGAAGAAGCAGAAGAAGGAGAAGGAGCAGGTGAAGTCAGGGGGGTGAAGCAGAAGAAGTAGAAGAAGGAGAAGGAGAAGGTGAAGTCAGGACGGTGAAGCAGAAGAAGCAGAAGAAGGAGAAGGAGAAGATGAAGTCTGGAGGGTGAATCAGAAGAAGTAGAAGAAGGAGAAGGAGAAGGTGAAGTCTGGAGGGTGAATCAGAAGAAGCAGAAGAAGGAGAAGGAGAAGGTGAAGTCTGGAGGGTGAATCAGAAGAAGTAGAAGAAGGAGAAGGAGAAGGTGAAGTCTGGAGGGTGAATCAGAAGAAGCAGAAGAAGGAGAAGGAGAAGGTGAAGTCTGGAGGGTGAATCAGAAGAAGCAGAAGAAGGAGAAGGAGAAGGTGAAGTCTGGAGGGTGAATCAGAAGAAGCAGAAGAAGGAGAAGGAAAAGGTGAAGTCTGGAGGGTGAATCAGAAGAAGCAGAAGAAGGAGAAGGAGAAGGTGAAGTCTGGAGGGTGAATCAGAAGAAGCAGAATAAGGAGAAGGAGAAGGTGAAGTCTGGAGGGTGAATCAGAAGAAGCAGAAGAAGGAGAAGGAAAAGGTGAAGTCTGGAGGGTGAATCAGAAGAAGCAGAAGAAGGAGAAGGAGAAGGTGAAGTCTGGAGGTTGAATCAGAAGAAGCAGAATAACGAGAAGGAGAAGGTGAAGTCTGGAGGGTGAATCAGAAGAATTAGAATAAGGAGAAGGAGAAGGTGAAGTCTGGAGGGTGAATCAGAAGAAGCAGAAGAAGGAGAAGGAGAAGGTGAAGTCTGGAGGGTGAATCAGAAGAGGTAGAAGAAGGAGAAGGAGAAGGTGAAGTCTGGAGGGTGAAGCAGAAGAAGGAGAAGAAGGAGAAGGTGAAGTCAGGAGGGTGAATCAGAAGAAGTAGAAGAAGGAGAAGGAGAAGGTGAAGCCAGGAGGGTGAATCGGAAGAAGCAGAAGAAGGAGAAGGAGAAGGTGAAGTCTGGAGGGTGAATCAGAAGAATCAGAAGAAGGAGAAGGCGAAGGTGAAGTCTGGAGGGTGAATCAGAAGAATCAGAAGAAAGAGAAGGAGAAGGTGAAGTCTGGAGGCTGAAGCAGAAGAAACAGAAGAAGGAGAAGGAGAATGTGAAGACTGGAGGGTGAATCAGAAGAAGTAGAAGAAGGAGAAGGAGAAGGTGAAGTCTGGAGGGTGAATCAGAAGAAGTAGAAGAAGGAGAAGGAGAAGGTGAAGTCTGGAGGGTGAATCAGAAGAAGCAGAAGAAGGAGAAGGAGAAGTTGAAGTCTGGAGGGTGAATCAGAAGATGCAGAAGAAGGAGAAGGAGAAGATGAAGTCTGGAGGGTGAATCAGAAGAAGTAGAAGAAGGAGAAGGAGAAGGTGAAGTCTGGAGGGTGAATCAGAAGAAGTAGAAGAAGGAGAAGGGGAAGGTGAAGTCTGGAGGGTGAATCAGAAGAAACAGAAGAAGGAGAAGGAGAAGGTGAAGTCTGGAGGGTGAATCAGAAGAAGTAGAAGAAGGAGAAGGAGAAGGTGTAGTCTGGAGGGTGAATCAGAAGAAGTAGACGAAGGAGAAGGAGAAGGTGAAGTCTGGAGGGTGAATCAGAAGAAGCAGAAGAAGGAGAAGGAGAAGATGAAGTCTGGAGGGTGAATCAGAAGAAGTAGAAGAAGGAGAAGGAGAAGGTGAAGTCTGGAGGGTGAATCAGAAGAAGCAGAAGAAGGAGAAGGAGAAGGTGAAGTCTGGAGGGTGAATCAGAAGAAGCAGAAGAAGGAGAAGGAGAAGGTGAAGTCTGGAGGGTGAATCAGAAGAAGCAGAATAAGGAGAAGGAGAAGGTGAAGTCTGGAGGGTGAATCAGAAGAAGCAGAAGAAGGAGAAGGAGAAGGTGAAGTCTGGAGGATGAATCAGAAGAAGTAGAAGAAGGAGAAGGAGAAGGTGAAGTCTGGAGGGTGAATCAGAAGAAGTAGAAGAAGGAGAAGGAGAAGGTGAAGTCTGGAGGGTGAATCAGAAGAAGTAGAAGAAGGAGAAGGAGAAGGTGAAGTCTGGAGGGTGAAGCAGAAGAAGTAGAAGAAGGAGAAGGAGAAGGTGAAGTCAGGAGGGTGAATCAGAAGAAGTAGAAGAAGGAGAAGGAGAAGGTGAAGTCAGGAGGGTGAAGCAGAAGAAGCAGAAGAAGGAGAAGGAGAAGGTGAAGTCTGGAGGGTGAAGCAGAAGAAGCAGAAGAAGGAGAAGGAGAAGGTGAAGTCTGGAGGGAGAATCAGAAGAAGCAGAAGAAAGAGAAGGAGAAGGTGAAGTCTGGAGGGTGAATCAGAAGAAGTAGAAGAAGGAGAAGGAGAAGGTGAAGTCTGGATGGTGAATCAGAAGAAGCAGAAGAAGGAGAAGGAGAAGGTGAAGTCTGGAGGGTGAATCAGAAGAAGCAGAAGAAGGAGAAGGAAAAGGTGAAGTCTGGAGGGAGAATCAGAAGAAGCAGAAGAAGGAGAAGGAGAAGGTGAAGTCTGGAGGGTGAATCAGAAGAAGCAGAATAAGGAGAAGGAGAAGGTGAAGTCTGGAGGGTGAATCAGAAGAAGCAGAAGAAGGAGAAGGAGAAGGTGAAGTCTGGAGGGTGCATCAGAAGAAGTAGAAGAAGGAGAAGGAGAAGGTGAAGTCTGGAGTGTGAAGCAGAAGAAGTAGAAGAAGGAGAAGGAGAAGGTGAAGTCAGGAGGGTGAATCAGAAGAAGCAGAAGAAGGAGAAGGAGAAGGTGAAGTCTGGAGGGTGAATCAGAAGAATCAGAAGAAGGAGAAGGAGAAGATGAAGTCTGGAGGGTGAATCAGAAGATGCAGAAGAAAGAGAAGGAGAAGGTGAAGTCTGGAGGGTGAAGCAGAAGAAACAGAAGAAGGAGAAGGAGTAGGTGAAGACTGGAGGGTGAATCAGAAGAAGTAGAAGAAGGAGAAGGAGAAGGTGAAGTCTGGAGGGTGAATCAGACGAAGTAGAAGAAGGAGAAGGAGAAGGTGAAATCTGGAGGGTGAATCAGAAGAAGCAGAAGAAGGAGAAGGAGAAGGTGAAGTTAGGAGGGTGAATCAGAAGAAGCAGAAGAAGGAGAAGGAGCAGGTGAAGTCAGGGGGGTGAAGCAGAAGAAGTAGAAGAAGGAGAAGGAGAAGGTGAAGTCAGGACGGTGAAGCAGAAGAAGCAGAAGAAGGAGAAGGAGAAGGTGAAGTCTGGAGGGTGAAGCAGAAGAAGCAGAAGAAGGAGAAGGAGAGGGTGAAGTCTGGAGGGTGAATCAGAAGAAGTAGAAGAAGGAGAAGGAGAAGGTGAAGTCAGGAGAGTGAAGCAGAAGAAGCAGAAGAAGGAGAAGGAGAAGGTGAAGTCTGGAGGGCGAAGCAGAAGAAGCAGAAGAAGGAGAAGGAGAAGGTGAAGTCTGGGGGGTGAAGCAGAAGAAGCAGAAGAAGGAGAAGGAGTAGGTGAAGTCTGTAGGGTGAATCAGAAGAAGTAGAAGAAGGAGAAGGAGAAGGTGAAGTCTGGAGGGTGAATCAGAAGAGGTAGAAGAAGGAGAAGGAGAAGGTGAAGTCTGGAGGGTGAAGCAGAAGAAGGAGAAGAAGGAGAAGGAGAAGGTGAAGTCAGGAGGGTGAATCAGAAGAAGTAGAAGAAGGAGAAGGAGAAGGTGAAGCCAGGAGGGTGAATCAGAAGAAGTAGAAGAAGGAGAAGGAGAAGGTGAAGTCTGGAGGGTGAAGCAGAAGAAGTAGAAGAAGGAGAAGGAGAAGGTGAAGTCAGGAGGGTGAATCAGAAGAAGCAGAAGAAGGAGAAGGAGAAGGTGAAGTCTGGAGGGTGAATCAGAAGATGCAGAAGAAGGAGAAGGAGAAGATGAAGTCTGGAGGGTGAATCAGAAGAAGTAGAAGAAGGAGAAGGAGAAGGTGTAGTCTGGAGGGTGAATCAGAAGAAGTAGACGAAGGAGAAGGAGAAGGTGAAGTCTGGAGGGTGAATCAGAAGAAGCAGAAGAAGGAGAAGGAGAAGATGAAGTCTGGAGGGTGAATCAGAAGAAGTAGAAGAAGGAGAAGGAGAAGGTGAAGTCTGGAGGGTGAATCAGAAGAAGCAGAAGAAGGAGAAGGAGAAGGTGAAGTCTGGAGGGTGAATCAGAAGAAGCAGAAGAAGGAGAAGGAGAAGGTGAAGTCTGGAGGGTGAATCAGAAGAAGCAGAATAAGGAGAAGGAGAAGGTGAAGTCTGGAGGGTGAATCAGAAGAAGCAGAAGAAGGAGAAGGAGAAGGTGAAGTCTGGAGGATGAATCAGAAGAAGTAGAAGAAGGAGAAGGAGAAGGTGAAGTCTGGAGGGTGAATCAGAAGAAGTAGAAGAAGGAGAAGGAGAAGGTGAAGTCTGGAGGGTGAATCAGAAGAAGTAGAAGAAGGAGAAGGAGAAGGTGAAGTCTGGAGGGTGAAGCAGAAGAAGTAGAAGAAGGAGAAGGAGAAGGTGAAGTCAGGAGGGTGAATCAGAAGAAGTAGAAGAAGGAGAAGGAGAAGGTGAAGTCAGGAGGGTGAAGCAGAAGAAGCAGAAGAAGGAGAAGGAGAAGGTGAAGTCTGGAGGGTGAATCAGAAGAAGCAGAAGAAAGAGAAGGAGAAGGTGAAGTCTGGAGGGTGAATCAGAAGAAGTAGAAGAAGGAGAAGGAGAAGGTGAAGTCTGGATGGTGAATCAGAAGAAGCAGAAGAAGGAGAAGGAGAAGGTGAAGTCTGGAGGGTGAATCAGACGAAGTAGAAGAAGGAGAAGGAGAAGGTGAAATCTGGAGGGTGAATGAGAAGAAGCAGAAGAAGGAGAAGGAGAAGGTGAAGTTAGGAGGGTGAATCAGAAGAAGCAGAAGAAGGAGAAGGAGCAGGTGAAGTCAGGGGGGTGAAGCAGAAGAAGTAGAAGAAGGAGAAGGAGAAGGTGAAGTCAGGACGGTGAAGCAGAAGAAGCAGAAGAAGGAGAAGGAGAAGGTGAAGTCTGGAGGGTGAAGCAGAAGAAGCAGAAGAAGGAGAAGGAGAGGGTGAAGTCTGGAGGGTGAATCAGAAGAAGTAGAAGAAGGAGAAGGAGAAGGTGAAGTCAGGAGAGTGAAGCAGAAGAAGCAGAAGAAGGAGAAGGAGAAGGTGAAGTCTGGAGGGCGAAGCAGAAGAAGCAGAAGAAGGAGAAGGAGAAGGTGAAGTCTGGGGGGTGAAGCAGAAGAAGCAGAAGAAGGAGAAGGAGTAGGTGAAGTCTGGAGGGTGAATCAGAAGAAGTAGAAGAAGGAGAAGGAGAAGGTGAAGTCTGGAGGGTGAATCAGAAGAGGTAGAAGAAGGAGAAGGAGAAGGTGAAGTCAGGAGGGTGAAGCAGAAGAAGCAGAAGAAGGAGAAGGAGAAGATGAAGTCTGGAGGGTGAATCAGAAGAAGTAGAAGAAGGAGAAGGAGAAGGTGAAGTCTGGAGGGTGAATCAGAAGAAGCAGAAGAAGGAGAAGGAGAAGGTGAAGTCTGGAGGGTGAATCAGAAGAAGCAGAAGAAGGAGAAGGAGAAGGTGAAGTCTGGAGGGTGAATCAGAAGAAGCAGAATAAGGAGAAGGAGAAGGTGAAGTCTGGAGGGTGAATCAGAAGAAGCAGAAGAAGGAGAAGGAGAAGGTGAAGTCTGGAGGATGAATCAGAAGAAGTAGAAGAAGGAGAAGGAGAAGGTGAAGTCTGGAGGGTGAATCAGAAGAAGTAGAAGAAGGAGAAGGAGAAGGTGAAGTCTGGAGGGTGAATTAGAAGAAGTAGAAGAAGGAGAAGGAGAAGGTGAAGTCTGGAGGGTGAAGCAGAAGAAGTAGAAGAAGGAGAAGGAGAAGGCGAAGTCAGGAGGGTGAATCAGAAGAAGTAGAAGAAGGAGAAGGAGAAGGTGAAGTCAGGAGGGTGAAGCAGAAGAAGCAGAAGAAGGAGAAGGAGAAGGTGAAGTCTGGAGGGTGAAGCAGAAGAAGCAGAAGAAGGAGAAGGAGAAGGTGAAGTCTGGAGGGTAAATCAGAAGAAGCAGAAGAAAGAGAAGGAGAAGGTGAAGTCTGGAGGGTGAATCAGAAGAAGTAGAAGAAGGAGAAGGAGAAGGTGAAGTCTGGAGGGTGAATCAGAAGAAGCAGAAGAAGGAGAAGGAGAAGGTGAAGTCTGGAGAGTGAATCAGAAGAAGCAGAAGAAGGAGAAGGATAAGGTGAAGTCTGGAGGGTGAATCAGAAGAAGCAGAAGAAGGAGAAGGAGAAGGTGAAGTCTGGAGGGTGAATCAGAAGAAGCAGAATAAGGAGAAGGAGAAGGTGAAGTCTGGAGGGTGAATCAGAAGAAGCAAAAGAAGGAGAAGGAAAAGGTGAAGTCTGGAGGGTGAATCAGAAGAAGCAGAAGAAGGAGAAGGAGAAGGTGAAGTCTGGAGGTTGAATCAGAAGAAGCAGAATAACGAGAAGGAGAAGGTGAAGTCTGGAGGGTGAATCAGAAGAAGCAGAATAAGGAGAAGGAGAAGGTGAAGTCTGGAGGGTGAATCAGAAGAAGCAGAAGAAGGAGAAGGAGAAGGTGAAGCCTGGAGGGTGAATCAGAAGAGGTAGAAGAAGGAGAAGGAGAAGGTGAAGTCTGGAGGGTGAAGCAGAAGAAGGAGAAGAAGGAGAAGGAGAAGGTGAAGTCAGGAGGGTGAATCAGAAGAAGTAGAAGAAGGAGAAGGAGAAGGTGAAGCCAGGAGGGTGAATCAGAAGAAGCAGAAGAAGGAGAAGGAGAAGGTGAAGTCTGGAGGGTGAATCAGAAGAATCAGAAGAAGGAGAAGGCGAAGGTGAAGTCTGGAGGGTGAATCAGAAGAATCAGAAGAAAGAGAAGGAGAAGGTGAAGTCTGGAGGCTGAAGCAGAAGAAACAGAAGAAGGAGAAGGAGAATGTGAAGACTGGAGGGTGAATCAGAAGAAGTAGAAGAAGGAGAAGGAGAAGGTGAAGTCTGGAGGGTGAATCAGAAGAAGTAGAAGAAGGAGAAGGAGAAGGTGAAGTCTGGAGGGTGAATCAGAAGAAGCAGAAGAAGGAGAAGGAGAAAGTGAAGTCTGGAGGGTGAATCAGAAGATGCAGAAGAAGGAGAAGGAGAAGATGAAGTCTGGAGGGTGAATCAGAAGAAGTAGAAGAAGGAGAAGGAGAAGGTGAAGTCTGGAGGGTGAATCAGAAGAAGTAGAAGAAGGAGAAGGAGAAGGTGAAGTCTGGAGGGAGAATCAGAAGAAACAGAAGAAGGAGAAGGAGAAGGTGAAGTCTGGAGGGTGAATCAGAAGAAGTAGAAGAAGGAGAAGGAGAAGGTGTAGTCTGGAGGGTGAATCAGAAGAAGTAGACGAAGGAGAAGGAGAAGGTGAAGTCTGGAGGGTGAATCAGAAGAAGCAGAAGAAGGAGAAGGAGAAGATGAAGTCTGGAGGGTGAATCAGAAGAATTAGAAGAAGGAGAAGGAGAAGGTGAAGTCTGGAGGGTGAATCAGAAGAAGCAGAAGAAGGAGAAGGAGAAGGTGAAGTCTGGAGGGTGAATCAGAAGAAGCAGAAGAAGGAGAAGGAGAAGGTGAAGTCTGGAGGGTGAATCAGAAGAAGCAGAATAAGGAGAAGGAGAAGGTGAAGTCTGGAGGGTGAATCAGAAGAAGCAGAAGAAGGAGAAGGAGAAGGTGAAGTCTGGAGGATGAATCAGAAGAAGTAGAAGAAGGAGAAGGAGAAGGTGAAGTCTGGAGGGTGAATCAGAAGAAGTAGAAGAAGGAGAAGGAGAAGGTGAAGTCTGGAGGGTGAATCAGAAGAAGTAGAAGAAGGAGAAGGAGAAGGTGAAGTCTGGAGGGTGAAGCAGAAGAAGTAGAAGAAGGAGAAGGAGAAGGTGAAGTCAGGAGGGTGAATCAGAAGAAGTAGAAGAAGGAGAAGGAGAAGGTGAAGTCAGGAGGGTGAAGCAGAGGAAGCAGAAGAAGGAGAAGGAGAAGGTGAAATCTGGAGGGTGAAGCAGAAGAAGCAGAAGAAGGAGAAGGAGAAGGTGAAGTCTGGAGGGTGAATCAGAAGAAGCAGAAGAAAGAGAAGGAGAAGGTGAAGTCTGGAGGGTGAATCAGAAGAAGTAGAAGAAGGAGAAGGAGAAGGTGAAGTCTGGAGGGTGAATCAGAAGAAGCAGAAGAAGGAGAAGGAGAAGGTGAAGTCTGGAGGGTGAATCAGAAGAAGCAGAAGAAGGAGAAGGAAAAGGTGAAGTCTGGAGGGTGAATCAGAAGAAGCAGAAGAAGGAGAAGGAGAAGGTGAAGTCTGGAGGGTGAATCAGAAGAAGCAGAATAAGGAGAAGGAGAAGGTGAAGTCTGGAGGGTGAATCAGAAGAAGCAGAAGAAGGAGAAGGAGAAGGTGAAGTCTGGAGGGTGAATCAGAAGAAGTAGAAGAAGGAGAAGGAGAAGGTGAAGTCTGGAGGTTGAAGCAGAAGAAGTAGAAGAAGGAGAAGGAGAAGGTGAAGTCAGGAGGGTGAATCAGAAGAAGCAGAAGAAGGAGAAGGAGAAGGTGAAGTCTGGAGGGTGAATCAGAAGAATCAGAAGAAGGAGAAGGAGAAGATGAAGTCTGGAGGGTGAATCAGAAGATGCAGAATAAAGAGAAGGAGAAGGTGAAGTCTGGAGGGTGAAGCAGAAGAAACAGAAGAAGGAGAAGGAGTAGGTGAAGACTGGAGGGTGAATCAGAAGAAGTAGAAGAAGGAGAAGGAGAAGGTGAAGTCTGGAGGGTGAATCAGACGAAGTAGAAGAAGGAGAAGGAGAAGGTGAAATCTGGAGGGTGAATCAGAAGAAGCAGAAGAAGGAGAAGGAGAAGGTGAAGTTAGGAGGGTGAATCAGAAGAAGCAGAAGAAGGAGAAGGAGCAGGTGAAGTCAGGGGGGTGAAGCAGAAGAAGTAGAAGAAGGAGAAGGAGAAGGTGAAGTCAGGACGGTGAAGCAGAAGAAGCAGAAGAAGGAGAAGGAGAAGGTGAAGTCTGGAGGGTGAAGCAGAAGAAGCAGAAGAAGGAGAAGGAGAGGGTGAAGTCTGGAGGGTGAATCAGAAGAAGTAGAAGAAGGAGAAGGAGAAGGTGAAGTCAGGAGAGTGAAGCAGAAGAAGCAGAAGAAGGAGAAGGAGAAGGTGAAGTCTGGAGGGCGAAGCAGAAGAAGCAGAAGAAGGAGAAGGAGAAGGTGAAGTCTGGGGGGTGAAGCAGAAGAAGCAGAAGAAGGAGAAGGAGTAGGTGAAGTCTGGAGGGTGAATCAGAAGAAGTAGAAGAAGGAGAAGGATAAGGTGAAGTCAGGAGGGTGAAGCAGAAGAAGCAGAAGAAGGAGAAGGAGAAGGTGAATTCTGATGGGTGAAGCAGAAGAAGCAGAAGAAGGAGAAGGAGAAGGTGAAGTCTGGAGGGTGAAGCAGAAGAAGCAGAAGAAGGAGAAGGAGAAGGTGTAGTCAGGAGGGTGGATCAGAAGAAGTAGAAGAAGGAGAAGGAGAAGGTGAAGTCTGGAGGGTGAATCAGAAGAAGCAGAAGAAGGAGAAGGAGAAGGTGAAGTCTGGAGGGCGCAGCAGAAGAAGCAGAAGAAGGAGAAAGAGAAGGTGAAGTCTGGAGGGTGAAGCAGAAGAAGCAGAAGAAGGAGAAGGAGAGGGTGAAGTCTGGAGGGTGAATCAGAAGAAGTAGAAGAAGGAGAAGGAGAAGGTGAAGTCTGGAGGGTGAAGCAGAAGAAGTAGAAGAAGGAGAAGGAGAAGGTGAAGTCAGGAGGGTGAATCAGAAGAAGCAGAAGAAGGAGAAGGAGAAGGTGAAGTCTGGAGGGTGAATCAGAAGAATCAGAAGAAGGAGAAGGAGAAGATGAAGTCTGGAGGGTGAATCAGAAGAAGCAGAAGAAAGAGAAGGAGAAGGTGAAGTCTGGAGGGTGAAGCAGAAGAAACAGAAGAAGGAGAAGGAGTAGGTGAAGACTGGAGGGTGAATCAGAAGAAGTAGAAGAAGGAGAAGGAGAAGGTGAAGTCTGGAGGGTGAATCAGACGAAGTAGAAGAAGGAGAAGGAGAAGGTGAAGTCTGGAGGGTGAATCAGAAGAAGCAGAAGAAGGAGAAGGAGAAGGTGAAGTTAGGAGGGTGAATCAGAAGAAGCAGAAGAAGGAGAAGGAGCAGGTGAAGTCAGGGGGGTGAAGCAGAAGAAGTAGAAGAAGGAGAAGGAGAAGGTGAAGTCAGGACGGTGAAGCAGATGAAGCAGAAGAAGGAGAAGGAGAAGGTGAAGTCTGGAGGGTGAAGCAGAAGAAGCAGAAGAAGGAGAAGGAGAGGGTGAAGTCTGGAGGGTGAATCAGAAGAAGTAGAAGAAGGAGAAGGAGAAGGTGAAGTCAGGAGAGTGAAGCAGAAGAAGCAGAAGAAGGAGAAGGAGAAGGTGAAGTCTGGAGGGCGAAGCAGAAGAAGCAGAAGAAGGAGAAGGAGAAGGTGAAGTCTGGAGGGTGAAGCAGAAGAAGCAGAAGAAGGAGAAGGAGTAGGTGAAGTCTGGAGGGTGAATCAGAAGAAGTAGAAGAAGGAGAAGGATAAGGTGAAGTCAGGAGGGTGAAGCAGAAGAAGCAGAAGAAGGAGAAGGAGAAGGTGAAGTCTGGTGGGTGAAGCAGAAGAAGCAGAAGAAGGAGAAGGAGAAGGTGAAGTCTGGAGGGTGAAGCAGAAGAAGCAGAAGAAGGAGAAGGAGAAGGTGAAGTCAGGAGGGTGGATCAGAAGAAGTAGAAGAAGGAGAAGGAGAAGGTGAAGTCTGGAGGGCGCAGCAGAAGAAGCAGAAGAAGGAGAAAGAGAAGGTGAAGTCTGGAGGGTGAAGCAGAAGAAGCAGAAGAAGGAGAAGGAGAGGGTGAAGTCTGGAGGGTGAATCAGAAGAAGTAGAAGAAGGAGAAGGAGAAGGTGAAGTCAGGAGAGTGAAGCAGAAGAAGCAGAAGAAGGAGAAGGAGAAGGTGAAGTCTGGAGGGCGAAGCAGAAGAAGCAGAAGAAGTAGAAGGAGTAGGTGAAGTCTGGAGGGTGAAGCAGAAGAAGCAGAAGAAGGAGAAGGAGGAGGTGAAGTCAGGAGGGTGAAGCAGAAGAAGCAGAAGAAGGAGAAGGAGAAGGTGAAGTCTGGTGGGTGAAGCAGAAGGAGCAGAAGAAGGAGAAGGAGAAGGTGAAGTCTGGAGGGTGAAGCAGAAGAAGCAGAAGAAGGAGAAGGAGAAGGTGAAGTCAGGAGGGTGGATCAGAAGAAGTAGAAGAAGGAGAAGGAGAAGGTGAAGTCTGGAGGGTGAATCAGAAGAAGCAGAAGAAGGAGAAGGAGAAGGTGAAGTCTGGAGGGCACAGCAGAAGAAGCAAAAGAAGGAGAAAGAGAAGGTGAAGTCTGGAGGGTGAAGCAGAAGAAGCAGAAGAAGGAGAAGGAGAGGGTGAAGTCTGGAGGGTGAATCAGAAGAAGTAGAAGAAGGAGAAGGAGAAGGTGAAGTCAGGAGAGTGAAGCAGAAGAAGCAGAAGAAGGAGAAGGAGAAGTTGAAGTCTGGAGGGCGAAGCAGAAGAAGCAGAAGAAGGAGAAGGAGAAGGTGAAGTCTGGAGGGTGAAGCAGAAGAAGCAGAAGAAGGAGAAGGAGTAGGTGAAGTCTGGAGGGTGAATCAGAAGAAGTCGAAGAAGGAGAAGGAGAAGGTGAAGTCAGGAGGGTGAAGCAGAAGAAGCAGAAGAAGGAGAAGGAGAAGGTGAAGCCTGGAGGGTGAATCAGAAGAGGTAGAAGAAGGAGAAGGAGAAGGTGAAGTCTGGAGGGTGAAGCAGAAGAAGGAGAAGAAGGAGAAGGAGAAGGTGAAGTCAGGAGGGTGAATCAGAAGAAGTAGAAGAAGGAGAAGGAGAAGGTGAAGCCAGGAGGGTGAATCAGAAGAAGTAGAAGAAGGAGAAGGAGAAGGTGAAGCCAGGAGGGTGAATCAGAAGAAGCAGAAGAAGGAGAAGGAGAAGGTGAAGTCTGGAGGGTGAATCAGAAGAATCAGAAGAAGGAGAAGGCGAAGGTGAAGTCTGGAGGGTGAATCAGAAGAATCAGAAGAAAGAGAAGGAGAAGGTGAAGTCTGGAGGCTGAAGCAGAAGAAACAGAAGAAGGAGAAGGAGAATGTGAAGACTGGAGGGTGAATCAGAAGAAGTAGAAGAAGGAGAAGGAGAAGGTGAAGTCTGGAGGGTGAATCAGAAGAAGTAGAAGAAGGAGAAGGAGAAGGTGAAGTCTGGAGGGTGAATCAGAAGAAGCAGAAGAAGGAGAAGGAGAAAGTGAAGTCTGGAGGGTGAATCAGAAGATGCAGAAGAAGGAGAAGGAGAAGATGAAGTCTGGAGGGTGAATCAGAAGAAGTAGAAGAAGGAGAAGGAGAAGGTGAAGTCTGGAGGGTGAATCAGAAGAAGTAGAAGAAGGAGAAGGAGAAGGTGAAGTCTGGAGGGAGAATCAGAAGAAACAGAAGAAGGAGAAGGAGAAGGTGAAGTCTGGAGGGTGAATCAGAAGAAGTAGAAGAAGGAGAAGGAGAAGGTGTAGTCTGGAGGGTGAATCAGAAGAAGTAGACGAAGGAGAAGGAGAAGGTGAAGTCTGGAGGGTGAATCAGAAGAAGCAGAAGAAGGAGAAGGAGAAGATGAAGTCTGGAGGGTGAATCAGAAGAATTAGAAGAAGGAGAAGGAGAAGGTGAAGTCTGGAGGGTGAATCAGAAGAAGCAGAAGAAGGAGAAGGAGAAGGTGAAGTCTGGAGGGTGAATCAGAAGAAGCAGAAGAAGGAGAAGGAGAAGGTGAAGTCTGGAGGGTGAATCAGAAGAAGCAGAATAAGGAGAAGGAGAAGGTGAAGTCTGGAGGGTGAATCAGAAGAAGCAGAAGAAGGAGAAGGAGAAGGTGAAGTCTGGAGGATGAATCAGAAGAAGTAGAAGAAGGAGAAGGAGAAGGTGAAGTCTGGAGGGTGAATCAGAAGAAGTAGAAGAAGGAGAAGGAGAAGGTGAAGTCTGGAGGGTGAATCAGAAGAAGTAGAAGAAGGAGAAGGAGAAGGTGAAGTCTGGAGGGTGAAGCAGAAGAAGTAGAAGAAGGAGAAGGAGAAGGTGAAGTCAGGAGGGTGAATCAGAAGAAGTAGAAGAAGGAGAAGGAGAAGGTGAAGTCAGGAGGGTGAAGCAGAAGAAGCAGAAGAAGGGAGAAGGAGAAGGTGAAATCTGGAGGGTGAAGCAGAAGAAGCAGAAGAAGGAGAAGGAGAAGGTGAAGTCTGGAGGGTGAATCAGAAGAAGCAGAAGAAAGAGAAGGAGAAGGTGAAGTCTGGAGGGTGAATCAGAAGAAGTAGAAGAAGGAGAAGGAGAAGGTGAAGTCTGGAGGGTGAATCAGAAGAAGCAGAAGAAGGAGAAGGAGAAGGTGAAGTCTGGAGGGTGAATCAGAAGAAGCAGAAGAAGGAGAAGGAAAAGGTGAAGTCTGGAGGGTGAATCAGAAGAAGCAGAAGAAGGAGAAGGGAAGGAGAAGGTGAAGTCTGGAGGGTGAATCAGAAGAAGCAGAATAAGGAGAAGGAGAAGGTGAAGTCTGGAGGGTGAATCAGAAGAAGCAGAAGAAGGAGAAGGAGAAGGTGAAGTCTGGAGGGTGAATCAGAAGAAGTAGAAGAAGGAGAAGGAGAAGGTGAAGTCTGGAGGTTGAAGCAGAAGAAGTAGAAGAAGGAGAAGGAGAAGGTGAAGTCAGGAGGGTGAATCAGAAGAAGCAGAAGAAGGAGAAGGAGAAGGTGAAGTCTGGAGGGTGAATCAGAAGAATCAGAAGAAGGAGAAGGAGAAGATGAAGTCTGGAGGGTGAATCAGAAGATGCAGAATAAAGAGAAGGAGAAGGTGAAGTCTGGAGGGTGAAGCAGAAGAAACAGAAGAAGGAGAAGGAGTAGGTGAAGACTGGAGGGTGAATCAGAAGAAGTAGAAGAAGGAGAAGGAGAAGGTGAAGTCTGGAGGGTGAATCAGACGAAGTAGAAGAAGGAGAAGGAGAAGGTGAAATCTGGAGGGTGAATCAGAAGAAGCAGAAGAAGGAGAAGGAGAAGGTGAAGTTAGGAGGGTGAATCAGAAGAAGCAGAAGAAGGAGAAGGAGCAGGTGAAGTCAGGGGGGTGAAGCAGAAGAAGTAGAAGAAGGAGAAGGAGAAGGTGAAGTCAGACGGTGAAGCAGAAGAAGCAGAAGAAGGAGAAGGAGAAGGTGAAGTCTGGAGGGTGAAGCAGAAGAAGCAGAAGAAGGAGAAGGAGAGGGTGAAGTCTGGAGGGTGAATCAGAAGAAGTAGAAGAAGGAGAAGGAGAAGGTCAGGAGAGTGAAGCAGAAGAAGCAGAAGAAGGAGAAGGAGAAGGTGAAGTCTGGAGGGCGAAGCAGAAGAAGCAGAAGAAGGAGAAGGAGAAGGTGAAGTCTGGGGGGTGAAGCAGAAGAAGCAGAAGAAGGAGAAGGAGTAGGTGAAGTCTGGAGGGTGAATCAGAAGAAGTAGAAGAAGGAGAAGGATAAGGTGAAGTCAGGAGGGTGAAGCAGAAGAAGCAGAAGAAGGAGAAGGCGAAGGTGAATTCTGATGGGTGAAGCAGAAGAAGCAGAAGAAGGAGAAGGAGAAGGTGAAGTCTGGAGGGTGAAGCAGAAGAAGCAGAAGAAGGAGAAGGAGAAGGTGTAGTCAGGAGGGTGGATCAGAAGAAGTAGAAGAAGGAGAAGGAGAAGGTGAAGTCTGGAGGGTGAATCAGAAGAAGCAGAAGAAGGAGAAGGAGAAGGTGAAGTCTGGAGGGCGCAGCAGAAGAAGCAGAAGAAGGAGAAAGAGAAGGTGAAGTCTGGAGGGTGAAGCAGAAGAAGCAGAAGAAGGAGAAGGAGAGGGTGAAGTCTGGAGGGTGAATCAGAAGAAGTAGAAGAAGGAGAAGGAGAAGGTGAAGTCTGGAGGGTGAAGCAGAAGAAGTAGAAGAAGGAGAAGGAGAAGGTGAAGTCAGGAGGGTGAATCAGAAGAAGCAGAAGAAGGAGAAGGAGAAGGTGAAGTCTGGAGGGTGAATCAGAAGAATCAGAAGAAGGAGAAGGAGAAGATGAAGTCTGGAGGGTGAATCAGAAGAAGCAGAAGAAAGAGAAGGAGAAGGTGAAGTCTGGAGGGTGAAGCAGAAGAAACAGAAGAAGGAGAAGGAGTAGGTGAAGACTGGAGGGTGAATCAGAAGAAGTAGAAGAAGGAGAAGGAGAAGGTGAAGTCTGGAGGGTGAATCAGACGAAGTAGAAGAAGGAGAAGGAGAAGGTGAAGTCTGGAGGGTGAATCAGAAGAAGCAGAAGAAGGAGAAGGAGAAGGTGAAGTTAGGAGGGTGAATCAGAAGAAGCAGAAGAAGGAGAAGGAGCAGGTGAAGTCAGGGGGGTGAAGCAGAAGAAGTAGAAGAAGGAGAAGGAGAAGGTGAAGTCAGGACGGTGAAGCAGATGAAGCAGAAGAAGGAGAAGGAGAAGGTGAAGTCTGGAGGGTGAAGCAGAAGAAGCAGAAGAAGGAGAAGGAGAGGGTGAAGTCTGGAGGGTGAATCAGAAGAAGTAGAAGAAGGAGAAGGAGAAGGTGAAGTCAGGAGAGTGAAGCAGAAGAAGCAGAAGAAGGAGAAGGAGAAGGTGAAGTCTGGAGGGCGAAGCAGAAGAAGCAGAAGAAGGAGAAGGAGAAGGTGAAGTCTGGAGGGTGAAGCAGAAGAAGCAGAAGAAGGAGAAGGAGTAGGTGAAGTCTGGAGGGTGAATCAGAAGAAGTAGAAGAAGGAGAAGGATAAGGTGAAGTCAGGAGGGTGAAGCAGAAGAAGCAGAAGAAGGAGAAGGAGAAGGTGAAGTCTGGTGGGTGAAGCAGAAGAAGCAGAAGAAGGAGAAGGAGAAGGTGAAGTCTGGAGGGTGAAGCAGAAGAAGCAGAAGAAGGAGAAGGAGAAGGTGAAGTCAGGAGGGTGGATCAGAAGAAGTAGAAGAAGGAGAAGGAGAAGGTGAAGTCTGGAGGGCGCAGCAGAAGAAGCAGAAGAAGGAGAAAGAGAAGGTGAAGTCTGGAGGGTGAAGCAGAAGAAGCAGAAGAAGGAGAAGGAGAGGGTGAAGTCTGGAGGGTGAATCAGAAGAAGTAGAAGAAGGAGAAGGAGAAGGTGAAGTCAGGAGAGTGAAGCAGAAGAAGCAGAAGAAGGAGAAGGAGAAGGTGAAGTCTGGAGGGCGAAGCAGAAGAAGCAGAAGAAGTAGAAGGAGTAGGTGAAGTCTGGAGGGTGAAGCAGAAGAAGCAGAAGAAGGAGAAGGAGGAGGTGAAGTCAGGAGGGTGAAGCAGAAGAAGCAGAAGAAGGAGAAGGAGAAGGTGAAGTCTGGTGGGTGAAGCAGAAGGAGCAGAAGAAGGAGAAGGAGAAGGTGAAGTCTGGAGGGTGAAGCAGAAGAAGCAGAAGAAGGAGAAGGAGAAGGTGAAGTCAGGAGGGTGGATCAGAAGAAGTAGAAGAAGGAGAAGGAGAAGGTGAAGTCTGGAGGGTGAATCAGAAGAAGCAGAAGAAGGAGAAGGAGAAGGTGAAGTCTGGAGGGCACAGCAGAAGAAGCAAAAGAAGGAGAAAGAGAAGGTGAAGTCTGGAGGGTGAAGCAGAAGAAGCAGAAGAAGGAGAAGGAGAGGGTGAAGTCTGGAGGGTGAATCAGAAGAAGTAGAAGAAGGAGAAGGAGAAGGTGAAGTCAGGAGAGTGAAGCAGAAGAAGCAGAAGAAGGAGAAGGAGAAGTTGAAGTCTGGAGGGCGAAGCAGAAGAAGCAGAAGAAGGAGAAGGAGAAGGTGAAGTCTGGAGGGTGAAGCAGAAGAAGCAGAAGAAGGAGAAGGAGTAGGTGAAGTCTGGAGGGTGAATCAGAAGAAGTCGAAGAAGGAGAAGGAGAAGGTGAAGTCAGGAGGGTGAAGCAGAAGAAGCAGAAGAAGGAGAAGGAGAAGGTGAAGTCTGGAGGGTGAAGCAGAAGAAGCAGAAGAAGGAGAAGGAGAAGGTGAAGTCTGGAGGGTGAATCAGAAGAAGCAGAAGAAGGAGAAGGAGAAGGTGAAGTCTGGAGGGTGAATCAGAAGAAGCAGAAGAAGGAGAAGGAGAAGGTGAAGTCAGGAGGGTGAATCAGAAGAAGCAGAAGAAGGAGAAGGAGAAGGTGAATTTAGGAGGGTGAATCAGAAGAAGCAGAAGAAGGAGAAGGAGCAGGTGAAGTCAGGGGGGTGTAGCAGAAGAAGTAGAAGAAGGAGAAGGAGAAGGTGAAGTCAGGACGGTGAAGCAGAAGAAGCAGAAGAAGGAGAAGGAGAAGGTGAAGCCTGGAGGGCGCAGCAGAAGAAGCAGAAGAAGGAGAAGGAGAAGGTGAAGTCTCGAGTGTGAAGCAGAAGAAGCAGAAGAAGGAGAAGGAGAAGGTGAAGTCTGGAGGGTGAAGCAGAAGAAACAGAAGAAGGAGAAGGAGAAGGTGAAGACTGGAGGGTGAATCAGAAGAAGTAGAAGAAGGAGAAGGAGAAGTTGAAGTCTGGAGGGTGAATCAGAAGAAGTAGAAGAAGGAGAAGGAGAAGTTGAAGTCTGGAGGGTGAATCAGAAGAAGCAGAAGAAGGAGAAGGAGAAGGTGAAGTCTGGAGGGTGAATCAGAAGAAGCAGAAGAAGGAGAAGGAGAAGATGAAGTCTGGAGGGTGAATCAGAAGAAGTAGAAGAAGGAGAAGGAGAAGGTGAAGTCTGGAGGGTGAATCAGAACAAGTAGAAGAAGGAGAAGGAGAAGATGAAGTCTGGAGGGTGAATCAGAAGAAAGAGAAGAAGGAGAAGGAGAAGGTGAAGTCTGGATGGTGAATCAGAAGAAGTAGAAGAAGGAGAAGGAGAAGGTGTAGTCTGGAGGGTGAATCAGAAGAAGTAGACGAAGGAGAAGGAGAAGGTGAAGTCTGGAGGGTGAATCAGAAGAAGCAGAAGAAGGAGAAGGAGAAGGTGAAGTCTGGAGGGTGAATCAGAAGAAGTAGAAGAAGGAGAAGGAGAAGGTGAAGTCTGGAGGGTTATCAGAAGAAGCAGAAGAAAGAGAAGGAGAAGGTGAAGTCTGGAGGGTGAATCAGAAGAAGTAGAAGAAGGAGAAGGAGAAGGTGAAGTCTGGAGGGTGAATCAGAAGAAGCAGGAGAAGGAGAAGGAGAAGGTGAAGTCTGGAGGGTGAATCAGAAGAAGCAGAAGAAGGAGAAGGAAAAGGTGAAGTCTGGAGGGTGAATCAGAAGAAGCAGAAGAAGGAGAAGGAGAAGGTGAAGTCTGGAGGGTGAATCAGAAGAAGCAGAATAAGGAGAAGGAGAAGGTGAAGTCTGGAGGGTGAATCAGAAGAAGCAGAAGAAGGAGAAGGAGAAGGTGAAGTCTGGAGGGTGAATCAGAAGAAGTAGAAGAAGGAGAAGGAGAAGGTGAAGTCTGGAGGGTGAAGCAGAAGAAGTAGAAGAAGGAGAAGGAGAAGGTGAAGTCAGGAGGGTGAATCAGAAGAAGCAGAAGAAGGAGAAGGAGAAGGTGAAGTCTGGAGGGTGAATCAGAAGAATCAGAAGAAGGAGAAGGAGAAGATGAAGTCTGGAGGGTGAATCAGAAGAAGCAGAAGAAAGAGAAGGAGAAGGTGAAGTCTGGAGGGTGAAGCAGAAGAAACAGAAGAAGGAGAAGGAGTAGGTGAAGACTGGAGGGTGAATCAGAAGAAGTAGAAGAAGGAGAAGGAGAAGGTGAAGTCTGGAGGGTGAATCAGACGAAGTAGAAGAAGGAGAAGGAGAAGGTGAAGTCTGGAGGGTGAATCAGAAGAAGCAGAAGAAGGAGAAGGAGAAGGTGAAGTTAGGAGGGTGAATCAGAAGAAGCAGAAGAAGGAGAAGGAGCAGGTGAAGTCAGGGGGGTGAAGCAGAAGAAGTAGAAGAAGGAGAAGGAGAAGGTGAAGTCAGGACGGTGAAGCAGAAGAAGCAGAAGAAGGAGAAGGAGAAGGTGAAGTCTGGAGGGTGAAGCAGAAGAAGCAGAAGAAGGAGAAGGAGAGGGTGAAGTCTGGAGGGTGAATCAGAAGAAGTAGAAGAAGGAGAAGGAGAAGGTGAAGTCAGGAGAGTGAAGCAGAAGAAGCAGAAGAAGGAGAAGGAGAAGGTGAAGTCTGGAGGGCGAAGCAGAAGAAGCAGAAGAAGGAGAAGGAGAAGGTGAAGTCTGGAGGGTGAAGCAGAAGAAGCAGAAGAAGGAGAAGGAGTAGGTGAAGTCTGGAGGGTGAATCAGAAGAAGTAGAAGAAGGAGAAGGATAAGGTGAAGTCAGGAGGGTGAAGCAGAAGAAGCAGAAGAAGGAGAAGGAGAAGGTGAAGTCTGGTGGGTGAAGCAGAAGAAGCAGAAGAAGGAGAAGGAGAAGGTGAAGTCTGGAGGGTGAAGCAGAAGAAGCAGAAGAAGGAGAAGGAGAAGGTGAAGTCAGGAGGGTGGATCAGAAGAAGTAGAAGAAGGAGAAGGAGAAGGTGAAGTCTGGAGGGTGAATCAGAAGAAGCAGAAGAAGGAGAAGGAGAAGGTGAAGTCTGGAGGGCGCAGAGAAGAAGCAGAAGAAGGAGAAAGAGAAGGTGAAGTCTGGAGGGTGAAGCAGAAGAAGCAGAAGAAGGAGAAGGAGAGGGTGAAGTCTGGAGCGTGAATCAGAAGAAGTAGAAGAAGGAGAAGGAGAAGGTGAAGTCAGGAGAGTGAAGCAGAAGAAGCAGAAGAAGGAGAAGGAGAAGGTGAAGTCTGGGGGGTGTAGCAGAAGAAGTAGAAGAAGGAGAAGGAGAAGGTGAAGTCAGGACGGTGAAGCAGAAGAAGCAGAAGAAGGAGAAGGAGAAGGTGAAGCCTGGAGGGCGCAGCAGAAGAAGCAGAAGAAGGAGAAGGAGAAGGTGAAGTCTCGAGTGTGAAGCAGAAGAAGCAGAAGAAGGAGAAGGAGAAGGTGAAGTCTGGAGGGTGAAGCAGAAGAAACAGAAGAAGGAGAAGGAGAAGGTGAAGACTGGAGGGTGAATCAGAAGAAGTAGAAGAAGGAGAAGGAGAAGTTGAAGTCTGGAGGGTGAATCAGAAGAAGTAGAAGAAGGAGAAGGAGAAGTTGAAGTCTGGAGGGTGAATCAGAAGAAGCAGAAGAAGGAGAAGGAGAAGGTGAAGTCTGGAGGGTGAATCAGAAGAAGCAGAAGAAGGAGAAGGAGAAGATGAAGTCTGGAGGGTGAATCAGAAGAAGTAGAAGAAGGAGAAGGAGAAGGTGAAGTCTGGAGGGTGAATCAGAACAAGTAGAAGAAGGAGAAGGAGAAGATGAAGTCTGGAGGGTGAATCAGAAGAAAGAGAAGAAGGAGAAGGAGAAGGTGAAGTCTGGATGGTGAATCAGAAGAAGTAGAAGAAGGAGAAGGAGAAGGTGTAGTCTGGAGGGTGAATCAGAAGAAGTAGACGAAGGAGAAGGAGAAGGTGAAGTCTGGAGGGTGAATCAGAAGAAGCAGAAGAAGGAGAAGGAGAAGGTGAAGTCTGGAGGGTGAATCAGAAGAAGTAGAAGAAGGAGAAGGAGAAGGTGAAGTCTGGAGGGTTATCAGAAGAAGCAGAAGAAAGAGAAGGAGAAGGTGAAGTCTGGAGGGTGAATCAGAAGAAGTAGAAGAAGGAGAAGGAGAAGGTGAAGTCTGGAGGGTGAATCAGAAGAAGCAGAAGAAGGAGAAGGAGAAGGTGAAGTCTGGAGGGTGAATCAGAAGAAGCAGAAGAAGGAGAAGGAAAAGGTGAAGTCTGGAGGGTGAATCAGAAGAAGCAGAAGAAGGAGAAGGAGAAGGTGAAGTCTGGAGGGTGAATCAGAAGAAGCAGAATAAGGAGAAGGAGAAGGTGAAGTCTGGAGGGTGAATCAGAAGAAGCAGAAGAAGGAGAAGGAGAAGGTGAAGTCTGGAGGGTGAATCAGAAGAAGTAGAAGAAGGAGAAGGAGAAGGTGAAGTCTGGAGGGTGAAGCAGAAGAAGTAGAAGAAGGAGAAGGAGAAGGTGAAGTCAGGAGGGTGAATCAGAAGAAGCAGAAGAAGGAGAAGGAGAAGGTGAAGTCTGGAGGGTGAATCAGAAGAATCAGAAGAAGGAGAAGGAGAAGATGAAGTCTGGAGGGTGAATCAGAAGAAGCAGAAGAAAGAGAAGGAGAAGGTGAAGTCTGGAGGGTGAAGCAGAAGAAACAGAAGAAGGAGAAGGAGTAGGTGAAGACTGGAGGGTGAATCAGAAGAAGTAGAAGAAGGAGAAGGAGAAGGTGAAGTCTGGAGGGTGAATCAGACGAAGTAGAAGAAGGAGAAGGAGAAGGTGAAGTCTGGAGGGTGAATCAGAAGAAGCAGAAGAAGGAGAAGGAGAAGGTGAAGTTAGGAGGGTGAATCAGAAGAAG
Source organism: Somniosus microcephalus (assembly GCF_052327205.1). Classification (NCBI taxonomy): domain Eukaryota; kingdom Metazoa; phylum Chordata; class Chondrichthyes; order Squaliformes; family Somniosidae; genus Somniosus; species Somniosus microcephalus. Next base: position 683,157 of record NW_028225308.1, on the reverse strand, counting down.
CAGAAGAAGGAGAAGGAGCAGGTGAAGTCAGGGGGGTGAAGCAGAAGAAGTAGAAGAAGGAGAAGGAGAAGGTGAAGTCAGGACGGTGAAGCAGAAGAAGCAGAAGAAGGAGAAGGAGAAGGTGAAGTCTGGAGGGTGAAGCAGAAGAAGCAGAAGAAGGAGAAGGAGAGGGTGAAGTCTGGAGGGTGAATCAGAAGAAGTAGAAGAAGGAGAAGGAGAAGGTGAAGTCAGGAGAGTGAAGCAGAAGAAGCAGAAGAAGGAGAAGGAGAAGGTGAAGTCTGGAGGGCGAAGCAGAAGAAGCAGAAGAAGGAGAAGGAGAAGGTGAAGTCTGGAGGGTGAAGCAGAAGAAGCAGAAGAAGGAGAAGGAGTAGGTGAAGTCTGGAGGGTGAATCAGAAGAAGTAGAAGAAGGAGAAGGATAAGGTGAAGTCAGGAGGGTGAAGCAGAAGAAGCAGAAGAAGGAGAAGGAGAAGGTGAAGTCTGGTGGGTGAAGCAGAAGAAGCAGAAGAAGGAGAAGGAGAAGGTGAAGTCTGGAGGGTGAAGCAGAAGAAGCAGAAGAAGGAGAAGGAGAAGGTGAAGTCAGGAGGGTGGATCAGAAGAAGTAGAAGAAGGAGAAGGAGAAGGTGAAGTCTGGAGGGTGAATCAGAAGAAGCAGAAGAAGGAGAAGGAGAAGGTGAAGTCTGGAGGGCGCAGAGAAGAAGCAGAAGAAGGAGAAAGAGAAGGTGAAGTCTGGAGGGTGAAGCAGAAGAAGCAGAAGAAGGAGAAGGAGAGGGTGAAGTCTGGAGCGTGAATCAGAAGAAGTAGAAGAAGGAGAAGGAGAAGGTGAAGTCAGGAGAGTGAAGCAGAAGAAGCAGAAGAAGGAGAAGGAGAAGGTGAAGTCTGGAGGGCGAAGCAGAAGAAGCAGAAGAAGGAGAAGGAGAAGGTGAAGTCTGGAGGGTGAAGCGAAGGAGAAGGAGTAGGTGAAGTCTGGAGGGTGAATCAGAAGAAGTAGAAGAAGGAGAAGGAGAAGGTGAAGTCAGGAGGGTGAAGCAGAAGAAGCAGAAGAAGGAGAAGGAGAAGGTGAAGTCTGGAGGGTGAAGCAGAAGAAGCAGAAGAAGGAGAAGGAGAAGGTGAAGTCTGGAGGGTGAATCAGAAGAAGCAGAAGAAGGAGAAGGAGAAGGTGAAGTCTGGAGGGTGAATCAGAAGAAGCAGAAGAAGGAGAAGGAGAAGGTGAAGTCAGGAGGGTGAATCAGAAGAAGCAGAAGAAGGAGAAGGAGAAGGTGAATTTAGGAGGGTGAATCAGAAGAAGCAGAAGAAGGAGAAGGAGCAGGTGAAGTCAGGGGGGTGTAGCAGAAGAAGTAGAAGAAGGAGAAGGAGAAGGTGAAGTCAGGACGGTGAAGCAGAAGAAGCAGAAGAAGGAGAAGGAGAAGGTGAAGCCTGGAGGGCGCAGCAGAAGAAGCAGAAGAAGGAGAAGGAGAAGGTGAAGTCTGGAGTGTGAAGCAGAAGAAGCAGAAGAAGGAGAAGGAGAAGGTGAAGTCTGGAGGGTGAAGCAGAAGAAACAGAAGAAGGAGAAGGGGAAGGTGAAGACTGGAGGGTGAATCAGAAGAAGTAGAAGAAGGAGAAGGAGAAGGTGAAGTCTGGAGGGTGAATCAGAAGAAGTAGAAGAAGGAGAAGGAGAAGTTGAAGTCTGGAGGGTGAATCAGAAGAAGCAGAAGAAGGAGAAGGAGAAGGTGAAGTCTGGAGGGTGAATCAGAAGAAGCAGAAGAAGGAGAAGGAGAAGATGAAGTCTGGAGGGTGAATCAGAAGAAGTAGAAGAAGGAGAAGGAGAAGGTGAAGTCTGGAGGGTGAATCAGAAGAAGTAGAAGAAGGAGAAGGAGAAGATGAAGTCTGGAGGGTGAATCAGAAGAAAGAGAAGAAGGAGAAGGAGAAGGTGAAGTCTGGAGGGTGAATCAGAAGAAGTAGAAGAAGGAGAAGGAGAAGGTGTAGTCTGGAGGGTGAATCAGAAGAAGTAGACGAAGGAGAAGGAGAAGGTGAAGTCTGGAGGGTGAATCAGACGAAGTAGAAGAAGGAGAAGGAGAAGGTGAAGTCTGGAGGGTGAATCAGAAGAAGCAGAAGAAGGAGAAGGAGAAGGTGAAGTTAGGAGGGTGAATCAGAAGAAGCAGAAGAAGGAGAAGGAGCAGGTGAAGTCAAGGGGGGTGAAGCAGAAGAAGTAGAAGAAGGAGAAGGAGAAGGTGAAGTCAGGACGGTGAAGCAGAAGAAGCAGAAGAAGGAGAAGGAGAAGGTGAAGTCTGGAGGGTGAAGCAGAAGAAGCAGAAGAAGGAGAAGGAGAGGGTGAAGTCTGGAGGGTGAATCAGAAGAAGTAGAAGAAGGAGAAGGAGAAGGTGAAGTCAGGAGAGTGAAGCAGAAGAAGCAGAAGAAGGAGAAGGAGAAGGTGAAGTCTGGAGGGCGAAGCAGAAGAAGCAGAAGAAGGAGAAGGAGAAGGTGAAGTCTGGAGGGTGAAGCAGAAGAAGCAGAAGAAGGAGAAGGAGTAGGTGAAGTCTGGAGGGTGAATCAGAAGAAGTAGAAGAAGGAGAAGGATAAGGTGAAGTCAGGAGGGTGAAGCAGAAGAAGCAGAAGAAGGAGTAGGAGAAGGTGAAGTCTGGTGGGTGAAGCAGAAGAAGCAGAAGAAGGAGAAGGAGAAGGTGAAGTCTGGAGGGTGAAGCAGAAGAAGCAGAAGAAGGAGAAGGAGAAGGTGAAGTCAGGAGGGTGGATCAGAAGAAGTAGAAGAAGGAGAAGGAGAAGGTGAAGTCTGGAGGGTGAATCAGAAGAAGCAGAAGAAGGAGAAGGAGAAGGTGAAGTCTGGAGGGCGCAGCAGAAGAAGCAGAAGAAGGAGAAAGAGAAGGTGAAGTCTGGAGGGTGAAGCAGAAGAAGCAGAAGAAGGAGAAGGAGAGGGTGAAGTCTGGAGGGTGAATCAGAAGAAGTAGAAGAAGGAGAAGGAGAAGGTGAAGTCAGGAGAGTGAAGCAGAAGAAGCAGAAGAAGGAGAAGGAGAAGGTGAAGTCTGGAGGGCGAAGCAGAAGAAGCAGAAGAAGTAGAAGGAGTAGGTGAAGTCTGGAGGGTGAAGCAGAAGAAGCAGAAGAAGGAGAAGGAGTAGGTGAAGTCAGGAGGGTGAAGCAGAAGAAGCAGAAGAAGGAGAAGGAGAAGGTGAAGTCTGGTGGGTGAAGCAGAAGAAGCTTAAGAAGGAGAAGGAGAAGGTGAAGTCTGGAGGGTGAAGCAGAAGAAGCAGAAGAAGGAGAAGGAGAAGGTGAAGTCAGGAGGGTGGATCAGAAGAAGTAGAAGAAGGAGAAGGAGAAGGTGAAGTCTGGAGGGTGAATCAGAAGAAGCAGAAGAAGGAGAAGGAGAAGGTGAAGTCTGGAGGGCACAGCAGAAGAAGCAGAAGAAGGAGAAAGAGAAGGTGAAGTCTGGAGGGTGAAGCAGAAGAAGCAGAAGAAGGAGAAGGAGAGGGTGAAGTCTGGAGGGTGAATCAGAAGAAGTAGAAGAAGGAGAAGGAGAAGGTGAAGTCAGGAGAGTGAAGCAGAAGAAGCAGAAGAAGGAGAAGGAGAAGGTGAAGTCTGGAGGGCGAAGCAGAAGAAGCAGAAGAAGGAGAAGGAGAAGGTGAAGTCTGGAGGGTGAAGCAGAAGAAGCAGAAGAAGGAGAAGGAGTAGGTGAAGTCTGGAGGGTGAATCAGAAGAAGTCGAAGAAGGAGAAGGAGAAGGTGAAGTCAGGAGGGTGAAGCAGAAGAAGCAGAAGAAGGAGAAGGAGAAGGTGAAGTCTGGAGGGTGAAGCAGAAGAAGCAGAAGAAGGAGAAGGAGAAGGTGAAGTCTGGAGGGTGAATCAGAAGAAGCAGAAGAAGGAGAAGGAGAAGGTGAAGTCTGGAGGGTGAATCAGAAGAAGCAGAAGAAGGAGAAGGAGAAGGTGAAGTCAGGAGGGTGAATCAGAAGAAGCAGAAGAAGGAGAAGGAGAAGGTGAATTTAGGAGGGTGAATCAGAAGAAGCAGAAGAAGGAGAAGGAGCAGGTGAAGTCAGGGGGGTGTAGCAGAAGAAGTAGAAGAAGGAGAAGGAGAAGGTGAAGTCAGGACGGTGAAGCAGAAGAAGCAGAAGAAGGAGAAGGAGAAGGTGAAGCCTGGAGGGCGCAGCAGAAGAAGCAGAAGAAGGAGAAGGAGAAGGTGAAGTCTGGAGTGTGAAGCAGAAGAAGCAGAAGAAGGAGAAGGAGAAGGTGAAGTCTGGAGGGTGAAGCAGAAGAAACAGAAGAAGGAGAAGGAGAAGGTGAAGACTGGAGGGTGAATCAGAAGAAGTAGAAGAAGGAGAAGGAGAAGGTGAAGTCTGGAGGGTGAATCAGAAGAAGTAGAAGAAGGAGAAGGAGAAGTTGAAGTCTGGAGGGTGAATCAGAAGAAGCAGAAGAAGGAGAAGGAGAAGGTGAAGTCTGGAGGGTGAATCAGAAGAAGCAGAAGAAGGAGAAGGAGAAGATGAAGTCTGGAGGGTGAATCAGAAGAAGTAGAAGAAGGAGAAGGAGAAGGTGAAGTCTGGAGGGTGAATCAGAACAAGTAGAAGAAGGAGAAGGAGAAGATGAAGTCTGGAGGGTGAATCAGAAGAAAGAGAAGAAGGAGAAGGAGAAGGTGAAGTCTGGAGGGTGAATCAGAAGAAGTAGAAGAAGGAGAAGGAGAAGGTGTAGTCTGGAGGGTGAATCAGAAGAAGTAGACGAAGGAGAAGGAGAAGGTGAAGTCTGGAGGGTGAATCAGAAGAAGCAGAAGAAGGAGAAGGAGAAGGTGAAGTCTGGAGGGTGAATCAGAAGAAGTAGAAGAAGGAGAAGGAGAAGGTGAAGTCTGGAGGGTGAATCAGAAGAAGCAGAAGAAAGAGAAGGAGAAGGTGAAGTCTGGAGGGTGAATCAGAAGAAGTAGAAGAAGGAGAAGGAGAAGGTGAAGTCTGGAGGGTGAATCAGAAGAAGCAGAAGAAGGAGAAGGAGAAGGTGAAGTCTGGAGGGTGAATCAGAAGAAGCAGAAGAAGGAGAAGGAAAAGGTGAAGTCTGGAGGGTGAATCAGAAGAAGCAGAAGAAGGAGAAGGAGAAGGTGAAGTCTGGAGGGTGAATCAGAAGAAGCAGAATAAGGAGAAGGAGAAGGTGAAGTCTGGAGGGTGAATCAGAAGAAGCAGAAGAAGGAGAAGGAGAAGGTGAAGTCTGGAGGGTGAATCAGAAGAAGTAGAAGAAGGAGAAGGAGAAGGTGAAGTCTGGAGGGTGAAGCAGAAGAAGTAGAAGAAGGAGAAGGAGAAGGTGAAGTCTGGAGGGTGAAACAGAAGAATCAGAAGAAGGAGAAGGAGAAGATGAAGTCTGGAGGGTGAATCAGAAGAAGCAGAAGAAAGAGAAGGAGAAGGTGAAGTCTGGAGGGTGAAGCAGAAGAAACAGAAGAAGGAGAAGGAGTAGGTGAAGACTGGAGGGTGAATCAGAAGAAGTAGAAGAAGGAGAAGGAGAAGGTGAAGTCTGGAGGGTGAATCAGACGAAGTAGAAGAAGGAGAAGGAGAAGGTGAAGTCTGGAGGGTGAATCAGAAGAAGCAGAAGAAGGAGAAGGAGAAGGTGAAGTTAGGAGGGTGAATCAGAAGAAGCAGAAGAAGGAGAAGGAGCAGGTGAAGTCAGGGGGGTGAAGCAGAAGAAGTAGAAGAAGGAGAAGGAGAAGGTGAAGTCTGGAGGGTGAATCAGAAGAAGCAGAAGAAGGAGAAGGAGAAGGTGAAGTTAGGAGGGTGAATCAGAAGAAGCAGAAGAAGGAGAAGGAGCAGGTGAAGTCAGGGGGGTGAAGCAGAAGAAGTAGAAGAAGGAGAAGGAGAAGGTGAAGTCAGGACGGTGAAGCAGAAGAAGCAGAAGAAGGAGAAGGAGAAGGTGAAGTCTGGAGGGTGAAGCAGGAGAAGCAGAAGAAGGAGAAGGAGAGGGTGAAGTCTGGAGGGTGAATCAGAAGAAGTAGAAGAAGGAGAAGGGGAAGGTGAAGTCAGGAGAGTGAAGCAGAAGAAGCAGAAGAAGGAGAAGGAGAAGGTGAAGTCTGGAGGGCGAAGCAGAAGAAGCAGAAGAAGGAGAAGGAGAAGGTGAAGTCTGGAGGGTGAAGCAGAAGAAGCAGAAGAAGGAGAAGGAGTAGGTGAAGTCTGGAGGGTGAATCAGAAGAAGTAGAAGAAGGAGAAGGATAAGGTGAAGTCAGGAGGGTGAAGCAGAAGAAGCAGAAGAAGGAGAAGGAGAAGGTGAAGTCTGGTGGGTGAAGCAGAAGAAGCAGAAGAAGGAGAAGGAGAAGGTGAAGTCTGGAGGGTGAAGCAGAAGAAGCAGAAGAAGGAGAAGGAGAAGGTGAAGTCAGGAGGGTGGATCAGAAGAAGTAGAAGAAGGAGAAGGAGAAGGTGAAGTCTGGAGGGTGAATCAGAAGAAGCAGAAGAAGGAGAAGGAGAAGGTGAAGTCTGGAGGGCGCAGCAGAAGAAGCAGAAGAAGGAGAAAGAGAAGGTGAAGTCTGGAGGGTGAAGCAGAAGAAGCAGAAGAAGGAGAAGGAGAGGGTGAAGTCTGGAGGTTGAATCAGAAGAAGTAGAAGAAGGAGAAGGAGAAGGTGAAGTCAGGAGAGTGAAGCAGAAGAAGCAGAAGAAGGAGAAGGTGAAGTCTGGAGGGCGAAGCAGAAGAAGCAGAAGAAGTAGAAGGAGTAGGTGAAGTCTGGAGGGTGAAGCAGAAGAAGCAGAAGAAGGAGAAGGAGTAGGTGAAGTCAGGTGGGTGAAGCAGAAGAAGCAGAAGAAGGAGAAGGAGAAGGTGAAGTCTGGTGGGTGAAGCAGAAGAAGCAGAAGAAGGAGAAGGAGAAGGTGAAGTCTGGAGGGTGAAGCAGAAGAAGCAGAAGAAGGAGAAGGAGAAGGTCAAGTCAGGAGGGTGGATCAGAAGAAGTAGAAGAAGGAGAAGGAGAAGGTGAAGTCTGGAGGGTGAATCAGAAGAAGCAGAAGAAGGAGAAGGAGAAGGTGAAGTCTGGAGGGCACAGCAGAAGAAGCAGAAGAAGGAGAAAGAGAAGGTGAAGTCTGGAGGGTGAAGCAGAAGAAGCAGAAGAAGGAGAAGGAGAGGGTGAAGTCTGGAGGGTGAATCAGAAGAAGTAGAAGAAGGAGAAGGAGAAGGTGAAGTCAGGAGAGTGAAGCAGAAGAAGCAGAAGAAGGAGAAGGAGAAGGTGAAGTCTGGAGGGCGAAGCAGAAGAAGCAGAAGAAGGAGAAGGAGAAGGTGAAGTCTGGAGGGTGAAGCAGAAGAAGCAGAAGAAGGAGAAGGAGTAGGTGAAGTCTGGAGGGTGAATCAGAAGAAGTCGAAGAAGGAGAAGGAGAAGGTGAAGTCAGGAGGGTGAAGCAGAAGAAGCAGAAGAAGGAGAAGGAGAAGGTGAAGTCTGGAGGGTGAAGCAGAAGAAGCAGAAGAAGGAGAAGGAGAAGGTGAAGTCTGGAGGGTGAATCAGAAGAAGCAGAAGAAGGAGAAGGAGAAGGTGAAGTCTGGAGGGTGAATCAGAAGAAGCAGAAGAAGGAGAAGGAGAAGGTGAAGTCAGGAGGGTGAATCAGAAGAAGCAGAAGAAGGAGAAGGAGAAGGTGAATTTAGGAGGGTGAATCAGAAGAAGCAGAAGAAGGAGAAGGAGCAGGTGAAGTCAGGGGGGTGTAGCAGAAGAAGTAGAAGAAGGAGAAGGAGAAGGTGAAGTCAGGACGGTGAAGCAGAAGAAGCAGAAGAAGGAGAAGGAGAAGGTGAAGCCTGGAGGGCGCAGCAGAAGAAGCAGAAGAAGGAGAAGGAGAAGGTGAAGTCTGGAGTGTGAAGCAGAAGAAGCAGAAGAAGGAGAAGGAGAAGGTGAAGTCTGGAGGGTGAAGCAGAAGAAACAGAAGAAGGAGAAGGAGAAGGTGAAGACTGGAGGGTGAATCAGAAGAAGTAGAAGAAGGAGAAGGAGAAGGTGAAGTCTGGAGGGTGAATCAGAAGAAGTAGAAGAAGGAGAAGGAGAAGTTGAAGTCTGGAGGGTGAATCAGAAGAAGCAGAAGAAGGAGAAGGAGAAGGTGAAGTCTGGAGGGTGAATCAGAAGAAGCAGAAGAAGGAGAAGGAGAAGATGAAGTCTGGAGGGTGAATCAGAAGAAGTAGAAGAAGGAGAAGGAGAAGGTGAAGTCTGGAGGGTGAATCAGAACAAGTAGAAGAAGGAGAAGGAGAAGATGAAGTCTGGAGGGTGAATCAGAAGAAAGATAAGAAAGAGAAGGAGAAGGTGAAGTCTGGAGGGTGAATCAGAAGAAGTAGAAGAAGGAGAAGGAGAAGGTGAAGTCAGGAGAGTGAAGCAGAAGAAGCAGAAGAAGGAGAAGGAGAAGGTGAAGTCTGGAGGGCGAAGCAGAAGAAGCAGAAGAAGGAGAAGGAGAAGGTGAAGTCTGGAGGGTGAAGCAGAAGAAGCAGAAGAAGGAGAAGGAGTAGGTGAAGTCTGGAGGGTGAATCAGAAGAAGTCGAAGAAGGAGAAGGAGAAGGTGAAGTCAGGAGGGTGAAGCAGAAGAAGCAGAAGAAGGAGAAGGAGAAGGTGAAGTCTGGAGGGTGAAGCAGAAGAAGCAGAAGAAGGAGAAGGAGAAGGTGAAGTCTGGAGGGTGAATCAGAAGAAGCAGAAGAAGGAGAAGGAGAAGGTGAAGTCTGGAGGGTGAATCAGAAGAAGCAGAAGAAGGAGAAGGAGAAGGTGAAGTCAGGAGGGTGAATCAGAAGAAGCAGAAGAAGGAGAAGGAGAAGGTGAATTTAGGAGGGTGAATCAGAAGAAGCAGAAGAAGGAGAAGGAGCAGGTGAAGTCAGGGGGGTGTAGCAGAAGAAGTAGAAGAAGGAGAAGGAGAAGGTGAAGTCAGGACGGTGAAGCAGAAGAAGCAGAAGAAGGAGAAGGAGAAGGTGAAGCCTGGAGGGCGCAGCAGAAGAAGCAGAAGAAGGAGAAGGAGAAGGTGAAGTCTGGAGTGTGAAGCAGAAGAAGCAGAAGAAGGAGAAGGAGAAGGTGAAGTCTGGAGGGTGAAGCAGAAGAAACAGAAGAAGGAGAAGGAGAAGGTGAAGACTGGAGGGTGAATCAGAAGAAGTAGAAGAAGGAGAAGGAGAAGGTGAAGTCTGGAGGGTGAATCAGAAGAAGTAGAAGAAGGAGAAGGAGAAGTTGAAGTCTGGAGGGTGAATCAGAAGAAGCAGAAGAAGGAGAAGGAGAAGGTGAAGTCTGGAGGGTGAATCAGAAGAAGCAGAAGAAGGAGAAGGAGAAGATGAAGTCTGGAGGGTGAATCAGAAGAAGTAGAAGAAGGAGAAGGAGAAGGTGAAGTCTGGAGGGTGAATCAGAACAAGTAGAAGAAGGAGAAGGAGAAGATGAAGTCTGGAGGGTGAATCAGAAGAAAGAGAAGAAGGAGAAGGAGAAGGTGAAGTCTGGAGGGTGAATCAGAAGAATTAGAAGAAGGAGAAGGAGAAGGTGTAGTCTGGAGGGTGAATCAGAAGAAGTAGACGAAGGAGAAGGAGAAGGTGAAGTCTGGAGGGTGAATCAGAAGAAGCAGAAGAAGGAGAAGGAGAAGGTGAAGTCTGGAGGGTGAATCAGAAGAAGTAGAAGAAGGAGAAGGAGAAGGTGAAGTCTGGAGGGTGAATCAGAAGAAGCAGAAGAAAGAGAAGGAGAAGGTGAAGTCTGGAGGGTGAATCAGAAGAAGTAGAAGAAGGAGAAGGAGAAGGTGAAGTCTGGAGGGTGAATCAGAAGAAGCAGAAGAAGGAGAAGGAGAAGGTGAAGTCTGGAGGGTGAATCAGAAGAAGCAGAAGAAGGAGAAGGAAAAGGTGAAGTCTGGAGGGTGAATCAGAAGAAGCAGAAGAAGGAGAAGGAGAAGTGAAGTCTGGAGGGTGAATCAGAAGAAGCAGAATAAGGAGAAGGAGAAGGTGAAGTCTGGAGGGTGAATCAGAAGAAGCAGAAGAAGGAGAAGGAGAAGGTGAAGTCTGGAGGGTGAATCAGAAGAAGTAGAAGAAGGAGAAGGAGAAGGTGAAGTCTGGAGGCTGAAGCAGAAGAAGTAGAAGAAGGAGAAGGAGAAGGTGAAGTCAGGAGGGTGAATCAGAAGAAGCAGAAGAAGGAGAAGGAGAAGGTGAAGTCTGGAGGGTGAATCAGAAGAATCAGAAGAAGGAGAAGGAGAAGATGAAGTCTGGAGGGTGAATCAGAAGAAGCAGAAGAAAGAGAAGGAGAAGGTGAAGTCTGGAGGGTGAAGCAGAAGAAACAGAAGAAGGAGAAGGAGTAGGTGAAGACTGGAGGGTGAATCAGAAGAAGTAGAAGAAGGAGAAGGAGAAGGTGAAGTCTGGAGGGTGAATCAGACGAAGTAGAAGAAGGAGAAGGAGAAGGTGAAGTCTGGAGGGTGAATCAGAAGAAGCAGAAGAAGGAGAAGGAGAAGGTGAAGTTAGGAGGGTGAATCAGAAGAAGCAGAAGAAGGAGAAGGAGCAGGTGAAGTCAGGGGGGTGAAGCAGAAGAAGTAGAAGAAGGAGAAGGAGAAGGTGAAGTCAGGACGGTGAAGCAGAAGAAGCAGAAGAAGGAGAAGGAGAAGGTGAAGTCTGGAGGGTGAAGCAGAAGAAGCAGAAGAAGGAGAAGGAGAGGGTGAAGTCTGGAGGGTGAATCAGAAGAAGTAGAAGAAGGAGAAGGAGAAGGTGAAGTCAGAAGAGTGAAGCAGAAGAAGCAGAAGAAGGAGAAGGAGAAGGTGAAGTCTGGAGGGCGAAGCAGAAGAAGCAGAAGAAGGAGAAGGAGAAGGTGAAGTCTGGAGGGTGAAGCAGAAGAAGCAGAAGAAGGAGAAGGAGTAGGTGAAGTCTGGAGGGTGAATCAGAAGAAGTAGAAGAAGGAGAAGGATAAGGTGAAGTCAGGAGGGTGAAGCAGAAGAAGCAGAAGAAGGAGAAGGAGAAGGTGAAGTCTGGTGGGTGAAGCAGAAGAAGCAGAAGAAGGAGAAGGAGAAGGTGAAGTCTGGAGGGTGAAGCAGAAGAAGCAGAAGAAGGAGAAGCAGAAGGTGAAGTCAGGAGGGTGGATCAGAAGAAGTAGAAGAAGGAGAAGGAGAAGGTGAAGTCTGGAGGGTGAATCAGAAGAAGCAGAAGAAGGAGAAGGAGAAGGTGAAGTCAGGAGAGTGAAGCAGAAGAAGCAGAAGAAGGAGAAGGAGAAGGTGAAGTCTGGAGGGCGAAGCAGAAGAAGCAGAAGAAGGAGAAGGAGAAGGTGAAGTCTGGAGGGTGAAGCAGAAGAAGCAGAAGAAGGAGAAGGAGTAGGTGAAGTCAGGAGGGTGAAGCAGAAGAAGCAGAAGAAGGAGAAGATGAAGGTGAAGTCTGGAGGGTGAAGCAGAAGAAGCAGAAGAAGGAGAAGGAGAAGGTGAAGTCTGGAGGGTGAATCAGAAGAAGCAGAAGAAGGAGAAGGAGAAGGTGAAGTCTGGAGGGAGAATCAGAAGAAGCAGAAGAAGGAGAAGGAGAAGGTGAAGTCAGGAGGGTGAATCAGAAGAAGCAGAAGAAGGAGAAGGAGAAGGTGAATTTAGGAGGGTGAATCAGAAGAAGCAGAAGAAGGAGAAGGAGCAGGTGAAGTCAGGGGGGTGTAGCAGAAGAAGTAGAAGAAGGAGAAGGAGAAGGTGAAGTCAGGACGGTGAAGCAGAAGAAGCAGAAGAAGGAGAAGGAGAAGGTGAAGCCTGGAGGGCGCAGCAGAAGAAGCAGAAGAAGGAGAAGGAGAAGGTGAAGTCTGGAGTGTGAAGCAGAAGAAGCAGAAGAAGGAGAAGGAGAAGGTGAAGTCTGGAGGGTGAAGCAGAAGAAACAGAAGAAGGAGAAGGAGAAGGTGAAGACTGGAGGGTGAATCAGAAGAAGTAGAAGAAGGAGAAGGAGAAGGTGAAGTCTGGAGGGTGAATCAGAAGAAGTAGAAGAAGGAGAAGGAGAAGTTGAAGTCTGGAGGGTGAATCAGAAGAAGCAGAAGAAGGAGAAGTAGAAGGTGAAGTCTGGAGGGTGAATCAGAAGAAGCGGAAGAAGGAGAAGGAGAAGATGAAGTCTGGAGGGTGAATCAGAAGAAGTAGAAGAAGGAGAAGGAGAAGGTGAAGTCTGGAGGGTGAATCAGAAGAAGTAGAAGAAGGAGAAGGAGAAGATGAAGTCTGGAGGGTGAATCAGAAGAAAGAGAAGAAGGAGAAGGAGAAGGTGAAGTCTGGAGGGTGAATCAGAAGAAGTAGAAGAAGGAGAAGGAGAAGGTGTAGACTGGAGGGTGAATCAGAAGAAGTAGACGAAGGAGAAGGAGAAGGTGAAGTCTGGAGGGTGAATCAGAAGAAGCAGAAGAAGGAGAAGGAGAAGGTGAAGTCTGGAGGGTGAATCAGAAGAAGTAGAAGAAGGAGAAGGAGAAGGTGAAGTCTGGAGGGTGAATCAGAAGAAGCAGAAGAAGGAGAAGGATAAGGTGAAGTCAGGAGGGTGAAGCAGAAGAAGCAGAAGAAGGAGAAGGAGAAGGTGAAGTCTGGTGGGTGAAGCAGAAGAAGCAGAAGAAGGAGAAGGAGAAGGTGAAGTCTGGAGGGTGAAGCAGAAGAAGCAGAAGAAGGAGAAGGAGAAGGTGAAGTCAGGAGGGTGGATCAGAAGAAGTAGAAGAAGGAGAAGGAGAAGGTGAAGTCTGGAGGGTGAATCAGAAGAAGCAGAAGAAGGAGAAGGAGAAGGTGAAGTCTGGAGGGCGCAGCAGAAGAAGCAGAAGAAGGAGAAAGAGAAGGTGAAGTCTGGAGGGTGAAGCAGAAGAAGCAGAAGAAGGAGAAGGAGAGGGTGAAGTCTGGAGGGTGAATCAGAAGAAGTAGAAGAAGGAGAAGGAGAAGGTGAAGTCAGGAGAGTGAAGCAGAAGAAGCAGAAGAAGGAGAAGGAGAAGGTGAAGTCTGGAGGGCGAAGCAGAAGAAGTAGAAGGAGTAGGTGAGGTCTGGAGGGTGAAGCAGAAGAAGCAGAAGAAGGAGAAGGAGTAGGTGAAGTCAGGAGGGTGAAGCAGAAGAAGCAGAAGAAGGAGAAGGAGAAGGTGAAGTCTGGTGGGTGAAGCAGAAGAAGCAGAAGAAGGAGAAGGAGAAGGTGAAGTCTGGAGGGTGAAGCAGAAGAAGCAGAAGAAGGAGAAGGAGAAGGTGAAGTCAGGAGGGTGGATCAGAAGAAGTAGAAGAAGGAGAAGGAGAAGGTGAAGTCTGGAGGGTGAATCAGAAGAAGCAGAAGAAGGAGAAGGAGAAGGTGAAGTCTGGAGGGCACAGCAGAAGAAGCAGAAGAAGGAGAAAGAGAAGGTGAAGTCTGGAGGGTGTAGCAGAAGAAGCAGAAGAAGGAGAAGGAGATGGTGAAGTCTGGAGGGTGAATCAGAAGAAGTAGAAGAAGGAGAAGGAGAAGGTGAAGTCAGGAGAGTGAAGCAGAAGAAGCAGAAGAAGGAGAAGGAGAAGGTGAAGTCTGGAGGGCGAAGCAGAAGAAGCAGAAGAAGGAGAAGGAGAAGGTGAAGTCTGGAGGGTGAAGCAGAAGAAACAGAAGAAGGAGAAGGAGAAGGTGAAGACTGGAGGGTGAATCAGAAGAAGTAGAAGAAGGAGAAGGAGAAGGTGATGTCTGGAGGGTGAATCAGAAGAAGTAGAAGAAGGAGAAGGAGAAGTTGAAGTCTGGAGGGTGAATCAGAAGAAGCAGAAGAAGGAGAAGGAGAAGGTGAAGTCTGGAGGGTGAATCAGAAGAAGCAGAAGAAGGAGAAGGAGAAGATGAAGTCTGGAGGGTGAATCAGAAGAAGTAGAAGAAGGAGAAGGAGAAGGTGAAGTCTGGAGGGTGAATCAGAACAAGTAGAAGAAGGAGAAGGAGAAGATGAAGTCTGGAGGGTGAATCAGAAGAAAGAGAAGAAGGAGAAGGAGAAGGTGTAGTCTGGAGGGTGAATCAGAAGAAGTAGAAGAAGGAGAAGGAGAAGGTGTAGTCTGGAGGGTGAATCAGAAGAAGTAGACGAAGGAGAAGGAGAAGGTGAAGTCTGGAGGGTGAATCAGAAGAAGCAGAAGAAGGAGAAGGAGAAGGTGAAGTCTGGAGGGTGAATCAGAAGAAGTAGAAGAAGGAGAAGGAGAAGGTGAAGTCTGGAGGGTGAATCAGAAGAAGCAGAAGAAAGAGAAGGAGAAGGTGAAGTCTGGAGGGTGAATCAGAAGAAGTAGAAGAAGGAGAAGGAGAAGGTGAAGTCTGGAGGGTGAATCAGAAGAAGCAGAAGAAGGAGAAGGAGAAGGTGAAGTCTGGAGGGTGAATCAGAAGAAGCAGAAGAAGGAGAAGGAAAAGGTGAAGTCTGGAGGGTGAATCAGAAGAAGCAGAAGAAGGAGAAGGAGAAGGTGAAGTCTGGAGGGTGAATCAGAAGAAGCAGAATAAGGAGAAGGAGAAGGTGAAGTCTGGAGGGTGAATCAGAAGAAGCAGAAGAAGGAGAAGGAGAAGGTGAAGTCTGGAGGGTGAATCAGAAGAAGTAGAAGAAGGAGAAGGAGAAGGTGAAGTCTGGAGGCTGAAGCAGAAGAAGTAGAAGAAGGAGAAGGAGAAGGTGAAGTCAGGAGGGTGAATCAGAAGAAGCAGAAGAAGGAGAAGGAGAAGGTGAAGTCTGGAGGGTGAATCAGAAGAATCAGAAGAAGGAGAAGGAGAAGATGAAGTCTGGAGGGTGAATCAGAAGAAGCAGGAGAAAGAGAAGGAGAAGGTGAAGTCTGGAGGGTGAAGCAGAAGAAACAGAAGAAGGAGAAGGAGTAGGTGAAGACTGGAGGGTGAATCAGAAGAAGTAGAAGAAGGAGAAGGAGAAGGTGAAGTCTGGAGGGTGAATCAGACGAAGTAGAAGAAGGAGAAGGAGAAGGTGAAGTCTGGAGGGTGAATCAGAAGAAGCAGAAGAAGGAGAAGGAGAAGGTGAAGTTAGGAGGGTGAATCAGAAGAAGCAGAAGAAGGAGAAGGAGCAGGTGAAGTCAGGGGGGTGAAGCAGAAGAAGTAGAAGAAGGAGAAGGAGAAGGTGAAGTCAGGACGGTGAAGCAGAAGAAGCAGAAGAAGGAGAAGGAGAAGGTGAAGTCTGGAGGGTGAAGCAGAAGAAGCAGAAGAAGGAGAAGGAGAGGGTGAAGTCTGGAGGGTGAATCAGAAGAAGTAGAAGAAGGAGAAGGAGAAGGTGAAGTCAGGAGAGTGAAGCAGAAGAAGCAGAAGAAGGAGAAGGAGAAGGTGAAGTCTGGAGGGTGAATCAGAAGAAGCAGAAGAAGGAGAAGGATAAGGTGAAGTCAGGAGGGTGAAGCAGAAGAAGCAGAAGAAGGAGAAGGAGAAGGTGAAGTCTGGTGGGTGAAGCAGAAGAAGCAGAAGAAGGAGAAGGAGAAGGTGAAGTCTGGAGGGTGAAGCAGAAGAAGCAGAAGAAGGAGAAGGAGAAGGTGAAGTCAGGAGGGTGGATCAGAAGAAGTAGAAGAAGGAGAAGGAGAAGGTGAAGTCTGGAGGGTGAATCAGAAGAAGCAGAAGAAGGAGAAGGAGAAGGTGAAGTCTGGAGGGCGCAGCAGAAGAAGCAGAAGAAGGAGAAAGAGAAGGTGAAGTCTGGAGGGTGAAGCAGAAGAAGCAGAAGAAGGAGAAGGAGAGGGTGAAGTCTGGAGGGTGAATCAGAAGAAGTAGAAGAAGGAGAAGGAGAAGGTGAAGTCAGGAGAGTGAAGCAGAAGAAGCAGAAGAAGGAGAAGGAGAAGGTGAAGTCTGGAGGGCGAAGCAGAAGAAGTAGAAGGAGTAGGTGAGGTCTGGAGGGTGAAGCAGAAGAAGCAGAAGAAGGAGAAGGAGTAGGTGAAGTCAGGAGGGTGAAGCAGAAGAAGCAGAAGAAGGAGAAGGAGAAGGTGAAGTCTGGTGGGTGAAGCAGAAGAAGCAGAAGAAGGAGAAGGAGAAGGTGAAGTCTGGAGGGTGAATCAGAAGAAGTAGAAGAAGGAGAAGGAGAAGGTGAAGTCAGGAGAGTGAAGCAGAAGAAGCAGAAGAAGGAGAAGGAGAAGGTGAAGTCTGGAGGGCGAAGCAGAAGAAGCAGAAGAAGGAGAAGGAGAAGGTGAAGTCTGGAGGGTGAAGCAGAAGAAGCAGAAGAAGGAGAAGGAGTAGGTGAAGTCTGGAGGGTGAATCAGAAGAAGTCGAAGAAGGAGAAGGAGAAGGTGAAGTCAGGAGGGTGAAGCAGAAGAAGCAGAAGAAGGAGAAGGAGAAGTTGAAGTCTGGAGGGTAAAGCAGAAGAAGCAGAAGAAGGAGAAGGAGAAGGTGAAGTCTGGAGGGTGAATCAGAAGAAGCAGAAGAAGGAGAAGGAGAAGGTGAAGTCTGGAGGGTGAATCAGAAGAAGCAGAAGAAGGAGAAGGAGAAGGTGAAGTCAGGAGGGTGAATCAGAAGAAGCAGAAGAAGGAGAAGGAGAAGGTGAATTTAGGAGGGTGAATCAGAAGAAGCAGAAGAAGGAGAAGGAGCAGGTGAAGTCAGGGGGGTGTAGCAGAAGAAGTAGAAGAAGGAGAAGGAGAAGGTGAAGTCAGGACGGTGAAGCAGAAGAAGCAGAAGAAGGAGAAGGAGAAGGTGAAGCCTGGAGGGCGCAGCAGAAGAAGCAGAAGAAGGAGAAGGAGAAGGTGAAGTCTGGAGTGTGAAGCAGAAGAAGCAGAAGAAGGAGAAGGAGAAGGTGAAGTCTGGAGGGTGAAGCAGAAGAAACAGAAGAAGGAGAAGGAGAAGGTGAAGACTGGAGGGTGAATCAGAAGAAGTAGAAGAAGGAGAAGGAGAAGGTGATGTCTGGAGGGTGAATCAGAAGAAGTAGAAGAAGGAGAAGGAGAAGTTGAAGTCTGGAGGGTGAATCAGAAGAAGCAGAAGAAGGAGAAGGAGAAGGTGAAGTCTGGAGGGTGAATCAGAAGAAGCAGAAGAAGGAGAAGGAGAAGATGAAGTCTGGAGGGTTAATCAGAAGAAGTAGAAGAAGGAGAAGGAGAAGGTGAAGTCTGGAGGGTGAATCAGAACAAGTAGAAGAAGGAGAAGGAGAAGATGAAGTCTGGAGGGTGAATCAGAAGAAAGAGAAGAAGGAGAAGGAGAAGGTGTAGTCTGGAGGGTGAATCAGAAGAAGTAGAAGAAGGAGAAGGAGAAGGTGTAGTCTGGAGGGTGAATCAGAAGAAGTAGACGAAGGAGAAGGAGAAGGTGAAGTCTGGAGGGTGAATCAGAAGAAGCAGAAGAAGGAGAAGGAGAAGGTGAAGTCTGGAGGGTGAATCAGAAGAAGTAGAAGAAGGAGAAGGAGAAGGTGAAGTCTGGAGGGTGAATCAGAAGAAGCAGAAGAAAGAGAAGGAGAAGGTGAAGTCTGGAGGGTGAATCAGAAGAAGTAGAAGAAGGAGAAGGAGAAGGTGAAGTCTGGAGGGTGAATCAGAAGAAGCAGAAGAAGGAGAAGGAGAAGGTGAAGTCTGGAGGGTGAATCAGAAGAAGCAGAAGAAGGAGAAGGAAAAGGTGAAGTCTGGAGGGTGAATCAGAAGAAGCAGAAGAAGGAGAAGGAGAAGGTGAAGTCTGGAGGGTGAATCAGAAGAAGCAGAATAAGGAGAAGGAGAAGGTGAAGTCTGGAGGGTGAATCAGAAGAAGCAGAAGAAGGAGAAGGAGAAGGTGAAGTCTGGAGGGTGAATCAGAAGAAGTAGAAGAAGGAGAAGGAGAAGGTGAAGTCTGGAGGCTGAAGCAGAAGAAGTAGAAGAAGGAGAAGGAGAAGGTGAAGTCAGGAGGGTGAATCAGAAGAAGCAGAAGAAGGAGAAGGAGAAGGTGAAGTCTGGAGGGTGAATCAGAAGAATCAGAAGAAGGAGAAGGAGAAGATGAAGTCTGGAGGGTGAATCAGAAGAAGCAGGAGAAAGAGAAGGAGAAGGTGAAGTCTGGAGGGTGAAGCAGAAGAAACAGAAGAAGGAGAAGGAGTAGGTGAAGACTGGAGGGTGAATCAGAAGAAGTAGAAGAAGGAGAAGGAGAAGGTGAAGTCTGGAGGGTGAATCAGACGAAGTAGAAGAAGGAGAAGGAGAAGGTGAAGTCTGGAGGGTGAATCAGAAGAAGCAGAAGAAGGAGAAGGAGAAGGTGAAGTTAGGAGGGTGAATCAGAAGAAGCAGAAGAAGGAGAAGGAGCAGGTGAAGTCAGGGGGGTGAAGCAGAAGAAGTAGAAGAAGGAGAAGGAGAAGGTGAAGTCAGGACGGTGAAGCAGAAGAAGCAGAAGAAGGAGAAGGAGAAGGTGAAGTCTGGAGGGTGAAGCAGAAGAAGCAGAAGAAGGAGAAGGAGAGGGTGAAGTCTGGAGGGTGAATCAGAAGAAGTGGAAGAAGGAGAAGGAGAAGGTGAAGTCAGGAGAGTGAAGCAGAAGAAGCAGAAGAAGGAGAAGGAGAAGGTGAAGTCTGGAGGGCGAAGCAGAAGAAGCAGAAGAAGGAGAAGGAGAAGGTGAAGTCTGGAGGGTGAAGCAGAAGAAGCAGAAGAAGGAGAAGGAGTAGGTGAAGTCTGGAGGGTGAATCAGAAGAAGTAGAAGAAGGAGAAGGATAAGGTGAAGTCAGGAGGGTGAAGCAGAAGAAGCAGAAGAAGGAGAAGGAGAAGGTGAAGTCTGGTGGGTGAAGCAGAAGAAGCAGAAGAAGGAGAAGGAGAAGGTGAAGTCTGGAGGGTGAAGCAGAAGAAGCAGAAGAAGGAGAAGGAGAAGGTGAAGTCAGGAGGGTGGATCAGAAGAAGTAGAAGAAGGAGAAGGAGAAGGTGAAGTCTGGAGGGTGAATCAGAAGAAGCAGAAGAAGGAGAAGGAGAAAGTGAAGTCAGGAGAGTGAAGCAGAAGAAGCAGAAGAAGGAGAAGGAGAAGGTGAAGTCTGGAGGGCGAAGCAGAAGAAGCAGAAGAAGGAGAAGGAGAAGGTGAAGTCTGGAGGGTGAAGCAGAAGAAGCAGAAGAAGGAGAAGGAGTAGGTGAAGTCTGGAGGGTGAATCAGAAGAAGTAGAAGAAGGAGAAGGAGAAGGTGAAGTCAGGAGGGTGAAGCAGAAGAAGCAGAAGAAGGAGAAGATGAAGGTGAAGTCTGGAGGGTGAAGCAGAAGAAGCAGAAGAAGGAGAAGGAGAAGGTGAAGTCTGGAGGGAGAATCAGAAGAAGCAGAAGAAGGAGAAGGAGAAGGTGAAGTCAGGAGGGTGAATCAGAAGAAGCAGAAGAAGGAGAAGGAGAAGGTGAATTTAGGAGGGTGAATCAGAAGAAGCAGAAGAAGGAGAAGGAGCAGGTGAAGTCAGGGGGGTGTAGCAGAAGAAGTAGAAGAAGGAGAAGGAGAAGGTGAAGTCAGGACGGTGAAGCAGAAGAAGCAGAAGAAGGAGAAGGAGAAGGTGAAGCCTGGAGGGCGCAGCAGAAGAAGCAGAAGAAGGAGAAGGAGAAGGTGAAGTCTGGAGTGTGAAGCAGAAGAAGCAGAAGAAGGAGAAGGAGAAGGTGAAGTCTGGAGGGTGAAGCAGAAGAAACAGAAGAAGGAGAAGGACAAGGTGAAGACTGGAGGGTGAATCAGAAGAAGTAGAAGAAGGAGAAGGAGAAGGTGAAGTCTGGAGGGTGAATCAGAAGAAGTAGAAGAAGGAGAAGGAGAAGTTGAAGTCTGGAGGGTGAATCAGAAGAAGCAGAAGAAGGAGAAGTAGAAGGTGAAGTCTGGAGGGTGAATCAGAAGAAGCAGAAGAAGGAGAAGGAGAAGATGAAGTCTGGAGGGTGAATCAGAAGAAGTAGAAGAAGGAGAAGGAGAAGGTGAAGTCTGGAGGGTGAATCAGAAGAAGTAGAAGAAGGAGAAGGAGAAGATGAAGTCTGGAGGGTGAATCAGAAGAAAGAGAAGAAGGAGAAGGAGAAGGTGAAGTCTGGAGGGTGAATCAGAAGAAGTAGAAGAAGGAGAAGGAGAAGGTGTAGACTGGAGGGTGAATCAGAAGAAGTAGACGAAGGAGAAGGAGAAGTTGAAGTCTGGAGGGTGAATCAGAAGAAGCAGAAGAAGGAGAAGGAGAAGGTGAAGTCTGGAGGGTGAATCAGAAGAAGTAGAAGAAGGAGAAGGAGAAGGTGAAGTCTGGAGGGTGAATCAGAAGAAGCAGAAGAAGGAGAAGGAGAAGGTGAAGTCTGGAGGGTGAATCAGAAGAAGCAGAAGAAGGAGAAGGAGAAGGTGAAGTCTGGAGGGTGAATCAGAAGAAGCAGAAGAAGGAGAAGGAGAAGGTGAAGTCTGGAGGGTGAATCAGAAGAAGTAGAAGAAGGAGAAGGAGAAGGTGAAGTCTGGAGGGTGAATCAGAAGAAGTAGAAGAAGGAGAAGGAGAAGGTGAAGTCTGGAGGGTGAATCAGAAGAAGTAGAAGAAGGAGAAGGAGAAGGTGAAGTCTGGAGGGTGAAGCAGAAGAAGTAGATGAAGGAGAAGGAGAAGGTGAAGTCAGGAGGGTGAATCAGAAGAAGTAGAAGAAGGAGAAGGAGAAGGTGAGGTCTGGAGGGTGAATCAGAAGAAGCAGAAGAAGGAGAAGGAGAAGGTGAAGCCTGGAGGGTGAATCAGAAGAATCAGAAGAAGGAGAAGGAGAAGGTGAAGTCTGGAGGGTGAATCAGAAGAAGCAGAAGAAAGGGAAGGAGAAGGTGAAGTCTGGAGGGTGAAGCAGAAGAAACAGAAGAAGGAGAAGGAGAAGGTGAAGACTGGAGGGTGAATCAGAAGAATTAGAAGAAGGAGAAGGATAAGGTGAAGTCTGGAGGGTGAATCAGAAGAAGTAGAAGAAGGTGAAGTCTGGAGGGTGAATCAGAAGAAGCAGAAGAAGGAGAAGGAGAAGGTGAAGTCTGGAGGGTGAATCAGAAGAAGTAGAAGAAGGAGAAGGAGAAGGTGAGGTCTGGAGGGTGAATCAGAAGAAGCAGAAGAAGGAGAAGGAGAAGGTGAAGTCTGGAGGGTGAATCAGAAGAATCAGAAGAAGGAGAAGGAGAAGGTGAAGTCTGGAGGGTGAATCAGAAGAAGCAGAAGAAAGGGAAGGAGAAGGTGAAGTCTGGAGGGTGAAGCAGAAGAAACAGAAGAAGGAGAAGGAGAAGGTGAAGACTGGAGGTTGAATCAGAAGAATTAGAAGAAGGAGAAGGATAAGGTGAAGTCTGGAGGGTGAATCAGAAGAAGTAGAAGAAGGAGAAGGAGAAGGTGAAGTCTGGAGGGTGAATCAGAAGAAGCAGAAGAAGGAGAAGGAGAAGGTGAAGTCTGGAGGGTGAATCAGAAGAAGGAGAAGAAGGAGAAGGAGAAGATGAAGTCTGGAGGGTGAATCAGAAGAAGTAGAAGAAGGAGAAGGAGAAGGTGAAGTCTGGAGGGTGAATCAGAAGAAGTAGAAGAAGGAGAAGGAGAAGGTGTAGTCTGCAGGGTGAATCAGAAGAAGTAGACGAAGGAGAAGGAGAAGGTGAAGTCTGGAGGGTGAATCAGAAGAAGCAGAAGAAGGAGAAGGAGAAGGTGAAGTCTGGAGGGTGAATCAGAAGAAGTAGAAGAAGGAGAAGGAGAAGTTGAAGTCTGGAGGGTGAATCAGAAGAAGCAGAAGAAGGAGAAGTAGAAGGTGAAGTCTGGAGGGTGAATCAGAAGAAGCAGAAGAAGGAGAAGGAGAAGATGAAGTCTGGAGGGTGAATCAGAAGAAGTAGAAGAAGGAGAAGGAGAAGGTGAAGTCTGGAGGGTGAATCAGAAGAAGTAGAAGAAGGAGAAGGAGAAGATGAAGTCTGGAGGGTGAATCAGAAGAAAGAGAAGAAGGAGAAGGAGAAGGTGAAGTCTGGAGGGTGAATCAGAAGAAGTAGAAGAAGGAGAAGGAGAAGGTGTAGACTGGAGGGTGAATCAGAAGAAGTAGACGAAGGAGAAGGAGAAGTTGAAGTCTGGAGGGTGAATCAGAAGAAGCAGAAGAAGGAGAAGGAGAAGGTGAAGTCTGGAGGGTGAATCAGAAGAAGTAGAAGAAGGAGAAGGAGAAGGTGAAGTCTGGAGGGTGAATCAGAAGAAGCAGAAGAAGGAGAAGGAGAAGGTGAAGTCTGGAGGGTGAATCAGAAGAAGCAGAAGAAGGAGAAGGAGAAGGTGAAGTCTGGAGGGTGAATCAGAAGAAGCAGAAGAAGGAGAAGGAGAAGGTGAAGTCTGGAGGGTGAATCAGAAGAAGTAGAAGAAGGAGAAGGAGAAGGTGAAGTCTGGAGGGTGAATCAGAAGAAGTAGAAGAAGGAGAAGGAGAAGGTGAAGTCTGGAGGGTGAATCAGAAGAAGTAGAAGAAGGAGAAGGAGAAGGTGAAGTCTGGAGGGTGAAGCAGAAGAAGTAGATGAAGGAGAAGGAGAAGGTGAAGTCAGGAGGGTGAATCAGAAGAAGTAGAAGAAGGAGAAGGAGAAGGTGAGGTCTGGAGGGTGAATCAGAAGAAGCAGAAGAAGGAGAAGGAGAAGGTGAAGCCTGGAGGGTGAATCAGAAGAATCAGAAGAAGGAGAAGGAGAAGGTGAAGTCTGGAGGGTGAATCAGAAGAAGCAGAAGAAAGGGAAGGAGAAGGTGAAGTCTGGAGGGTGAAGCAGAAGAAACAGAAGAAGGAGAAGGAGAAGGTGAAGACTGGAGGGTGAATCAGAAGAATTAGAAGAAGGAGAAGGATAAGGTGAAGTCTGGAGGGTGAATCAGAAGAAGTAGAAGAAGGTGAAGTCTGGAGGGTGAATCAGAAGAAGCAGAAGAAGGAGAAGGAGAAGGTGAAGTCTGGAGGGTGAATCAGAAGAAGTAGAAGAAGGAGAAGGAGAAGGTGAGGTCTGGAGGGTGAATCAGAAGAAGCAGAAGAAGGAGAAGGAGAAGGTGAAGTCTGGAGGGTGAATCAGAAGAATCAGAAGAAGGAGAAGGAGAAGGTGAAGTCTGGAGGGTGAATCAGAAGAAGCAGAAGAAAGGGAAGGAGAAGGTGAAGTCTGGAGGGTGAAGCAGAAGAAACAGAAGAAGGAGAAGGAGAAGGTGAAGACTGGAGGTTGAATCAGAAGAATTAGAAGAAGGAGAAGGATAAGGTGAAGTCTGGAGGGTGAATCAGAAGAAGTAGAAGAAGGAGAAGGAGAAGGTGAAGTCTGGAGGGTGAATCAGAAGAAGCAGAAGAAGGAGAAGGAGAAGGTGAAGTCTGGAGGGTGAATCAGAAGAAGGAGAAGAAGGAGAAGGAGAAGATGAAGTCTGGAGGGTGAATCAGAAGAAGTAGAAGAAGGAGAAGGAGAAGGTGAAGTCTGGAGGGTGAATCAGAAGAAGTAGAAGAAGGAGAAGGAGAAGGTGTAGTCTGCAGGGTGAATCAGAAGAAGTAGACGAAGGAGAAGGAGAAGGTGAAGTCTGGAGGGTGAATCAGAAGAAGCAGAAGAAGGAGAAGGAGAAGGTGAAGTCTGGAGGGTGAATCAGAAGAAGTAGAAGAAGGAGAAGGAGAAGGTGAAGTCTGGAGGGTGAATCAGAAGAAGCAGAAGAAGGAGAAGGAGAAGGTGAAGTCTGGAGGGTGAATCAGAAGAAGCAGAAGAAGGAGAATGAGAAGGTGAAGTCTGGAGGGTGAAACAGAAGAAGCAGAATAAGGAGAAGGAGAAGGTGAAGTCTGGAGGGTGAATCAGAAGAAGCAGAAGAAGGAGAAGGAGAAGGTGAAGTCTGGAGGGTGAATCAGAAGAAGTAGAAGAAGGAGAAGGAGAAGGTGAAGTCTGGAGGGTGAAGCAGAAGAAGTAGAAGAAGGAGAAGGAGAAGGTGAAGTCAGGAGGGTGAATCAGAAGACGTTGAAGAAGGAGAAGGAGAAGGTGAAGTCAGGAGGGTGAATCAGAAGAAGCAGAAGAAGGAGAAGGAGAAGGTGAAGTCTGGAGGGTGAATCAGAAGAATCAGAAGAAGGAGAAGGAGAAGGTGAAGTCTGGAGGGTGAATCAGAAGAAGCAGAAGAAAGAGAAGGAGAAGGTGAAGTCTGGAGGGTGAAGCAGAAGAAACAGAAGAAGGAGAAGGAGAAGGTGAAGACTGGAGGGTGAATCAGAAGAAGTAGAAGAAGGAGAAGGAGAAGGTGAAGTCTGGAGGGTGAATCAGAAGAAGTAGAAGAAGGAGAAGGAGAAGTTGAAGTCTGGAGGGTGAATCAGAAGAAGCAGAAGAAGGAGAAGGAGAAGGTGAAGTCTGGAGGGTGAATCAGAAGAAGCAGAAGAAGGAGAAGGAGAAGATGAAGTCTGGAGGGTGAATCAGAAGAAGTAGAAGAAGGAGAAGGAGAAGGTGAAGTCTGGAGGTTGAATCAGAAGAAGTAGAAGAAGGAGAATGAGAAGATGAAGTCTGGAGGGTGAATCAGAAGAAACAGAAGAAGGAGAAGGAGAAGGTGAAGTCTGGAGGGTGAATCAGAAGAAGTAGAAGAAGGAGAAGGAGAAGGTGTAGTCTGGAGGGTGAATCAGAAGAAGTAGACGAAGGAGAAGGAGAAGGTGAAGTCTGGAGGGTGAATCAGAAGAAGCAGAAGAAGGAGAAGGAGAAGGTGAAGTCTGGAGGGTGAATCAGAAGAAGTAGAAGAAGGAGAAGGAGAAGGTGAAGTCTGGAGGGTGAATCAGAAGAAGCAGAAGAAGGAGAAGGAGAAGGTGAAGTCTGGAGGGTGAATCAGAAGAAGCAGAAGAAGGAGAAGGAGAAGGTGAAGTCTGGAGGGTGAATCAGAAGAAGCAGAATAAGGAGAAGGAGAAGGTGAAGTCTGGAGGGTGAATCAGAAGAAAGAGAAGAAGGAGAAGGAGAAGGTGAAGTCTGGAGGGTGAATCAGAAGAAGTAGAAGAAGGAGAAGGAGAAGGTGTAGTCTGGAGGGTGAATCAGAAGAAGTAGACGAAGGAGAAGGAGAAGGTGAAGTCTGGAGGGTGAATCAGAAGAAGCAGAAGAAGGAGAAGGAGAAGATGAAGTCTGGAGGGTGAATCAGAAGAAGTAGAAGAAGGAGAAGGAGAAGGTGAAGTCTGGAGGGTGAATCAGAAGAAGCAGAAGAAAGAGAAGGAGAAGGTGAAGTCTGGAGGGTGAATCAGAAGAAGTAGAAGAAGGAGAAGGAGAAAGTGAAGTCTGGAGGGTGAATCAGAAGAAGCAGAAGAAGGAGAAGGAGAAGGTGAAGTCTGGAGGGTGAATCAGAAGAAGCAGAAGAAGGAGAAGGAAAAGGTGAAGTCTGGAGGGTGAATCAGAAGAAGCAGAAGAAGGAGAAGGAGAAGGTGAAGTCTGGAGGGTGAATCAGAAGAAGCAGAATAAGGAGAAGGAGAAGGTGAAGTCTGGAGGGTGAATCAGAAGAAGCAGAAGAAGGAGAAGGAGAAGGTGAAGTCTGGAGGGTGAATCAGAAGAAGTAGAAGAAGGAGAAGGAGAAGGTGAAGTCTGGAGGGTGAAGCAGAAGAAGTAGAAGAAGCAGAAGGAGAAGGTGAAGTCAGGAGGGTGAATCAGAAGAAGCAGAAGAAGGAGAAGGAGAAGGTGAAGTCTGGAGGGTGAATCAGAAGAATCAGAAGAAGGAGAAGGAGAAGATGAAGTCTGGAGGGTGAATCAGAAGAAGCAGAAGAAAGAGAAGGAGAAGGTGAAGTCTGGAGGGTGAAGCAGAAGAAACAGAAGAAGGAGAAGGAGTAGGTGAAGACTGGAGGGTGAATCAGAAGAAGTAGAAGAAGGAGAAGGAGAAGGTGAAGTCTGGAGGGTGAATCAGACGAAGTAGAAGAAGGAGAAGGAGAAGGTGAAGTCTGGAGGGTGAATCAGAAGAAGCAGAAGAAGGAGAAGGAGAAGGTGAAGTTAGGAGGGTGAATCAGAAGAAGCAGAAGAAGGAGAAGGAGCAGGTGAAGTCAGGGGGGTGAAGCAGAAGAAGTAGAAAAGGAGAAGGAGAAGGTGAAGTCAGGACGGTGAAGCAGAAGAAGCAGAAGAAGGAGAAGGAGAAGGTGAAGTCTGGAGGGTGAAGCAGAAGAAGCAGAAGAAGGAGAAGGAGAGGGTGAAGTCTGGAGGGTGAATCAGAAGAAGTAGAAGAAGGAGAAGGAGAAGGTGAAGTCAGGAGAGTGAAGCAGAAGAAGCAGAAGAAGGAGAAGGAGAAGGTGAAGTCTGGAGGGCGAAGCAGAAGAAGCAGAAGAAGGAGAAGGAGAAGGTGAAGTCTGGAGGGTGAAGCAGAAGAAGCAGAAGAAGGAGAAGGAGTAGGTGAAGTCTGGAGGGTGAATCAGAAGAAGCAGAAGAAGGAGAAAGAGAAGGTGAAGTCAGGAGAGTGAAGCAGAAGAAGCAGAAGAAGGAGAAGGAGAAGGTGAAGTCTGGAGGGCGAAGCAGAAGAAGCAGAAGAAGGAGAAGGAGAAGGTGAAGTCTGGAGGGTGAAGCAGAAGAAGCAGAAGAAGGAGAAGGAGTAGGTGAAGTCTGGAGGGTGAATCAGAAGAAGTAGAAGAAGGAGAAGGAGAAGGTGAAGTCAGGAGGGTGAAGCAGAAGAAGCAGAAGAAGGAGAAGGAGAAGGTGAAGTCTGGAGGGTGAAGCAGAAGAAGCAGAAGAAGGAGAAGGAGAAGGTGAAGTCTGGAGGGTGAATCAGAAGAAGCAGAAGAAGGAGAAGGAGAAGGTGAAGTCTGGAGGGTGAAACAGAAGAAGCAGAAGAAGGAGAAGGAGAAGGTGAAGTCAGGAGGGTGAATCAGAAGAAGCAGAAGAAGGAGAAGGAGAAGGTGAATTTAGGAGGGTGAATCAGAAGAAGCAGAAGAAGGAGAAGGAGCAGGTGAAGTCAGGGGGGTGTAGCAGAAGAAGTAGAAGAAGGAGAAGGAGAAGGTGAAGTCAGGACGGTGAAGCAGAAGAAGCAGAAGAAGGAGAAGGAGAAGGTGAAGCCTGGAGGGCGCAGCAGAAGAAGCAGAAGAAGGAGAAGGAGAAGGTGAAGTCTGGAGTGTGAAGCAGAAGAAGCAGAAGAAGGAGAAGGAGAAGGTGAAGTCTGGAGGGTGAAGCAGAAGAAACAGAAGAAGGAGAAGGAGAAGGTGAAGACTGGAGGGTGAATCAGAAGAAGTAGAAGAAGGAGAAGGAGAAGGTGAAGTCTGGAGGGTGAATCAGAAGAAGTAGAAGAAGGAGAAGGAGAAGTTGAAGTCTGGAGGGTGAATCAGAAGAAGCAGAAGAAGGAGAAGGAGAAGGTGAAGTCTGGAGGGTGAATCAGAAGAAGCAGAAGAAGGAGAAGGAGAAGATGAAGTCTGGAGGGTGAATCAGAAGAAGTAGAAGAAGGAGAAGGAGAAGGTGAAGTCTGGAGGGTGAATCAGAAGAAGTAGAAGAAGGAGAAGGAGAAGATGAAGTCTGGAGGGTGAATCAGAAGAAAGAGAAGAAAGAGAAGGAGAAGGTGATGTCTGGAGGGTGAATCAGAAGAAGTAGAAGAAGGAGAAGGAGAAGGTGTAGTCTGGAGGGTGAATCAGAAGAAGTAGACGAAGGAGAAGGAGAAGGTGAAGTCTGGAGGGTGAATCAGAAGAAGCAGAAGAAGGAGAAGGAGAAGGTGAAGTCTGGATGGTGAATCAGAAGAAGTAGAAGAAGGAGAAGGAGAAGGTGAAGTCTGGAGGGTGAATCAGAAGAAGCAGAAGAAGGAGAAGGAGAAGGTGAAGTCTGGAGGGTGAATCAGAAGAAGCAGAAGAAGGAGAAGGAGAAGGTGAAGTCTGGAGGGTGAATCAGAAGAAGCAGAATAAGGAGAAGGAGAAGGTGAAGTCTGGAGGGTGAATCAGAAGAAGCAGAAGAAGGAGAAGGAGAAGGTGAAGACTGGAGGGTGAATCAGAAGAAGTAGAAGAAGGAGAAGGAGAAGGTGAAGTCTGGAGGGTGAATCAGAAGAAGTAGAAGAAGGAGAAGGAGAAGTTGAAGTCTGGAGGGTGAATCAGAAGAAGCAGAAGAAGGAGAAGGAGAAGGTGAAGTCTGGAGGGTGAATCAGAAGAAGCAGAAGAAGGAGAAGGAGAAGATGAAGTCTGGAGGGTGAATCAGAAGAAGTAGAAGAAGGAGAAGGAGAAGGTGAAGTCTGGAGGTTGAATCAGAAGAAGTAGAAGAAGGAGAATGAGAAGATGAAGTCTGGAGGGTGAATCAGAAGAAACAGAAGAAGGAGAAGGAGAAGGTGAAGTCTGGAGGGTGAATCAGAAGAAGTAGAAGAAGGAGAAGGAGAAGGTGTAGTCTGGAGGGTGAATCAGAAGAAGTAGACGAAGGAGAAGGAGAAGGTGAAATCTGGAGGGTGAATCAGAAGAAGCAGAAGAAGGAGAAGGAGAAGGTGAAGTCTGGAGGGTGAATCAGAAGAAGTAGAAGAAGGAGAAGGAGAAGGTGAAGTCTGGAGGGTGAATCAGAAGAAGCAGAAGAAGGAGAAGGAGAAGGTGAAGTCTGGAGGGTGAATCAGAAGAAGCAGAAGAAGGAGAAGGAGAAGGTGAAGTCTGGAGGGTGAATCAGAAGAAGCAGAATAAGGAGAAGGAGAAGGTGAAGTCTGGAGGGTGAATCAGAAGAAAGAGAAGAAGGAGAAGGAGAAGGTGAAGTCTGGAGGGTGAATCAGAAGAAGTAGAAGAAGGAGAAGGAGAAGGTGTAGTCTGGAGGGTGAATCAGAAGATGTAGACGAAGGAGAAGGAGAAGGTGAAGTCTGGAGGGTGAATCAGAAGAAGCAGAAGAAGGAGAAGGAGAAGGTGAAGTCTGGAGGGTGAATCAGAAGAAGTAGAAGAAGGAGAAGGAGAAGGTGAAGTCTGGAGGGTGAATCAGAAGAAGCAGAAGAAAGAGAAGGAGAAGGTGAAGTCTGGAGGGTGAATCAGAAGAAGTAGAAGAAGGAGAAGGAGAAAGTGAAGTCTGGAGGGTGAATCAGAAGAAGCAGAAGAAGGAGAAGGAGAAGGTGAAGTCTGGAGGGTGAATCAGAAGAAGCAGAAGAAGGAGAAGGAAAAGGTGAAGTCTGGAGGGTGAATCAGAAGAAGCAGAAGAAGGAGAAGGAGAAGGTGAAGTCTGGAGGGTGAATCAGAAGAAGCAGAATAAGGAGAAGGAGAAGGTGAAGTCTGGAGGGTGAATCAGAAGAAGCAGAAGAAGGAGAAGGAGAAGGTGAAGTCTGGAGGGTGAATCAGAAGAAGTAGAAGAAGGAGAAGGAGAAGGTGAAGTCTGGAGGGTGAAGCAGAAGAAGTAGAAGAAGGAGAAGGAGAAGGTGAAGTCTGGAGGGTGAATCAGAAGAAGTAGAAGAAGGAGAAGGAGAAGGTGAAGTCTGGAGGGTGAAGCAGAAGAAGTAGAAGAAGCAGAAGGAGAAGGTGAAGTCAGGAGGGTGAATCAGAAGAAGCAGAAGAAGGAGAAGGAGAAGGTGAAGTCTGGAGGGTGAATCAGAAGAATCAGAAGAAGGAGAAGGAGAAGATGAAGTCTGGAGGGTGAAGCAGAAGAAACAGAAGAAGGAGAAGGAGTAGGTGAAGACTGGAGGGTGAATCAGAAGAAGTAGAAGAAGGAGAAGGAGAAGGTGAAGTCTGGAGGGTGAATCAGACGAAGTAGAAGAAGGAGAAGGAGAAGGTGAAGTCTGGAGGGTGAATCAGAAGAAGCAGAAGAAGGAGAAGGAGAAGGTGAAGTTAGGAGGGTGAATCAGAAGAAGCAGAAGAAGGAGAAGGAGCAGGTGAAGTCAGGGGGGTGAAGCAGAAGAAGTAGAAGAAGGAGAAGGAGAAGGTGAAGTCAGGACGGTGAAGCAGAAGAAGCAGAAGAAGGAGAAGGAGAGGGTGAAGTCTGGAGGGTGAATCAGAAGAAGTAGAAGAAGGAGAAGGAGAAGGTGAAGTCAGGAGAGTGAAGCAGAAGAAGCAGAAGAAGGAGAAGGAGAAGGTGAAGTCTGGAGGGCGAAGCAGAAGAAGCAGAAGAAGGAGAAGGAGAAGGTGAAGTCTGGAGGGTGAAGCAGAAGAAGCAGAAGAAGGAGAAGGAGTAGGTGAAGTCTGGAGGGTGAATCAGAAGAAGTAGAAGAAGGAGAAGGATAAGGTGAAGTCAGGAGGGTGAAGCAGAAGAAGCAGAAGAAGGAGAAGGAGAAGGTGAAGTCTGGTGGGTGAAGCAGAAGAAGCAGAAGAAGGAGAAGGAGAAGGTGAAGTCTGGAGGGTGAAGCAGAAGAAGCAGAAGAAGGAGAAGGAGAAGTTGAAGTCAGGAGGGTGGATCAGAAGAAGTAGAAGAAGGAGAAGGAGAAGGTGAAGTCTGGAGGGTGAATCAGAAGAAGCAGAAGAAGGAGAAGGAGAAGGTGAAGTCTGGAGGGCGCAGCAGAAGAAGCAGAAGAAGGAGAAAGAGAAGGTGAAGTCTGGAGGGTGAAGCAGAAGAAGCAGAAGAAGGAGAAGGAGAGGGTGAAGTCTGGAGGGTGAATCAGAAGAAGTAGAAGAAGGAGAAGGAGAAGGTGAAGTCAGGAGAGTGAAGCAGAAGAAGCAGAAGAAGGAGAAGGAGAAGGTGAAGTCTGGAGGGCGAAGCAGAAGAAGCAGAAGAAGGAGAAGGAGAAGGTGAAGTCTGGAGGGTGAAGCAGAAGAAGCAGAAGAAGGAGAAGGAGTAGGTGAAGTCTGGAGGGTGAATCAGAAGAAGTAGAAGAAGGAGAAGGAGAAGGTGAAGTCAGGAGGGTGAAGCAGAAGAAGCAGAAGAAGGAGAAGGAGAAGGTGAAGTCTGGAGGGTGAAGCAGAAGAAGCAGAAGAAGGAGAAGGAGAAGGTGAAGTCTGGAGGGTGAATCAGAAGAAGCAGAAGAAGGAGAAGGAGAAGGTGAAGTCTGGAGGGTGAATCAGAAGAAGCAGAAGAAGGAGAAGGAGAAGGTGAAGTCAGGAGGGTGAATCAGAAGAAGCAGAAGAAGGAGAAGGAGAAGGTGAATTTAGGAGGGTGAATCAGAAGAAGCAGAAGAAGGAGAAGGAGCAGGTGAAGTCAGGGGGGTGTAGCAGAAGAAGTAGAAGAAGGAGAAGGAGAAGGTGAAGTCAGGACGGTGAAGCAGAAGAAGCAGAAGAAGGAGAAGGAGAAGGTGAAGCCTGGAGGGCGCAGCAGAAGAAGCAGAAGAAGGAGAAGGAGAAGGTGAAGTCTGGAGTGTGAAGCAGAAGAAGCAGAAGAAGGAGAAGGAGAAGGTGAAGTCTGGAGGGTGAAGCAGAAGAAACAGAAGAAGGAGAAGGAGAAGGTGAAGACTGGAGGGTGAATCAGAAGAAGTAGAAGAAGGAGAAGGAGAAGGTGAAGTCTGGAGGGTGAATCAGAAGAAGTAGAAGAAGGAGAAGGAGAAGTTGAAGTCTGGAGGGTGAATCAGAAGAAGCAGAAGAAGGAGAAGGAGAAGGTGAAGTCTGGAGGGTGAATCAGAAGAAGCAGAAGAAGGAGAAGGAGAAGATGAAGTCTGGAGGGTGAATCAGAAGAAGTAGAAGAAGGAGAAGGAGAAGGTGAAGTCTGGAGGGTGAATCAGAAGAAGTAGAAGAAGGAGAAGGAGAAGATGAAGTCTGGAGGGTGAATCAGAAGAAAGAGAAGAAAGAGAAGGAGAAGGTGAAGTCTGGAGGGTGAATCAGAAGAAGTAGAAGAAGGAGAAGGAGAAGGTGTAGTCTGGAGGGTGAATCAGAAGAAGTAGACGAAGGAGAAGGAGAAGGTGAAGTCTGGAGGGTGAATCAGAAGAAGCAGAAGAAGGAGAAGGAGAAGGTGAAGTCTGGATGGTGAATCAGAAGAAGTAGAAGAAGGAGAAGGAGAAGGTGAAGTCTGGAGGGTGAATCAGAAGAAGCAGAAGAAGGAGAAGGAGAAGGTGAAGTCTGGAGGGTGAATCAGAAGAAGCAGAAGAAGGAGAAGGAGAAGGTGAAGTCTGGAGGGTGAATCAGAAGAAGCAGAATAAGGAGAAGGAGAAGGTGAAGTCTGGAGGGTGAATCAGAAGAAGCAGAAGAAGGAGAAGGAGAAGGTGAAGTCTGGAGGGTGAATCAGAAGAAGTAGAAGAAGGAGAAGGAGAAGGTGAAGTCTGGAGGGTGAATCAGAAGAAGTAGAAGAAGGAGAAGGAGAAGGTGAAGTCTGGAGGGTGAATCAGAAGAAGTAGAAGAAGGAGAAGGAGAAGGTGAAGTCTGGAGGGTGAAGCAGAAGAAGTAGATGAAGGAGAAGGAGAAGGTGAAGTCAGGAGGGTGAATCAGAAGAAGTAGAAGAAGGAGAAGGAGAAGGTGAGGTCTGGAGGGTGAATCAGAAGAAGCAGAAGAAGGAGAAGGAGAAGGTGAAGTCTGGAGGGTGAATCAGAAGAATCAGAAGAAGGAGAAGGAGAAGGTGAAGTCTGGAGGGTGAATCAGAAGAAGCAGAAGAAAGAGAAGGAGAAGGTGAAGTCTGGAGGGTGAAGCAGAAGAAACAGAAGAAGGAGAAGGAGAAGGTGAAGACTGGAGGGTGAATCAGAAGAAGTAGAAGAAGGAGAAGGAGAAGGTGAAGTCTGGAGGGTGAATGAGAAGAAGTAGAAGAAGGAGAAGGAGAAGGTGAAGTCTGGAGGGTGAATCAGAAGAAGCAGAAGAAGGAGAAGGAGAAGGTGAAGTCTGGAGGGTGAATCAGAAGAAGGAGAAGAAGGAGAAGGAGAAGATGAAGTCTGGAGGGTGAATCAGAAGAAGTAGAAGAAGGAGAAGGAGAAGGTGAAGTCTGGAGGGTGAATCAGAAGAGGTAGAAGAAGGAGAAGGAGAAGGTGTAGTCTGGAGGGTGAATCAGAAGAAGTAGACGAAGGAGAAGGAGAAGGTGAAGTCTGGAGGGTGAATCAGAAGAAGCAGAAGAAGGAGAAGGAGAAGGTGAAGTCTGGAGGGTGAATCAGAAGAAGTAGAAGAAGGAGAAGGAGAAGGTGAAGTCTGGAGGGTGAATCAGAAGAAGTAGAAGAAGGAGAAGGAGAAGGTGAAGTCTGGAGGGTGAATCAGAAGAAGCAGAAGAAGGAGAAGGAGAAGGTGAAGTCTGGAGGGTGAATCAGAAGAAGGAGAAGAAGGAGAAGGAGAAGATGAAGTCTGGAGGGTGAATCAGAAGAAGTAGAAGAAGGAGAAGGAGAAGGTGAAGTCTGGAGGGTGAATCAGAAGAAGTAGAAGAAGGAGAAGGAGAAGGTGTAGTCTGCAGGGTGAATCAGAAGAAGTAGACGAAGGAGAAGGAGAAGGTGAAGTCTGGAGGGTGAATCAGAAGAAGCAGAAGAAGGAGAAGGAGAAGGTGAAGTCTGGAGGGTGAATCAGAAGAAGTAGTAGAAGGAGAAGGAGAAGGTGAAGTCTGGAGGGTGAATCAGAAGAAGCAGAAGAAGGAGAAGGAGAAGGTGAAGTCTGGAGGGTGAATCAGAAGAAGCAGAAGAAGGAGAAGGAGAAGGTGAAGTCTGGAGGGTGAAACAGAAGAAGCAGAATAAGGAGAAGGAGAAGGTGAAGTCTGGAGGGTGAATCAGAAGAAGCAGAAGAAGGAGAAGGAGAAGGTGAAGTCTGGAGGGTGAATCAGAAGAAGTAGAAGAAGGAGAAGGAGAAGGTGAAGTCTGGAGGGTGAAGCAGAAGAAGTAGAAGAAGGAGAAGGAGAAGGTGAAGTCAGGAGGGTGAATCAGAAGACGTTGAAGAAGGAGAAGGAGAAGGTGAAGTCAGGAGGGTGAATCAGAAGAAGCAGAAGAAGGAGAAGGAGAAGGTGAAGTCTGGAGGGTGAATCAGAAGAATCAGAAGAAGGAGAAGGAGAAGGTGAAGTCTGGAGGGTGAATCAGAAGAAGCAGAAGAAAGAGAAGGAGAAGGTGAAGTCTGGAGGGTGAAGCAGAAGAAACAGAAGAAGGAGAAGGAGAAGGTGAAGACTGGAGGGTGAATCAGAAGAAGTAGAAGAAGGAGAAGGAGAAGGTGAAGTCTGGAGGGTGAATCAGAAGAAGTAGAAGAAGGAGAAGGAGAAGTTGAAGTCTGGAGGGTGAATCAGAAGAAGCAGAAGAAGGAGAAGGAGAAGGTGAAGTCTGGAGGGTGAATCAGAAGAAGCAGAAGAAGGAGAAGGAGAAGATGAAGTCTGGAGGGTGAATCAGAAGAAGTAGAAGAAGGAGAAGGAGAAGGTGAAGTCTGGAGGGTGAATCAGAAGAAGTAGAAGAAGGAGAATGAGAAGATGAAGTCTGGAGGGTGAATCAGAAGAAACAGAAGAAGGAGAAGGAGAAGGTGAAGTCTGGAGGGTGAATCAGAAGAAGTAGAAGAAGGAGAAGGAGAAGGTGTAGTCTGGAGGGTGAATCAGAAGAAGTAGACGAAGGAGAAGGAGAAGGTGAAGTCTGGAGGGTGAATCAGAAGAAGCAGAAGAAGGAGAAGGAGAAGGTGAAGTCTGGAGGGTGAATCAGAAGAAGTAGAAGAAGGAGAAGGAGAAGGTGAAGTCTGGAGGGTGAATCAGAAGAAGCAGAAGAAGGAGAAGGAGAAGGTGAAGTCTGGAGGGTGAATCAGAAGAAGCAGAAGAAGGAGAAGGAGAAGGTGAAGTCTGGAGGGTGAATCAGAAGAAGCAGAATAAGGAGAAGGAGAAGGTGAAGTCTGGAGGGTGAATCAGAAGAAAGAGAAGAAGGAGAAGGAGAAGGTGAAGTCTGGAGGGTGAATCAGAAGAAGTAGAAGAAGGAGAAGGAGAAGGTGTAGTCTGGAGGGTGAATCAGAAGAAGTAGACGAAGGAGAAGGAGAAGGTGAAGTCTGGAGGGTGAATCAGAAGAAGCAGAAGAAGGAGAAGGAGAAGGTGAAGTCTGGAGGGTGAATCAGAAGAAGTAGAAGAAGGAGAAGGAGAAGGTGAAGTCTGGAGGGTGAATCAGAAGAAGCAGAAGAAAGAGAAGGAGAAGGTGAAGTCTGGAGGGTGAATCAGAAGAAGTAGAAGAAGGAGAAGGAGAAAGTGAAGTCTGGAGGGTGAATCAGAAGAAGCAGAAGAAGGAGAAGGAGAAGGTGAAGTCTGGAGGGTGAATCAGAAGAAGCAGAAGAAGGAGAAGGAAAAGGTGAAGTCTGGAGGGTGAATCAGAAGAAGCAGAAGAAGGAGAAGGAGAAGGTGAAGTCTGGAGGGTGAATCAGAAGAAGCAGAATAAGGAGAAGGAGAAGGTGAAGTCTGGACGGTGAATCAGAAGAAGCAGAAGAAGGAGAAGGAGAAGGTGAAGTCTGGAGGGTGAATCAGAAGAAGTAGAAGAAGGAGAAGGAGAAGGTGAAGTCTGGAGGGTGAAGCAGAAGAAGTAGAAGAAGGAGAAGGAGAAGGTGAAGTCAGGAGGGTGAATCAGAAGAAGCAGAAGAAGGAGAAGGAGAAGGTGAAGTCTGGAGGGTGAATCAGAAGAATCAGAAGAAGGAGAAGGAGAAGATGAAGTCTGGAGGGTGAATCAGAAGAAGCAGAAGAAAGAGAAGGAGAAGGTGAAGTCTGGAGGGTGAAGCAGAAGAAACAGAAGAAGGAGAAGGAGTAGGTGAAGACTGGAGGGTGAATCAGAAGAAGTAGAAGAAGGAGAAGGAGAAGGTGAAGTCTGGAGGGTGAATCAGACGAAGTAGAAGAAGGAGAAGGAGAAGGTGAAGTCTGGAGGGTGAATCAGAAGAAGCAGAAGAAGGAGAAGGAGAAGGTGAAGTTAGGAGGGTGAATCAGAAGAAGCAGAAGAAGGAGAAGGAGCAGGTGAAGTCAGGGGGGTGAAGCAGAAGAAGTAGAAGAAGGAGAAGGAGAAGGTGAAGTCAGGACGGTGAAGCAGAAGAAGCAGAAGAAGGAGAAGGAGAAGGTGAAGTCTGGAGGGTGAAGCAGAAGAAGCAGAAGAAGGAGAAGCAGAGGGTGAAGTCTGGAGGGTGAATCAGAAGAAGTAGAAGAAGGAGAAGGAGAAGGTGAAGTCAGGAGAGTGAAGCAGAAGAAGCAGAAGAAGGAGAAGGAGAAGGTGAAGTCTGGAGGGCGAAGCAGAAGAAGCAGAAGAAGGAGAAGGAGAAGGTGAAGTCTGGAGGGTGAAGCAGAAGAAGCAGAAGAAGGAGAAGGAGTAGGTGAAGTCTGGAGGGTGAATCAGAAGAAGTAGAAGAAGGAGAAGGATAAGGTGAAGTCAGGAGGGTGAAGCAGAAGAAGCAGAAGAAGGAGAAGGAGAAGGTGAAGTCTGGTGGGTGAAGCAGAAGAAGCAGGAGAAGGAGAAGGTGAAGTCTGGAGGGTGAAGCAGAAGAAGCAGAAGAAGGAGAAGGAGAAGGTGAAGTCAGGAGGGTGGATCAGAAGAAGTAGAAGAAGGAGAAGGAGAAGGTGAAGTCTGGAGGGTGAATCAGAAGAAGCAGAAGAAGGAGAAGGAGAAGGTGAAGTCTGGAGGGCGCAGCAGAAGAAGCAGAAGAAGGAGAAAGAGAAGGTGAAGTCTGGAGGGTGAAGCAGAAGAAGCAGAAGAAGGAGAAGGAGAGGGTGAAGTCTGGAGGGTGAATCAGAAGAAGTAGAAGAAGGAGAAGGAGAAGGTGAAGTCAGGAGAGTGAAGCAGAAGAAGCAGAAGAAGGAGAAGGAGAAGGTGAAGTCTGGAGGGCGAAGCAGAAGAAGCAGAAGAAGGAGAAGGAGAAGGTGAAGTCTGGACGGTGAAGCAGAAGAAGCAGAAGAAGGAGAAGGAGTAGGTGAAGTCTGGAGGGTGAATCAGAAGAAGTAGAAGAAGGAGAAGGAGAAGGTGAAGTCAGGAGGGTGAAGCAGAAGAAGCAGAAGAAGGAGAAGGAGAAGGTGAAGTCTGGAGGGTGAAGCAGAAGAAGCAGAAGAAGGAGAAGGAGAAGGTGAAGTCTGGAGGGTGAATCAGAAGAAGCAGAAGAAGGAGAAGGAGAAGGTGAAGTCTGGAGAGTGAATCAGAAGAAGCAGAAGAAGGAGAAGGAGAAGGTGAAGTCAGGAGGGTGAATCAGAAGAAGCAGAAGAAGGAGAAGGAGAAGGTGAATTTAGGAGGGTGAATCAGAAGAAGCAGAAGAAGGAGAAGGAGCAGGTGAAGTCAGGGGGGTGTAGCAGAAGAAGTAGAAGAAGGAGAAGGAGAAGGTGAAGTCAGGACGGTGAAGCAGAAGAAGCAGAAGAAGTTGAATGAGAAGGTGAAGCCTGGAGGGCGCAGCAGAAGAAGCAGAAGAAGGAGAAGGAGAAGGTGAAGTCTGGAGTGTGAAGCAGAAGAAGCAGAAGAAGGAGAAGGAGAAGGTGAAGTCTGGAGGGTAAAGCAGAAGAAACAGAAGAAGGAGAAGGAGAAGGTGAAGACTGGAGGGTGAATCAGAAGAAGTAGAAGAAGGAGAAGGAGAAGGTGAAGTCTGGAGGGTGAATCAGAAGAAGTAGAAGAAGGAGAAGGAGAAGTTGAAGTCTGGAGGGTGAATCAGAAGAAGCAGAAGAAGGAGAAGGAGAAGGTGAAGTCTGGAGGGTGAATCAGAAGAAGCAGAAGAAGGAGAAGGAGAAGATGAAGTCTGGAGGGTGAATCAGAAGAAGTAGAAGAAGGAGAAGGAGAAGGTGAAGTCTGGAGGGTGAATCAGAAGTAGTAGAAGAAGGAGAAGGAGAAGATGAAGTCTGGAGGGTGAATCAGAAGAAAGAGAAGAAGGAGAAGGAGAAGGTGAAGTCTGGAGGGTGAATCAGAAGAAGTAGAAGAAGGAGAAGGAGAAGGTGTAGTCTGGAGGGTGAATCAGAAGAAGTAGACGAAGGAGAAGGAGAAGGTGAAGTCTGGAGGGTGAATCAGAAGAAGCAGAAGAAGGAGAAGGAGAAGGTGAAGTCTGGATGGTGAATCAGAAGAAGTAGAAGAAGGAGAAGGAGAAGGTGAAGTCTGGAGGGTGAATCAGAAGAAGCAGAAGAAGGAGAAGGAGAAGGTGAAGTCTGGAGGGTGAATCAGAAGAAGCAGAAGAAGGAGAAGGAGAAGGTGAAGTCTGGAGGGTGAATCAGAAGAAGCAGAATAAGGAGAAGGAGAAGGTGAAGTCTGGAGGGTGAATCAGAAGAAGCAGAAGAAGGAGAAGGAGAAGGTGAAGTCTGGAGGGTGAATCAGAAGAAGTAGAAGAAGGAGAAGGAGAAGGTGAAGTCTGGAGGGTGAATCAGAAGAAGTAGAAGAAGGAGAAGGAGAAGGTGAAGTCTGGAGGGTGAATCAGAAGAAGTAGAAGAAGGAGAAGGAGAAGGTGAAGTCTGGAGGGTGAAGCAGAAGAAGTAGATGAAGGAGAAGGAGAAGGTGAAGTCAGGAGGGTGAATCAGAAGAAGTAGAAGAAGGAGAAGGAGAAGGTGAGGTCTGGAGGGTGAATCAGAAGAAGCAGAAGAAGGAGAAGGAGAAGGTGAAGTCTGGAGGGTGAATCAGAAGAATCAGAAGAAGGAGAAGGAGAAGGTGAAGTCTGGAGGGTGAATCAGAAGAAGCAGAAGAAAGAGAAGGAGAAGGTGAAGTCTGGAGGGTGAAGCAGAAGAAACAGAAGAAGGAGAAGGAGAAGGTGAAGACTGGAGGGTGAATCAGAAGAAGTAGAAGAAGGAGAAGGAGAAGGTGAAGTCTGGAGGGTGAATCAGAAGAAGTAGAAGAAGGAGAAGGAGAAGGTGAAGTCTGGAGGGTGAATCAGAAGAAGTAGAAGAAGGAGAAGGAGAAGGTGAAGTCTGGAGGGTGAATCAGAAGAAGTAGAAGAAGGAGAAGGAGAAGGTGTAGTCTGGAGGGTGAATCAGAAGAAGTAGACGAAGGAGAAGGAGAAGGTGAAGTCTGGAGGGTGAATCAGAAGAAGCAGAAGAAGGAGAAGGAGAAGGTGAAGTCTGGAGGGTGAATCAGAAGAAGTAGAAGAAGGAGAAGGTGAAGTCTGGAGGGTGAATCAGAAGAAGCAGAAGAAGGAGAAGGAGAAGGTTAAGTCTGGAGGGTGAATCAGAAGAAGCAGAAGAAGGATAAGGAGAAGGTGAAGTCTGGAGGGTGAAACAGAAGAAGCAGAATAAGGAGAAAGAGAAGGTGAAGTCTGGAGGGTGAATCAGAAGAAGCAGAAGAAGGAGAAGGAGAAGGTGAAGTCTGGAGGGTGAATCAGAAGAAGTAGAAGAAGGAGAAGGAGAAGGTGAAGTCTGGAGGGTGAAGCAGAAGAAGTAGAAGAAGGAGAAGGAGAAGTTGAAGTCTGGAGGGTGAATCAGAAGAAGCAGAAGAAGGAGAAGGAGAAGGTGAAGTCTGGAGGGTGAATCAGAAGAAGCAGAAGAAGGAGAAGGAGAAGATGAAGTCTGGAGGGTGAATCAGAAGAAGTAGAAGAAGGAGAAGGAGAAGGTGAAGTCTGGAGGGTGAATCAGAAGAAGTAGAAGAAGGAGAATGAGAAGATGAAGTCTGGAGGGTGAATCAGAAGAAACAGAAGAAGGAGAAGGAGAAGGTGAAGTCTGGAGGGTGAATCAGAAGAAGTAGAAGAAGGAGAAGGAGAAGGTGTAGTCTGGAGGGTGAATCAGAAGAAGTAGACGAAGGAGAAGGAGAAGGTGAAGTCTGGAGGGTGAATCAGAAGAAGCAGAAGAAGGAGAAGGAGAAGGTGAAGTCTGGAGGGTGAATCAGAAGAAGTAGAAGAAGGAGAAGGAGAAGGAGAAGTCTGGAGGGTGAATCAGAAGAAGCAGAAGAAGGAGAAGGAGAAGGTGAAGTCTGGAGGGTGAATCAGAAGAAGCAGAAGAAGGAGAAGGAGAAGGTGAAGTCTGGAGGGTGAATCAGAAGAAGCAGAATAAGGAGAAGGAGAAGGTGAAGTCTGGAGGGTGAATCAGAAGAAGCAGAAGAAGGAGAAGGAGAAGGTGAAGTCTGGAGGGTGAATCAGAAGAAGTAGAAGAAGGAGAAGGAGAAGGCGAAGTCTGGAGGGTGAATCAGAAGAAGTAGAAGAAGGAGAAGGAGAAGGTGAAGTCTGGAGGGTGAAGCAGAAGAAGTAGATGAAGGAGAAGGAGAAGGTGAAGTCAGGAGGGTGAATCAGAAGAAGTAGAAGAAGGAGAAGGAGAAGGTGAGGTCTGGACGGTGAATCAGAAGAAGCAGAAGAAGGAGAAGGAGAAGGTGAAGTCTGGAGGGTGAATCAGAAGAATCAGAAGAAGGAGAAGGAGAAGGTGAAGTCTGGAGGGTGAATCAGAAGAAGCAGAAGAAAGAGAAGGAGAAGGTGAAGTCTGGAGGGTGAAGCAGAAGAAACAGAAGAAGGAGAAGGAGAAGGTGAAGACTGGAGGGTGAATCAGAAGAAGTAGAAGAAGGAGAAGGAGAAGGTGAAGTCTGGAGGGTGAATCAGAAGAAGGAGAAGGAGAAGGTGAAGTCTGGAGGGTGAATCAGAAGAAGCAGAAGAAGGAGAAGGAGAAGGTGAAGTCTGGAGGGTGAATCAGAAGAAGGAGCAGAAGGAGAAGGAGAAGATGAAGTCTGGAGGGTGAATCAAAATAAGTAGAAGAAGGACAAGGAGAAGGTGAAGTCTGGAGGGTGAATCAGAAGAAGGAGAAGAAGGAGAAGGAGAAGATGAAGTCTGGAGGGTGAAGCAGAAGAAACAGAAGAAGGAGAAGGAGAAGGTGAAGACTGGAGGGTGAATCAGAAGAAGTAGAAGAAGGAGAAGGAGAAGGTGAAGTCTGGAGGGTGAATCAGAAGAAGTAGAAGAAGGAGAAGGAGAAGATGAAGTCTGGAGGGTGAATCAGAAGAAGTAGACGAAGGAGAAGG
This sequence comes from Somniosus microcephalus, assembly GCF_052327205.1. Lineage (NCBI taxonomy): Eukaryota > Metazoa > Chordata > Chondrichthyes > Squaliformes > Somniosidae > Somniosus > Somniosus microcephalus. Next base: position 643,025 of record NW_028225308.1, on the reverse strand, counting down.
AGAAGGTGAAGTCTGGAGGGTGAATCAGAAGAAGCAGAAGAAGGAGAAGGAGAAGGTGAAGTCTGGAGGGTGAATCAGAAGAAGTAGAAGAAGGAGAAGGAGAAGGTGAAGTCTGGAGGGTGAATCAGAAGAAGCAGAAGAAGGAGAAGGAGAAGGTGAAGTCTGGAGGGTGAATCAGAAGAAGCAGAAGAAGGAGAAGGAGAAGGTGAAGTCTGGAGGGTGAAACAGAAGAAGCAGAATAAGGAGAAGGAGAAGGTGAAGTCTGGAGGGTGAATCAGAAGAAGCAGAAGAAGGAGAAGGAGAAGGTGAAGTCTGTAGGGTGAATCAGAAGAAGTAGAAGAAGGAGAAGGAGAAGGTGAAGTCTGGAGGGTGAATCAGAAGAAGTAGAAAAAGGAGAAGGAGAAGGTGAAGTCTGGAGGGTGAAGCAGAAGAAGTAGAAGAAGGAGAAGGAGAAGGTGAAGTCAGGAGGGTGAATCAGAAGAAGTAGAAGAAGGAGAAGGAGAAGGTGAAGTCAGGAGGGTGAATCAGAAGAAGCAGAAGAAGGAGAAGGAGAAGGTGAAGTCTGGAGGGTGAATCAGAAGAATCAGAAGAAGGAGAAGGAGAAGGTGAAGTCTGGAGGGTGAATCAGAAGAAGCAGAAGAAAGAGAAGGAGAAGGTGAAGTCTGGAGGGTGAATCAGAAGAAGTAGAAGAAGGAGAAGGAGAAGGTGAAGTCTGGAGGGTGAATCAGAAGAAGCAGAAGAAGGAGAAGGAGAAGGTGATGTCTGGAGGGTGAATCAGAAGAAGCAGAAGAAGGAGAAGGAGAAGGTGAAGTCTGGAGGGTGAATCAGAAGAAGCAGAAGAAGGAGAAGGAGAAGGTGAAGTCTGGAGGGTGAATCAGAAGAAGCAGAATAAGGAGAAGGAGAAGGTGAAGTCTGGAGGGTGAATCAGAAGAAGCAGAAGAAGGAGAAGGAGAAGGTGAAGTCTGGAGGGTGAATCAGAAGAAGTAGAAGAAGGAGAAGGAGAAGGTGAAGTCTGGAGGGTGAAGCAGAAGAAGTAGAAGAAGGAGAAGGAGAAGGTGAAGTCAGGAGGGTGAATCAGAAGAAGTAGAAGAAGGAGAAGGAGAAGGTGAAGTCAGGAGGGTGAATCAGAAGAAGCAGAAGAAGGAGAAGGAGAAGGTGAAGTCTGGAGGGCGAATCAGAAGAAACAGAAGAAGGAGAAGGAGAAGGTGAAATCTGGAGGGTGAATCAGAAGAAGCAGAAGAAGGAGAAGGAGAAGGTGAAGTCTGGAGGTTGAATCAGAAGAAGCAGAATAAGGAGAAGGAGAAGGTGAAGTCTGGAGGGTGAATCAGAAGAAGCAGAATAAGGAGAAGGAGAAGGTGAAGTCTGGAGGGTGAATCAGAAGAAGCAGAAGAAGGAGAAGGAGAAGGTGAAGTCTGGAGGGTGAATCAGAAGAAGCAGAATAAGGAGAAGGAGAAGGTGAAGTCTGGAGGGTGAATCAGAAGAAGCAGAAGAAGGAGAAGGAGAAGGTGAAGTCTGGAGGGTGAATCAGAAGAAGTAGAAGAAGGAGAAGGAGAAGGTGAAGTCTGGAGGTTGAAGCAGAAGAAGTAGAAGAAGGAGAAGGAGAAGGTGAAGTCAGGAGGGTGAATCAGAAGAAGCAGAAGAAGGAGAAGGAGAAGGTGAAGTCTGGAGGGTGAATCAGAAGAATCAGAAGAAGGAGAAGGAGAAGATGAAGTCTGGAGGGTGAATCAGAAGAAGCAGAAGAAAGAGAAGGAGAAGGTGAAGTCTGGAGGGTGAAGCAGAAGAAACAGAAGAAGGAGAAGGAGTAGGTGAAGACTGGAGGGTGAATCAGAAGAAGTAGAAGAAGGAGAAGGAGAAGGTGAAGTCTGGAGGGTGAATCAGACGAAGTAGAAGAAGGAGAAGGAGAAGGTGAAGTCTGGAGGGTGAATCAGAAGAAGCAGAAGAAGGAGAAGGAGAAGGTGAAGTTAGGAGGGTGAATCAGAAGAAGCAGAAGAAGGAGAAGGAGCAGGTGAAGTCAGGGGGGTGAAGCAGAAGAAGTAGAAGAAGGAGAAGGAGAAGGTGAAGTCAGGACGGTGAAGCAGAAGAAGCAGAAGAAGGAGAAGGAGAAGGTGAAGTCTGGAGGGTGAAGCAGAAGAAGCAGAAGAAGGAGAAGGAGAGGGTGAAGTCTGGAGGGTGAATCAGAAGAAGTAGAAGAAGGAGAAGGAGAAGGTGAAGTCAGGAGAGTGAAGCAGAAGAAGCAGAAGAAGGAGAAGGAGAAGGTGAAGTCTGGAGGGCGAAGCAGAAGAAGCAGAAGAAGGAGAAGGAGAAGGTGAAGTCTGGAGGGTGAAGCAGAAGAAGCAGAAGAAGGAGAAGGAGTAGGTGAAGTCTGGAGGGTGAATCAGAAGAAGTAGAAGAAGGAGAAGGATAAGGTGAAGTCAGGAGGGTGAAGCAGAAGAAGCAGAAGAAGGAGAAGGAGAAGGTGAAGTCTGGTGGGTGAAGCAGAAGAAGCAGAAGAAGGAGAAGGAGAAGGTGAAGTCTGGAGGGTGAAGCAGAAGAAGCAGAAGAAGGAGAAGGAGAAGGTGAAGTCAGGAGGGTGGATCAGAAGAAGTAGAAGAAGGAGAAGGAGAAGGTGAAGTCTGGAGGGTGAATCAGAAGAAGCAGAAGAAGGAGAAGGAGAAGGTGAAGTCTGGAGGGCGCAGCAGAAGAAGCAGAAGAAGGAGAAAGAGAAGGTGAAGTCTGGAGGGTGAAGCAGAAGAAGCAGAAGAAGGAGAAGGAGAGGGTGAAGTCTGGAGGGTGAATCAGAAGAAGTAGAAGAAGGAGAAGGAGAAGGTGAAGTCAGGAGAGTGAAGCAGAAGAAGCAGAAGAAGGAGAAGGAGAAGGTGAAGTCTGGAGGGCGAAGCAGAAGAAGCAGAAGAAGGAGAAGGAGAAGGTGAAGTCTGGAGGGTGAAGCAGAAGAAGCAGAAGAAGGAGAAGGAGTAGGTGAAGTCTGGAGGGTGAATCAGAAGAAGTAGAAGAAGGAGAAGGAGAAGGTGAAGTCAGGAGGGTGAAGCAGAAGAAGCAGAAGAAGGAGAAGGAGAAGGTGAAGTCTGGAGGGTGAAGCAGAAGAAGCAGAAGAAGGAGAAGGAGAAGGTGAAGTCTGGAGGGTGAATCAGAAGAAGCAGAAGAAGGAGAAGGAGAAGGTGAAGTCTGGAGGGTGAATCAGAAGAAGCAGAAGAAGGAGAAGGAGAAGGTGAAGTCAGGAGGGTGAATCAGAAGAAGCAGAAGAAGGAGAAGGAGAAGGTGAATTTAGGAGGGTGAATCAGAAGAAGCAGAAGAAGGAGAAGGAGCAGCTAAAGTCAGGGGGGTGTAGCAGAAGAAGTAGAAGAAGGAGAAGGAGAAGGTGAAGTCAGGACGGTGAAGCAGAAGAAGCAGAAGAAGGAGAAGGAGAAGGTGAAGCCTGGAGGGCGCAGCAGAAGAAGCAGAAGAAGGAGAAGGAGAAGGTGAAGTCTGGAGTGTGAAGCAGAAGAAGCAGAAGAAGGAGAAGGAGAAGGTGAAGTCTGGAGGGTGAAGCAGAAGAAACAGAAGAAGGAGAAGGAGAAGGTGAAGTCTGGAGGGTGAATCAGAAGAAGTAGAAGAAGGAGAAGGAGAAGGTGAAGTCTGGAGGGTGAATCAGAAGAAGTAGAAGAAGGAGAAGGAGAAGTTGAAGTCTGGAGGGTGAATCAGAAGAAGCAGAAGAAGGAGAAGGAGAAGGTGAAGTCTGGAGGGTGAATCAGAAGAAGCAGAAGAAGGAGAAGGAGAAGATGAAGTCTGGAGGGTGAATCAGAAGAAGTAGAAGAAGGAGAAGGAGAAGGTGAAGTCTGGAGGGTGAATCAGAAGAATTAGAAGAAGGAGAAGGAGAAGATGAAGTCTGGAGGGTGAATCAGAAGAAAGAGAAGAAGGAGAAGGAGAAGGTGAAGTCTGGAGGGTGAATCAGAAGAAGTAGAAGAAGGAGAAGGAGAAGGTGTAGTCTGGAGGGTGAATCAGAAGAAGTAGACGAAGGAGAAGGAGAAGGTGAAGTCTGGAGGGTGAATCAGAAGAAGCAGAAGAAGGAGAAGGAGAAGGTGAAGTCTGGATGGTGAATCAGAAGAAGTAGAAGAAGGAGAAGGAGAAGGTGAAGTCTGGAGGGTGAATCAGAAGAAGCAGAAGAAGGAGAAGGAGAAGGTGAAGTCTGGAGGGTGAATCAGAAGAAGCAGAAGAAGGAGAAGGAGAAGGTGAAGTCTGGAGGGTGAATCAGAAGAAGCAGAATAAGGAGAAGGAGAAGGTGAAGTCTGGAGGGTGAATCAGAAGAAGCAGAAGAAGGAGAAGGAGAAGGTGAAGTCTGGAGGGTGAATCAGAAGAAGTAGAAGAAGGAGAAGGAGAAGGTGAAGTCTGGAGGGTGAATCAGAAGAAGTAGAAGAAGGAGAAGGAGAAGGTGAAGTCTGGAGGGTGAATCAGAAGAAGTAGAAGAAGGAGAAGGAGAAGGTGAAGTCTGGAGGGTGAAGCAGAAGAAGTAGATGAAGGAGAAGGAGAAGGTGAAGTCAGGAGGGTGAATCAGAAGAAGTAGAAGAAGGAGAAGGAGAAGGTGAGGTCTGGAGGGTGAATCAGAAGAAGCAGAAGAAGGAGAAGGAGAAGGTGAAGTCTGGAGGGTGAATCAGAAGAATCAGAAGAAGGAGAAGGAGAAGGTGAAGTCTGGAGGGTGAATCAGAAGAAGCAGAAGAAAGAGAAGGAGAAGGTGAAGTCTGGAGGGTGAATCAGAAGAAGCAGAAGAAGGAGAAGGAGAAGGTGAAGTCTGGAGGGTGAATCAGAAGAAGCAGAAGAAGGAGAAGGAGAAGATGAAGTCTGGAGGGTGAATCAGAAGAAGTAGAAGAAGGAGAAGGAGAAGGTGAAGTCTGGAGGGTGAATCAGAAGAAGTAGAAGAAGGAGAATGAGAAGATGAAGTCTGGAGGGTGAATCAGAAGAAACAGAAGAAGGAGAAGGAGAAGGTGAAGTCTGGAGGGTGAATCAGAAGAAGTAGAAGAAGGAGAAGGAGAAGGTGTAGTCTGGAGGGTGAATCAGAAGAAGTAGACGAAGGAGAAGGAGAAGGTGAAGTCTGGAGGGTGAATCAGAAGAAGCAGAAGAAGGAGAAGGAGAAGGTGAAGTCTGGAGGGTGAATCAGAAGAAGTAGAAGAAGGAGAAGGAGAAGGTGAAGTCTGGAGGGTGAATCAGAAGAAGCAGAAGAAGGAGAAGGAGAAGGTGAAGTCTGGAGGGTGAATCAGAAGAAGCAGAAGAAGGAGAAGGAGAAGGTGAAGTCTGGAGGGTGAAACAGAAGAAGCAGAATAAGGAGAAGGAGAAGGTGAAGTCTGGAGGGTGAATCAGAAGAAGCAGAAGAAGGAGAAGGAGAAGGTGAAGTCTGTAGGGTGAATCAGAAGAAGTAGAAGAAGGAGAAGGAGAAGGTGAAGTCTGGAGGGTGAATCAGAAGAAGTAGAAAAAGGAGAAGGAGAAGGTGAAGTCTGGAGGGTGAAGCAGAAGAAGTAGAAGAAGGAGAAGGAGAAGGTGAAGTCAGGAGGGTGAATCAGAAGAAGTAGAAGAAGGAGAAGGAGAAGGTGAAGTCAGGAGGGTGAATCAGAAGAAGCAGAAGAAGGAGAAGGAGAAGGTGAAGTCTGGAGGGTGAATCAGAAGAATCAGAAGAAGGAGAAGGAGAAGGTGAAGTCTGGAGGGTGAATCAGAAGAAGCAGAAGAAAGAGAAGGAGAAGGTGAAGTCTGGAGGGTGAATCAGAAGAAGTAGAAGAAGGAGAAGGAGAAGGTGAAGTCTGGAGGGTGAATCAGAAGAAGCAGAAGAAGGAGAAGGAGAAGGTGATGTCTGGAGGGTGAATCAGAAGAAGCAGAAGAAGGAGAAGGAGAAGGTGAAGTCTGGAGGGTGAATCAGAAGAAGCAGAAGAAGGAGAAGGAGAAGGTGAAGTCTGGAGGGTGAATCAGAAGAAGCAGAATAAGGAGAAGGAGAAGGTGAAGTCTGGAGGGTGAATCAGAAGAAGCAGAAGAAGGAGAAGGAGAAGGTGAAGTCTGGAGGGTGAATCAGAAGAAGTAGAAGAAGGAGAAGGAGAAGGTGAAGTCTGGAGGGTGAAGCAGAAGAAGTAGAAGAAGGAGAAGGAGAAGGTGAAGTCAGGAGGGTGAATCAGAAGAAGTAGAAGAAGGAGAAGGAGAAGGTGAAGTCAGGAGGGTGAATCAGAAGAAGCAGAAGAAGGAGAAGGAGAAGGTGAAGTCTGGAGGGCGAATCAGAAGAAACAGAAGAAGGAGAAGGAGAAGGTGAAATCTGGAGGGTGAATCAGAAGAAGCAGAAGAAGGAGAAGGAGAAGGTGAAGTCTGGAGGTTGAATCAGAAGAAGCAGAATAAGGAGAAGGAGAAGGTGAAGTCTGGAGGGTGAATCAGAAGAAGCAGAATAAGGAGAAGGAGAAGGTGAAGTCTGGAGGGTGAATCAGAAGAAGCAGAAGAAGGAGAAGGAGAAGGTGAAGTCTGGAGGGTGAATCAGAAGAAGCAGAATAAGGAGAAGGAGAAGGTGAAGTCTGGAGGGTGAATCAGAAGAAGCAGAAGAAGGAGAAGGAGAAGGTGAAGTCTGGAGGGTGAATCAGAAGAAGTAGAAGAAGGAGAAGGAGAAGGTGAAGTCTGGAGGTTGAAGCAGAAGAAGTAGAAGAAGGAGAAGGAGAAGGTGAAGTCAGGAGGGTGAATCAGAAGAAGCAGAAGAAGGAGAAGGAGAAGGTGAAGTCTGGAGGGTGAATCAGAAGAATCAGAAGAAGGAGAAGGAGAAGATGAAGTCTGGAGGGTGAATCAGAAGAAGCAGAAGAAAGAGAAGGAGAAGGTGAAGTCTGGAGGGTGAAGCAGAAGAAACAGAAGAAGGAGAAGGAGTAGGTGAAGACTGGAGGGTGAATCAGAAGAAGTAGAAGAAGGAGAAGGAGAAGGTGAAGTCTGGAGGGTGAATCAGACGAAGTAGAAGAAGGAGAAGGAGAAGGTGAAGTCTGGAGGGTGAATCAGAAGAAGCAGAAGAAGGAGAAGGAGAAGGTGAAGTTAGGAGGGTGAATCAGAAGAAGCAGAAGAAGGAGAAGGAGCAGGTGAAGTCAGGGGGGTGAAGCAGAAGAAGTAGAAGAAGGAGAAGGAGAAGGTGAAGTCAGGACGGTGAAGCAGAAGAAGCAGAAGAAGGAGAAGGAGAAGGTGAAGTCTGGAGGGTGAAGCAGAAGAAGCAGAAGAAGAAGGAGAGGGTGAAGTCTGGAGGGTGAATCAGAAGAAGTAGAAGAAGGAGAAGGAGAAGGTGAAGTCAGGAGAGTGAAGCAGAAGAAGCAGAAGAAGGAGAAGGAGAAGGTGAAGTCTGGAGGGCGAAGCAGAAGAAGCAGAAGAAGGAGAAGGAGAAGGTGAAGTCTGGAGGGTGAAGCAGAAGAAGCAGAAGAAGGAGAAGGAGTAGGTGAAGTCTGGAGGGTGAATCAGAAGAAGTAGAAGAAGGAGAAGGATAAGGTGAAGTCAGGAGGGTGAAGCAGAAGAAGCAGAAGAAGGAGAAGGAGAAGGTGAAGTCTGGTGGGTGAAGCAGAAGAAGCAGAAGAAGGAGAAGGAGAAGGTGAAGTCTGGAGGGTGAAGCAGAAGAAGCAGAAGAAGGAGAAGGAGAAGGTGAAGTCAGGAGGGTGGATCAGAAGAAGTAGAAGAAGGAGAAGGAGAAGGTGAAGTCTGGAGGGTGAATCAGAAGAAGCAGAAGAAGGAGAAGGAGAAGGTGAAGTCTGGAGGGCGCAGCAGAAGAAGCAGAAGAAGGAGAAAGAGAAGGTGAAGTCTGGAGGGTGAAGCAGAAGAAGCAGAAGAAGGAGAAGGAGAGGGTGAAGTCTGGAGGGTGAATCAGAAGAAGTAGAAGAAGGAGAAGGAGAAGGTGAAGTCAGGAGAGTGAAGCAGAAGAAGCAGAAGAAGGAGAAGGAGAAGGTGAAGTCTGGAGGGCGAAGCAGAAGAAGCAGAAGAAGGAGAAGGAGAAGGTGAAGTCTGGAGGGTGAAGCAGAAGAAGCAGAAGAAGGAGAAGGAGTAGGTGAAGTCTGGAGGGTGAATCAGAAGAAGTAGAAGAAGGAGAAGGAGAAGGTGAAGTCAGGAGGGTGAAGCAGAAGAAGCAGAAGAAGGAGAAGGAGAAGGTGAAGTCTGGAGGGTGAAGCAGAAGAAGCAGAAGAAGGAGAAGGAGAAGGTGAAGTCTGGAGGGTGAATCAGAAGAAGCAGAAGAAGGAGAAGGAGAAGGTGAAGTCTGGAGGGTGAATCAGAAGAAGCAGAAGAAGGAGAAGGAGAAGGTGAAGTCAGGAGGGTGAATCAGAAGAAGCAGAAGAAGGAGAAGGAGAAGGTGAATTTAGGAGGGTGAATCAGAAGAAGCAGAAGAAGGAGAAGGAGCAGGTGAAGTCAGGGGGGTGTAGCAGAAGAAGTAGAAGAAGGAGAAGGAGAAGGTGAAGTCAGGACGGTGAAGCAGAAGAAGCAGAAGAAGGAGAAGGAGAAGGTGAAGCCTGGAGGGCGCAGCAGAAGAAGCAGAAGAAGGAGAAGGAGAAGGTGAAGTCTGGAGTGTGAAGCAGAAGAAGCAGAAGAAGGAGAAGGAGAAGGTGAAGTCTGGAGGGTGAAGCAGAAGAAACAGAAGAAGGAGAAGGAGAAGGTGAAGTCTGGAGGGTGAATCAGAAGAAGTAGAAGAAGGAGAAGGAGAAGGTGAAGTCTGGAGGGTGAATCAGAAGAAGTAGAAGAAGGAGAAGGAGAAGTTGAAGTCTGGAGGGTGAATCAGAAGAAGCAGAAGAAGGAGAAGGAGAAGGTGAAGTCTGGAGGGTGAATCAGAAGAAGCAGAAGAAGGAGAAGGAGAAGATGAAGTCTGGAGGGTGAATCAGAAGAAGTAGAAGAAGGAGAAGGAGAAGGTGAAGTCTGGAGGGTGAATCAGAAGAATTAGAAGAAGGAGAAGGAGAAGATGAAGTCTGGAGGGTGAATCAGAAGAAAGAGAAGAAGGAGAAGGAGAAGGTGAAGTCTGGAGGGTGAATCAGAAGAAGTAGAAGAAGGAGAAGGAGAAGGTGTAGTCTGGAGGGTGAATCAGAAGAAGTAGACGAAGGAGAAGGAGAAGGTGAAGTCTGGAGGGTGAATCAGAAGAAGCAGAAGAAGGAGAAGGAGAAGGTGAAGTCTGGATGGTGAATCAGAAGAAGTAGAAGAAGGAGAAGGAGAAGGTGAAGTCTGGAGGGTGAATCAGAAGAAGCAGAAGAAGGAGAAGGAGAAGGTGAAGTCTGGAGGGTGAATCAGAAGAAGCAGAAGAAGGAGAAGGAGAAGGTGAAGTCTGGAGGGTGAATCAGAAGAAGCAGAATAAGGAGAAGGAGAAGGTGAAGTCTGGAGGGTGAATCAGAAGAAGCAGAAGAAGGAGAAGGAGAAGGTGAAGTCTGGAGGGTGAATCAGAAGAAGTAGAAGAAGGAGAAGGAGAAGGTGAAGTCTGGAGGGTGAATCAGAAGAAGTAGAAGAAGGAGAAGGAGAAGGTGAAGTCTGGAGGGTGAATCAGAAGAAGTAGAAGAAGGAGAAGGAGAAGGTGAAGTCTGGAGGGTGAAGCAGAAGAAGTAGATGAAGGAGAAGGAGAAGGTGAAGTCAGGAGGGTGAATCAGAAGAAGTAGAAGAAGGAGAAGGAGAAGGTGAGGTCTGGAGGGTGAATCAGAAGAAGCAGAAGAAGGAGAAGGAGAAGGTGAAGTCTGGAGGGTGAATCAGAAGAATCAGAAGAAGGAGAAGGAGAAGGTGAAGTCTGGAGGGTGAATCAGAAGAAGCAGAAGAAAGAGAAGGAGAAGGTGAAGTCTGGAGGGTGAAGCAGAAGAAACAGAAGAAGGAGAAGGAGAAGGTGGAGACTGGAGGGTGAATCAGAAGAAGTAGAAGAAGGAGAAGGAGAAGGTGAAGTCTGGAGGGTGAATCAGAAGAAGTAGAAGAAGGAGAAGGAGAAGGTGAAGTCTGGAGGGTGAATCAGAAGAAGCAGAAGAAGGAGAAGGAGAAGGAGAAGTCTGGAGGGTGAATCAGAAGAAGGAGAAGAAGGAGAAGGAGAAGATGAAGTCTGGAGGGTGAATCAGAAGAAGTAGAAGAAGGAGAAGGAGAAGGTGAAGTCTGGAGGGTGAATCAGAAGAAGTAGAAGAAGGAGAAGGAGAAGGTGTAGTCTGGAGGGTGAATCAGAAGAAGTAGACGAAGGAGAAGGAGAAGGTGAAGTCTGGAGGGTGAATCAGAAGAAGCAGAAGAAGGAGAAGGAGAAGGTGAAGTCTGGAGGGTGAATCAGAAGAAGTAGAAGAAGGAGAAGGAGAAGGTGAAGTCTGGAGGGTGAATCAGAAGAAGCAGAAGAAGGAGAAGGAGAAGGTGAAGTCTGGAGGGTGAATCAGAAGAAGCAGAAGAAGGATAAGGAGAAGGTGAAGTCTGGAGGGTGAAACAGAAGAAGCAGAATAAGGAGAAGGAGAAGGTGAAGTCTGGAGGGTGAATCAGAAGAAGCAGAAGAAGGAGAAGGACAAGGTGAAGTCTGGAGGGTGAATCAGAAGAAGTAGAAGAAGGAGAAGGAGAAGGTGAAGTCTGGAGGGTGAAGCAGAAGAAGTAGAAGAAGGAGAAGGAGAAGTTGAAGTCTGGAGGGTGAATCAGAAGAAGCAGAAGAAGGAGAAGGAGAAGGTGAAGTCTGGAGGGTGAATCAGAAGAAGCAGAAGAAGGAGAAGGAGAAGATGAAGTCTGGAGGGTGAATCAGAAGAAGTAGAAGAAGGAGAAGGAGAAGGTGAAGTCTGGAGGGTGAATCAGAAGAAGCAGAAGAAGGAGAAGGAGTAGGTGAAGACTGGAGGGTGAATCAGAAGAAGTAGAAGAAGGAGAAGGAGAAGGTGAAGTCTGGAGGGTGAATCAGAAGAAGCAGAAGAAGGAGAAGGAGAAGGTGAAGTCTGGAGGGTGAATCAGAAGAAGGAGCAGAAGGAGAAGGAGAAGATGAAGTCTGGAGGGTGAATCAAAAGAAGTAGAAGAAGGAGAAGGAGAAGGTGAAGTCTGGAGGGTGAATCAGAAGAAGGAGAAGAAGGAGAAGGAGAAGATGAAGTCTGGAGGGTGAAGCAGAAGAAACAGAAGAAGGAGAAGGAGAAGGTGAAGACTGGAGGGTGAATCAGAAGAAGTAGAAGAAGGAGAAGGAGAAGATGAAGTCTGGAGGGTGAATCAGAAGAAGTAGAAGAAGGAGAAGGAGAAGGTGAAGTCTGGAGGGTGAATCAGAAGAAGTAGACGAAGGAGAAGGAGAAGGTGAAGTCTGGAGGGTGAATCAGAAGAAGCAGAAGAAGGAGAAGGAGAAGGTGAAGTCTGGAGGGTGAATCAGAAGAAGTAGAAGAAGGAGAAGGAGAAGGTGAAGTCTGGAGGGTGAATCAGAAGAAGCAGAAGAAGGAGAAGGAGAAGGTGAAGTCTGGAGGGTGAATCAGAAGAAGCAGAAGAAGGAGAAGGAGAAGGTGAAGTCTGGAGGGTGAATCAGAAGAAGCAGAAGAAGGAGAAGGAGAAGGTGAAGTCTGGAGGGTGAATCAGAAGAAGTAGAAGAAGGAGAAGGAGAAGGTGAAGTCTGGAGGGTGAATCAGAAGAAGTAGAAAAAGGAGAAGGAGAAGGTGAAGTCTGGAGGGTGAAGCAGAAGAAGTAGAAGAAGGAGAAGGAGAAGGTGAAGTCAGGAGGGTGAATCAGAAGAAGTAGAAGAAGGAGAAGGAGAAGGTGAAGTCAGGAGGGTGAATCAGAAGAAGCAGAAGAAGGAGAAGGAGAAGGTGAAGTCTGGAGGGTGAATCAGAAGAACCAGAAGAAGGAGAAGGAGAAGGTGAAGTCTGGAGGGTGAATCAGAAGAAGCAGAAGAAAGAGAAGGAGAAGGTGAAGTCTGGAGGGTGAATCAGAAGAAGTAGAAGAAGGAGAAGGAGAAGGTGAAGTCTGGAGGGTGAATCAGAAGAAGCAGAAGAAGGAGAAGGAGAAGGTGATGTCTGGAGGGTGAATCAGAAGAAGCAGAAGAAGGAGAAGGAGAAGGTGAAGTCTGGAGGGTGAATCAGAAGAAGCAGAAGAAGGAGAAGGGGAAGGTGAAGTCTGGAGGGTGAATCAGAAGAAGCAGAATAAGGAGAAGGAGAAGGTGAAGTCTGGAGGGTGAATCAGAAGAAGCAGAAGAAGGAGAAGGAGAAGGTGAAGTCTGGAGGGTGAATCAGAAGAAGTAGAAGAAGGAGAAGGAGAAGGTGAAGTCTGGAGGGTGAAGCAGAAGAAGTAGAAGAAGGAGAAGGAGAAGGTGAAGTCAGGAGGGTGAATCAGAAGAAGTAGAAGAAGGAGAAGGAGAAGGTGAAGTCAGGAGGGTGAATCAGAAGAAGCAGAAGAAGGAGAAGGAGAAGGTGAAGTCTGGAGGGCGAATCAGAAGAAACAGAAGAAGGAGAAGGAGAAGGTGAAATCTGGAGGGTGAATCAGAAGAAGCAGAAGAAGGAGAAGGAGAAGGTGAAGTCTGGAGGTTGAATCAGAAGAAGCAGAATAAGGAGAAGGAGAAGGTGAAGTCTGGAGGGTGAATCAGAAGAAGCAGAATAAGGAGAAGGAGAAGGTGAAGTCTGGAGGGTGAATCAGAAGAAGCAGAAGAAGGAGAAGGAGAAGGTGAAGTCTGGAGGGTGAATCAGAAGAGGTAGAAGAAGGAGAAGGAGAAGGTGAAGTCTGGAGGGTGAAGCAGAAGAAGGAGAAGAAGGAGAAGGAGAAGGTGAAGTCAGGAGGGTGAATCAGAAGAAGTAGAAGAAGGAGAAGGAGAAGGTGAAGCCAGGAGGGTGAATCAGAAGAGGCAGAAGAAGGAGAAGGAGAAGGTGAAGTCTGGAGGGTGAATCAGAAGAATCAGAAGAAGGAGAAGGAGAAGGTGAAGTCTGGAGGGTGAATCAGAAGAATCAGAAGAAAGAGAAGGAGAAGGTGAAGTCTGGAGGCTGAAGCAGAAGAAACAGAAGAAGGAGAAGGAGAATGTGAAGACTGGAGGGTGAATCAGAAGAAGTAGAAGAAGGAGAAGGAGAAGGTGAAGTCTGGAGGGTGAATCAGAAGAAGTAGAAGAAGGAGAAGGAGAAGGTGAAGTCTGGAGGGTGAATCAGAAGAAGCAGAAGAAGGAGAAGGAGAAGGTGAAGTCTGGAGGGTGAATCAGAAGATGCAGAAGAAGGAGAAGGAGAAGATGAAGTCTGGAGGGTGAATCAGAAGAAGTAGAAGAAGGAGAAGGAGAAGGTGAAGTCTGGAGGGTGAATCAGAAGAAGTAGAAGAAGGAGAAGGAGAAGGTGAAGTCTGGAGGGTGAATCAGAAGAAACAGAAGAAGGAGAAGGAGAAGGTGAAGTCTGGAGGGTGAATCAGAAGAAGTAGAAGAAGGAGAAGGAGAAGGTGAAGTCTGGAGGGTGAATCAGAAGAAGCAGAAGAAGGAGAAGGAGAAGATGAAGTCTGGAGGGTGAATCAGAAGAAGTAGAAGAAGGAGAAGGAGAAGGTGAAGTCTGGAGGGTGAATCAGAAGAAGCAGAAGAAGGAGAAGGAGAAGGTGAAGTCTGGAGGGTGAATCAGAAGAAGCAGAAGAAGGAGAAGGAGAAGGTGAAGTCTGGAGGGTGAACCAGAAGAAGCAGAATAAGGAGAAGGAGAAGGTGAAGTCTGGAGGGTGAATCAGAAGAAGTAGAAGAAGGAGAAGGAGAAGGTGAAGTCTGGAGGGTGAATCAGAAGAAGTAGAAGAAGGAGAAGGAGAAGGTGAAGTCTGGAGGGTGAATCTGAAGAAGTAGAATAAGGAGAAGGAGAAGGTGAAGTCTGGAGGGTGAAGCAGAAGAAGTAGAAGAAGGAGAAGGAGAAGGTGAAGTCAGGAGGGTGAATCAGAAGAAGTAGAAGAAGGAGAAGGTGAAGGTGAAGTCAGGAGGGTGAATCAGAAGAAGCAGAAGAAGGAGAAGGAGAAGGTGAAGTCTGGAGGGTGAATCAGAAGAATCAGAAGAAGGAGAAGGAGAAGGTGAAGTCTGGAGGGAGAATCAGAAGAAGCAGAAGAAAGAGAAGGAGAAGGTGAAGTCTGGAGGGTGAATCAGAAGAAGTAGAAGAAGGAGAAGGAGAAGGTGAAGTCTGGAGGGTGAATCAGAAGAAGGAGAAGGAGAAGGTGAAGTCTGGAGGGTGTATCAGAAGAAGCAGAAGAAGGAGAAGGAAAAGGTGAAGTCTGGAGGGTGAATCAGAAGAAGCAGAAGGAGAAGGAGAAGGTGAAGTCTGGAGGGTGAATCAGAAGAAGCAGAATAAGGAGAAGGAGAAGGTGAAGTCTGGAGGGTGAATCAGAAGAAGCAGAAGAAGGAGAAGGTGAAGTCTGGAGGGTGAATCAGAAGAAGTAGAAGAAGGAGAAGGAGAAGGTGAAGTCTGGAGGGTGAAGCAGAAGAAGTAGAAGAAGGAGAAGGAGAAGGTGAAGTCAGGAGGGTGAATCAGAAGAAGCAGAAGAAGGAGAAGGAGAAGGTGAAGTCTGGAGGGTGAATCAGAAGAATCAGAAGAAGGAGAAGGAGAAGATGAAGTCTGGAGGGTGAATCAGAAGAAGCAGAAGAAAGAGAAGGAGAAGGGGAAGTCTGGAGGGTGAAGCAGAAGAAACAGAAGAAGGAGAAGGAGTAGGTGAAGAATGGAGGGTGAATCAGAAGAAGTAGAAGAAGGAGAAGGAGAAGGTGACGTCTGGAGGGTGAATCAGACGAAGTAGAAGAAGGAGAAGGAGAAGTCTGGAGGGTGAATCAGAAGAAGTAGAAGAAGGAGTAGGAGAAGGTGAAGTCTGGAGGGTGAGTCAGAAGAAGCAGAAGAAGGAGAAGGAGAAGATGAGGTCTGGAGGGTGAATCAGAAGAAGTAGAAGAAGGAGAAGGAGAAGGTGAGGTCTGGAGGGTGAATCAGAAGAAGCAGAAGAAGGAGAAGGAGAAGGTGAAGTCTGGAGGGTGAATCAGAAGAAGCAGAGGAAGGAGAAGGAGAAGGTGAAGTCTGGAGGGTGAATCAGAAGAAGCAGAAGAAGGAGAAGGAAAAGGTGAAGTCAGGAGCGTGAATCAGAAGAAGCAGAAGAAGGAGAAGGAGAAGGTGAAGTTAGGAGGGTGAATCAGAAGAAGCAGAAGAAGGAGAAGGAGCAGGTGAAGTCAGGGGGGTGAAGCAGAAGAAGTAGAAGAAGGAGAAGGAGAAGGTGAAGTCAGGACGGTGAAGCAGAAGAAGCAGAAGAAGGAGAAGGAGAAGGTGAAGTCTGGAGGGTGAAGCAGAAGAAGCAGAAGAAGGAGAAGGAGAGGGTGAAGTCTGGAGGGTGAATCAGAAGAAGTAGAAGAAGGAGAAGGAGAAGGTGAAGTCAGGAGAGTGAAGCAGAAGAAGCAGAAGAAGGAGAAGGAGAAGGTGAAGTCTGGAGGGCGAAGCAGAAGAAGCAGAAGAAGGAGAAGGAGAAGGTGAAGTCTGGAGGGTGAAGCAGAAGAAGCAGAAGAAGGAGAAGGAGTAGGTGAAGTCTGGAGGGTGAATCAGAAGAAGTAGAAGAAGGAGAAGGATAAGGTGAAGTCAGGATGGTGAAGCAGAAGAAGCAGAAGAAGGAGAAGGAGAAGGTGAAGTCTGCAGGGTGAAGCAGAAGAAGTAGAAGAAGGAGAAGGAGAAGGTGAAGTCTGGAGGGTGAAGCAGAAGAAGCAGAAGAAGGAGAAGGAAAAGGTGAAGTCAGGAGGGTGGATCAGAAGAAGTAGAAGAAGGAGAAGGAGAAGGTGAAGTCTGGAGGGTGAATCAGAAGAAGCAGAAGAAGGAGAAGGAGAAGGTGAAGTCTGGAGGGCGCAGCAGAAGAAGCAGAAGAAGGAGAAAGAGAAGGTGAAGTCTGGAGGGTGAAGCAGAAGAAGCAGAAGAAGGAGAAGGAGAGGGTGAAGTCTGGAGGGTGAATCAGAAGAAGTAGAAGAAGGAGAAGGAGAAGGTGAAGTCAGGAGAGTGAAGCAGAAGAAGCAGAAGAAGGAGAAGGAGAAGGTGAAGTCTGGAGGGCGAAGCAGAAGAAGCAGATGAAGGAGAAGGAGAAGGTGAAGTCTGGAGGGTGAAGCAGAAGAAGCAGAAGAAGGAGAAGGAGTAGGTTAAGTCTGGAGGGTGAATCAGAAGAAGTAGAAGAAGGAGAAGGAGAAGGTGAAGTCAGGAGGGTGAAGCAGAAGAAGCAGAAGAAGGAGAAGGAGAAGGTGAAGTCTGGAGGGTGAAGCAGAAGAAGCAGAAGAAGGAGAAGGAGAAGGTGAAGTCTGGAGGGTGAATCAGAAGAAGCAGAAGAAGGAGAAGGAGAAGGTGAAGTCTGGAGGGTGAATAAGAAGAAGCAGAAGAAGGAGAAGGAGAAGATGAAGTCTGGAGGGTGAATCAGAAGAAGTAGAAGAAGGAGAAGGAGAAGATGAGGTCTGGAGGGTGAATCAGAAGAAGCAGAAGAAGGAGAAGGAGAAGGTGAAGTCTGGAGGGTGAATCAGAAGAAGCAGAAGAAGGAGAAGGAGAAGGTGAAGTCTGGAGGGTGAATAAGAAGAAGCAGAAGAAGGAGAAGGAGAAGGTGAAGTCAGGAGGGTGAATCAGAAGAAGCAGAAGAAGGAGAAGGAGCAGGTGAAGTCAGGGGGGTGAAGCAGAAGAAGTAGAAGAAGGAGAAGGAGAAGGTGAAGTCAGGAGGGTGAAGCAGAAGAAGCAGAAGAAGGAGAAGGAGAAGGTGAAGTCTGGAGGGCGCAGCAGAAGAAGCAGAAGAAGGAGAAGGAGAAGGTGAAGTCTGCAGGGTGAATCAGAAGAAGTAGAAGAAGGAGAAGGAGAAGGTGAAGTCAGGAGAGTGAAGCAGAAGAAGCAGAAGAAGGAGAAGGAGAAGGTGAAGTCTGGAGGGTGAAGCAGAAGAAGCAGAAGAAGGAGAAGGAGAAGGTGAAGTCTGGAGGTCGAAGCAGAAGAAGCAGAAGAAGGAGAAGGAGAAGGTGAAGTCTGGAGGGTGAAGCAGAAGAAGCAGAAGAAGGAGAAGGAGAAGGTGAAGTCTGGAGGGTGAATCAGAAGAAGTAGAAGAAGGAGAAGGAGAAGGTGAAGTCAGGAGGGTGAATCAGAAGTAGTAGAAGAAGGAGAAGGAGAAGGTGAAGTCAGGAGGGTGAAGCAGAAGAAGCAGAAGAAGGAGAAGGAGAAGGTGAAGTCAGGAGGGTGAATCGAAAGAAGTAGAAGAAGGAGAAGGAGAAGGTGAAGTCTGGAGGGTGAATCAGAAGAAGTAGAAGAAGGAGAAGGAGAAGGTGAAGTCTGGAGGGTGAATCAGAAGAAGTAGAAGAAGGAGAAGGAGAAGGTGAAGTCTGGAGGGTGAATCAGAAGAAGGAGAAGAAGGAGAAGGAGAAGGTGAAGTCAGGAGGGTGAATCAGAAGAAGTAGAAGAAGGAGAAGGAGAAGGTGAAGCCAGGAGGGTGAATCAGAAGAGGCAGAAGAAGGAGAAGGAGAAGGTGAAGTCTGGAGGGTGAATCAGAAGAATCAGAAGAAGGAGAAGGAGAAGGTGAAGTCTGGAGGGTGAATCAGAAGAATCAGAAGAAAGAGAAGGAGAAGGTGAAGTCTGGAGGCTGAAGCAGAAGAAACAGAAGAAGGAGAAGGAGAATGTGAAGACTGGAGGGTGAATCAGAAGAAGTAGAAGAAGGAGAAGGAGAAGGTGAAGTCTGGAGGGTGAATCAGAAGAAGTAGAAGAAGGAGAAGGAGAAGGTGAAGTCTGGAGGGTGAATCAGAAGAAGCAGAAGAAGGAGAAGGAGAAGGTGAAGTCTGGAGGGTGAATCAGAAGATGCAGAAGAAGGAGAAGGAGAAGATGAAGTCTGGAGGGTGAATCAGAAGAAGTAGAAGAAGGAGAAGGAGAAGGTGAAGTCTGGAGGGTGAATCAGAAGAAGTAGAAGAAGGAGAAGGAGAAGGTGAAGTCTGGAGGGTGAATCAGAAGAAACAGAAGAAGGAGAAGGAGAAGGTGAAGTCTGGAGGGTGAATCAGAAGAAGTAGAAGAAGGAGAAGGAGAAGGTGAAGTCTGGAGGGTGAATCAGAAGAAGCAGAAGAAGGAGAAGGAGAAGATGAAGTCTGGAGGGTGAATCAGAAGAAGTAGAAGAAGGAGAAGGAGAAGGTGAAGTCTGGAGGGTGAATCAGAAGAAGCAGAAGAAGGAGAAGGAGAAGGTGAAGTCTGGAGGGTGAATCAGAAGAAGCAGAAGAAGGAGAAGGAGAAGGTGAAGTCTGGAGGGTGAACCAGAAGAAGCAGAATAAGGAGAAGGAGAAGGTGAAGTCTGGAGGGTGAATCAGAAGAAGTAGAAGAAGGAGAAGGAGAAGGTGAAGTCTGGAGGGTGAATCAGAAGAAGTAGAAGAAGGAGAAGGAGAAGGTGAAGTCTGGAGGGTGAATCTGAAGAAGTAGAATAAGGAGAAGTAGAAGGTGAAGTCTGGAGGGTGAAGCAGAAGAAGTAGAAGAAGGAGAAGGAGAAGGTGAAGTCAGGAGGGTGAATCAGAAGAAGTAGAAGAAGGAGAAGGTGAAGGTGAAGTCAGGAGGGTGAATCAGAAGAAGCAGAAGAAGGAGAAGGAGAAGGTGAAGTCTGGAGGGTGAATCAGAAGAATCAGAAGAAGGAGAAGGAGAAGGTGAAGTCTGGAGGGAGAATCAGAAGAAGCAGAAGAAAGAGAAGGAGAAGGTGAAGTCTGGAGGGTGAATCAGAAGAAGTAGAAGAAGGAGAAGGAGAAGGTGAAGTCTGGAGGGTGAATCAGAAGAAGGAGAAGGAGAAGGTGAAGTCTGGAGGGTGTATCAGAAGAAGCAGAAGAAGGAGAAGGAAAAGGTGAAGTCTGGAGGGTGAATCAGAAGAAGCAGAAGGAGAAGGAGAAGGTGAAGTCTGGAGGGTGAATCAGAAGAAGCAGAATAAGGAGAAGGAGAAGGTGAAGTCTGGAGGGTGAATCAGAAGAAGCAGAAGAAGGAGAAGGTGAAGTCTGGAGGGTGAATCAGAAGAAGTAGAAGAAGGAGAAAGAGAAGGTGAAGTCTGGAGGGTGAAGCAGAAGAAGTAGAAGAAGGAGAAGGAGAAGGTGAAGTCAGGAGGGTGAATCAGAAGAAGCAGAAGAAGGAGAAGGAGAAGGTGAAGTCTGGAGGGTGAATCAGAAGAATCAGAAGAAGGAGAAGGAGAAGATGAAGTCTGGAGGGTGAATCAGAAGAAGCAGAAGAAAGAGAAGGAGAAGGGGAAGTCTGGAGGGTGAAGCAGAAGAAACAGAAGAAGGAGAAGGAGTAGGTGAAGAATGGAGGGTGAATCAGAAGAAGTAGAAGAAGGAGAAGGAGAAGGTGACGTCTGGAGGGTGAATCAGACGAAGTAGAAGAAGGAGAAGGAGAAGTCTGGAGGGTGAATCAGAAGAAGTAGAAGAAGGAGTAGGAGAAGGTGAAGTCTGGAGGGTGAGTCAGAAGAAGCAGAAGAAGGAGAAGGAGAAGATGAGGTCTGGAGGGTGAATCAGAAGAAGTAGAAGAAGGAGAAGGAGAAGGTGAGGTCTGGAGGGTGAATCAGAAGAAGCAGAAGAAGGAGAAGGAGAAGGTGAAGTCTGGAGGGTGAATCAGAAGAAGCAGAGGAAGGAGAAGGAGAAGGTGAAGTCTGGAGGGTGAATCAGAAGAAGCAGAAGAAGGAGAAGGAAAAGGTGAAGTCAGGAGCGTGAATCAGAAGAAGCAGAAGAAGGAGAAGGAGAAGGTGAAGTTAGGAGGGTGAATCAGAAGAAGCAGAAGAAGGAGAAGGAGCAGGTGAAGTCAGGGGGGTGAAGCAGAAGAAGTAGAAGAAGGAGAAGGAGAAGGTGAAGTCAGGACGGTGAAGCAGAAGAAGCAGAAGAAGGAGAAGGAGAAGGTGAAGTCTGGAGGGTGAAGCAGAAGAAGCAGAAGAAGGAGAAGGAGAGGGTGAAGTCTGGAGGGTGAATCAGAAGAAGTAGAAGAAGGAGAAGGAGAAGGTGAAGTCAGGAGAGTGAAGCAGAAGAAGCAGAAGAAGGAGAAGGAGAAGGTGAAGTCTGGAGGGCGAAGCAGAAGAAGCAGAAGAAGGAGAAGGAGAAGGTGAAGTCTGGAGGGTGAAGCAGAAGAAGCAGAAGAAGGAGAAGGAGTAGGTGAAGTCTGGAGGGTGAATCAGAAGAAGTAGAAGAAGGAGAAGGATAAGGTGAAGTCAGGATGGTGAAGCAGAAGAAGCAGAAGAAGGAGAAGGAGAAGGTGAAGTCTGCAGGGTGAAGCAGAAGAAGTAGAAGAAGGAGAAGGAGAAGGTGAAGTCTGGAGGGTGAAGCAGAAGAAGCAGAAGAAGGAGAAGGAGAAGGTGAAGTCAGGAGGGTGGATCAGAAGAAGTAGAAGAAGGAGAAGGAGAAGGTGAAGTCTGGAGGGTGAATCAGAAGAAGCAGAAGAAGGAGAAGGAGAAGGTGAAGTCTGGAGGGCGCAGCAGAAGAAGCAGAAGAAGGAGAAAGAGAAGGTGAAGTCTGGAGGGTGAAGCAGAAGAAGCAGAAGAAGGAGAAGGAGAGGGTGAAGTCTGGAGGGTGAATCAGAAGAAGTAGAAGAAGGAGAAGGAGAAGGTGAAGTCAGGAGAGTGAAGCAGAAGAAGCAGAAGAAGGAGAAGGAGAAGGTGAAGTCTGGAGGGCGAAGCAGAAGAAGCAGATGAAGGAGAAGGAGAAGGTGAAGTCTGGAGGGTGAAGCAGAAGAAGCAGAAGAAGGAGAAGGAGTAGGTTAAGTCTGGAGGGTGAATCAGAAGAAGTAGAAGAAGGAGAAGGAGAAGGTGAAGTCAGGAGGGTGAAGCAGAAGAAGCAGAAGAAGGAGAAGGAGAAGGTGAAGTCTGGAGGGTGAAGCAGAAGAAGCAGAAGAAGGAGAAGGAGAAGGTGAAGTCTGGAGGGTGAATCAGAAGAAGCAGAAGAAGGAGAAGGAGAAGGTGAAGTCTGGAGGGTGAATAAGAAGAAGCAGAAGAAGGAGAAGGAGAAGATGAAGTCTGGAGGGTGAATCAGAAGAAGTAGAAGAAGGAGAAGGAGAAGATGAGGTCTGGAGGGTGAATCAGAAGAAGCAGAAGAAGGAGAAGGAGAAGGTGAAGTCTGGAGGGTGAATCAGAAGAAGCAGAAGAAGGAGAAGGAGAAGGTGAAGTCTGGAGGGTGAATAAGAAGAAGCAGAAGAAGGAGAAGGAGAAGGTGAAGTCAGGAGGGTGAATCAGAAGAAGCAGAAGAAGGAGAAGGAGCAGGTGAAGTCAGGGGGGTGAAGCAGAAGAAGTAGAAGAAGGAGAAGGAGAAGGTGAAGTCAGGAGGGTGAAGCAGAAGAAGCAGAAGAAGGAGAAGGAGAAGGTGAAGTCTGGAGGGCGCAGCAGAAGAAGCAGAAGAAGGAGAAGGAGAAGGTGAAGTCTGCAGGGTGAATCAGAAGAAGTAGAAGAAGGAGAAGGAGAAGGTGAAGTCAGGAGAGTGAAGCAGAAGAAGCAGAAGAAGGAGAAGGAGAAGGTGAAGTCTGGAGGGTGAAGCAGAAGAAGCAGAAGAAGGAGAAGGAGAAGGTGAAGTCTGGAGGTCGAAGCAGAAGAAGCAGAAGAAGGAGAAGGAGAAGGTGAAGTCTGGAGGGTGAAGCAGAAGAAGCAGAAGAAGGAGAAGGAGAAGGTGAAGTCTGGAGGGTGAATCAGAAGAAGTAGAAGAAGGAGAAGGAGAAGGTGAAGTCAGGAGGGTGAATCAGAAGTAGTAGAAGAAGGAGAAGGAGAAGGTGAAGTCAGGAGGGTGAAGCAGAAGAAGCAGAAGAAGGAGAAGGAGAAGGTGAAGTCAGGAGGGTGAATCGAAAGAAGTAGAAGAAGGAGAAGGAGAAGGTGAAGTCTGGAGGGTGAATCAGAAGAAGTAGAAGAAGGAGAAGGAGAAGGTGAAGTCTGGAGGGTGAATCAGAAGAAGTAGAAGAAGGAGAAGGAGAAGGTGAAGTCTGGAGGGTGAATCAGAAGAAGCAGAAGAAGGAGAAGGAGAAGGTGAAGTCTGGAGGGTGAAGCAGAAGAAGTAGAAGAAGGAGAAGGAGAAGGTGAAGTCTGGAGGGTGAAGCAGAAGAAGTAGAAGAAGGAGAAGGAGAAGGTGAAGTCAGGAGGGTGAATCAGAAGAAGCAGAAGAAGGAGAAGGAGAAGGTGAAGTCTGGAGGGTGAATCAGAAGAATCAGAAGAAGGAGAAGGAGAAGATGAAGTCTGGAGGGTGAATCAGAAGAAGCAGAAGAAGGAGAAGGAGAAGGTGAAGTCTGGAGGGCGCAGCAGAAGAAGCAGAAGAAGGAGAAAGAGAAGGTGAAGTCTGGAGGGTGAAGCAGAAGAAGCAGAAGAAGGAGAAGGAGAGGGTGAAGTCTGGAGGGTGAATCAGAAGAAGTAGAAGAAGGAGAAGGAGAAGGTGAAGTCAGGAGAGTGAAGCAGAAGAAGCAGAAGAAGGAGAAGGAGAAGGTGAAGTCTGGAGGGCGAAGCAGAAGAAGCAGATGAAGGAGAAGGAGAAGGTGAAGTCTGGAGGGTGAAGCAGAAGAAGCAGAAGAAGGAGAAGGAGTAGGTTAAGTCTGGAGGGTGAATCAGAAGAAGTAGAAGAAGGAGAAGGAGAAGGTGAAGTCAGGAGGGTGAAGCAGAAGAAGCAGAAGAAGGAGAAGGAGAAGGTGAAGTCTGGAGGGTGAAGCAGAAGAAGCAGAAGAAGGAGAAGGAGAAGGTGAAGTCTGGAGGGTGAATCAGAAGAAGCAGAAGAAGGAGAAGGAGAAGGTGAAGTCTGGAGGGTGAATAAGAAGAAGCAGAAGAAGGAGAAGGAGAAGATGAAGTCTGGAGGGTGAATCAGAAGAAGTAGAAGAAGGAGAAGGAGAAGATGAGGTCTGGAGGGTGAATCAGAAGAAGCAGAAGAAGGAGAAGGAGAAGGTGAAGTCTGGAGGGTGAATCAGAAGAAGCAGAAGAAGGAGAAGGAGAAGGTGAAGTCTGGAGGGTGAATAAGAAGAAGCAGAAGAAGGAGAAGGAGAAGGTGAAGTCAGGAGGGTGAATCAGAAGAAGCAGAAGAAGGAGAAGGAGCAGGTGAAGTCAGGGGGGTGAAGCAGAAGAAGTAGAAGAAGGAGAAGGAGAAGGTGAAGTCAGGAGGGTGAAGCAGAAGAAGCAGAAGAAGGAGAAGGAGAAGGTGAAGTCTGGAGGGCGCAGCAGAAGAAGCAGAAGAAGGAGAAGGAGAAGGTGAAGTCTGCAGGGTGAATCAGAAGAAGTAGAAGAAGGAGAAGGAGAAGGTGAAGTCAGGAGAGTGAAGCAGAAGAAGCAGAAGAAGGAGAAGGAGAAGGTGAAGTCTGGAGGGTGAAGCAGAAGAAGCAGAAGAAGGAGAAGGAGAAGGTGAAGTCTGGAGGGCGAAGCAGAAGAAGCAGAAGAAGGAGAAGGAGAAGGTGAAGTCTGGAGGGTGAAGCAGAAGAAGCAGAAGAAGGAGAAGGAGAAGGTGAAGTCTGGAGGGTGAATCAGAAGAAGTAGAAGAAGGAGAAGGAGAAGGTGAAGTCAGGAGGGTGAATCAGAAGTAGTAGAAGAAGGAGAAGGAGAAGGTGAAGTCAGGAGGGTGAAGCAGAAGAAGCAGAAGAAGGAGAAGGAGAAGGTGAAGTCAGGAGGGTGAATCGAAAGAAGTAGAAGAAGGAGAAGGAGAAGGTGAAGTCTGGAGGGTGAATCAGAAGAAGTAGAAGAAGGAGAAGGAGAAGGTGAAGTCTGGAGGGTGAATCAGAAGAAGTAGAAGAAGGAGAAGGAGAAGGTGAAGTCTGGAGGGTGAATCAGAAGAAGCAGAAGAAGGAGAAGGAGAAGGTGACGTCTGGAGGGAGAAGCAGAAGAAGCAGAATAAGGAGAAGGAGAAGGTGAAGTCTGGAGGGTGAATCAGAAGAAGCAGAAGAAGGAGAAGGTGAAGTCTGGAGGGTGAATCAGAAGAAGTAGAAGAAGGAGAAGGAGAAGGTGAAGTCTGGAGGGTGAAGCAGAAGAAGTAGAAGAAGGAGAAGGAGAAGGTGAAGTCAGGAGGGTGAATCAGAAGAAGCAGAAGAAGGAGAAGGAGAAGGTGAAGTCTGGAGGGTGAATCAGAAGAATCAGAAGAAGGAGAAGGAGAAGATGAAGTCTGGAGGGTGAATCAGAAGAAGCAGAAGAAAGAGAAGGAGAAGGGGAAGTCTGGAGGGTGAAGCAGAAGAAACAGAAGAAGGAGAAGGAGTAGGTGAAGACTGGAGGGTGAATCAGAAGAAGTAGAAGAAGGAGAAGGAGAAGGTGAAGTCTGGAGGGTGAATCAGACGAAGTAGAAGAAGGAGAAGGAGAAGTCTGGAGGGTGAATCAGAAGAAGTAGAAGAAGGAGAAGGAGAAGGTGAAGTCTGGAGGGTGAGTCAGAAGAAGCAGAAGAAGGAGAAGGAGAAGATGAGGTCTGGAGGGTGAATCAGAAGAAGTAGAAGAAGGAGAAGGAGAAGGTGAGGTCTGGATGGTGAATCAGAAGAAGCAGAAGAAGGAGAAGGAGAAGGTGAAGTCTGGAGGGTGAATCAGAAGAAGCAGAGGAAGGAGAAGGAGAAGGTGAAGTCTGGAGGGTGAATCAGAAGAAGCAGAAGAAGGAGAAGGAAAAGGTGAAGTCAGGAGCGTGAATCAGAAGAAGCAGAAGAAGGAGAAGGAGAAGGTGAAGTTAGGAGGGTGAATCAGAAGAAGCAGAAGAAGGAGAAGGAGCAGGTGAAGTCAGGGGGGTGAAGCAGAAGAAGTAGAAGAAGGAGAAGGAGAAGGTGAAGTCAGGACGGTGAAGCAGAAGAAGCAGAAGAAGGAGAAGGAGAAGGTGAAGTCTGGAGGGTGAAGCAGAAGAAGCAGAAGAAGGAGAAGGAGAGGGTGAAGTCTGGAGGGTGAATCAGAAGAAGTAGAAGAAGGAGAAGGAGAAGGTGAAGTCAGGAGAGTGAAGCAGAAGAAGCAGAAGAAGGAGAAGGAGAAGGTGAAGTCTGGAGGGCGAAGCAGAAGAAGCAGAAGAAGGAGAAGGAGAAGGTGAAGTCTGGAGGGTGAAGCAGAAGAAGCAGAAGAAGGAGAAGGAGTAGGTGAAGTCTGGAGGGTGAATCAGAAGAAGTAGAAGAAGGAGAAGGATAAGGTGAAGTCAGGATGGTGAAGCAGAAGAAGCAGAAGAAGGAGAAGGAGAAGGTGAAGTCTGCAGGGTGAAGCAGAAGAAGTAGAAGAAGGAGAAGGAGAAGGTGAAGTCTGGAGGGTGAAGCAGAAGAAGCAAAAGAAGGAGAAGGAGAAGGTGAAGTCAGGAGGGTGGATCAGAAGAAGTAGAAGAAGGAGAAGGAGAAGGTGAAGTCTGGAGGGTGAATCAGAAGAAGCAGAAGAAGGAGAAGGAGAAGGTGAAGTCTGGAGGGCGCAGCAGAAGAAGCAGAAGAAGGAGAAAGAGAAGGTGAAGTCTGGAGGGTGAAGCAGAAGAAGCAGAAGAAGGAGAAGGAGAGGGTGAAGTCTGGAGGGTGAATCAGAAGAAGTAGAAGAAGGAGAAGGAGAAGGTGAAGTCAGGAGAGTGAAGCAGAAGAAGCAGAAGAAGGAGAAGGAGAAGGTGAAGTCTGGAGGGCGAAGCAGAAGAAGCAGAAGAAGGAGAAGGAGAAGGTGAAGTCTGGAGGGTGAAGCAGAAGAAGCAGAAGAAGGAGAAGGAGTAGGTGAAGTCTGGAGGGTGAATCAGAAGAAGTAGAAGAAGGAGAAGGAGAAGGTGAAGTCAGGAGGGTGAAGCAGAAGAAGCAGAAGAAGGAGAAGGAGAAGGTGAAGTCTGGAGGGTGAAGCAGAAGAAGCAGAAGAAGGAGAAGGAGAAGGTGAAGTCTGGAGGGTGAATCAGAAGAAGCAGAAGAAGGAGAAGGAGAAGGTGAAGTCTGGAGGGTGAATAAGAAGAAGCAGAAGAAGGAGAAGGAGAAGATGAAGTCTGGAGGGTGAATCAGAAGAAGTAGAAGAAGGAGAAGGAGAAGATGAGGTCTGGAGGGTGAATCAGAAGAAGCAGAAGAAGGAGAAGGAGAAGGTGAAGTCTGGAGGGTGAATCAGAAGAAGCAGAAGAAGGAGAAGGAGAAGGTGAAGTCTGGAGGGTGAATTAGAAGAAGCAGAAGAAGGAGAAGGAGAAGGTGAAGTCAGGAGGGTGAATCAGAAGAAGCAGAAGAAGGAGAAGGAGCAGGTGAAGTCAGGGGGGTGAAGCAGAAGAAGTAGAAGAAGGAGAAGGAGAAGGTGAAGTCAGGAGGGTGAAGCAGAAGAAGCAGAACAAGGAGAAGGAGAAGGTGAAGTCTGGAGGGCGCAGCAGAAGAAGCAGAAGAAGGAGAAGGAGAAGGTGAAGTCTGCAGGGTGAATCAGAAGAAGTAGAAGAAGGAGAAGGAGAAGGTGAAGTCAGGAGAGTGAAGCAGAAGAAGCAGAAGAAGGAGAAGGAGAAGGTGAAGTCTGGAGGGTGAAGCAGAAGAAGCAGAAGAAGGAGAAGGAGAAGGTGAAGTCTGGAGGGCGAAGCAGAAGAAGCAGAAGAAGGAGAAGGAGAAGGTGAAGTCTGGAGGGTGAAGCAGAAGAAGCAGAAGAAGGAGAAGGAGAAGGTGAAGTCTGGAGGGTGAATCAGAAGTAGAAGAAGGAGAAGGAGAAGGTGAAGTCAGGAGGGTGAATCAGAAGTAGTAGAAGAAGGAGAAGGAGAAGGTGAAGTCAGGAGGGTGAAGCAGAAGAAGCAGAAGAAGGAGAAGGAGAAGGTGAAGTCAGGAGGGTGAATCGGAAGAAGTAGAAGAAGGAGAAGGAGAAGGTGAAGTCTGGAGGGTGAATCAGAAGAAGTAGAAGAAGGAAAAGGAGAAGGTGAAGTCTGGAGGGTGAATCAGAAGAAGTAGAAGAAGGAGAAGGAGAAGGTGAAGTCTGGAGGGTGAATCAGAAGAAGCAGAAGAAGGAGAAGGAGAAGGTGAAGTCTGGAGGGTGAATCAGCAGAAGTAGAAGAAGGAGAAGGAGAAGGTGTAGTCTGGAGGGTGAATCAGAAGAAGTAGAAGAAGGAAAAGGAGAAGGTGAAGTCTGGAGGGTGAATCAGAAGAAGTAGAAGACGGAGAAGGAGAAGGTGAAGTCTGGAGGGTGAATCAGAAGAAGCAGAAGAACGAGAAGGAGAAGGTGAAGTCTGGAGGGTGAATCAGCAGAAGTAGAAGAAGGAGAAGGAGAAGGTGTAGTCTGGAGGGTGAATCAGAAGAAGTTGACGAAGGAGAAGGAGAAGGTGAAGTCTGGAGGGTGAATCAGAAGAAGCAGAAGAACGAGAAGGCGAAGGTGAAGTCTGGAGGGTGAATCAGAAGAAGTAGAAGAAGGAGAATGAGAAGGTGAAGTCTGGAGGATGAATCAGAAGAAGCAGAAGAAGGAGAAGGAGAAGGTGAAGTCTGGAGGGTGAATCAGAAGAAGCAGAAGAAGGAGAAGGAGAAGGTGAAGTCTGGAGGGAGAATCAGAAGAAGCAGAATAAGGAGAAGGAGAAGGTGAAGTCTGGAGGGTGAATCAGAAGAAGCAGAAGAAGGAGAAGGAGAAGGTGAAGTCTGGAGGGTGAATCAGAAGAAGTAGAAGAAGGAGAAGGAGAAGGTGAAGTCTGGAGGGTGAATCAGAAGAAGTAGAAGAAGGAGAAGGAGAAGGTGAAGTCTGGAGGGTGAATCAGAAGCAGTAGAAGAAGGAGAAGGAGAAGGTGAAGTCTGGAGGGTGAAGCAGAAGAAGTAGAAGAAGGAGAAGGAGAAGGTGAAGTCAGGAGGGTGAATCAGAAGAAGTAGAAGAAGGAGAAGGAGAAGGTGAAGTCAGGAGTGTGAATCAGAAGAAGCAGAAGAAGGAGAAGTAGAAGGTGAAGTCTGGAGAGTGAATCAGAAGAATCAGAAGAAGGAGAAGGAGGTGAAGTCTGGAGGGTGAATCAGAAGAAGCAGAAGAAAGAGAAGGAGAAGGTGAATTCTGGAGGGTGAAGCAGAAGAAACAGAAGAAGGAGAAGGAGAAGGTGAAGACTGGAGGATGTATCAGAAGAAGTAGAAGAAGGAGAAGGAGAAGGTGAGGTCTGGAGGGTGAATCAGAAGAAGTAGAAGAAGGAGAAGGAGAAGGTGAAGTCTGGAGGGTGAATCAGAAGAAGCAGAAGAAGGAGAAGGAGAAGATGAAGTCTGGAGGGTGAATCAGAAGTAGTAGAAGAAGTAGAAGGAGAAGGTGAGGTCTGGAGGGTGAATCAGAAGAAGCAGAAGAAGGAGAAGGAGAAGGTGAAGTCTGGAGGGTGAATCAGAAGAAGCAGAAGAAGGAGAAGGAGAAGGTGAAGTCTGGAGGGTGAATCAGAAGAAGCAGAAGAAGGAGAAGGAGAAGGTGAAGTCAGGAGGGTGAATCAGAAGAAGCAGAAGAAGGAGAAGGAGAAGGTGAAGTTAGGAGGGTGAATCAGAAGAAGCAGAAGAAGGAGAAGGAGAAGGTGAAGTCTGGAGGGTGAATCAGAAGAAGCAGAAGAAGGAGAAGGAGAAGGTGAAGTCTGGAGGGTGAATTAGAAGAAGCAGAAGAAGGAGAAGGAGAAGGTGAAGTCAGATGGGTGAATCAGAAGAAGCAGAAGAAGGAGAAGCAGAAGGTAAAGTTAGGAGGGTGAACCAGAAGAAGCAGAAGAAGGAGAAGGAGCAGGTGAAGTCAGGGGGGTGAAGCAGAAGAAGTAGAAGAAGGAGAAGGAGAAGGTGAAGTCAGGAGGGTGAAGCAGAAGAAGCAGAAGAAGGAGAAGGAGAAGGTGAAGTCTGGAGGGCGCAGCAGAAGAAGCAGAAGAAGGAGAAGGAGAAGGTGAAGTCTGGAGGGTGAAGCAGAAGAAGCAGAAGAAGGAGAAGGAGAAGGTGAAGTCTGGAGGGTGAATCAGAAGAAGTAGAAGAAGGAGAAGGAGAAGGTGAAGTCAGGAGAGTGAAGCAGAAGAAGCAGAAGAAGGAGAAGGAGAAGGTGAAGTCTGGAGGGTGAAGCAGAAGAAGCAGAAGAAGGAGAAGGAGAAGGTGAAGTCTGGAGGGCGAAGCAGAAGAAGCAGAAGAAGGAGAAGGGGAAGGTGAAGTCTGGAGGGTGAATCAGAAGAAGTAGAAGAAGCAGAAGGAGAAGGTGAAGTCTGGAGGGTGAATCAGAAGAAGCAGAAGAAGGAGAAGGAGAAGGTGAAGTCTGGAGATTGAATCAGAAGAAGCAGAAGAAGGAGAAGGAGAAGGTGAAGTCTGGAGGGTGAATCAGAAGAAGCAGAATAAGGAGAAGGAGAAGGTGAAGTCTGGAGGGAGAATCAGAAGAAGCAGAATAAGGAGAAGGAGAAGGTGAAGTCTGGAGGGTGAATCAGAAGAAGCAGAAGAAGGAGAAGGAGAAGGTGAAGTCTGGAGGGTGAATCAGAAGAAGTAGAAGAAGGAGAAGGAGAAGGTGAAGTCTGGAGGGTGAATCAGAAGAAGTAGAAGAAGGAGAAGGAGAAGGTGAAGTCTGGAGGGTGAATCAGAAGCAGTAGAAGAAGGAGAAGGAGAAGGTGAAGTCTGGAGGGTGAAGCAGAAGAAGTAGAAGAAGGAGAAGGAGAAGGTGAAGTCAGGAGGGTGAATCAGAAGAAGTAGAAGAAGGAGAAGGAGAAGGTGAAGTCAGGAGTGTGAATCAGAAGAAGCAGAAGAAGGAGAAGTAGAAGGTGAAGTCTGGAGAGTGAATCAGAAGAATCAGAAGAAGGAGAAGGAGGTGAAGTCTGGAGGGTGAATCAGAAGAAGCAGAAGAAAGAGAAGGAGAAGGTGAATTCTGGAGGGTGAAGCAGAAGAAACAGAAGAAGGAGAAGGAGAAGGTGAAGACTGGAGGATGTATCAGAAGAAGTAGAAGAAGGAGAAGGAGAAGGTGAGGTCTGGAGGGTGAATCAGAAGAAGTAGAAGAAGGAGAAGGAGAAGGTGAAGTCTGGAGGGTGAATCAGAAGAAGGAGAAGGAGAAGATGAAGTCTGGAGGGTGAATCAGAAGTAGTAGAAGAAGTAGAAGGAGAAGGTGAGGTCTGGAGGGTGAATCAGAAGAAGCAGAAGAAGGAGAAGGAGAAGGTGAAGTCTGGAGGGTGAATCAGAAGAAGCAGAAGAAGGAGAAGGAGAAGGTGAAGTCTGGAGGGTGAATCAGAAGAAGCAGAAGAAGGAGAAGGAGAAGGTGAAGTCAGGAGGGTGAATCAGAAGAAGCAGAAGAAGGAGAAGGAGAAGGTGAAGTTAGGAGGGTGAATCAGAAGAAGCAGAAGAAGGAGAAGGAGAAGGTGAAGTCTGGAGGGTGAATCAGAAGAAGCAGAAGAAGGAGAAGGAGAAGGTGAAGTCTGGAGGGTGAATTAGAAGAAGCAGAAGAAGGAGAAGGAGAAGGTGAAGTCAGGGGGGTGAATCAGAAGAAGCAGAAGAAGGAGAAGCAGAAGGTAAAGTTAGGAGGGTGAACCAGAAGAAGCAGAAGAAGGAGAAGGAGCAGGTGAAGTCAGGGGGGTGAAGCAGAAGAAGTAGAAGAAGGAGAAGGAGAAGGTGAAGTCAGGAGGGTGAAGCAGAAGAAGCAGAAGAAGGAGAAGGAGAAGGTGAAGTCTGGAGGGCGCCGCAGAAGAAGCAGAAGAAGGAGAAGGAGAAGGTGAAGTCTGGAGGGTGAAGCAGAAGAAGCAGAAGAAGGAGAAGGAGAAGGTGAAGTCTGGAGGGTGAATCAGAAGAAGTAGAAGAAGGAGAAGGAGAAGGTGAAGTCAGGAGAGTGAAGCAGAAGAAGCAGAAGAAGGAGAAGGAGAAGGTGAAGTCTGGAGGGAGAAGCAGAAGAAGCAGAAGAAGGAGAAGGAGAAGGTGAAGTCTGGAGGGCGAAGCAGAAGAAGCAGAAGAAGGAGAAGGGGAAGGTGAAGTCTGGAGGGTGAATCAGAAGAAGTAGAAGAAGCAGAAGGAGAAGGTGAAGTCTGGAGGGTGAATCAGAAGAAGCAGAAGAAGGAGAAGGAGAAGGTGAAGTCTGGAGATTGAATCAGAAGAAGCAGAAGAAGGAGAAGGAGAAGGTGAAGTCTGGAGGGTGAATCAGAAGAAGCAGAATAAGGAGAAGGAGAAGGTGAAGTCTGGAGGGTGAATCAGAAGAAGCAGAAGAAGGAGAAGGAGAAGGTGAAGTCTGGAGGGTGAATCAGAAGAAGTAGAAGAAGGAGAAGGAGAAGGTGAAGTCTGGAGGGTGAATCAGAAGAAGTAGAAGAAGGAGAAGGAGAAGGTGAAGACTGGAGGGTGAATCAGAAGAAGCAGAAGAAGGAGAAGGAGAAGGTGAAGTCTGGAGGGTGAATCAGAAGAAGCAGAAGAAGGAGAAGGAGACGATGAAGTCTGGAGGGTGAATCAGAAGAAGTAGAAGAAGGAGAAGGAGAAGGTGAAGTCTGGAGGGTGAATCAGAAGAAGCAGAAGAAGGAGAAGGAGAAGGTGAAGTCTGGAGGGTGAATCAGAAGAAGCAGAAGAAGGAGAAGGAGAAGGTGAAGTCTGGAGGGTGAATCAGAAGAAGCAGAATAAGGAGAAGGAGAAGGTGAAGTCTGGAGGGTGAATCAGAAGAAGCAGAAGAAGTAGAAGGAGAAGGTGACGTCTGGAGGGTGAATCAGAAGAAGTAGAAGAAGGAGAAGGAGAAGGTGAAGTCTGGAGGGTGAAGCAGAAGAAGTAGAAGAAGGAGAAGGAGAAGGTGAAGTCAGGAGGGTGAATCAGAAGAAGTAGAAGAAGGAGAAGGAGAAGGTGAAGTCAGGAGGGTGATTCAGAAGAAGCAGAAGAAGGAGAAGGAGATGGTGAAGTCTGGAGGGTGAATCAGAAGAATCAGAAGAAGGAGAAGGAGAAGGTGAAGTCTGGAGGGTGAATCAGAACAAGCAGAAGAAAGAGAAGGAGAAGGTGAAGTCTGGAGGGTGAAGCAGAAGAAACAGAAGAAGGAGAAGGAGAAGGTGAAGACTGAAGGGTGAATCAGAAGAAGTAGAAGAAGGAGAAGGAGAAGGTGAGGTCTGGAGGGTGAATCAGAAGAAGTAGAAGAAGGAGAAGGAGAAGGTGAAGTCTGGAGGGTGAATCAGAAGAAGCAGAAGAAGGAGAAGGAGAAGGTGAAGTCTGGAGGGTGAATCAGAAGAAGCAGAAGAAGGAGAAGGAGAAGATGAAGTCTGGAGGGTGAATCAGAAGAAGTAGAAGAAGGAGAAGGAGAAGGTGAGGTCTGGAGGGTGAATCAGAAGAAGCAGAAGAAGGAGAAGGAGAAGGTGAAGTCTGGAGGGTGAATCAGAAGAAGCAGAAGAAGGAGAAGGAGAAGGTGATGTCTGGAGGGTGAATCAGAAGAAGCAAAAGAAGGAGAAGGAGAAGGTGAAGTCAGGCGGGTGAATCAGAAGAAGCAGAAGAAGGAGAAGGAGAAGGTGAAGTTAGGAGGGTGAATCAGAAGAAGCAGAAGAAGGAGAAGGAGCAGGTGAAGTCAGGGGGGTGAAGCAGAAGAAGTAGAAGAAGGAGAAGGAGAAGGTGAAGTCAGGCCGGTGAAGCAGAAGAGGCAGAAGAAGGAGAAGGAGAAGGTGAAGTCTGGAGGGCGCAGCAGAAGAAGCAGAAGAAGGAGAAGGAGAAGGTGAAGTCTGTAGGGTGAAGCAGAAGAAGCAGAAGAAGGAGAAGGAGGAGGTGAAGTCTGGAGGGTGAATCAGAAGAAGTAGAAGAAGGAGAAGGAGAAGGTGAAGTCAGGAGAGTGAAGCAGAAGAAGCAGAAGAAGGAGAAGGAGAAGGTGAAGTCTGGAGGGTGAAGCAGAAGAAGCAGAAGAAGGAGAAGGAGAAGGTGAAGTCTGGAGGGCGAAGCAGAAGAAGCAGAAGAAGGAGAAGGAGAAGGTGAAGTCTGGAGGGTGAAGCAGAAGAAGCTGAAGAAGGAGAAGGAGAAGGTGAAGTCTGGAGGGTGAATCAGAAGAAGTAGAAGAAGGAGAAGGAGAAGGTGAAGTCAGGAGGGTGAAGCAGAAGAAGCAGAAGATGGAGAAGGAGAAGGTGAAGTCTGGAGGGTGAAACAGAAGAATCAGAAGAAGGAGAAGGAGAAGGTGAAGTCTGGAGGGTGAATCAGAAGAAGCAGAAGAAAGAGAAGGAGAAGGTGAAGTCTGGAGGGTGAAGCAGAAGAAACAGAAGAAGGAGAAGGAGAAGGTGAAGACTGAAGGGTGAATCAGAAGAAGGAGAAGAAGGAGAAGGTGAAGGTGAAGTCTGGAGGGTGAATCAGAAGAAGTAGAAGAAGGCGAAGGAGAAGGTGAAGTCTGGAGGGTGAATCAGAAGAAGCAGAAGAAGGAGAAGGAGAAGGTGAAGTCTGGAGGGTGAATCACAAGAAGCAGAAGAAGGAGAAGGAGAAGGTGAAGTTTGGAGGGTGAATCAGAAGAAGCAGAATAAGGAGAAGGAGAAGGTGAAGTCTGGAGGGTGAATCAGAAGAAGCAGAAGAAGGAGAAGGAGAAGGTGAAGTCTGGAGGGTGAATCAGAAGAAGTAGGAGAAGGAGAAGGTGAAGTCTGGAGGCTGAATCAGAAGAAGTAGAAGAAGGAGAAGGAGAAGGTGTAGACTGGAGGGTGAATCAGAAGAAGCAGAAGAAGGAGAAGGAGAAGGTGAAGTCTGGAGGGTGAATCAGAAGAAGCAGAAGAAGGAGTAGGAGACGATGAAGTCTGGAGGGTGAATCACAAGAAGTAGAAGAAGGAGAAGGAGAAGGTGAAGTCTGGAGGGTGAATCAGAAGAAGCAGAAGAAGGAGAAGGAGAAGGTGAAGTCTGGAGGGTGAATCAGAAGAAGCAGAAGAAGGAGAAGGAGAAGGTGAAGTCTGGAGGGTGAATCAGAAGAAGCAGAATAAGGAGAAGGAGAAGATGAAGTCTGGAGGGTGAATCAGAAGAAGCAGAAGAAGTAGAAGGAGAAGGTGAAGTCTGGAGGGTGAATCAGAAGAAGTAGAAGAAGGAGAAGGAGAAGGTGAAGTCTGGAGGGTGAAGCAGAAGAAGTAGAAGAAGGAGAAGGAGAAGGTGAAGTCAGGAGGGTGAATCAGAAGAAGTAGAAGAAGGAGAAGGAGAAGGTGAAGTCAGGAGGGTGATTCAGAAGAAGCAGAAGAAGGAGAAGGAGAAGGTGAAGTCTGGAGGGTGAATCAGAAGAATCAGAAGAAGGAGAAGGAGAAGGTGAAGTCTGGAGGGTGAATCAGAAGAAGCAGAAGAAAGAGAAGGAGAAGTTGAAGTCTGGAGGGTGAAGCAGAAGAAACAGAAGAAGGAGAAGGAGAAGGTGAAGACTGAAGGGTGAATCAGAAGAAGTAGAAGAAGGAGAAGGAGAAGGTGAGGTCTGGAGGGTGAATCAGAAGAAGTAGAAGAAGGAGAAGGAGAAGGTGAAGTCTGGAGGGTGAATCAGAAGAAGCAGAAGAAGGAGAAGGAGAAGGTGAAGTCTGGAGGGTGAATCAGAAGAAGCAGAAGAAGGAGAAGGAGAAGATGAAGTCTGGAGGGTGAATCAGAAGAAGTAGAAGAAGGAGAAGGAGAAGGTGAGGTCTGGAGGGTGAATCAGAAGAAGCAGAAGAAGGAGAAGGAGAAGGTGAAGCCTGGAGGGTGAATCAGAAGAAGCAGAAGAAGGAGAAGGAGAAGGTGATGTCTGGAGGGTGAATCAGAAGAAGCAAAAGAAGGAGGAGGAGAAGGTGAAGTCAGGAGGGTGAATCAGAAGAAGCAGAAGAAGGAGAAGGAGAAGGTGAAGTTAGGAGGGTGAATCAGAAGAAGCAGAAGAAGGAGAAGGAGAAGGTGAAGTCAGGGGGGTGAAGCAGAAGAAGTAGAAGAAGGAGAAGGAGAAGGTGAAGTCAGGACGGTGAAGCAGAAGAGGCAGAAGAAGGAGAAGGAGAAGGTGAAGTCTGGAGGGCGCAGCAGAAGAAGCAGAAGAAGGAGAAGGAGAAGGTGAAGTCTGGAGGGTGAAGCAGAAGAAGCAGAAGAAGGAGAAGGAGAAGGTGAAGTCTGGAGGGTGAATCAGAAGAAGTAGAAGAAGGAGAAGGAGAAGGTGAAGTCAGGAGAGTGAAGCAGAAGAAGCAGAAGAAGGAGAAGGAGAAGGTGAAGTCTGGAGGGTGAAGCAGAAGAAGCAGAAGAAGGAGAAGGAGAAGGTGAAGTCTGGAGGGCGAAGCAGAAGAAGCAGAAGAAGGAGAAGGAGAAGGTGAAGTCTGGAGGGTGAAGCAGAAGAAGCTGAAGAAGGAGAAGGAGAAGGTGAAGTCTGGAGGGTGAATCAGAAGAAGTAGAAGAAGGAGAAGGAGAAGGTGAAGTCAGGAGGGTGAAGCAGAAGAAGCAGAAGATGGAGAAGGAGAAGGTGAAGTCTGGAGGGTGAAACAGAAGAATCAGAAGAAGGAGAAGGAGAAGGTGAAGTCTGGAGGGTGAATCAGAAGAAGCAGAAGACAGAGAAGGAGAAGGTGAAGTCTGGAGGGTGAAGCAGAAGAAACAGAAGAAGGAGAAGGAGAAGGTGAAGACTGAAGGGTGAATCAGAAGAAGTAGAAGAAGGAGAAGGAGAAGGTGAAGTCTGGAGGGTGAATCAGAATAAGTAGAAGAAGGCGAAGGAGAAGGTGAAGTCTGGAGGGTGAATCAGAAGAAGCAGAAGAAGGAGAAGGAGAAGGTGAAGTCTGGAGGGTGAATCAGATGAAGCAGAAGAAGGAGAAGGAGAAGATGAAGTCTGGAGGGTGAATCAGAAGAAGTAGAAGAAGGAGAAGGAGAAGGTGAAGTCTGGAGGGTGAATCAGAAGAAGCAGAAGAAGGAGAAGGAGAAGGTGAAGTCTGGAGGGTGAATCAGAAGAAGCAAAAGAAGGAGAAGGAGAAGGTGAAGTCAGGAGGGTGAATCAGAAGAAGCAGAAGAAGGAGAAGGAGAAGGTGAAGTTAGGAGGGTGAATCAGAAGAAGCAGAAGAAGGAGAAGGAGCAGGTGAAGTGAGGGGGGTGAAGCAGAAGAAGTAGAAGAAGGAGAAGGAGAAGGTGAAGTCAGGACGGTGAAGCAGAAGAAGCAGAAGAAGGAGAAGGAGAAGGTGAAGTCTGGAGGGCGCAGCAGAAGAAGCCGAAGAAGGAGAAGGAGAAGGTGAAGTCTGGAGGGTGAAGCAGAAGAAGCAGAAGAAGGAGAAGGAGAAGGTGAAGTCTGGAGGGTGAATCAGAAGAAGTAGAAAAAGGAGAGGGAGAAGGTGAAGTCAGGAGAGTGAAGCAGAAGAAGCAGAAGAAGGAGAAGGAGAAGGTGAAGTCTGGAGGGTGAAGCAGAAGAAGCAGAAGAAGGAGAAGGAGAAGGTGAAGTCTGGAGGGCGAAGCAGAAGAAGCCGAAGAAGGAGAAGGAGAAGGTGAAGTCTGGAGGGTGAAGCAGAAGAAGCAGAAGAAGGAGAAGGAGAAGGTGAAGTCTGGAGGTTGAATCAGAAGAAGTAGAAGAAGGAGAAGGAGAAGGTGAAGTCAGGAGGGTGAAGCAGAAGAAGCAGAAGAAGGAGAAGGAGAAGGTGAAGTCTGGAGGGTGAAGCAGAAGAAGCAGAAGAAGGAGAAGGAGAAGGTGAAGTCTGGAGGGTGAAGCAGAAGAAGCAGAAGAAGGAGAAGGAGAAGGTGAAGTAAGGAGGGTGAATCAGAAGAAGTAGAAGAAGGAGAAGGAGAAGGTTAAGTCTGGAGGGTGAATCAGAAGACGTAGAAGAAGGAGAAGGAGAAGGTGAAGTCTGGAGGGTGAATCAGAAGAAGTAGAAGAAGGAGAAGGAGAATGTGAAGTCTGGAGGGTGAATCAGAAGAAGCAGAAGAAGGAGAAGGAGAAGGTGAAGTCTGGAGGGAGAAGCAGAAGAAGTAGAAGAAGGAGAAGGAGAAGTTGAAGTCTGGAGGGTGAATCAGAAGAAGTAGAAGAAGGAGAAGGAGAAGGTGAAGTCTGGAGGGTGAATCAGAAGAAGTAGAAGAAGGAGAAGGAGAAGGTGTAGTCTGGACGGTGAATCAGAAGAAGTAGACGAAGGAGAAGGAGAAGGTGAAGTCTGCAGGGTGAATCAGAAGAAGCAGAAGAAGGAGAAGGAGAAGGGAAGTCTGGAGGGTGGATCAGAAGAAGTAGAAGAAGGAGAAGGAGAAGGTGAAGTCTGGAGGGTGAATCAGAAGAAGAAGGAGAAGGTGAAGTCTGGAGGATGAATCAGAAGAAGCAGAAGAAGGAGAAGGAGAAGGTGAAGTCTGGAGGGTGAATCAGAAGAAGCAGAATAAGGAGAAGGAGAAGGTGAAGTCTGGAGGGTGCATCAGAAGAAGCAGAAGAAGGAGAAGGAGAAGGTGAAGTCTGGAGGGTGAATCAGAAGAAGTAGAAGAAGGAGAAGGAGAAGTTGAAGTCTGGAGGGTGAATCAGAAGAAGTAGAAGAAGGAGAAGGAGAAGGTGAAGTCAGGAGAGTGAAGCAGAAGAAGCAGAAGAAGGAGAAGGAGAAGGTGAAGTCTGGAGGGTGAAGCAGAAGAAGCAGAAGAAGGAGAAGGAGAAGGTGAAGTCTGGAGGGCGAAGCAGAAGAAGCAGAAGAAGGAGAAGGAGAAGGTGATGTCTGGAGGGTGAAGCAGAAGAAGCAGAAGAAGGAGAAGGAGAAGGTGATGTCTGGAGGGTGAATCAGAAGAAGTAGAAGAAGGAGAAGGAGAAGGTGAAGTCTGGAGGGTGAATCAGAAGAAGCAGAAGAAGGAGAAGGAGAAGGTGAAGTCTGGAGGGAGAAGCAGAAGAAGTAGAAGAAGGAGAAGGAGAAGTTGAAGTCTGGAGGGTGAATCAGAAGAAGTAGAAGAAGGAGAAGGAGAAGGTGAAGTCTGGAGGGTGAATCAGAAGAAGTAGAAGAAGGAGAAGGAGAAGGTGTAGTCTGGACGGTGAATCAGAAGAAGTAGACGAAGGAGAAGGAGAAGGTGAAGTCTGCAGGGTGAATCAGAAGAAGCAGAAGAAGGAGAAGGAGAAGGTGAAGTCTGGAGGGTGGATCAGAAGAAGTAGAAGAAGGAGAAGGAGAAGGTGTAGTCTGGACGGTGAATCAGAAGAAGTAGACGAAGGAGAAGGGGAAGGTGAAGTCTGCAGGGTGAATCAGAAGAAGCAGAAGAAGGAGAAGGAGAAGTTGAAGTCTGGAGGGTGAATCAGAAGAAGTAGAAGAAGGAGAAGGAGAAGGTGAAGTCAGGAGAGTGAAGCAGAAGAAGCAGAAGAAGGAGAAGGAGAAGGTGAAGTCTGGAGGGTGAAGCAGAAGAAGCAGAAGAAGGAGAAGGAGAAGGTGAAGTAAGGAGGGTGAATCAGAAGAAGTAGAAGAAGGAGAAGGAGAAGGTTAAGTCTGGAGGGTGAATCAGAAGACGTAGAAGAAGGAGAAGGAGAAGGTGAAGTCTGGAGGGTGAATCAGAAGAAGTAGAAGAAGGAGAAGGAGAATGTGAAGTCTGGAGGGTGAATCAGAAGAAGCAGAAGAAGGAGAAGGAGAAGGTGAAGTCTGGAGGGAGAAGCAGAAGAAGTAGAAGAAGGAGAAGGAGAAGTTGAAGTCTGGAGGGTGAATCAGAAGAAGTAGAAGAAGGAGAAGGAGAAGGTGAAGTCTGGAGGGTGAATCAGAAGAAGTAGAAGAAGGAGAAGGAGAAGGTGTAGTCTGGACGGTGAATCAGAAGAAGTAGACGAAGGAGAAGGAGAAGGTGAAGTCTGCAGGGTGAATCAGAAGAAGCAGAAGAAGGAGAAGGAGAAGGTGAAGTCTGGAGGGTGGATCAGAAGAAGTAGAAGAAGGAGAAGGAGAAGGTGAAGTCTGGAGGGTGAATCAGAAGAAGAAGGAGAAGGTGAAGTCTGGAGGATGAATCAGAAGAAGCAGAAGAAGGAGAAGGAGAAGGTGAAGTCTGGAGGGTGAATCAGAAGAAGCAGAATAAGGAGAAGGAGAAGGTGATGTCTGGAGGGTGAATCAGAAGAAGTAGAAGAAGGAGAAGGAGAAGGTGAAGTCTGGAGGGTGAAGCAGAAGAAACAGAAGAAGGAGAAGGAGAAGGTGAAGACTGAAGGGTGAATCAGAAGAAGTAGAAGAAGGAGAAGGAGAAGGTGAAGTCTGGAGGGTGAATCAGAAGAAGCAGAAGAAGGAGAAGGAGAAGGTGAAGTCTGGAGGGTGAATCAGAAGAAGCAGAAGAAGGAGAAGGAGAAGATGAAGTCTGGAGGGTGAATCAGAAGAAGTAGAAGAAGGAGAAGGAGAAGGTGAGGTCTGGAGGGTGAATCAGAAGAAGCAGAAGAAGGAGAAGGAGAAGGTGAAGTCTGGAGAGTGAAGCAGAAGAAGCAGAAGAAGGAGAAGGAGAAGGTGAAGTCTGGAGGGTGAAGCAGAAGAAGCAGAAGAAGGAGAAGGAGAAGGTGAAGTCTGGAGGGCGAAGCAGAAGAAGCAGAAGAAGGAGAAGGAGAAGGTGAAGTCTGGAGGGTGAAGCAGAAGAAGCAGAAGAAGGAGAAGGAGAAGGTGAAGTCTGGAGGTTGAATCAGAAGAAGTAGAAGAAGGAGAAGGAGAAGGTGAAGTCAGGAGGGTGAAGCAGAAGAAGCAGAAGAAGGATAAGGAGAAGGTGAAGTCTGGAGGGTGAAGCAGAAGAAGCAGAAGAAGGAGAAGGAGAAGGTGAAGTCTGGAGGGTGAAGCAGAAGAAGCAGAAGAAGGAGAAGGAGAAGGTGAAGTAAGGAGGTTGAATCAGAAGAAGTAGAAGAAGGAGAAGGAGAAGGTGAAGTCTGGAGGGTGAATCAGAAGACGTAGAAGAAGGAGAAGGAGAAGGTGAAGTCTGGAAGGTGAATCAGAAGAAGTAGAAGAAGGAGAAGGAGAATGTGAAGTCTGGAGGGTGAATCAGAAGAAGCAGAAGAAGGAGAAGGTGAAGTCTGGAGGGAGAAGCAGAAGAAGTAGAAGAAGGAGAAGGAGAAGTTGAAGTCTGGAGGGTGAATCAGAAGAAGTAGAAGAAGGAGAAGGAGAAGGTGAAGTCTGGAGGGTCAATCAGAAGAAGTAGAAGAAGGAGAAGGAGAAGGTGAAGTCTGGAGGGTGAATCAGAAGAAGCAGAAGAAGGAGAAGGAGAAGATGAAGTCTGGAGGGTGAATCAGAAGATGTAGAAGAAGGAGAAGGAGAAGGTGTAGTCTGGACGGTGAATCAGAAGAAGTAGACGAAGGAGAAGGAGAAGGTGAAGTCTGCAGGGTGAATCAGAACAAGCAGCAGAAGGAGAAGGATAAGGTGAAGTCTGGAGGGTGGATCAGAAGAAGTAGAAGAAGGAGAAGGAGAAGGTGAAGTCTGGAGGGTGAATCAGAAGAAGAAGGAGAAGGTGAAGTCTGGAGGATGAATCAGAAGAAGCAGAAGAAGGAGAAGGAGAAGGTGAAGTCTGGAGGGTGAATCAGAAGAAGCAGAATAAGGAGAAGGAGAAGGTGAAGTCTGGAGGGTGAATCAGAAGAAGCAGAAGAAGGAGAAGGAGAAGGTGAAGTCTGGAGTGTGAATCAGAAGAAGTAGAAGAAGGAGAAGGAGAAGTTGAAGTCTGGAGCGTGAATCAGAAGAAGTAGAAGAAGGAGAAGAAGAAGGTGAAGTCAGGAGAGTGAAGCAGAAGAAGCAGAAGAAGGAGAAGGAGAAGGTGAAGTCTGGAGGGTGAAGCAGAAGAAGCAGAAGAAGGAGAAGGAGAAGGTGAAGTCTGGAGGGCGAAGCAGAAGAAGCAGAAGAAGGAGAAGGAGAAGGTGAAGTCTGGAGGGTGAAGCAGAAGAAGCAGAAGAAGGAGAAGGAGAAGGTGATGTCTGGAGGGTGAATCAGAAGAAGTAGAAGAAGGAGAAGGAGAAGGTGAAGTCTGGAGGGTGAAGCAGAAGAAACAGAAGAAGGAGAAGGAGAAGGTGAAGACTGAAGGGTGAATCAGAAGAAGTAGAAGAAGGAGAAGGAGAAGGTGAAGTCTGGAGGGTGAATCAGAAGAAGCAGAAGAAGGAGAAGGAGAAGGTGAAGTCTGGAGGGTGAATCAGAAGAAGCAGAAGAAGGAGAAGGAGAAGATGAAGTCTGGAGGGTGAATCAGAAGAAGTAGAAGAAGGAGAAGGAGAAGGTGAGGTCTGGAGGGTGAATCAGAAGAAGCAGAAGAAGGAGAAGGAGAAGGTGAAGTCTGGAGAGTGAAGCAGAAGAAGCAGAAGAAGGAGAAGGAGAAGGTGAAGTCTGGAGGGTGAAGCAGAAGAAGCAGAAGAAGGAGAAGGAGAAGGTGAAGTCTGGAGGGCGAAGCAGAAGAAGCAGAAGAAGGAGAAGGAGAAGGTGAAGTCTGGAGGGTGAAGCAGAAGAAGCAGAAGAAGGAGAAGGAGAAGGTGAAGTCTGGAGGTTGAATCAGAAGAAGTAGAAGAAGGAGAAGGAGAAGGTGAAGTCAGGAGGGTGAAGCAGAAGAAGCAGAAGAAGGATAAGGAGAAGGTGAAGTCTGGAGGGTGAAGCAGAAGAAGGAGAAGAAGGAGAAGGAGAAGGTGAAGTCTGGAGGGTGAAGCAGAAGAAGCAGAAGAAGGAGAAGGAGAAGGTGAAGTAAGGAGGTTGAATCAGAAGAAGTAGAAGAAGGAGAAGGAGAAGGTGAAGTCTGGAGGGTGAATCAGAAGACGTAGAAGAAGGAGAAGGAGAAGGTGAAGTCTGGAAGGTGAATCAGAAGAAGTAGAAGAAGGAGAAGGAGAATGTGAAGTCTGGAGGGTGAATCAGAAGAAGCAGAAGAAGGAGAAGGTGAAGTCTGGAGGGAGAAGCAGAAGAAGTAGAAGAAGGAGAAGGAGAAGTTGAAGTCTGGAGGGTGAATCAGAAGAAGTAGAAGAAGGAGAAGGAGAAGGTGAAGTCTGGAGGGTCAATCAGAAGAAGTAGAAGAAGGAGAAGGAGAAGGTGAAGTCTGGAGGGTGAATCAGAAGAAGCAGAAGAAGGAGAAGGAGAAGATGAAGTCTGGAGGGTGAATCAGAAGAAGTAGAAGAAGGAGAAGGAGAAGGTGTAGTCTGGACGGTGAATCAGAAGAAGTAGACGAAGGAGAAGGAGAAGGTGAAGTCTGCAGGGTGAATCAGAACAAGCAGAAGAAGGAGAAGGATAAGGTGAAGTCTGGAGGGTGAATCAGAAGAAGTAGAAGAAGGAGAAGGAGAAGGTGAAGTCTGGAGGGTGAATCAGAAGAAGAAGGAGAAGGTGAAGTCTGGAGGGTGAATCAGAAGAAGCAGAAGAAGGAGAAGGAGAAGGTGAAGTCTGGAGGGTGAATCAGAAGAAGCAGAATAAGGAGAAGGAGAAGGTGAAGTCTGGAGGGTGAATCAGAAGAAGCAGAAGAAGGAGAAGGAGAAGTTGAAGTCTGGAGGGTGAATCAGAAGAAGAAGAAGAAGGAGAAGGAGAAGGTGAAGTCTGGAGGGTGAATCAGAAGAAGTAGAAGAAGGAGAACGAGAAGGTGAAGTCAGGAGAGTGAAGCAGAAGAAGCAGAAGAAGGAGAAGGAGAAGGTGAAGTCTGGAGGGTGAAGCAGAAGAAGCAGAAGAAGGAGAAGGAGAAGGTGAAGTCTGGAGGGCGAAGCAGAAGAAGCAGAAGAAGGAGAAGGAGATGGTGAAGTCTGGAGGGTGAAGCAGAAGAAGCAGAAGAAGGAGAAGGAGAAGGTGAAGTCTGGAGGGTGAATCAGAAGAAGTAGAAGAAGGAGAAGGAGAAGGTGAAGTCTGGAGGGTGAAGCAGAAGAAACAGAAGAAGGAGAAGAAGAAGGTGAAGACTGAAGGGTGAATCAGAAGAAGTAGAAGAAGGAGAAGGAGAAGGTGAAGTCTGGAGGGTGAATCAGAAGAAGCAGAAGAAGGAGAAGGAGAAGGTGAAGTCTGGAGGGTGAATCAGAAGAAGCAGAAGAAGGAGAAGGAGAAGATGAAGTCTGGAGGGTGAATCAGAAGAAGTAGAAGAAGGAGAAGGAGAAGGTGCGGTCTGGAGGGTGAATCAGAAGAAGCAGAAGAAGGAGAAGGAGAAGGTGAAGTCTGGAGGGTGAATCAGAAGAAGCAGAAGAAGGAGAAGGAGAAGGTGAAGTCTGGAGGGTGAATCAGAAGAACCAAAAGAAGGAGAAGTAGAAGGTGAAGTCAGGAGGGTGAATCAGAAGAAGCAGAAGAAGGAGAAGGAGAAGGTGAAGTTAGGAGGGTGAATCAGAAGAAGCAGAAGAAGGAGAAGGAGCAGGTGAAGTCAGGGGGTGAAGCAGAAGAAGTAGAAGAAGGAGAAGCAGAAGGTGAAGTCAGGACGGTGAAGCAGAAGAAGCAGAAGAAGGAGAAGGAGAAGGTGAAGTCTGGAGGGCGCAGCAGAAGAAGCAGAAGAAGGAGAAGGAGAAGGTGAAGTCTGGAGGGTGAAGCAGAAGAAGCAGAAGAAGGAGAAGGAGAAGGTGAAGTCTGGAGGGTGAATCAGAAGAAGTAGAAGAAGGAGAAGGAGAAGGTGAAGTCAGGAGAGTGAAGCAGAAGAAGCAGAAGAAGGAGAAGGAGAAGTTGAAGTCTGGAGGGTGAAGCAGAAGAAGCAGAAGAAGGAGAAGGAGAAGGTGAAGTCTGGAGGGCGAAGCAGAAGAAGCAGAAGAAGTAGAAGGAGAAGGTGAAGTCTGGATGGTGAAGCAGAAGAAGCAGAAGAAGGAGAAGGAGAAGGTGAAGTCTGGAGGGTGAATCAGAAGAAGTAGAAGAAGGAGAAGGAGAAGGTGAAGTCAGGAGGGTGAAGCAGAAGAAGCAGAAGAAGGAGAAGGAGAAGGTGAAGTCTGGAAGGTGAAGCAGAAGAAGCAGAAGGAGGAGAAGGAGAAGGTGAGGTCTGGAGGGTGAAGCAGAAGAAGCAGAAGAAGGAGAAGGAGAAGGTGAAGTAAGGAGGGTGAATCAGAAGAAGTAGAAGAAGGAGAAGGAGAAGGTGAAGTCTGGAGGGTGAATCAGAAGACGTAGAAGAAGGAGAAGGAGAAGGTGAAGTCTGGAGGGTGAATCAGAAGAAGTAGAAGAAGGAGAAGGAGAAGGTGAAGTCTGGAGGGTGAATCAGAAGAAGCAGAAGAAGGAGAAGGAGAAGGTGAAGTCTGGAGGGAGAAGCAGAAGAAGTAGAAGAAGGAGAAGGAGAAGTTGAAGTCTGGAGGGTGAATCAGAAGAAGTAGAAGAAGGAGAAGGAGAAGGTGAAGTCTGGAGGGTCAATCAGAAGAAGTAGAAGAAGGAGAAGGAGAAGGTGAAGTCTGGAGGGTGAATCAGAAGAAGCAGAAGAAGGAGAAGGAGAAGATGAAGTCTGGAGGGTGAATCAGAAGAAGTAGAAGAAGGAGAAGGAGAAGGTGTAGTCTGGACGGTGAATCAGAAGAAGTAGACGAAGGAGAAGGAGAAGGTGAAGTCTGCAGGGTGAATCAGAAGAAGCAGAAGAAGGAGAAGGAGAAGGTGAAGTCTGGAGGGTGAATCAGAAGAAGTCGAAGAAGGAGAAGGAGAAGGTGAAGTCTGGAGGGTGAATCAGAAGAAGAAGGAGAAGGTGAAGTCTGGAGGGTGAATCAGTAGAAGCAGAAGAAGGAGAAGGAGAAGGTGAAGTCTGGAGGGTGAATCAGAAGAAGCAGAATAAGGAGAAGGAGAAGGTGAAGTCTGGAGGGTGAATCAGAAGAAGCAGAAGAAGGAGAAGGAGAAGGTGAAGTCTGGAGGGAGAATCAGAAGAAGTAGAAGAAGGAGAAGGAGAAGGTGAATTCTGGAGGGTGAATCAGAAGAAGTAGAAGAAGGAGAAGGAGAAGGTGATGTCAGGAGAGTGAAGCAGAAGAAGCAGAAGAAGGAGAAGGAGAAGGTGAAGTCTGGAGGGTGAAGCAGAAGAAGCAGAAGAAGGAGAAGGAGAAGGTGAAGTCTGGAGGGCGAAGCAGAAGAAGCATAAGAAGGAGAAGGAGAAGGTGAAGTCTGGAGGGTGAAGCAGAAGAAGCAGAAGAAGGAGAAGGAGAAGGTGAAGTCTGGAGGGTGAATCAGAA
Source organism: Somniosus microcephalus (assembly GCF_052327205.1). Classification (NCBI taxonomy): domain Eukaryota; kingdom Metazoa; phylum Chordata; class Chondrichthyes; order Squaliformes; family Somniosidae; genus Somniosus; species Somniosus microcephalus. The sequence goes on along the minus strand of NW_028225308.1, from coordinate 598,556 downwards.
GAAGTAGAAGAAGGAGAAGGAGAAGGTGAAGTCAGGAGGGTGAAGCAGAAGAAGCAGAAGAAGGAGAAGGAGAAGGTGAAGTCTGGAGGGCGAAGCAGAAGAAGCAGAAGAAGGAGAAGGAGATGGTGAAGTCTGGAGGGTGAAGCAGAAGAAGCAGAAGAAGGAGAAGGAGAAGGTGAAGTCTGGAGGGTGAATCAGAAGAAGTAGAAGAAGGAGAAGGAGAAGGTGAAGTCTGGAGGGTGAAGCAGAAGAAACAGAAGAAGGAGAAGGAGAAGGTGAAGACTGAAGGGTGAATCAGAAGAAGTAGAAGAAGGAGAAGGAGAAGGTGAAGTCTGGAGGGTGAATCAGAAGAAGCAGAAGAAGGAGAAGGAGAAGGTGAAGTCTGGAGGGTGAATCAGAAGAAGCAGAAGAAGGAGAAGGAGAAGATGAAGTCTGGAGGGTGAATCAGAAGAAGTAGAAGAAGGAGAAGGAGAAGGTGCGGTCTGGAGGGTGAATCAGAAGAAGCAGAAGAAGGAGAAGGAGAAGGTGAAGTCTGGAGGGTGAATCAGAAGAAGCAGAAGAAGGAGAAGGAGAAGGTGAAGTCTGAAGGGTGAATCAGAAGAAGCAAAAGAAGGAGAAGTAGAAGGAGAAGTCAGGAGGGTGAATCAGAAGAAGCAGAAGAAGGAGAAGGAGAAGGTGAAGTTAGGAGGGTGAATCAGAAGAAGCAGAAGAAGGAGAAGGAGCAGGTGAAGTCAGGGGGTGTAGCAGAAGAAGTAGAAGGAGAAGCAGAAGGTGAAGTCAGGACGGTGAAGCAGAAGAAGCAGAAGAAGGAGAAGGAGAAGGTGAAGTCTGGAGGGCGCAGCAGAAGAAGCAGAAGAAGGAGAAGGAGAAGGTGAAGTCTGGAGGGTGAAGCAGAAGAAGCAGAAGAAGGAGAAGGAGAAGGTGAAGTCTGGAGGGTGAATCAGAAGAAGTAGAAGAAGGAGAAGGAGAAGGTGAAGTCAGGAGAGTGAAGCAGAAGAAGCAGAAGAAGGAGAAGGAGAAGTTGAAGTCTGGAGGGTGAAGCAGAAGAAGCAGAAGAAGGAGAAGGAGAAGGTGAAGTCTGGAGGGCGAAGCAGAAGAAGCAGAAGAAGTAGAAGGAGAAGGTGAAGTCTGGAGGGTGAAGCAGAAGAAGCAGAAGAAGGAGAAGGAGAAGGTGAAGTCTGTAGGGTGAATCAGAAGAAGTAGAAGAAGGAGAAGGAGAAGGTGAAGTCAGGATGGTGAAGCAGAAGAAGCAGAAGAAGGAGAAGGAGAAGGTGAAGTCTGGAAGGTGAAGCAGAAGAAGCAGAAGGAGGAGAAGGAGAAGGTGAGGTCTGGAGGGTGAAGCAGAAGAAGCAGAAGAAGGAGAAGGAGAAGGTGAAGTAAGGAGGGTGAATCAGAAGAAGTAGAAGAAGGAGAAGGAGAAGGTGAAGTCTGGAGGGTGAATCAGAAGAAGCAGAAGAAGGAGAAGGAGAAGGTGAAGTCTGGAGGGAGAAGCAGAAGAAGTAGAAGAAGGAGATGGAGAAGTTGAAGTCTGGAGGGTGAATCAGAAGAAGTAGAAGAAGGAGAAGGAGAAGGTGAAGTCTGGAGGGTCAATCAGAAGAAGTAGAAGAAGGAGAAGGAGAAGGTGAAGTCTGGAGGGTGAATCAGAAGAAGCAGAAGAAGGAGAAGGAGAAGATGAAGTCTGGAGGGTGAATCAGAAGAAGTAGAAGAAGGAGAAGGAGAAGGTGTAGTCTGGACGGTGAATCAGAAGAAGTAGACGAAGGAGAAGGAGAAGGTGAAGTCTGCAGGGTGAATCAGAAGAAGCAGAAGAAGGAGAAGGAGAAGGTGAAGTCTGGAGGGTGAATCAGAAGAAGTCGAAGAAGGAGAAGGAGAAGGTGAAGTCTGGAGGGTGAATCAGAAGAAGAAGGAGAAGGTGAAGTCTGGAGGGTGAATCAGAAGAAGCAGAAGAAGGAGAAGGAGAAGGTGAAGTCTGGAGGGTGAATCAGAAGAAGCAGAATAAGGAGAAGGAGAAGGTGAAGTCTGGAGGGTGAATCAGAAGAAGCAGAAGAAGGAGAAGGAGAAGGTGAAGTCTGGAGGGAGAATCAGAAGAAGTAGAAGAAGGAGAAGGAGAAGGTGAATTCTGGAGGGTGAATCAGAAGAAGTAGAAGAAGGAGAAGGAGAAGGTGAAGTCAGGAGAGTGAAGCAGAAGAAGCAGAAGAAGGAGAAGGAGAAGGTGAAGTCTGGAGGGTGAAGCAGAAGAAGCAGAAGAAGGAGAAGGAGAAGGTGAAGTCTGGAGGGCGAAGCAGAAGAAGCATAAGAAGGAGAAGGAGAAGGTGAAGTCTGGAGGGTGAAGCAGAAGAAGCAGAAGAAGGAGAAGGAGAAGGTGAAGTCTGGAGGGTGAATCAGAAGAAGTAGAAGAAGGAGAAGGAGAAGGTGAAGTCAGGAGGGTGAAGCAGAAGAAGCAGAAGAAGGAGAAGGAGAAGGTGAAGTCTGGAGGGTGAAGCAGAAGAAGCAGAAGAAGGAGAAGGAGAAGGTGAAGGTTGGAGGGTGAAGCAGAAGAAGCAGAAGAAGGAGAAGGAGAAGGTGAAGTCAGGAGGGTGAATCAGAAGAAGTAGAAGAAGGAGAAGGAGAAGGTGAAGTCTGGAGGGTGAATCAGAAGAAGTAGAAGAAGGAAAAGGAGAAGGTGAACTCTGGAGGGTGAAACAGAAGAAGTAGAAGAAGGAGAAGGAGAACGTGAAGTCTGGAGGGTGAATCAGATGAAGTAGAAGAAGGAGAAGGAGAAGGTGAAGTCTGGAGCGTGAATCAGAAGATGTAGAAGAAGGAGAAGGAGAAGGTGAAGTCTGGAGGGTCAATCAGAAGAAGTAGAAGAAGGAGAAGGAGAAGGTGAAGTCTGGAGGGTGAATCAGATGAAGTAGAAGAAAGAGAAGGAGAAGGTGAAGTCTGGAGGGAGAAGCAGAAGAAGTAGAAGAAGGAGAAGGAGAAGGTGAAGTCTGGAGCGTGAATCAGAAGATGTAGAAGAAGGAGAAGGAGAAGGTGAAGTCTGGAGGGTCAATCAGAAGAAGTAGAAGAAGGAGAAGGAGAAGGTGAAGTCTGGAGGGTGAATCAGAAGAAGCAGAAGAAGGAGAAGGAGAAGGTGAAGTCTGGAGGGTGAATCAGAAGAAGTAGAAGAAGGAGAAGGAGAAGGTGTAGTCTGGACGGTGAATCAGAAGAAGTAGACGAAGGAGAAGGTGAAGTCTGCAGGGTGAATCAGAAGAAGCAGAAGAAGGAGAAGGAGAAGGTGAAGTCTGGAGGGTGAATCAGAAGAAGTAGAAGAAGGAGAAGGAGAAGGTGAAGTCTGGAGGGTGAATCAGAAGAAGCAGAAGAAGGAGAAGGAGAAGGTGAAGTCTGGAGGGTGAATCAGAAGAAGCAGAAGAAGGAGAAGGAGAAGGTGAAGTCTGGAGGGTGAATCAGAAGAAGCAGAATAAGGAGATGGAGAAGGTGAAGTCTGGAGGGTGAATCAGAAGAAGCAGAAGAAGGAGATGGAGAAGGTGAAGTCTGGAGGGTGAATCAGAAGAAGTAGAAGAAGGAGAAGGAGAAGGTGAAGTCTGGAGGGTGAATCAGAAGATGTAGAAGAAGGAGAAGGAGAAGGTGAAGTCTGGAGGGTGAATCAGAAGAAGCAGAAGAAGGAGAAGGAGAAGGTGAAGTCTGGAGGATGAATCAGAAGAAGCAGAAGAAGGAGAAGGAGACGATGAAGTCTGGAGGGTGAATCAGAAGAAGTAGAAGAAGGAGAAGGAGAAGGTGAAGTCTGGAGGGTGAATCAGAAGAAGCAGAAGAAGGAGAAGGAGAAGGTGAAGTCTGGAGGGTGAATCAGAAGAAGCAGAAGAAGGAGAAGAAGAAGGTGAAGTCTGGAGGGTGAATCAGAAGAAGCAGAATAAGGAGAAGGAGAAGGTGAAGTCTGGAGGGTGAATCAGAAGAAGCAGAAGAAGGAGAAGGTGACGTCTGGAGGGTGAATCAGAAGAACTAGAAGAAGGAGAAGGAGAAGGTGAAGTCTGGAGGGTGAAGCAGAAGAAGTAGAAGAAGGAGAAGGAGAAGGTGAAGTCAGGAGGGTGAATCAGAAGAAGTAGAAGAAGGAGAAGGAGAAGGTGAAGTCAGGAGGGTGAATCAGAAGAAGCTGAAGAAGGAGAAGGAGAAGGTGAAGTCTGGAGGGTGAATCAGAAGAATCAGAAGAAGGAGAAGGAGAAGGTGAAGTCTGGAGGGTGAATCAGAAGAAGCAGAAGAAAGAGAAGGAGAAGGTGAAGTCTGGAGGGTGAAGCAGAAGAAACAGAAGAAGGAGAAGGAGAAGGTGAAGACTGGAGGCTGAATCAGAAGAAGTAGAAGAAGGAGAAGGAGAAGGTGAAGTCTGGAGGGTGAATCAGAAGAAGTAGAAGAAGTTGAAGGAGAAGGTGAAGTCTGGAGGGTGAATCAGAAGAAGCAGAAGAAGGAGAAGGAGAAGGTGAAGTCTGGAGGGTGAAACAGAAGAAGCAGAAGAAGAAGAAGGAGAAGATGAAGTCTGGAGGGTGAATCAGAAGAAGTAGAAGAAGGAGAAGGAGAAGGTGAGGTCTGGAGGGTGAATCAGAAGAAGCAGAAGAAGGAGAAGGAGAAGGTGAAGTCTGGAGGGTGAATCAGAAGAAGCAGAAGAAGGAGAAGGAGAAGGTGAAGTTAGGAGGGTGAATCAGAAGAAGCAGAAGAAGGAGAAGGAGAAGGTGAAGTCAGGGGGGTGAAGCAGAAGAAGTAGAAGAAGGAGAAGGAGAAGGTGAAGTCAGGAGGGTGAAGCAGAAGAAGCAGAAGAAGGAGAAGGAGAAGGTGAAGTCTGGAGGGCGCAGCAGAAGAAGCAGAAGAAGGAGAAGGAGAAGGTGCAGTCTGGAGAGTGAAGCAGAAGAAGCAGAAGAAGGAGAAGGAGAAGGTGAAGTCTGGAGGGTGAAACAGAAGAAGTAGAAGAAGGAGAAGGAGAAGGTGAAGTCTGGAGGGTGAATCAGAAGAAGCAGAATAAGGAGAAGGAGAAGGTGAAGTCTGGAGGGTGAATCAGAAGAAGCAGAAGAAGGAGAAGGAGAAGGTGAAGTCTGGAGGGAGAATCAGAAGAAGTAGAAGAAGGAGAAGGAGAAGGTGAAGTCTGGAGGGTGAATCAGAAGAAGTAGAAGAAGGAGAAGGAGAAGGTGAAGTCTGGAGGGTGAAGCAGAAGAAGCAGAGGAAGGAGAAGGAGAAGGTGAAGTCTGGAGGGCGAAGCAGAAGAAGCATAAGAAGGAGAAGGAGAAGGTGAAGTCTGGAGGGTGAAGCAGAAGAAGCAGAAGAAGGAGAAGGAGAAGGTGAAGTCTGGAGGGTGAATCAGAAGAAGTAGAAGAAGGAGAAGGAGAAGGTGAAGTCAGGAGGGTGAAGCAGAAGAAGCAGAAGAAGGAGAAGGAGAAGGTGAAGTCTGGAGGGTGAAGCAGAAGAAGCAGAAGAAGGAGAAGGAGAAGGTGAAGTTTGGAGGGTGAAGCAGAAGAAACAGAAGAAGGAGAAGGAGAAGCTGAAGTCAGGAGGGTGAATCAGAAGAAGTAGAAGAAGGAGAAGGAGAAGGTGAAGTCTGGAGGGTGAATCAGAAGAAGTAGAAGAAGGAGAAGGAGAAGGTGAAGTCTGGAGGGTGAATCAGAAGAAGTAGAAGAAGGAGAAGGAGAAGGTGAAGTCTGGAGGGTGAATCAGATGAAGTAGAAGAAAGAGAAGGAGAAGGTGAAGTCTGGAGGGAGAAGCAGAAGAAGTAGAAGAAGGAGAAGGAGAAGGTGAAGTCTGGAGCGTGAATCAGAAGATGTAGAAGAAGGAGAAGGAGAAGGTGAAGTCTGGAGGGTCAATCAGAAGAAGTAGAAGAAGGAGAAGGAGAAGGTGAAGTCTGGAGGGTGAATCAGAAGAAGCAGAAGAAGGAGAAGGAGAAGGTGAAGTCTGGAGGGTGAATCAGAAGAAGTAGAAGAAGGAGAAGGAGAAGGTGTAGTCTGGACGGTGAATCAGAAGAAGTAGACGAAGGAGAAGGAGAAGGTGAAGTCTGCAGGGTGAATCAGAAGAAGCAGAAGAAGGAGAAGGTGAAGTCTGGAGGGTGAATCAGAAGAAGTAGAAGAAGGAGAAGGAGAAGGTGAAGTCTGGAGGGTGAATCAGAAGAAGCAGAAGAAGGAGAAGGAGAAGGTGAAGTCTGGAGGGTGAATTAGAAGAAGCAGAAGAAGGAGAAGGAGAAGGTGAAGTCTGGAGGGTGAATCAGAAGAAGCAGAATAAGGAGAAGGAGAAGGTGAAGTCTGGAGGGTGAATCAGAAGAAGCAGAAGAAGGAGATGGAGAAGGTGAAGTCTGGAGGGTGAATCAGAAGAAGTAGAAGAAGGAGAAGGAGAAGGTGAAGTCTGGAGGGTGAATCAGAAGATGTAGAAGAAGGAGAAGGAGAAGTTGAAGTCTGGAGGGTGAATCAGAAGAAGCAGAAAAGGAGAAGGAGAAGGTGAAGTCTGGAGGATGAATCAGAAGAAGCAGAAGAAGGAGAAGGAGACGATGAAGTCTGGAGGGTGAATCAGAAGAAGTAGAAGAAGGAGAAGGAGAAGGTGAAGTCTGGAGGGTGAATCAGAAGAAGGAGAAGAAGGAGAAGGAGAAGGTGAAGTCTGGAGGGTGAATCAGAAGAAGCAGAAGAAGGAGAAGGAGAAGGTGAAGTCTGGAGGGTGAATCAGAAGAAGCAGAATAAGGAGAAGGAGAAGGTGAAGTCTTGAGGGTGAATCAGAAGAAGCAGAAGAAGGAGAAGGTGACGTCTGGAGGGTGAATCAGAAGAAGTAGAAGAAGGAGAAGGAGAAGGTGAAGTCTGGAGGGTGAAGCAGAAGAAGTAGAAGAAGGAGAAGGAGAAGGTGAAGTCAGGAGGGTGAATCAGAAGAAGTAGAAGAAGGAGAAGGAGAAGGTGAAGTCAGGAGGGTGAATCAGAAGAAGCTGAAGAAGGAGAAGGAGAAGGTGAAGTCTGGAGGGTGAATCAGAAGAATCAGAAGAAGGAGAAGGTGAAGTCTGGAGGGTGAATCAGAAGAAGCAGAAGAAAGAGAAGGAGAAGGTGATGTCTGGAGGGTGAAGCAGAAGAAACAGAAGAAGGAGAAGGAGAAGGTGAAGACTGGAGGCTGAATCAGAAGAAGTAGAAGAAGGAGAAGGAGAAGGTGAAGTCTGGAGGGTGAATCAGAAGAAGTAGAAGAAGTTGAAGGAGAAGGTGAAGTCTGGAGGGTGAATCAGAAGAAGCAGAAGAAGGAGAAGGAGAAGGTGAAGTCTGGAGGGTGAATCAGAAGAAGCAGAAGAAGAAGAAGGAGAAGATGAAGTCTGGAGGGTGAATCAGAAGAAGTAGAAGAAGGAGAAGGAGAAGGTGAGGTCTGGAGGGTGAATCAGAAGAAGCAGAAGAAGGAGAAGGAGAAGGTGAAGTCTGGAGGGTGAATCAGAAGAAGCAGAAGAAGGAGAAGGAGAAGGTGAAGTTAGGAGGGTGAATCAGAAGAAGCAGAATAAGGAGAAGGAGAAGGTGAAGTCAGGGGGGTGAAGCAGAAGAAGTAGAAGAAGGAGAAGGAGAAGGTGAAGTCAGGAGGGTGAAGCAGAAGAAGCAGAAGAAGGAGAAGGAGAAGGTGAAGTCTGGAGGGCGCAGCAGAAGAAGCAGAAGAAGGAGAAGGAGAAGGTGCAGTCTGGAGGGTGAAGCAGAAGAAGCAGAAGAAGGAGAAGAAGAAGGTGAAGTCTGGAGGGTGAAACAGAAGAAGTAGAAGAAGGAGAAGGAGAAGGTGAAGTCAGGAGGGTGAAGCAGAAGAAGCAGAAGAAGGAGAAGGAGAAGGTGAAGTCTGGAGGGTGAATCAGAAGAAGTAGAAGAAGGAGAAGGAGAAGGTGAAGTCAGGAGGGTGAAGCTGAAGAAGTAGAAGAAGGAGAAGGAGAAGGCGAAGCCTGGAGTGTGAAACAGAAGAAGTAGAAGAAGGAGAAGGAGAAGGTGAAGTCTGGAGCGTGAATCAGAAGATGTAGAAGAAGGAGAAGGAGAAGGTGAAGTCTGGAGGGTCAATCAGAAGAAGTAGAAGAAGGAGATGGAGAAGGTGAAGTCTGGAGGGTGAATCAGAAGAAGCAGAAGAAGGAGAAGGAGAAGGTGAAGTCTGGAGTGTGAATCAGAAGAAGTAGAAGAAGGAGAAGGAGAAGGTGCAGTCTGGACGGTGAATCAGAAGAAGTAGACGAAGGAGAAGGAGAAGGTGAAGTCTGCAGGGTGAATCAGAAGAAGCAGAAGAAGGAGAAGGAGAAGGTGAAGTCTGGATGGTGAATCAGAAGAAGTAGAAGAAGGAGAAGGAGAAGGTGAAGTCTGGAGGGTGAATCAGAAGAAGCAGAAGAAGGAGAAGGAGAAGGTGAAGTCTGGAGGGTGAATCAGAAGAAGCAGAATAAGGAGAAGGAGAAGGTGAAGTCAGGAGGGTGAATCAGAAGAAGTAGAAGAAGTTGAAGGAGAAGGTGAAGTCTGGAGGGTGAATCAGAAGAAGCAGAAGAAGGAGAAGGAGAAGGTGAAGTCTGGAGGGTGAATCAGAAGAAGCAGAAGAAGAAGAAGGAGAAGATGAAGTCTGGAGGGTGAATCAGAAGAAGTAGAAGAAGGAGAAGGAGAAGGTGAGGTCTGGAGGGTGAATCAGAAGAAGCAGAAGAAGGAGAAGGAGAAGGTGAAGTCTGGAGGGTGAATCAGAAGAAGCAGAAGAAGGAGAAGGAGAAGGTGAAGTTAGGAGGGTGAATCAGAAGAAGCAGAAGAAGGAGAAGGAGAAGGTGAAGTCAGCGCGGTGAAGCAGAAGAAGTAGAAGAAGGAGAAGGAGAAGGTGAAGTCAGGAGGGTGAAGCAGAAGAAGCAGAAGAAGGAGAAGGAGAAGCTGAAGTCTGGAGGGCGCAGCAGAAGAAGCAGAAGAAGGAGAAGGAGAAGGTGCAGTCTGGAGGGTGAAGCAGAAGAAGCAGAAGAAGGAGAAGGAGAAGGTGAAGTCTGGAGGGTGAAACAGAAGAAGTAGAAGAAGGAGAAGGAGAAGGTGAAGTCAGGAGGTTGAAGCAGAAGAAGCAGAAGAAGGAGAAGGAGAAGGTGAAGTCTGGAGGGTGAATCAGAAGAAGTAGAAGAAGGAGAAGGAGAAGGTGAAGTCAGGAGGGTGAAGCAGAAGAAGCAGAAGAAGGAGAAGGAGAAGGTGAAGTCTGGAGGGTGAAGCAGAAGAAGCAGAAGAAGGAGAAGGAGAAGGTGAAGTCTGGAGGGTGAAGCAGAAGAAGCAGAAGAAGGAGAAGGAGAAGGTGAAGTCAGGAGGGTGAATCAGAAGAAGTAGAAGAAGGAGAAGGAGAAGGTGAAGTCTGGAGGGTGAATCAGAAGAAGTAGAAGAAGGAGAAGGAGAAGGTGAAGTCTGGAGGGTGAATCAGAAGATGTAGAAGAAGGAGAAGGAGAAGGTGAAGCCTGGAGGGTGAATCAGAAGAAGCAGAAGAAGGAGAACGGGAAGGTGAAGTCTGGAGGGAGAAGCAGAAGAAGTAGAAGAAGGAGAAGGAGAAGGTGAAGTCTGGAGGGTGAATCAGAAGAAGTAGAAGATGGAGAAGGCGAAGGGAATGTCTGGAGGGTGAATCAGAAGAAGTAGAAGAAGGAGAAGGAGAAGGTGAAGTCTGGAGGGTGAATCGGAAGAAGCATAAGAAGGAGAAGGAGAAGGTGAAGTCTGGAGGGTGAATCAGAAGAAGTAGAAGAAGGAGAAGGAGAAGGTGTAGTCTGGAGGGTGAATCAGAAGAAGTAGACGAAGGAGAAGGAGAAGGTGAAATCTGGAGGGTGAATCAGAAGAAGCAGAAGAAGGAAAAGGAGAAGGTGAAGTCTGGAGGGTGAATCAGAAGAGGTAGAAGAAGGATAAGGAGAAGGTGAAGTCTGGAGGGTGAACCAGAAGAAGCAGAAGAAGGAGAAGGAGAAGGTGAAGTCTGGAGGGTGAATCAGATGAAGCAGAAGAAGGATAAGGAGAAGGTGAAGTCTGGAGGGTGAATCAGAAGAAGTAGAAGAAGTAGAAGGAGAAGGTGAAGTCTGGAGGGTGAATCAGAAGAAGTAGAAGAAGGAGAAGGAGAAGGTGAAGTCTGGAGGGTGAATCAGAAGATGCAGAAGAAGGAGAACGAGAAGGTGAAGTCAGGAGGGTGAATCAGAAGAAGCAGAAGAAGGAGAAGGAGAAGGTGAAGTCTGGAGGGTGAATCAGAAGAAGCAGAAGAAGGAGAAGGAGAAGGTGAAGACTGGAGGGTGAATCAGAAGAAGTAGAAGAAGGAGAAGGAGAAGGTGAAGTCTGGAGGGTGAATCAGAAGAAGTAGAAGAAGGAGAAGGAGAAGGCGAAGTCTGGAGGGTGAATCAGAAGAAGCAGAAGAAGGAGAAGGAGAAGGTGAAGTCTGGAGGGTGAATCAGAAGAAGCAGAAGAAGGAGAAGGAGAAGATGAAGTCTGGAGGGTGAATCAGAAGAAGTAGAAGAAGGAGAAGGAGAAGGTGAGGTCTGGAGGGTGAATCAGAAGAAGCAGAAGAAGGAGAAGGAGAAGGTGAAGTCTGAAGGGTGAATCAGAAGAAGCAGAAGAAGGAGAAGGAGAAGGTGAAGTCTGGAGGGTGAATCAGAAGAAGCAGAAGAAGGAGAAGGAGAAGGTGAAGTCTGGAGGGTGAATCAGAAGAAGCAGAAGAAGGAGAAGGAGAAGGTGAAGTCTGGAGGGTGAATCAGAAGAAGTAGAAGAAGGAGAAGGAGAAGGTGAAGTCTGCAGGGTGAATCAGAAGAAGTAGAAGAAGGAGAAGGAGAAGGTGAAGTCTGGAGGGTGAATCAGAAGAAGCAGAAGAAGGAGAACGGGAAGGTGAAGTCTGGAGGGAGAAGCAGAAGAAGTAGAAGAAGGAGAAGGAGAAGGTGAAGTCTGGAGGGTGAATCAGAAGAAGTAGAAGAAGGAGAAGGCGAAGGTAAAGTCTGGAGGGTGAATCAGAAGAAGTAGAAGAAGGAGAAGGAGAAGGTGAAGTCTGGAGGGTGAATCGGAAGAAGCAGAAGAAGGAGAAGGAGAAGGTGAAGTCTGGAGGGTGAATCAGAAGAAGTAGAAGAAGGAGAAGGAGAAGGTGTAGTCTGGAGGGTGAATCAGAAGAAGTAGACGAAGGAGAAGGAGAAGGTGAAGTCTGGAGGGTGAATCAGAAGAAGCAGAAGAAGGAGAAGGAGAAGGTGAAGTCTGGAGGGTGGATCAGAAGAGGTAGAAGAAGGATAAGGAGAAGGTGAAGTCTGGAGGGTAAACCAGAAGAAGCAGAAGAAGGAGAAGGAGAAGGTGAAGTCTGGAGGGTGAATCGGAAGAAGCAGAAGAAGGAGAAGGAGAAGGTGAAGTCTGGAGGGTGAATCAGAAGAAGCAGAAGAAGTAGAAGGAGAAGGTGAAGTCTGGAGGGTGAATCAGAAGAAGTAGAAGAAGGAGAAGGAGAAGGTGAAGTCTGGAGGGTGAATCAGAAGAAGCAGAAGAAGGAGAAGGAGAAGGTGAAGTCAGGAGGGTGAATCAGAAGAAGCAGAAGAAGGAGAAGGAGAAGGTGAAGTCTGGAGGGTGAATCAGAAGAAGCAGAAGAAGGAGAAGGAGAAGGTGAAGACTGGAGTGTGAATCAGAAGAAGGAGAAGAAGGAGAAGGAGAAGGTGAAGTCTGGAGGGTGAATCAGAAGAAGTAGAAGAAGGAGAAGGAGAAGGCGAAGTCTGGAGGGTGAATCAGAAGAAGCAGAAGAAGGAGAAGGAGAAGGTGAAGTCTGGAGGGTGAATCAGAAGAAGCAGAAGAAGGAGAAGGAGAAGTTGAAGTCTGGAGGGTGAATCAGAAGAAGTAGAAGAAGGAGAAGGAGAAGGTGAGGTCTGGAGGGTGAATCAGAAGAAGCAGAAGAAGGAGAAGGAGAAGGTGAAGTCTGAAGGGTGAATCAGAAGAAGCAGAAGAAGGAGAAGGAGAAGGTGAAGTCTGGAGGGTGAATCAGAAGAAGCAGAAGAAGGAGAAGGAGAAGGTGAAGTCTGGAGGGTGAATCAGAAGAAGCAGAAGAAGGAGAAGGAGAAGGTGAAGTCTGGAGGGTGAATCAGAAGAAGTAGAAGAAGGAGAAGGAGAAGGTGAAGTCTGGAGGGTGATTCAGAAGAAGTAGAAGAAGGAGAAGGAGAAGGCGAAGTCTGGAGGGTGAATCAGAAGAAGCAGAAGAAGGAGAAGGAGAAGGTGAAGTCTGGAGGGTGAATCAGAAGAAGCAGAAGAAGGAGAAGGAGAAGATGAAGTCTGGAGGGTGAATCAGAAGAAGTAGAAGAAGGAGAAGGAGAAGGTGAAGTCTGGAGGGTGAATCAGCAGAAGCAGAAGAAGGAGAAGGAGAAGGTGAAGTCTGGAGGGTGAATCAGAAGAAGCAGAAGAAGGAGAAGGAGAAGGTGAAGTCTGGAGGGTGAATCAGAAGAAGCAGAATAAGGAGAAGGAGAATGTGAAGTCTGGAGGGTGAATCAGAAGATGCAGAAGAAGGAGAAGGAGAAGGTGAAGTCTGGAGGGTGAATCAGAAGAAGTAGAAGAAGGAGAAGGAGAAGGTGAAGTCTGGAGGGTGAAGCAGAAGAAGTAGAAGAAGGAGAAGGAGAAGGTGAAGTCAGGAGGGTGAATCAGAAGAAGTAGAAGAAGGAGAAGGTGAAGTCAGGAGGGTGAATCAGAAGAAGCAGAAGAAGGAGAAGGAGAAGGTGAAGTCTGGAGGGTGAATCAGAAGAATCAGACGAAGGAGAAGGAGAAGGTGAAGTCTGGAGGGTGAATCAGAAGAAGCAGAAGAAAGAGAAGGAGAAGGTGAAGTCTGGAGGGTGAAGCAGAAGAAGCAGAAGAAGGAGAAGGAGAAGGTGAAGATTGGAGGGTGAATCAGAAGAAGTAGAAGAAGTAGAAGGAGAAGGTGAAGTCTGGAGGGTGAATCAGAAGAAGTAGAAGAAGGAGAAGGAGAAGGTGAAGTCTGGAGGGATAATCAGAAGAAGCAGAAGAAGGAGAAGTGGAAGATGAAGTCTGGAGCGTGAATCAGAAGAAGCAGAAGAAGGAGAAGGAGAAGATGAAGTCTGGAGGGTGAATCAGAAGAAGTAGAAGAAGGAGAAGGAGAAGGTTAGGTCTGGAGGGTGAATCAGAAGAAGCAGAAGAAGGAGAAGGAGAAGGTGAAGTCTGGAGGGTGAATCAGAAGAAGCAGAAGCAGGAGAAGGAGAAGGTGAAGTCTGGAGGGTGAATCAGAAGAAGCAGAAGAAGGAGAAGGAGAAGGTGAAGTCAGGAGGGTGAATCAGAAGAAGCAGAAGAAGGAGAAGGAGAAGGTGAAGTTAGGAGGGTGAATCAGAAGAAGCAGAAGAAGGAGAAGGAGAAGTTGAGGTCAGGGGGGTGAAGCAGAAGAAGTAGAAGAAGGAGAAGGAGAAGGTGAAGTCAGGAGGGTGAAGCAGAAGAAGCAGAAGAAGGAGAAGGAGAAGGTGAAGTCAGGAGGGTGAAGCAGAAGAAGCAGAAGAAGGAGATGAAGGCGGTGAAGTCTGGAGGGTGCAGCAGAAGAAGCAGAAGAAGGAGAAGGAGAAGGTGAAGTCCTAAGGGTGAAGCAGAAGAAGCAGAAGAAGGAGAAGGAGAAGGTGAAGTCTGGAGGGTGAATCAGAAGAAGTAGAAGAAGGAGAAGGAGAAGGTGAAGTCAGGAGGGTGAAGCAGAAGAAGCAGAAGAAGGAGAAGGAGAAGGTGAAATCTGGAGGGTGAAGCAGAAGAAGCAGAAGAAGGAGAAGGAGAAGGTGAAGTCTGGAGGGTGAAGCAGAAGAAGCAGAAGAAGGAAAAGGAGAAGGTGAAGTCTGGAGGGTGAATCAGAAGAAGTAGAAGAAGGAGAAGGAGAAGGTGAAGTAAGGAGGGTGAAGCAGAAGAAGCAGAAGAAGGAGAAGGAGAAGGTGAAGTCTGGAGGGTGAAGCAGAAGAAGGAGAAGGAGAAGGTGAAGTCTGGAGGGTGAAGCAGAAGAAGCAGAAGAAGGAGAAGGACAAGGTGAAGTCAGGAGGGTGAATCAGAAGAAGTAGAAGAAGGAAAAGGAGAAGGTGAAGTCTGGAGGGTGAATCAGAAGAAGTAGAAGAAGGAGAAGGAGAAGGTGAAGTCTGGAGGGTGAATCAGAAGAAGTTTAAGAAGGAGAAGGAGAAGGTGAAGTCTGGAGGGTGAAGCAGAAGAAGCAGAAGAAGGAGAAGGAGAAGGTGAAGTCTGGAGGGTGAATCAGAAGAAGTAGAAGAAGGAGAAGGAGAAGGTGAAGTCTGGAGGGTGAAGCAGAAGAAGCAGAAGAAGGAGAAGGAGAAGCTGAAGTCTGGAGGGTGAATCAGAAGAAGTAGAAGAAGGAGAAGGAGAAGGTGAAGTCAGGAGGGTGAATCAGAAGAAGCAGAAGAAGGAGAAGGAGAAGATGAAGTCTGGAGGGTGAATCAGAAGAAGCAGAAGAAGGAGAAGGAGAAGGTGAAGTCTGGAGGGTGAATCAGAAGAAGCAGAATAAGGAGAAGGAGAAGGTGAAGTCTGGAGGGTGAATCAGAAGAAGCAGAAGAAGGAGAAGGAGAAGGTGAAGTCTGGAGGGTGAATCAGAAGAAGTAGAAGAAGGAGAAGGAGAAGGTGAAGTCTGGAGAGTGAAGCAGAAGAAGTAGAAGAAGGAGAAGGAGAAGGTGAAGTCAGGAGGTTGAATCAGAAGAAGTAGAAGAAGGAGAAGGAGAAGGTGAAGTCAGGAGGGTGAATCAGAAGAAGCAGAAGAAGGAGAAGGAGAAGGTGAAGACTGGAGGGTGAATCTGAAGAATCAGACGAAGGAGAAGGAGAAGGTGAAGTCTGGAGGGTGAATCAGAAGAAGCAGAAGAAAGAGAAGGAGAAGGTGAAGTCTGGAGGGTGAAGCAGAAGAAGCAGAAGAAGGAGAAGAAGGTGAAGACTGGAGGGTGAATCAGAAGAAGGAGAAGAAGGAGAAGGAGAAGGTGAAGTCTGGAGGGTGAATCAGATGAAGTAGAAGAAGGAGACGGAGATGGTGAAGTCTGGAGGGTGAATCAGAAGAAGCAGAAGAAGGAGAAGTAGAAGATGAAGTCTGGAGCGTGAATCAGAAGAAGCAGAAGAAGGAGAAGGAGAAGATGAAGTCTGGAGGGTGAATCAGAAGAAGAAGAAGAAGGAGAAGGAGAAGGTGAGGTCTGGAGGGTGAATCAGAAGAAGCAGAAGAAGGAGAAGGAGAAGGTGAAGTCTGGAGGGTGAATCAGAAGAAGCAGAAGAAGGAGAAGGAGAAGGTGAAGTCTGGAGGGTGAATCAGAAGAAGCAGAAGAAGGAGAAGGAGAAGGTGAAGTCAGGAGGGTGAATCAGAAGAAGCAGAAGAAGGAGAAGGAGAAGGTGAAGTTAGGAGGGTGAATCAGAAGAAGCAGAAGAAGGAGAAGGAGAAGGTGAAGTCAGGGGGGTGAAGCAGAAGAAGTAGAAGAAGGAGAAGGAGAAGGTGAAGTCAGGAGGGTGAAGCAGAAGAAGCAGAAGAAGTAGATGGAGATGGTGAAGCCTGGAGGGCGCAGCAGAAGAAGCAGAAGAAGGAGAAGGAGAAGGTGAAGTCCTAAGGGTGAAGCAGAAGAAGTAGAAGAAGGAGAAGGAGAAGGTGAAGTCAGGAGGGTGAATCAGAAGAAGTAGAAGAAGGAGAAGGTGAAGTCAGGAGGGTGAATCAGAAGAAGCAGAAGAAGGAGAAGGAGAAGGTGAAGTCTGGAGGGTGAATCAGAAGAATCAGACGAAGGAGAAGGAGAAGGTGAAGTCTGGAGGGTGAATCAGAAGAAGCAGAAGAAAGAGAAGGAGAAGGTGAAGTCTGGAGGGTGAATCAGAAGAAGCAGAAGAAGGAGAAGGAGAAGGTGAAGTCTGGAGGGTGAATCAGAAGAAGCAGAAGAAGGAGAAGGAGAAGTTGAAGTCTGGAGGGTGAATCAGAAGAAGTAGAAGAAGGAGAAGGAGAAGGTGAGGTCTGGAGGGTGAATCAGAAGAAGCAGAAGAAGGAGAAGGAGAAGGTGAAGTCTGAAGGGTGAATCAGAAGAAGCAGAAGAAGGAGAAGGAGAAGGTGAAGTCTGGAGGGTGAATCAGAAGAAGCAGAAGAAGGAGAAGGAGAAGGTGAAGTCTGGAGGGTGAATCAGAAGAAGCAGAAGAAGGAGAAGGAGAAGGTGAAGTCTGGAGGGTGAATCAGAAGAAGTAGAAGAAGGAGAAGGAGAAGGTGAAGTCTGGAGGGTGATTCAGAAGAAGTAGAAGAAGGAGAAGGAGAAGGCGAAGTCTGGAGGGTGAATCAGAAGAAGCAGAAGAAGGAGAAGGAGAAGGTGAAGTCTGGAGGGTGAATCAGAAGAAGCAGAAGAAGGAGAAGGAGAAGATGAAGTCTGGAGGGTGAATCAGAAGAAGTAGAAGAAGGAGAAGGAGAAGGTGAAGTCTGGAGGGTGAATCAGCAGAAGCAGAAGAAGGAGAAGGAGAAGGTGAAGTCTGGAGGGTGAATCAGAAGAAGCAGAAGAAGGAGAAGGAGAAGGTGAAGTCTGGAGGGTGAATCAGAAGAAGCAGAATAAGGAGAAGGAGAATGTGAAGTCTGGAGGGTGAATCAGAAGATGCAGAAGAAGGAGAAGGAGAAGGTGAAGTCTGGAGGGTGAATCAGAAGAAGTAGAAGAAGGAGAAGGAGAAGGTGAAGTCTGGAGGGTGAAGCAGAAGAAGTAGAAGAAGGAGAAGGAGAAGGTGAAGTCAGGAGGGTGAATCAGAAGAAGTAGAAGAAGGAGAAGGTGAAGTCAGGAGGGTGAATCAGAAGAAGCAGAAGAAGGAGAAGGAGAAGGTGAAGTCTGGAGGGTGAATCAGAAGAATCAGACGAAGGAGAAGGAGAAGGTGAAGTCTGGAGGGTGAATCAGAAGAAGCAGAAGAAAGAGAAGGAGAAGGTGAAGTCTGGAGGGTGAAGCAGAAGAAGCAGAAGAAGGAGAAGGAGAAGGTGAAGATTGGAGGGTGAATCAGAAGAAGTAGAAGAAGTAGAAGGAGAAGGTGAAGTCTGGAGGGTGAATCAGAAGAAGTAGAAGAAGGAGAAGGAGAAGGTGAAGTCTGGAGGGATAATCAGAAGAAGCAGAAGAAGGAGAAGTGGAAGATGAAGTCTGGAGCGTGAATCAGAAGAAGCAGAAGAAGGAGAAGGAGAAGATGAAGTCTGGAGGGTGAATCAGAAGAAGTAGAAGAAGGAGAAGGAGAAGGTTAGGTCTGGAGGGTGAATCAGAAGAAGCAGAAGAAGGAGAAGGAGAAGGTGAAGTCTGGAGGGTGAATCAGAAGAAGCAGAAGCAGGAGAAGGAGAAGGTGAAGTCTGGAGGGTGAATCAGAAGAAGCAGAAGAAGGAGAAGGAGAAGGTGAAGTCAGGAGGGTGAATCAGAAGAAGCAGAAGAAGGAGAAGGAGAAGGTGAAGTTAGGAGGGTGAATCAGAAGAAGCAGAAGAAGGAGAAGGAGAAGTTGAGGTCAGGGGGGTGAAGCAGAAGAAGTAGAAGAAGGAGAAGGAGAAGGTGAAGTCAGGAGGGTGAAGCAGAAGAAGCAGAAGAAGGAGAAGGAGAAGGTGAAGTCAGGAGGGTGAAGCAGAAGAAGCAGAAGAAGGAGATGAAGGCGGTGAAGTCTGGAGGGTGCAGCAGAAGAAGCAGAAGAAGGAGAAGGAGAAGGTGAAGTCCTAAGGGTGAAGCAGAAGAAGCAGAAGAAGGAGAAGGAGAAGGTGAAGTCTGGAGGGTGAATCAGAAGAAGTAGAAGAAGGAGAAGGAGAAGGTGAAGTCAGGAGGGTGAAGCAGAAGAAGCAGAAGAAGGAGAAGGAGAAGGTGAAATCTGGAGGGTGAAGCAGAAGAAGCAGAAGAAGGAGAAGGAGAAGGTGAAGTCTGGAGGGTGAAGCAGAAGAAGCAGAAGAAGGAAAAGGAGAAGGTGAAGTCTGGAGGGTGAATCAGAAGAAGTAGAAGAAGGAGAAGGAGAAGGTGAAGTAAGGAGGGTGAAGCAGAAGAAGCAGAAGAAGGAGAAGGAGAAGGTGAAGTCTGGAGGGTGAAGCAGAAGAAGGAGAAGGAGAAGGTGAAGTCTGGAGGGTGAAGCAGAAGAAGCAGAAGAAGGAGAAGGACAAGGTGAAGTCAGGAGGGTGAATCAGAAGAAGTAGAAGAAGGAAAAGGAGAAGGTGAAGTCTGGAGGGTGAATCAGAAGAAGTAGAAGAAGGAGAAGGAGAAGGTGAAGTCTGGAGGGTGAATCAGAAGAAGTTTAAGAAGGAGAAGGAGAAGGTGAAGTCTGGAGGGTGAAGCAGAAGAAGCAGAAGAAGGAGAAGGAGAAGGTGAAGTCTGGAGGGTGAATCAGAAGAAGTAGAAGAAGGAGAAGGAGAAGGTGAAGTCTGGAGGGTGAAGCAGAAGAAGCAGAAGAAGGAGAAGGAGAAGCTGAAGTCTGGAGGGTGAATCAGAAGAAGTAGAAGAAGGAGAAGGAGAAGGTGAAGTCAGGAGGGTGAATCAGAAGAAGCAGAAGAAGGAGAAGGAGAAGATGAAGTCTGGAGGGTGAATCAGAAGAAGCAGAAGAAGGAGAAGGAGAAGGTGAAGTCTGGAGGGTGAATCAGAAGAAGCAGAATAAGGAGAAGGAGAAGGTGAAGTCTGGAGGGTGAATCAGAAGAAGCAGAAGAAGGAGAAGGAGAAGGTGAAGTCTGGAGGGTGAATCAGAAGAAGTAGAAGAAGGAGAAGGAGAAGGTGAAGTCTGGAGAGTGAAGCAGAAGAAGTAGAAGAAGGAGAAGGAGAAGGTGAAGTCAGGAGGTTGAATCAGAAGAAGTAGAAGAAGGAGAAGGAGAAGGTGAAGTCAGGAGGGTGAATCAGAAGAAGCAGAAGAAGGAGAAGGAGAAGGTGAAGACTGGAGGGTGAATCTGAAGAATCAGACGAAGGAGAAGGAGAAGGTGAAGTCTGGAGGGTGAATCAGAAGAAGCAGAAGAAAGAGAAGGAGAAGGTGAAGTCTGGAGGGTGAAGCAGAAGAAGCAGAAGAAGGAGAAGAAGGTGAAGACTGGAGGGTGAATCAGAAGAAGGAGAAGAAGGAGAAGGAGAAGGTGAAGTCTGGAGGGTGAATCAGATGAAGTAGAAGAAGGAGACGGAGATGGTGAAGTCTGGAGGGTGAATCAGAAGAAGCAGAAGAAGGAGAAGTAGAAGATGAAGTCTGGAGCGTGAATCAGAAGAAGCAGAAGAAGGAGAAGGAGAAGATGAAGTCTGGAGGGTGAATCAGAAGAAGAAGAAGAAGGAGAAGGAGAAGGTGAGGTCTGGAGGGTGAATCAGAAGAAGCAGAAGAAGGAGAAGGAGAAGGTGAAGTCTGGAGGGTGAATCAGAAGAAGCAGAAGAAGGAGAAGGAGAAGGTGAAGTCTGGAGGGTGAATCAGAAGAAGCAGAAGAAGGAGAAGGAGAAGGTGAAGTCAGGAGGGTGAATCAGAAGAAGCAGAAGAAGGAGAAGGAGAAGGTGAAGTTAGGAGGGTGAATCAGAAGAAGCAGAAGAAGGAGAAGGAGAAGGTGAAGTCAGGGGGGTGAAGCAGAAGAAGTAGAAGAAGGAGAAGGAGAAGGTGAAGTCAGGAGGGTGAAGCAGAAGAAGCAGAAGAAGTAGATGGAGATGGTGAAGCCTGGAGGGCGCAGCAGAAGAAGCAGAAGAAGGAGAAGGAGAAGGTGAAGTCCTAAGGGTGAAGCAGAAGAAGTAGAAGAAGGAGAAGGAGAAGGTGAAGTCAGGAGGGTGAATCAGAAGAAGTAGAAGAAGGAGAAGGTGAAGTCAGGAGGGTGAATCAGAAGAAGCAGAAGAAGGAGAAGGAGAAGGTGAAGTCTGGAGGGTGAATCAGAAGAATCAGACGAAGGAGAAGGAGAAGGTGAAGTCTGGAGGGTGAATCAGAAGAAGCAGAAGAAAGAGAAGGAGAAGGTGAAGTCTGGAGGGTGAAGCAGAAGAAGCAGAAGAAGGAGTGGGAGAAGGTGAAGATTGGAGGGTGAATCAGAAGAAGTAGAAGAAGGAGAAGGAGAAGGTGAAGTCTGGAGGGTGAATCAGAAGAAGTAGAAGAAGGAGAAGGAGAAGGTGAAGTCTGGAGGGTGAATCAGAAGAAGCAGAAGAAGGAGAAGTGGAAGATGAAGTCTGGAGCGTGAATCAGAAGAAGCAGAAGAAGGAGAAGGAGAAGATGAAGTCTGGAGGGTGAATCAGAAGAAGTAGAAGAAGGAGAAGGAGAAGGTGAGGTCTGGAGGGTGAATCAGAAGAAGCAGAAGAAGGAGAAGGAGAAGGTGAAGTCTGGAGGGTGAATCAGAAGAAGCAGAAGCAGGAGAAGGAGAAGGTGAAGTCTGGAGGGTGAATCAGAAGAAGCAGAAGAAGGAGAAGGAGAAGGTGAAGTCAGGAGGGTGAATCAGAAGAAGCAGAAGAAGGAGAAGGAGAAGGTGAAGTTAGGAGGGTGAATCAGAAGAAGCAGAAGAAGGAGAAGGAGAAGGTGAAATCTGGAGGGTGAAGCAGAAGAAGCAGAAGAAGGAGAAGGAGAAGGAGAAGTCTGGAGGGCGAAGCAGAAGAAGCAGAAGAAGGAGAAGGAGAAGGTGAAGTCTGGAGGGTGAAGCAGAAGAAGCAGAAGAAGGAGAAGGAGAAGGTGAAGTCTGGAGGGTGAATCACAAGAAGTAGAAGAAGGAGAAGGAGAAGGTGAAGTAAGGAGGGTGAAGCAGAAGAAGCAGAAGAAGGAGAAGGAGAAGGTGAAGTCTGGAGGGTGAAGCAGAAGAAGCAGAAGAAGGAGAAGGAGAAGGTGAAGTCTGGAGGGTGAAGCAGAAGAAGCAGAAGAAGGAGAAGGAGAAGGTGAAGTCAGGAGGGTGAATCAGAAGAAGTAGAAGAAGGAAAAGGAGAAGGTGAAGTCTGGAGGGTGAATCAGAAGAAGTAGAAGAAGGAGAAGGAGAAGGTGAAGTCTGGAGGGAGAATCAGAAGAAGTGGAAGAAGGAGAAGGAGAAGGTGAAGTCTGGAGGGTGAATCAGAAGAAGCAGAAGAAGGAGAAGGAGAAGGTGAAGCCTGGAGGGAGAAGCAGAAGAAGTAGAAGAAGGAGAAGGAGAAGGTGAAGTCTGGATTGTGAATCAGAAGAAGTAGAAGAAGGAGAAGGAGGAGGTGACCTCTGGAGGGTGAATCAGAAGAAGTAGAAGAAGGAGAAGGAGAAGGTCAAGTCTGGAGGGTGAATCAAAAGGAGCAGAAGAAGGAGAAGGAGAAGGTGAAGTCTGGAGGGTGAATCAGAAGAAGTAGAAGAAGGAGAAGGAGAAGGTGTAGTCTGGAGGATGAATCAGAAGAAGTAGAAGAAGGAGAAGGAGAAGGTGAAGTCTGGAGGGTGAATCAGAAGAAGCAGAATAAGGAGAAGGAGAAGGTGAAGTCTGGAGGGTGAATCAGAAGAAGCAGAAGAAGGAGAAGGAGAAGGTGAATTCTGGAGGGTGAATCAGAAGAAGTAGAAGAAGGAGAAGGAGAAGGTGAAGTCTGGAGGGTGAAGCAGAAGAAGTAGAAGAAGGAGAAGGAGAAGGTGAAGTCTGGAGGGCGAAGCAGAAGAAGCAGAAGAAGGAGAAGGAGAAGGTGAAGTCTGGAGGGTGAAGCAGAAGAAGCAGAAGAAGGAGAAGGAAAAGGTGAAGTCTGGAGGGTGAATCAGAAGAAGTAGAAGAAGGAGAAGGAGAAGGTGAAGTAAGGAGGGTGAAGCAGAAGAAGTAGAAGAAGGAGAAGGAGAAGGTGAAGTCTGGAGGGTGAATCAGCAGAAGCAGAAGAAGGAGAAGGAGAAGGTGAAGTCTGGAGGGTGAATCAGAAGAAGCAGAAGAAGGAGAAGGAGAAGGTGAAGTCTGGAGGGTGAATCAGAAGAAGCAGAATAAGGAGAAGGAGAATGTGAAGTCTGGAGGGTGAATCAGAAGATGCAGAAGAAGGAGAAGGAGAAGGTGAAGTCTGGAGGGTGAATCAGAAGAAGTAGAAGAAGGAGAAGGAGAAGGTGAAGTCTGGAGGGTGAAGCAGAAGAAGTAGAAGAAGGAGAAGGAGAAGGTGAAGTCAGGAGGGTGAATCAGAAGAAGTAGAAGAAGGAGAAGGTGAAGTCAGGAGGGTGAATCAGAAGAAGCAGAAGAAGGAGAAGGAGAAGGTGAAGTCTGGAGGGTGAATCAGAAGAATCAGACGAAGGAGAAGGAGAAGGTGAAGTCTGGAGGGTGAATCAGAAGAAGCAGAAGAAAGAGAAGGAGAAGGTGAAGTCTGGAGGGTGAAGCAGAAGAAGCAGAAGAAGGAGTGGGAGAAGGTGAAGATTGGAGGGTGAATCAGAAGAAGTAGAAGAAGGAGAAGGAGAAGGTGAAGTCTGGAGGGTGAATCAGAAGAAGTAGAAGAAGGAGAAGGAGAAGGTGAAGTCTGGAGGGTGAATCAGAAGAAGCAGAAGAAGGAGAAGTGGAAGATGAAGTCTGGAGCGTGAATCAGAAGAAGCAGAAGAAGGAGAAGGAGAAGATGAAGTCTGGAGGGTGAATCAGAAGAAGTAGAAGAAGGAGAAGGAGAAGGTGAGGTCTGGAGGGTGAATCAGAAGAAGCAGAAGAAGGAGAAGGAGAAGGTGACGTCTGGAGGGTGAATCAGAAGAAGCAGAAGCAGGAGAAGGAGAAGGTGAAGTCTGGAGGGTGAATCAGAAGAAGCAGAAGAAGGAGAAGGAGAAGGTGAAGTCAGGAGGGTGAATCAGAAGAAGCAGAAGAAGGAGAAGGAGAAGGTGAAGTTAGGAGGGTGAATCAGAAGAAGCAGAAGAAGGAGAAGGAGAAGGTGAAGTCAGGAGGGTGAAGCAGAAGAAGCAGAAGAAGGAGAAGGAGAAGGTGAAGTCAGGAGGGTGAAGCAGAAGAAGCATAAGAAGGAGATGGAGGCGGTGAAGTCTGGAGGTTGCAGCAGAAGAAGCAGAAGAAGGAGAAGGAGAAGGTGAAGTCCTAAGGGTGAAGCAGAAGAAGCAGAAGAAGGAGAAGGAGAAGGTGAAGTCTGGAGGGTGAATCAGAAGAAGTAGAAGAAGGAGAAGGAGAAGGTGAAATCTGGAGGGTGAAGCAGAAGAAGCAGAAGAAGGAGAAGGAGAAGGTGAAGTCCTAAGGGTGAAGCAGAAGAAGCAGAAGAAGGAGAAGGAGAAGGTGAAGTCAGGAGGGTGAAGCAGAAGAAGCAGAAGAAGGAGAAGGAGAAGGTGAAATCTGGAGGGTGAAGCAGAAGAAGCAGAAGAAGGAGAAGGAGAAGGTGAAGTCTGGAGGGTGAAGCAGAAGAAGCAGAAGAAGGAAAAGGAGAAGGTGAAGTCTGGAGGGTGAATCAGAAGAAGTAGAAGAAGGAGAAGGAGAAGGTGAAGTAAGGAGGGTGAAGCAGAAGAAGCAGAAGAAGGAGAAGGAGAAGGTGAAGTCTGGAGGGTGAAGCAGAAGAAGGAGAAGGAGAAGGACAAGGTGAAGTCAGGAGGGTGAATCAGAAGAAGTAGAAGAAGGAAAAGGAGAAGGTGAAGTCTGGAGGGTGAATCAGAAGAAGTAGAAGAAGGAGAAGGAGAAGGTGAAGTCTGGAGGGTGAATCAGAAGAAGTGGAAGAAGGAGAAGGAGAAGGTGAAGTCTGGAGGGTGAAGCAGAAGAAGCAGAAGAAGGAGAAGGAGAAGGTGAAGTCTGGAGGGTGAATCAGAAGAAGTAGAAGAAGGAGAAGGAGAAGGTGAAGTCTGGAGGGTGAAGCAGAAGAAGCAGAAGAAGGAGAAGGAGAAGCTGAAGTCTGGAGGGTGAATCAGAAGAAGTAGAAGAAGGAGAAGGAGAAGGTGAAGTCAGGAGGGTGAATCAGAAGAAGCAGAAGAAGGAGAAGGAGAAGATGAAGTCTGGAGGGTGAATCAGAAGAAGCAGAAGAAGGAGAAGGAGAAGGTGAAGTCTGGAGGTTGAATCAGAAGAAGCAGAATAAGGAGAAGGAGAAGGTGAAGTCTGGAGGGTGAATCAGAAGAAGCAGAAGAAGGAGAAGGAGAAGGTGAAGTCTGGAGGGTGAATCAGAAGAAGTAGAAGAAGGAGAAGGAGAAGGTGAAGTCTGGAGAGTGAAGCAGAAGAAGTAGAAGAAGGAGAAGGAGAAGGTGAAGTCAGGAGGGTGAATCAGAAGAAGTAGAAGAAGGAGAAGGAGAAGGTGAAGTCAGGAGGGTGAATCAGAAGAAGCAGAAGAAGGAGAAGGTGAAGACTGGAGGGTGAATCTGAAGAATCAGACGAAGGAGAAGGAGAAGGTGAAGTCTGGAGGGTGAATCAGAAGAAGCAGAAGAAAGAGAAGGAGAAGGTGAAGTCTGGAGGGTGAAGCAGAAGAAGCAGAAGAAGGAGAAGAAGGTGAAGACTGGAGGGTGAATCAGAAGAAGGAGAAGAAGGAGACGGAGATGGTGAAGTCTGGAGGGTGAATCAGAAGAAGCAGAAGAAGGAGAAGTAGAAGATGAAGTCTGGAGCGTGAATCAGAAGCAGCAGAAGAAGGAGAAGATGAAGTCTGGAGGGTGAAGCAGAAGAAGAAGAAGAAGGAGAAGGAGAAGGTGAGGTCTGGAGGGTGAATCAGAAGAAGCAGAAGAAGGAGAAGGAGAAGGTGAAGTCTGGAGGGTGAATCAGAAGAAGCAGAAGAAGGAGAAGGAGAAGGTGAAGTCTGGAGGGTGAATCAGAAGAAGCAGAAGAAGGAGAAGGAGAAGGTGAAGTCAGGAGGGTGAATCAGAAGAAGCAGAAGAAGGAGAAGGAGAAGGTGAAGTTAGGAGGGTGAATCAGAAGAAGCAGAAGAAGGAGAAGGAGAAGGTGAAGTCAGGGGGGTGAAGCAGAAGAAGTAGAAGAAGGAGAAGGAGAAGGTGAAGTCAGGAGGGTGAAGCAGAAGAAGCAGAAGAAGTAGATGGAGACGGTGAAGCCTGGAGGGCGCAGCAGAAGAAGCAGAAGAAGGAGAAGGAGAAGGTGAAGTCCTAAGGGTGAAGCAGAAGAAGCAGAAGAAGGAGAAGGAGAAGGTGAAGTCTGGAGGGTGAATCAGAAGAAGTAGAAGAAGGAGAAGGAGAAGGTGAAGTCAGGAGGGTGAAGCAGAAGAAGCAGAAGAAGGAGAAGGAGAAGGTGAAATCTGGAGGGTGAAGCAGAAGAAGCAGAAGAAGGAGAAGGAGAAGGTGAAGTCTGGAGGGCGAAGCAGAAGAAGCAGAAGAAGGAGAAGGAGAAGGTGAAGTCTGGAGGGTGAAGCAGAAGAAGCAGAAGAAGGAGAAGGAGAAGGTGAAGTCTGGAGGGTGAATCACAAGAAGTAGAAGAAGGAGAAGGAGAATGTGAAGTAAGGAGGGTGAAGCAGAAGAAGCAGAAGAAGGAGAAGGAGAAGGTGAAGTCTGGAGGGTGAAGCAGAAGAAGCAGAAGAAGGAGAAGGAGAAGGTGAAGTCTGGAGGGTGAAGCAGAAGAAGCAGAAGAAGGAGAAGGAGAAGGTGAAGTCAGGAGGGTGAATCAGAAGAAGTAGAAGAAGGAAAAGGAGAAGGTGAAGTCTGGAGGGTGAATCAGAAGAAGTAGAAGAAGGAGAAGGAGAAGGTGAAGTCTGGAGGGAGAATCAGAAGAAGTGGAAGAAGGAGAAGGAGAAGGTGAAGTCTGGAGGGTGAATCAGAAGAAGCAGAAGAAGGAGAAGGAGAAGGTGAAGTCTGGAGGGAGAAGCAGAAGAAGTAGAAGAAGGAGAAGGAGAAGGTGAAGTTTGGATTGTGAATCAGAAGAAGTAGAAGAAGGAGAAGGAGGAGGTGAAGTCTGGAGGGTGAATCAGAAGAAGTAGAAGAAGGAGAAGGAGAAGGTGAAGTAAGGAGGGTGAAGCAGAAGAAGTAGAAGAAGGAGAAGGAGAAGGTGAAGTCTGGAGGGTGAATCAGCAGAAGCAGAAGAAGGAGAAGGAGAAGGTGAAGTCTGGAGGGTGAATCAGAAGAAGCAGAAGAAGGAGAAGGAGAAGGTGAAGTCTGGAGGGTGAATCAGAAGAAGCAGAATAAGGAGAAGGAGAATGTGAAGTCTGGAGGGTGAATCAGAAGATGCAGAAGAAGGAGAAGGAGAAGGTGAAGTCTGGAGGGTGAATCAGAAGAAGTAGAAGAAGGAGAAGGAGAAGGTGAAGTCTGGAGGGTGAAGCAGAAGAAGTAGAAGAAGGAGAAGGAGAAGGTGAAGTCAGGAGGGTGAATCAGAAGAAGTAGAAGAAGGAGAAGGTGAAGTCAGGAGGGTGAATCAGAAGAAGCAGAAGAAGGAGAAGGAGAAGGTGAAGTCTGGAGGGTGAATCAGAAGAATCAGACGAAGGAGAAGGAGAAGGTGAAGTCTGGAGGGTGAATCAGAAGAAGCAGAAGAAAGAGAAGGAGAAGGTGAAGTCTGGAGGGTGAAGCAGAAGAAGCAGAAGAAGGAGTGGGAGAAGGTGAAGATTGGAGGGTGAATCAGAAGAAGTAGAAGAAGGAGAAGGAGAAGGTGAAGTCTGGAGGGTGAATCAGAAGAAGTAGAAGAAGGAGAAGGAGAAGGTGAAGTCTGGAGGGTGAATCAGAAGAAGCAGAAGAAGGAGAAGTGGAAGATGAAGTCTGGAGCGTGAATCAGAAGAAGCAGAAGAAGGAGAAGGAGAAGATGAAGTCTGGAGGGTGAAGCAGAAGAAGCAGAAGAAGGAGAAGGAGAAGGTGAAGTCTGGAGGGTGAATCAGAAGAAGTAGAAGAAGGAGAAGGAGAAGGTGAAATCTGGAGGGTGAAGCAGAAGAAGCAGAAGAAGGAGAAGGAGAAGGTGAAGTCCTAAGGGTGAAGCAGAAGAAGCAGAAGAAGGAGAAGGAGAAGGTGAAGTCAGGAGGGTGAAGCAGAAGAAGCAGAAGAAGGAGAAGGAGAAGGTGAAATCTGGAGGGTGAAGCAGAAGAAGCAGAAGAAGGAGAAGGAGAAGGTGAAGTCTGGAGGGTGAAGCAGAAGAAGCAGAAGAAGGAAAAGGAGAAGGTGAAGTCTGGAGGGTGAATCAGAAGAAGTAGAAGAAGGAGAAGGAGAAGGTGAAGTAAGGAGGGTGAAGCAGAAGAAGCAGAAGAAGGAGAAGGAGAAGGTGAAGTCTGGAGGGTGAAGCAGAAGAAGGAGAAGGAGAAGGACAAGGTGAAGTCAGGAGGGTGAATCAGAAGAAGTAGAAGAAGGAAAAGGAGAAGGTGAAGTCTGGAGGGTGAATCAGAAGAAGTAGAAGAAGGAGAAGGAGAAGGTGAAGTCTGGAGGGTGAATCAGAAGAAGTGGAAGAAGGAGAAGGAGAAGGTGAAGTCTGGAGAGTGAAGCAGAAGAAGCAGAAGAAGGAGAAGGAGAAGGTGAAGTCTGGAGGGTGAATCAGAAGAAGTAGAAGAAGGAGAAGGAGAAGGTGAAGTCTGGAGGGTGAAGCAGAAGAAGCAGAAGAAGGAGAAGGAGAAGCTGAAGTCTGGAGGGTGAATCAGAAGAAGTAGAAGAAGGAGAAGGAGAAGGTGAAGTCAGGAGGGTGAATCAGAAGAAGCAGAAGAAGGAGAAGGAGAAGATGAAGTCTGGAGGGTGAATCAGAAGAAGCAGAAGAAGGAGAAGGAGAAGGTGAAGTCTGGAGGTTGAATCAGAAGAAGCAGAATAAGGAGAAGGAGAAGGTGAAGTCTGGAGGGTGAATCAGAAGAAGCAGAAGAAGGAGAAGGAGAAGGTGAAGTCTGGAGGGTGAATCAGAAGAAGTAGAAGAAGGAGAAGGAGAAGGTGAAGTCTGGAGAGTGAAGCAGAAGAAGTAGAAGAAGGAGAAGGAGAAGGTGAAGTCAGGAGGGTGAATCAGAAGAAGTAGAAGAAGGAGAAGGAGAAGGTGAAGTCAGGAGGGTGAATCAGAAGAAGCAGAAGAAGGAGAAGGTGAAGACTGGAGGGTGAATCTGAAGAATCAGACGAAGGAGAAGGAGAAGGTGAAGTCTGGAGGGTGAATCAGAAGAAGCAGAAGAAAGAGAAGGAGAAGGTGAAGTCTGGAGGGTGAAGCAGAAGAAGCAGAAGAAGGAGAAGAAGGTGAAGACTGGAGGGTGAATCAGAAGAAGGAGAAGAAGGAGACGGAGATGGTGAAGTCTGGAGGGTGAATCAGAAGAAGCAGAAGAAGGAGAAGTAGAAGATGAAGTCTGGAGCGTGAATCAGAAGCAGCAGAAGAAGGAGAAGATGAAGTCTGGAGGGTGAAGCAGAAGAAGAAGAAGAAGGAGAAGGAGAAGGTGAGGTCTGGAGGGTGAATCAGAAGAAGCAGAAGAAGGAGAAGGAGAAGGTGAAGTCTGGAGGGTGAATCAGAAGAAGCAGAAGAAGGAGAAGGAGAAGGTGAAGTCTGGAGGGTGAATCAGAAGAAGCAGAAGAAGGAGAAGGAGAAGGTGAAGTCAGGAGGGTGAATCAGAAGAAGCAGAAGAAGGAGAAGGAGAAGGTGAAGTTAGGAGGGTGAATCAGAAGAAGCAGAAGAAGGAGAAGGAGAAGGTGAAGTCAGGGGGGTGAAGCAGAAGAAGTAGAAGAAGGAGAAGGAGAAGGTGAAGTCAGGAGGGTGAAGCAGAAGAAGCAGAAGAAGTAGATGGAGACGGTGAAGCCTGGAGGGCGCAGCAGAAGAAGCAGAAGAAGGAGAAGGAGAAGGTGAAGTCCTAAGGGTGAAGCAGAAGAAGCAGAAGAAGGAGAAGGAGAAGGTGAAGTCTGGAGGGTGAATCAGAAGAAGTAGAAGAAGGAGAAGGAGAAGGTGAAGTCAGGAGGGTGAAGCAGAAGAAGCAGAAGAAGGAGAAGGAGAAGGTGAAATCTGGAGGGTGAAGCAGAAGAAGCAGAAGAAGGAGAAGGAGAAGGTGAAGTCTGGAGGGCGAAGCAGAAGAAGCAGAAGAAGGAGAAGGAGAAGGTGAAGTCTGGAGGGTGAAGCAGAAGAAGCAGAAGAAGGAGAAGGAGAAGGTGAAGTCTGGAGGGTGAATCACAAGAAGTAGAAGAAGGAGAAGGAGAATGTGAAGTAAGGAGGGTGAAGCAGAAGAAGCAGAAGAAGGAGAAGGAGAAGGTGAAGTCTGGAGGGTGAAGCAGAAGAAGCAGAAGAAGGAGAAGGAGAAGGTGAAGTCTGGAGGGTGAAGCAGAAGAAGCAGAAGAAGGAGAAGGAGAAGGTGAAGTCAGGAGGGTGAATCAGAAGAAGTAGAAGAAGGAAAAGGAGAAGGTGAAGTCTGGAGGGTGAATCAGAAGAAGTAGAAGAAGGAGAAGGAGAAGGTGAAGTCTGGAGGGAGAATCAGAAGAAGTGGAAGAAGGAGAAGGAGAAGGTGAAGTCTGGAGGGTGAATCAGAAGAAGCAGAAGAAGGAGAAGGAGAAGGTGAAGTCTGGAGGGAGAAGCAGAAGAAGTAGAAGAAGGAGAAGGAGAAGGTGAAGTTTGGATTGTGAATCAGAAGAAGTAGAAGAAGGAGAAGGAGGAGGTGAAGTCTGGAGGGTGAATCAGAAGAAGTAGAAGAAGGAGAAGGAGAAGGTCAAGTCTGGAGGGTGAATCAAAAGGAGCAGAAGAAGGAGAAGGAGAAGGTGAAGTCTGGAGGGTGAATCAGAAGAAGTAGAAGAAGGAGAAGGAGAAGGTGTAGTCTGGAGGATGAATCAGAAGAAGTAGAAGAAGGAGAAGGAGAAGGTGAAGTCTGGAGGGTGAATCAGAAGAAGCAGAATAAGGAGAAGGAGAAGGTGAAGTCTGGAGGGTGAATCAGAAGAAGCAGAAGAAGGAGAAGGAGAAGGTGAAGTCTGGAGGGTGAATTAGAAGAAGTAGAAGAAGGAGAAGGAGAAGGTGAAGTCTGGAGGGTGAAGCAGAAGAAGTAGAAGAAGGAGAAGGAGAAGGTGAAGTCTGGAGGGCGAAGCAGAAGATGCAGAAGAAGGAGAAGGAGAAGATGAAGTCTGGAGGGTGAAGCAGAAGAAGCAGAAGAAGGAGAAGGAGAAGGTGAAGTCTGGAGGGTGAATCAGAAGAAGTAGAAGAAGGAGAAGGAGAAGGTGAAGTAAGGAGGGTGAAGCAGAAGAAGCAGAAGAAGGAGAAGGAGGAGGTGAAGTCTGGAGGGTGAATCAGAAGAAGCAGAAGAAGGAGAAGGAGAAGGTGAAGTCTGGAGGGTGAATCAGAAGAAGTAGAAGAAGGAGAAGGAGAAGGTGAAGTCAGGAGGGTGAAGCAGAAGAAGCAGAAGAAGGAGAAGGAGAAGGTGTAATCTGGAGGGTGAAGCAGAAGAAGCAGAAGAAGGAGAAGGAGAAGGTGAAGTCTGGAGGGTGAAGCAGAAGAAGCAGAAGAAGGAGAAGGAGAAGGTGAAGTCTGGAGGGTGAATCAGAAGAAGTAGAAGAAGGAGAAGGAGAAGGTGAAGTAAGGAGGGTGAAGCAGAAGAAGCAGAAGAAGGAGAAGGAGAAGGTGAAGTCTGGAGGGTGAAGCAGAAGAAGGAGAAGGAGAAGGTGAAGTCTGGAGGGTGAAGCAGAAGAAGCAGAAGAAGGAGAAGGAGAAGGTGAAGTCAGGAGGGTGAATCAGAAGAAGTAGAAGAAGGAAAAGGAGAAGGTGAAGTCCGGAGGGTGAATCAGAAGATGTAGAAGAAGGAGAAGGAGAAGGTGAAGTCTGGAGGGTGAATCAGAAGAAGTGGAAGAAGGAGAAGGAGAAGGTGAAGTCTGGAGGGTGAAGCAGAAGAAGCAGAAGAAGGAGAAGGAGAAGGTGAAGTCTGGAGGGTGAATCAGAAGAAGTAGAAGAAGGAGAAGGAGAAGGTGAAGTCTGGAGGGTGAAGCAGAAGAAGCAGAAGAAGGAGAAGGAGAAGGTGAAGTCTGGAAGGTGAATCAGAAGAAGTAGAAGAAGGAGAAGGAGAAGGTGAAGTCTGGAGGGTGAATCAGAAGAAGCAGAATAAGGAGAAGGAGAAGATGAAGTCTGGAGGGTGAATCAGAAGAAGCAGAAGAAGGAGAAGGAGAAGGTGAAGTCTGGAGGGTGAATCAGAAGAAGTAGAAGAAGGAGAAGGAGAAGGTGAAGTCTGGAGGGTGAAGCAGAAGAAGTAGAAGAAGGAGAAGGAGAAGGTGAAGTCAGGAGGGTGAATCAGAAGAAGTAGAAGAAGGAGAAGGAGAAGGTGAAGTCAGGAGGGTGAATCAGAAGAAGCAGAAGAAGGAGAAGGAGAAGGTGAAGTCTGGAGGGTGAATCAGAAGAAACAGACGAAGGAGAAGGAGAAGGTGAAGTCTGGAGGGTGAATCAGAAGAAGCAGAAGAAGGATAAGAAGAAGGTGAAGTCTGGAGGGTGAAGCAGAAGAAGCAGAAGAAGGAGAAGGAGAAGGTGAAGTCTGGAGGGCGAAGCAGAAGAAGCAGAAGAAGGAGAAGGAGAAGGTGAAGTCTGGAGGGTGAAGCAGAAGAAGCAGAAGAAGGAGAAGGAGAAGGTGAAGTCTGGAGGGTGAATCACAAGAAGTAGAAGAAGGAGAAGGAGAAGGTGAAGTAAGGAGGGTGAAGCAGAAGAAGCAGAAGAAGGAGAAGGAGAAGGTGAAGTCTGGAGGGTGAAGCAGAAGAAGCAGAAGAAGGAGAAGGAGAAGGTGAAGTCTGGAGGGTGAAGCAGAAGAAGCAGAAGAAGGAGAAGGAGAAGGTGAAGTCAGGAGGGTGAATCAGAAGAAGTAGAAGAAGGAAAAGAAGAAGGTGAAGTCTGGAGGGTGAATCAGAAGAAGTAGAAGAAGGAGAAGGAGAAGTTGAAGTCAGGAGGGTGAATCAGAAGAAGTAGAAGAAGGAGAAGGAGAAGGTGAAGTCAGGAGGGTGAATCAGAAGAAGCAGAAGAAGGAGAAGGAGAAGGTGAAGACTGGAGGGTGAATCTGAAGAATCAGACGAAGGAGAAGGAGAAGGTGAAGTCTGGAGGGTGAATCAGAAGAAGCAGAAGAAAGAGAAGGAGAAGGTGAAGTCTGGAGGGTGAAGCAGAAGAAGAAGAAGAAGGAGAAGAAGGTGAAGACTGGAGGGTGAATCAGAAGAAGGAGAAGAAGGAGAAGGAGAAGGTGAAGTCTGGAGGGTGAATCAGATGAAGTAGAACAAGGAGACGGAGATGGTGAAGTCTGGAGGGTGAATCAGAAGAAGCAGAAGAAGGAGAAGTAGAAGATGAAGTCTGGAGCGTGAATCAGAAGAAGCAGAAGAAGGAGAAGGAGAAGATGAAGTCTGGAGGGTGAATCAGAAGAAGAAGAAGAAGGAGAAGGAGAAGGTGAGGTCTGGAGGGTGAATCAGAAGAAGCAGAAGAAGGAGAAGGAGAAGGTGAAGTCTGGAGGGTGAATCAGAAGAAGCAGAAGAAGGAGAAGGAGAAGGTGAAGTCTGGAGGGTGAATCAGAAGAAGCAGAAGAAGGAGAAGGAGAAGGTGAAGTCAGGAGGGTGAATCAGAAGAAGCAGAAGAAGGAGAAGGAGAAGGTGAAGTTAGGAGGGTGAATCAGAAGAAGCAGAAGAAGGAGAAGGAGAAGGTGAAGTCAGGGGGGTGAAGCAGAAGAAGTAGAAGAAGGAGAAGGAGAAGGTGAAGTCAGGAGGGTGAAGCAGAAGAAGCAGAAGAAGTAGATGGAGACGGTGAAGCCTGGAGGGCGCAGCAGAAGAAGCAGAAGAAGGAAAAGGAGAAGGTGAAGTCCTAAGGGTGAAGCAGAAGAAGCAGAAGAAGGAGAAGGAGAAGGTGAAGTCTGGAGGGTGAATCAGAAGAAGTAGAAGAAGGAGAAGGAGAAGGTGAAGTCAGGAGGGTGAAGCAGAAGAAGCAGAAGAAGGAGAAGGAGAAGGTGAAATCTGGAGGGTGAAGCAGAAGAAGCAGAAGAAGGAGAAGGAGAAGGTGAAGTCTGGAGGGCGAAGCAGAAGAAGCAGAAGAAGGAGAAGGAGAAGGTGAAGTCTGGAGGGTGAAGCAGAAGAAGCAGAAGAAGGAGAAGGAGAAGGTGAAGTCTGGAGGGTGAATCACAAGAAGTAGAAGAAGGAGAAGGAGAAGGTGAAGTAAGGAGGGTGAAGCAGAAGAAGCAGAAGAAGGAGAAGGAGAAGGTGAAGTCTGGAGGGTGAAGCAGAAGAAGCAGAAGAAGGAGAAGGAGAAGGTGAAGTCTGGAGGGTGAAGCAGAAGAAGCAGAAGAAGGAGAAGGAGAAGGTGAAGTCAGGAGGGTGAATCAGAAGAAGTAGAAGAAGGAAAAGGAGAAGGTGAAGTCTGGAGGGTGAATCAGAAGAAGTAGAAGAAGGAGAAGGAGAAGGTGAAGTCTGGAGGGAGAATCAGAAGAAGTGGAAGAAGGAGAAGGAGAAGGTGAAGTCTGGAGGGTGAATCAGAAGAAGCAGAAGAAGGAGAAGGAGAAGGTGAAGTCTGGAGGGAGAAGCAGAAGAAGTAGAAGAAGGAGAAGGAGAAGGTGAAGTCTGGATTGTGAATCAGAAGAAGTAGAAGAAGGAGAAGGAGGAGGTGAAGTCTGGAGGGTGAATCAGAAGAAGTAGAAGAAGGAGAAGGAGAAGGTCAAGTCTGGAGGGTGAATCAAAAGGAGCAGAAGAAGGAGAAGGAGAAGGTGAAGTCTGGAGGGTGAATCAGAAGAAGTAGAAGAAGGAGAAGGAGAAGGTGTAGTCTGGAGGATGAATCAGAAGAAGTAGAAGAAGGAGAAGGAGAAGGTGAAGTCTGGAGGGTGAATCAGAAGAAGCAGAATAAGGAGAAGGAGAAGGTGAAGTCTGGAGGGTGAATCAGAAGAAGCAGAAGAAGGAGAAGGAGAAGGTGAAGTCTGGAGGGGGAATCAGAAGAAGTAGAAGAAGGAGAAGGAGAAGGTGAAGTCTGGAGGGTGAAGCAGAAGAAGCAGAAGAAGGAGAAGGAGAAGGTGAAGTCTGGAGGGTGCAGCAGAAGAAGCAGAAGAAGGAGAAGGAGAAGGTGAAGTCCTAAGGGTGAAGCAGAAGAAGCAGAAGAAGGAGAAGGAGAAGGTGAAGTCTGGAGGGTGAATCAGAAGAAGTAGAAGAAGGAGAAGGAGAAGGTGAAATCTGGAGGGTGAAGCAGAAGAAGCAGAAGAAGGAGAAGGAGAAGGTGAAGTCCTAAGGGTGAAGCAGAAGAAGCAGAAGAAGGAGAAGGAGAAGGTGAAGTCAGGAGGGTGAAGCAGAAGAAGCAGAAGAAGGAGAAGGAGAAGGTGAAATCTGGAGGGTGAAGCAGAAGAAGCAGAAGAAGGAGAAGGAGAAGGTGAAGTCTGGAGGGTGAAGCAGAAGAAGCAGAAGAAGGAAAAGGAGAAGGTGAAGTCTGGAGGGTGAATCAGAAGAAGTAGAAGAAGGAGAAGGAGAAGGTGAAGTAAGGAGGGTGAAGCAGAAGAAGCAGAAGAAGGAGAAGGAGAAGGTGAAGTCTGGAGGGTGAAGCAGAAGAAGGAGAAGGAGAAGGACAAGGTGAAGTCAGGAGGGTGAATCAGAAGAAGTAGAAGAAGGAAAAGGAGAAGGTGAAGTCTGGAGGGTGAATCATAAGAAGTAGAAGAAGGAGAAGGAGAAGGTGAAGTCTGGAGGGTGAATCAGAAGAAGTGGAAGAAGGAGAAGGAGAAGGTGAAGTCTGGAGGGTGAAGCAGAAGAAGCAGAAGAAGGAGAAGGAGAAGGTGAAGTCTGGAGGGTGAATCAGAAGAAGTAGAAGAAGGAGAAGGAGAAGGTGAAGTCTGGAGGGTGAAGCAGAAGAAGCAGAAGAAGGAGAAGGAGAAGCTGAAGTCTGGAGGGTGAATCAGAAGAAGTAGAAGAAGGAGAAGGAGAAGGTGAAGTCAGGAGGGTGAATCAGAAGAAGCAGAAGAAGGAGAAGGAGAAGATGAAGTCTGGAGGGTGAATCAGAAGAAGCAGAAGAAGGAGAAGGAGAAGGTGAAGTCTGGAGGGTGAATCAGAAGAAGCAGAATAAGGAGAAGGAGAAGGTGAAGTCTGGAGGGTGAATCAGAAGAAGCAGAAGAAGGAGAAGGAGAAGGTGAAGTCTGGAGGGTGAATCAGAAGAAGTAGAAGAAGGAGAAGGAGAAGGTGAAGTCTGGAGAGTGAAGCAGAAGAAGTAGAAGAAGGAGAAGGAGAAGGTGAAGTCAGGAGGGTGAATCAGAAGAAGTAGAAGAAGGAGAAGGAGAAGGTGAATTCAGGAGGGTGAATCAGAAGAAGCAGAAGAAGGAGAAGGAGAAGGTGAAGACTGGAGGGTGAATCTGAAGAATCAGACGAAGGAGAAGGAGAAGGTGAAGTCTGGAGGGTGAATCAGAAGAAGCAGAAGAAAGAGAAGGAGAAGGTGAAGTCTGGAGGGTGAAGCAGAAGAAGCAGAAGAAGGAGAAGAAGGTGAAGACTGGAGGGTGAATCAGAAGAAGGAGAAGAAGGAGAAGGAGAAGGTGAAGTCTGGAGGGTGAATCAGATGAAGTAGAACAAGGAGACGGAGATGGTGAAGTCTGGAGGGTGAATCAGAAGAAGCAGAAGAAGGAGAAGTAGAAGATGAAGTCTGGAGCGTGAATCAGAAGAAGCAGAAGAAGGAGAAGGAGAAGATGAAGTCTGGAGGGTGAAGCAGAAGAAGAAGAAGAAGGAGAAGGAGAAGGTGAGGTCTGGAGGGTGAATCAGAAGAAGCAGAAGAAGGAGAAGGAGAAGGTGAAGTCTGGAGGGTGAATCAGAAGAAGCAGAAGAAGGAGAAGGAGAAGGTGAAGTCTGGAGGGTGAATCAGAAGAAGCAGAAGAAGGAGAAGGAGAAGGTGAAGTCAGGAGGGTGAATCAGAAGAAGCAGAAGAAGGAGAAGGAGAAGGTGAAGTTAGGAGGGTGAATCAGAAGAAGCAGAAGAAGGAGAAGGAGAAGGTGAAGTCAGGGGGGTGAAGCAGAAGAAGTAGAAGAAGGAGAAGGAGAAGGTGAAGTCAGGAGGGTGAAGCAGAAGAAGCAGAAGAAGTAGATGGAGACGGTGAAGCCTGGAGGGCGCAGCAGAAGAAGCAGAAGAAGGAGAAGGAGAAGGTGAAGTCCTAAGGGTGAAGCAGAAGAAGCAGAAGAAGGAGAAGGAGAAGGTGAAGTCTGGAGGGTGAATCAGAAGAAGTAGAAGAAGGAGAAGGAGAAGGTGAAGTCAGGAGGGTGAAGCAGAAGAAGCAGAAGAAGGAGAAGGAGAAGGTGAAATCTGGAGGGTGAAGCAGAAGAAGCAGAAGAAGGAGAAGGAGAAGGTGAAGTCTGGAGGGCGAAGCAGAAGAAGCAGAAGAAGGAGAAGGAGAAGGTGAAGTCTGGAGGGTGAAGCAGAAGAAGCAGAAGAAGGAGAAGGAGAAGGTGAAGTCTGGAGGGTGAATCACAAGAAGTAGAAGAAGGAGAAGGAGAATGTGAAGTAAGGAGGGTGAAGCAGAAGAAGCAGAAGAAGGAGAAGGAGAAGGTGAAGTCTGGAGGGTGAAGCAGAAGAAGCAGAAGAAGGAGAAGGAGAAGGTGAAGTCTGGAGGGTGAAGCAGAAGAAGCAGAAGAAGGAGAAGGAGAAGGTGAAGTCAGGAGGGTGAATCAGAAGAAGTAGAAGAAGGAAAAGGAGAAGGTGAAGTCTGGAGGGTGAATCAGAAGAAGTAGAAGAAGGAGAAGGAGAAGGTGAAGTCTGGAGGGAGAATCAGAAGAAGTGGAAGAAGGAGAAGGAGAAGGTGAAGTCTGGAGGGTGAATCAGAAGAAGCAGAAGAAGGAGAAGGAGAAGGTGAAGTCTGGAGGGAGAAGCAGAAGAAGTAGAAGAAGGAGAAGGAGAAGGTGAAGTTTGGATTGTGAATCAGAAGAAGTAGAAGAAGGAGAAGGAGGAGGTGAAGTCTGGAGGGTGAATCAGAAGAAGTAGAAGAAGGAGAAGGAGAAGGTCAAGTCTGGAGGGTGAATCAAAAGGAGCAGAAGAAGGAGAAGGAGAAGGTGAAGTCTGGAGGGTGAATCAGAAGAAGTAGAAGAAGGAGAAGGAGAAGGTGTAGTCTGGAGGATGAATCAGAAGAAGTAGAAGAAGGAGAAGGAGAAGGTGAAGTCTGGAGGGTGAATCAGAAGAAGCAGAATAAGGAGAAGGAGAAGGTGAAGTCTGGAGGGTGAATCAGAAGAAGCAGAAGAAGGAGAAGGAGAAGGTGAAGTCTGGAGGGTGAATTAGAAGAAGTAGAAGAAGGAGAAGGAGAAGGTGAAGTCTGGTGGGTGAAGCAGAAGAAGTAGAAGAAGGAGAAGGAGAAGGTGAAGTCTGGAGGGCGAAGCAGAAGAAGCAGAAGAAGGAGAAGGAGAAGGTGAAGTCTGGAGGGTGAAGCAGAAGAAGCAGAAGAAGGAGAAGGAGAAGGTGAAGTCTGGAGGGTGAATCAGAAGAAGTAGAAGAAGGAGAAGGAGAAGGTGAAGTAAGGAGGGTGAAGCAGAAGAAGCAGAAGAAGGAGAAGGAGAAGGTGAAGTCTGGAGGGTGAAGCAGAAGAAGCAGAAGAAGGAGAAGGAGGAGGTGAAGTCTGGAGGGTGAATCAGAAGAAGCAGAAGAAGGAGAAGGAGAAGGTGAAGTCTGGAGGGTGAATCAGAAGAAGTAGAAGAAGGAGAAGGAGAAGGTGAAGTCAGGAGGGTGAAGCAGAAGAAGCAGAAGAAGGAGAAGGAGAAGGTGTAATCTGGAGGGTGAAGCAGAAGAAGCAGAAGAAGGAGAAGGAGAAGGTGAAGTCTGGAGGGTGAAGCAGAAGAAGCAGAAGAAGGAGAAGGAGAAGGTGAAGTCTGGAGTGTGAATCAGAAGAAGTAGAAGAAGGAGAAGGAGAAGGTGAAGTAAGGAGGGTGAAGCAGAAGAAGCAGAAGAAGGAGAAGGAGAAGGTGAAGTCTGGAGGGTGAAGCAGAAGAAGGAGAAGGAGAAGGTGAAGTCTGGAGGGTGAAGCAGAAGAAGCAGAAGAAGGAGAAGGAGAAGGTGAAGTCAGGAGGGTGAATCAGAAGAAGTAGAAGAAGGAAAAGGAGAAGGTGAAGTCCGGAGGGTGAATCAGAAGATGTAGAAGAAGGAGAAGGAGAAGGTGAAGTCTGGAGGGTGAATCAGAAGAAGTGGAAGAAGGAGAAGGAGAAGGTGAAGTCTGGAGGGTGAAGCAGAAGAAGCAGAAGAAGGAGAAGGAGAAGGTGAAGTCTGGAGGGTGAATCAGAAGAAGTAGAAGAAGGAGAAGGAGAAGGTGAAGTCTGGAGGGTGAAGCAGAAGAAGCAGAAGAAGGAGAAGGAGAAGGTGAAGTCTGGAAGGTGAATCAGAAGAAGTAGAAGAAGGAGAAGGAGAAGGTGAAGTCTGGAGGGTGAATCAGAAGAAGCAGAAGAAGGAGAAGGAGAAGATGAAGTCTGGAGGGTGAATCAGAAGAAGCAGAAGAAGGAGAAGGAGAAGGTGAAGTCTGGAGGGTGAATCAGAAGAAGCAGAATAAGGAGAAGGAGAAGGTGAAGTCTGGAGGGTGAATCAGAAGAAGCAGAAGAAGGAGAAGGAGAAGGTGAAGTCTGGAGGGTGAAGCAGAAGAAGTAGAAGAAGGAGAAGGAGAAGGTGAAGTCAGGAGGGTGAATCAGAAGAAACAGACGAAGGAGAAGGAGAAGGTGAAGTCTGGAGGGTGAATCAGAAGAAGCAGAAGAAGGATAAGAAGAAGGTGAAGTCTGGAGGGTGAAGCAGAAGAAGCAGAAGAAGAAGAAGGAGAAGGTGAAGTCTGGAGGGCGAAGCAGAAGAAGCAGAAGAAGGAGAAGGAGAAGGTGAAGTCTGGAGGGTGAAGCAGAAGAAGCAGAAGAAGGAGAAGGAGAAGGTGAAGTCTGGAGGGTGAATCACAAGAAGTAGAAGAAGGAGAAGGAGAAGGTGAAGTAAGGAGGGTGAAGCAGAAGAAGCAGAAGAAGGAGAAGGAGAAGGTGAAGTCTGGAGGGTGAAGCAGAAGAAGCAGAAGAAGGAGAAGGAGAAGGTGAAGTCTGGAGGGTGAAGCAGAAGAAGCAGAAGAAGGAGAAGGAGAAGGTGAAGTCAGGAGGGTGAATCAGAAGAAGTAGAAGAAGGAAAAGAAGAAGGTGAAGTCTGGAGGGTGAATCAGAAGAAGTAGAAGAAGGAGAAGGAGAAGGTGAAGTCAGGAGGGTGAATCAGAAGAAGTAGAAGAAGGAGAAGGAGAAGGTGAAGTCAGGAGGGTGAATCAGAAGAAGCAGAAGAAGGAGAAGGAGAAGGTGAAGACTGGAGGGTGAATCTGAAGAATCAGACGAAGGAGAAGGAGAAGGTGAAGTCTGGAGGGTGAATCAGAAGAAGCAGAAGAAAGAGAAGGAGAAGGTGAAGTCTGGAGGGTGAAGCAGAAGAAGAAGAAGAAGGAGAAGAAGGTGAAGACTGGAGGGTGAATCAGAAGAAGGAGAAGAAGGAGAAGGAGAAGGTGAAGTCTGGAGGGTGAATCAGATGAAGTAGAACAAGGAGACGGAGATGGTGAAGTCTGGAGGGTGAATCAGAAGAAGCAGAAGAAGGAGAAGTAGAAGATGAAGTCTGGAGCGTGAATCAGAAGAAGCAGATGAAGGAGAAGGAGAAGATGAAGTCTGGAGGGTGAATCAGAAGAAGAAGAAGAAGGAGAAGGAGAAGGTGAGGTCTGGAGGGTGAATCAGAAGAAGCAGAAGAAGGAGAAGGAGAAGGTGAAGTCTGGAGGGTGAATCAGAAGAAGCAGAAGAAGGAGAAGGAGAAGGTGAAGTCTGGAGGGTGAATCAGAAGAAGCAGAAGAAGGAGAAGGAGAAGGTGAAGTCAGGAGGGTGAATCAGAAGAAGCAGAAGAAGGAGAAGGAGAAGGTGAAGTTAGGAGGGTGAATCAGAAGAAGCAGAAGAAGGAGAAGGAGAAGGTGAAGTCAGGGGGGTGAAGCAGAAGAAGTAGAAGAAGGAGAAGGAGAAGGTGAAGTCAGGAGGGTGAAGCAGAAGAAGCAGAAGAAGTAGATGGAGACGGTGAAGCCTGGAGGGCGCAGCAGAAGAAGCAGAAGAAGGAGAAGGAGAAGGTGAAGTCCTAAGGGTGAAGCAGAAGAAGCAGAAGAAGGAGAAGGAGAAGGTGAAGTCTGGAGGGTGAATCAGAAGAAGTAGAAGAAGGAGAAGGAGAAGGTGAAGTCAGGAGGGTGAAGCAGAAGAAGCAGAAGAAGGAGAAGGAGAAGGTGAAATCTGGAGGGTGAAGCAGAAGAAGCAGAAGAAGGAGAAGGAGAAGGTGAAGTCTGGAGGGCGAAGCAGAAGAAGCAGAAGAAGGAGAAGGAGAAGGTGAAGTCTGGAGGGTGAAGCAGAAGAAGCAGGAGAAGGAGAAGGAGAAGGTGAAGTCTGGAGGGTGAATCACAAGAAGTAGAAGAAGGAGAAGGAGAAGGTGAAGTAAGGAGGGTGAAGCAGAAGAAGCAGAAGAAGGAGAAGGAGAAGGTGAAGTCTGGAGGGTGAAGCAGAAGAAGCAGAAGAAGGAGAAGGAGAAGGTGAAGTCTGGAGGGTGAAGCAGAAGAAGCAGAAGAAGGAGAAGGAGAAGGTGAAGTCAGGAGGGTGAATCAGAAGAAGTAGAAGAAGGAAAAGGAGAAGGTGAAGTCTGGAGGGTGAATCAGAAGAAGTAGAAGAAGGAGAAGGAGAAGGTGAAGTCTGGAGGGAGAATCAGAAGAAGTGGAAGAAGGAGAAGGAGAAGGTGAAGTCTGGAGGGTGAATCAGAAGAAGCAGAAGAAGGAGAAGGAGAAGGTGAAGTCTGGAGGGAGAAGCAGAAGAAGTAGAAGAAGGAGAAGGAGAAGGTGAAGTCTGGATTGTGAATCAGAAGAAGTAGAAGAAGGAGAAGGAGGAGGTGAAGTCTGGAGGGTGAATCAGAAGAAGTAGAAGAAGGAGAAGGAGAAGGTCAAGTCTGGAGGGTGAATCAAAAGGAGCAGAAGAAGGAGAAGGAGAAGGTGACGTCTGGAGGGTGAATCAGAAGAAGTAGAAGAAGGAGAAGGAGAAGGTGTAGTCTGGAGGATGAATCAGAAGAAGTAGAAGAAGGAGAAGGAGAAGGTGAAGTCTGGAGGGTGAATCAGAAGAAGCAGAATAAGGAGAAGGAGAAGGTGAAGTCTGGAGGGTGAATCAGAAGAAGCAGAAGAAGGAGAAGGAGAAGGTGAAGTCTGGAGGGGGAATCAGAAGAAGTAGAAGAAGGAGAAGGAGAATGTGAAGTCTGGAGGGTGAAGCAGAAGAAGTAGAAGAAGGAGAAGGAGAATGTGAAGTAAGGAGGGTGAAGCAGAAGAAGCAGAAGAAGGAGAAGGAGAAGGTGAAGTCTGGAGGGTGAAGCAGAAGAAGCAGAAGAAGGAGAAGGAGAAGGTGAAGTCTGGAGGGTGAAGCAGAAGAAGCAGAAGAAGGAGAAGGAGAAGGTGAAGTCAGGAGGGTGAATCAGAAGAAGTAGAAGAAGGAAAAGGAGAAGGTGAAGTCTGGAGGGTGAATCAGAAGAAGTAGAAGAAGGAGAAGGAGAAGGTGAAGTCTGGAGGGAGAATCAGAAGAAGTGGAAGAAGGAGAAGGAGAAGGTGAAGTCTGGAGGGTGAATCAGAAGAAGCAGAAGAAGGAGAAGGAGAAGGTGAAGTCTGGAGGGAGAAGCAGAAGAAGTAGAAGAAGGAGAAGGAGAAGGTGAAGTTTGGATTGTGAATCAGAAGAAGTAGAAGAAGGAGAAGGAGGAGTTGAAGTCTGGAGGGTGAATCAGAAGAAGTAGAAGAAGGAGAAGGAGAAGGTCAAGTCTGGAGGGTGAATCAAAAGGAGCAGAAGAAGGAGAAGGAGAAGGTGAAGTCTGGAGGGTGAATCAGAAGAAGTAGAAGAAGGAGAAGGAGAAGGTGTAGTCTGGAGGATGAATCAGAAGAAGTAGAAGAAGGAGAAGGAGAAGGTGAAGTCTGGAGGGTGAATCAGAAGAAGCAGAATAAGGAGAAGGAGAAGGTGAAGTCTGGAGGGTGAATCAGAAGAAGCAGAAGAAGGAGAAGGAGAAGGTGAAGTCTGGAGGGTGAATTAGAAGAAGTAGAAGAAGGAGAAGGAGAAGGTGAAGTCTGGTGGGTGAAGCAGAAGAAGTAGAAGAAGGAGAAGGAGAAGGTGAAGTCTGGAGGGCGAAGCAGAAGAAGCAGAAGAAGGAGAAGGAGAAGGTGAAGTCTGGAGGGTGAAGCAGAAGAAGCAGAAGAAGGAGAAGGAGAAGGTGAAGTCTGGAGGGTGAATCAGAAGAAGTAGAAGAAGGAGAAGGAGAAGGTGAAGTAAGGAGGGTGAAGCAGAAGAAGCAGAAGAAGGAGAAGGAGAAGGTGAAGTCTGGAGGGTGAAGCAGAAGAAGCAGAAGAAGGAGAAGGAGGAGGTGAAGTCTGGAGGGTGAATCAGAAGAAGCAGAAGAAGGAGAAGGAGAAGGTGAAGTCTGGAGGGTGAATCAGAAGAAGTAGAAGAAGGAGAAGGAGAAGGTGAAGTCAGGAGGGTGAAGCAGAAGAAGCAGAAGAAGGAGAAGGAGAAGGTGTAATCTGGAGGGTGAAGCAGAAGAAGCAGAAGAAGGAGAAGGAGAAGGTGAAGTCTGGAGGGTGAAGCAGAAGAAGCAGAAGAAGGAGAAGGAGAAGGTGAAGTCTGGAGTGTGAATCAGAAGAAGTAGAAGAAGGAGAAGGAGAAGGTGAAGTAAGGAGGGTGAAGCAGAAGAAGCAGAAGAAGGAGAAGGAGAAGGTGAAGTCTGGAGGGTGAAGCAGAAGAAGGAGAAGGAGAAGGTGAAGTCTGGAGGGTGAAGCAGAAGAAGCAGAAGAAGGAGAAGGAGAAGGTGAAGTCAGGAGGGTGAATCAGAAGAAGTAGAAGAAGGAAAAGGAGAAGGTGAAGTCCGGAGGGTGAATCAGAAGATGTAGAAGAAGGAGAAGGAGAAGGTGAAGTCTGGAGGGTGAATCAGAAGAAGTGGAAGAAGGAGAAGGAGAAGGTGAAGTCTGGAGGGTGAAGCAGAAGAAGCAGAAGAAGGAGAAGGAGAAGGTGAAGTCTGGAGGGTGAATCAGAAGAAGTAGAAGAAGGAGAAGGAGAAGGTGAAGTCTGGAGGGTGAAGCAGAAGAAGCAGAAGAAGGAGAAGGAGAAGGTGAAGTCTGGAAGGTGAATCAGAAGAAGTAGAAGAAGGAGAAGGAGAAGGTGAAGTCTGGAGGGTGAATCAGAAGAAGCAGAAGAAGGAGAAGGAGAAGATGAAGTCTGGAGGGTGAATCAGAAGAAGCAGAAGAAGGAGAAGGAGAAGGTGAAGTCTGGAGGGTGAATCAGAAGAAGCAGAATAAGGAGAAGGAGAAGGTGAAGTCTGGAGGGTGAATCAGAAGAAGCAGAAGAAGGAGAAGGAGAAGGTGAAGTCTGGAGGGTGAAGCAGAAGAAGTAGAAGAAGGAGAAGGAGAAGGTGAAGTCAGGAGGGTGAATCAGAAGAAACAGACGAAGGAGAAGGAGAAGGTGAAGTCTGGAGGGTGAATCAGAAGAAGCAGAAGAAGGATAAGAAGAAGGTGAAGTCTGGAGGGTGAAGCAGAAGAAGCAGAAGAAGAAGAAGGAGAAGGTGAAGTCTGGAGGGCGAAGCAGAAGAAGCAGAAGAAGGAGAAGGAGAAGGTGAAGTCTGGAGGGTGAAGCAGAAGAAGCAGAAGAAGGAGAAGGAGAAGGTGAAGTCTGGAGGGTGAATCACAAGAAGTAGAAGAAGGAGAAGGAGAAGGTGAAGTAAGGAGGGTGAAGCAGAAGAAGCAGAAGAAGGAGAAGGAGAAGGTGAAGTCTGGAGGGTGAAGCAGAAGAAGCAGAAGAAGGAGAAGGAGAAGGTGAAGTCTGGAGGGTGAAGCAGAAGAAGCAGAAGAAGGAGAAGGAGAAGGTGAAGTCAGGAGGGTGAATCAGAAGAAGTAGAAGAAGGAAAAGAAGAAGGTGAAGTCTGGAGGGTGAATCAGAAGAAGTAGAAGAAGGAGAAGGAGAAGGTGAAGTCAGGAGGGTGAATCAGAAGAAGTAGAAGAAGGAGAAGGAGAAGGTGAAGTCAGGAGGGTGAATCAGAAGAAGCAGAAGAAGGAGAAGGAGAAGGTGAAGACTGGAGGGTGAATCTGAAGAATCAGACGAAGGAGAAGGAGAAGGTGAAGTCTGGAGGGTGAATCAGAAGAAGCAGAAGAAAGAGAAGGAGAAGGTGAAGTCTGGAGGGTGAAGCAGAAGAAGAAGAAGAAGGAGAAGAAGGTGAAGACTGGAGGGTGAATCAGAAGAAGGAGAAGAAGGAGAAGGAGAAGGTGAAGTCTGGAGGGTGAATCAGATGAAGTAGAACAAGGAGACGGAGATGGTGAAGTCTGGAGGGTGAATCAGAAGAAGCAGAAGAAGGAGAAGTAGAAGATGAAGTCTGGAGCGTGAATCAGAAGAAGCAGATGAAGGAGAAGGAGAAGATGAAGTCTGGAGGGTGAATCAGAAGAAGAAGAAGAAGGAGAAGGAGAAGGTGAGGTCTGGAGGGTGAATCAGAAGAAGCAGAAGAAGGAGAAGGAGAAGGTGAAGTCTGGAGGGTGAATCAGAAGAAGCAGAAGAAGGAGAAGGAGAAGGTGAAGTCTGGAGGGTGAATCAGAAGAAGCAGAAGAAGGAGAAGGAGAAGGTGAAGTCAGGAGGGTGAATCAGAAGAAGCAGAAGAAGGAGAAGGAGAAGGTGAAGTTAGGAGGGTGAATCAGAAGAAGCAGAAGAAGGAGAAGGAGAAGGTGAAGTCAGGGGGGTGAAGCAGAAGAAGTAGAAGAAGGAGAAGGAGAAGGTGAAGTCAGGAGGGTGAAGCAGAAGAAGCAGAAGAAGTAGATGGAGACGGTGAAGCCTGGAGGGCGCAGCAGAAGAAGCAGAAGAAGGAGAAGGAGAAGGTGAAGTCCTAAGGGTGAAGCAGAAGAAGCAGAAGAAGGAGAAGGAGAAGGTGAAGTCTGGAGGGTGAATCAGAAGAAGTAGAAGAAGGAGAAGGAGAAGGTGAAGTCAGG
This sequence comes from Somniosus microcephalus, assembly GCF_052327205.1. Classification (NCBI taxonomy): domain Eukaryota; kingdom Metazoa; phylum Chordata; class Chondrichthyes; order Squaliformes; family Somniosidae; genus Somniosus; species Somniosus microcephalus. The sequence goes on along the minus strand of NW_028225308.1, from coordinate 554,105 downwards.
AGGGTGAAGCAGAAGAAGCAGAAGAAGGAGAAGGAGAAGGTGAAATCTGGAGGGTGAAGCAGAAGAAGCAGAAGAAGGAGAAGGAGAAGGTGAAGTCTGGAGGGCGAAGCAGAAGAAGCAGAAGAAGGAGAAGGAGAAGGTGAAGTCTGGAGGGTGAAGCAGAAGAAGCAGGAGAAGGAGAAGGAGAAGGTGAAGTCTGGAGGGTGAATCACAAGAAGTAGAAGAAGGAGAAGGAGAAGGTGAAGTAAGGAGGGTGAAGCAGAAGAAGCAGAAGAAGGAGAAGGAGAAGGTGAAGTCTGGAGGGTGAAGCAGAAGAAGCAGAAGAAGGAGAAGGAGAAGGTGAAGTCTGGAGGGTGAAGCAGAAGAAGCAGAAGAAGGAGAAGGAGAAGGTGAAGTCAGGAGGGTGAATCAGAAGAAGTAGAAGAAGGAAAAGGAGAAGGTGAAGTCTGGAGGGTGAATCAGAAGAAGTAGAAGAAGGAGAAGGAGAAGGTGAAGTCTGGAGGGAGAATCAGAAGAAGTGGAAGAAGGAGAAGGAGAAGGTGAAGTCTGGAGGGTGAATCAGAAGAAGCAGAAGAAGGAGAAGGAGAAGGTGAAGTCTGGAGGGAGAAGCAGAAGAAGTAGAAGAAGGAGAAGGAGAAGGTGAAGTCTGGATTGTGAATCAGAAGAAGTAGAAGAAGGAGAAGGAGGAGGTGAAGTCTGGAGGGTGAATCAGAAGAAGTAGAAGAAGGAGAAGGAGAAGGTCAAGTCTGGAGGGTGAATCAAAAGGAGCAGAAGAAGGAGAAGGAGAAGGTGACGTCTGGAGGGTGAATCAGAAGAAGTAGAAGAAGGAGAAGGAGAAGGTGTAGTCTGGAGGATGAATCAGAAGAAGTAGAAGAAGGAGAAGGAGAAGGTGAAGTCTGGAGGGTGAATCAGAAGAAGCAGAATAAGGAGAAGGAGAAGGTGAAGTCTGGAGGGTGAATCAGAAGAAGCAGAAGAAGGAGAAGGAGAAGGTGAAGTCTGGAGGGGGAATCAGAAGAAGTAGAAGAAGGAGAAGGAGAATGTGAAGTCTGGAGGGTGAAGCAGAAGAAGTAGAAGAAGGAGAAGGAGAAGGTGAAGTCTGGAGGGCGAAGCAGAAGAAGCAGAAGAAGGAGAAGGAGAAGGTGAAGTCTGGAGGGTGAAGCAGAAGAAGCAGAAGAAGGAGAAGGAGAAGGTGAAGTCTGGAGGGTGAATCAGAAGAAGTAGAAGAAGGAGAAGGAGAAGGTGAAGTAAGGAGGGTGAAGCAGAAGAAGCAGAAGAAGGAGAAGGAGAAGGTGAAGTCTGGAGGGTGAAGCAGAAGAAGCAGAAGAAGGAGAAGGAGGTGAAGTCTGGAGGGTGAATCAGAAGAAGCAGAAGAAGGAGAAGGAGAAGGTGAAGTCTGGAGGGTGAATCAGAAGAAGTAGAAGAAGGAGAAGGAGAAGGTGAAGTCAGGAGGGTGAAGCAGAAGAAGCAGAAGAAGGAGAAGGAGAAGGTGAAATCTGGAGGGTGAAGCAGAAGAAGCAGAAGAAGGAGAAGGAGAAGGTGAAGTCTGGAGGGTGAAGCAGAAGAAGCAGAAGAAGGAGAAGGAGAAGGTGAAGACTGGAGGGTGAATCAGAAGAAGTAGAAGAAGGAGAAGGAGAAGGTGAAGTAAGGAGGGTGAAGCAGAAGAAGCAGAAGAAGGAGAAGGAGAAGGTGAAGTCTGGAGGGTGAATCAGAAGAAGTAGAAGAAGGAGAAGGAGAAGGTGAAGTCTGGAGGGTGAAGCAGAAGAAGCAGAAGAAGGAGAAGGAGAAGGTGAAGTCCGGAAGGTGAATCAGAAGAAGTAGAAGAAGGAGAAGGAGAAGGTGAAGTCTGAAGGGTGAATCAGAAGAAGCAGAAGAAGGAGAAGGAGAAGATGAAGTCTGGAGGGTGAATCAGAAGAAGCAGAAGAAGGAGAAGGAGAAGGTGAAGTCTGGAGGGTGAATCAGAAGAAGCAGAATAAGGAGAAGGAGAAGGTGAAGTCTGGAGGGTGAATCAGAAGAAGCAGAAGAAGGAGAAGGAGAAGGTGAAGTCTGGAGGGTGAATCAGAAGAAGTAGAAGAAGGAGAAGGAGAAGGTGAAGTCTGGAGGGTGAAGCAGAAGAAGTAGAAGAAGGAGAAGGAGAAGGTGAAGTCAGGAGGGTGAATCAGAAGAAGTAGAAGAAGGAGAAGGAGAAGGTGAAGTCAGGAGGGTGAATCAGAAGAAGCAGAAGAAGGAGAAGGAGAAGGTGAAGTCTGGAGGGTGAATCAGAAGAATCAGACGAAGGAGAAGGAGAAGGTGAAGTCTGGAGGGTGAATCAGAAGAAGCAGAAGAAGGATAAGAAGAAGGTGAAGTCTGGAGGGTGAAGCAGAAGAAGCAGAAGAAGGAGAAGGAGAAGGTGAAGTCTGGAGGGCGAAGCAGAAGAAGCAGAAGAAGGAGAAGGAGAAGGTGAAGTCTGGAGGGTGAAGCAGAAGAAGCAGAAGAAGGAGAAGGAGAAGGTGAAGTCTGGAGGGTGAATCACAAGAAGTAGAAGAAGGAGAAGGAGAAGGTGAAGTAAGGAGGGTGAAGCAGAAGAAGCAGAAGAAGGAGAAGGAGAAGGTGAAGTCTGGAGGGTGAAGCAGAAGAAGCAGAAGAAGGAGAAGGAGAAGGTGAAGTCTGGAGGGTGAAGCAGAAGAAGCAGAAGAAGGAGAAGGAGAAGGTGAAGTCAGGAGGGTGAATCAGAAGAAGTAGAAGAAGGAAAAGAAGAAGGTGAAGTCTGGAGGGTGAATCAGAAGAAGTAGAAGAAGGAGAAGGAGAAGGTGAAGTCTGGAGGGTGAATAAGAAGAAGTGGAAGAAGGAGAAGGAGAAGTTGAAGTCTGGAGGGTGAATCAGAAGAAGCAGAAGAAGGAGAAGGAGAAGGTGAAGTCTGGAGGGAGAAGCAGAAGAAGTAGAAGAAGGAGAAGGAGAAGGTGAAGTCTGGATTGTGAATCAGAAGAAGTAGAAGAAGGAGAAGGAGGAGGTGAAGTCTGGAGGGTGAATCAGAAGAATTAGAAGAAGGAGAAGGAGAAGGTCAAGTCTGGAGGGTGAATCAAAAGGAGCAGAAGAAGGAGAAGGAGAAGGTGAAGTCTGGAGGGTGAATCAGAAGAAGTAGAAGAAGGAGAAGGAGAAGGTGTAGTCTGGAGGATGAATCAGAAGAAGTAGAAGAAGGAGAAGGAGAAGGTGAAGTCTGGAGGGTGAATCAGAAGAAGCAGAATAAGGAGAAGGAGAAGGTGAAGTCTGGAGGGTGAATCAGAAGAAGCAGAAGAAGGAGAAGGAGAAGGTGAAGTCTGGAGGGTGAATCAGAAGAAGTAGAAGAAGGAGAAGGAGAAGGTGAAGTCTGGAGGGTGAAGCAGAAGAAGTAGAAGAAGGAGAAGGAGAAGGTGAAGTCTGGAGGGCGAAGCAGAAGAAGCAGAAGAAGGAGAAGGAGAAGGTGAAGTCTGGAGGGTGAAGCAGAAGAAGCAGAAGAAGGAGAAGGAGAAGGTGAAGTCTGGAGGGTGAATCAGAAGAAGTAGAAGAAGGAGAAGGAGAAGGTGAAGTAAGGAGGGTGAAGCAGAAGAAGCAGAAGAAGGAGAAGGAGAAGGTGAAGTCTGGAGGGTGAAGCAGAAGAAGCAGAAGAAGGAGAAGGAGGAGGTGAAGTCTGGAGGGTGAATCAGAAGAAGCAGAAGAAGGAGAAGGAGAAGGTGAAGTCTGGAGGGTGAATCAGAAGAAGTAGAAGAAGGAGAAGGAGAAGGTGAAGTCAGGAGGGTGAAGCAGAAGAAGCAGAAGAAGGAGAAGGAGAAGGTGAAATCTGGAGGGTGAAGCAGAAGAAGCAGAAGAAGGAGAAGGAGAAGGTGAAGTCTGGAGGGTGAAGCAGAAGAAGCAGAAGAAGGAGAAGGAGAAGGTGAAGTCTGGAGGGTGAATCAGAAGAAGTAGAAGAAGGAGAAGGAGAAGGTGAAGTAAGGAGGGTGAAGCAGAAGAAGCAGAAGAAGGAGAAGGAGAAGGTGAAGTCTGGAGGGTGAAGCAGAAGAAGGAGAAGGAGAAGGTGAAGTCTGGAGGGTGAAGCAGAAGAGGCAGAAGAAGGAGAAGGAGAATGTGGAGTCAGGAGGGTGAATCAGAAGAAGTAGAAGAAGGAAAAGGAGAAGGTGAAGTCCGGAGGGTGAATCAGAAGATGTAGAAGAAGGAGAAGGAGAAGGTGAAGTCTGGAGGGTGAATCAGAAGAAGTGGAAGAAGGAGAAGGAGAAGGTGAAGTCTGGAGGGTGAAGCAGAAGAAGCAGAAGAAGGAGAAGGAGAAGGTGAAGTCTGGAGGGTGAATCAGAAGAAGTAGAAGAAGGAGAAGGAGAAGGTGAAGTCTGGAGGGTGAAGCAGAAGAAGCAGAAGAAGGAGAAGGAGAAGGTGAAGACTGGAAGGTGAATCAGAAGAAGTAGAAGAAGGAGAAGGAGAAGGTGAAGTCTGGAGGGTGATTCAGAAGAAGCAGAAGAAGGAGAAGGAGAAGATGAAGTCTGGAGGGTGAATCAGAAGAAGCAGAAGAAGGAGAAGGAGAAGGTGAAGTCTGGAGGGTGAATCAGAAGAAGCAGAATAAGGAGAAGGAGAAGGTGAAGTCTGGAGGGTGAATCAGAAGAAGCAGAAGAAGGAGAAGGAGAAGGTGAAGTCTGGAGGGTGAATCAGAAGAAGTAGAAGAAGGAGAAGGAGAAGGTGAAGTCTGGAGGGTGAAGCAGAAGAAGTAGAAGAAGGAGAAGGAGAAGGTGAAGTCAGAAGGGTGAATCAGAAGAAGTAGAAGAAGGAGAAGGAGAAGGTGAAGTCAGGAGGGTGAATCAGAAGAAGCAGAAGAAGGAGAAGGAGAAGGTGAAGTCTGGAGGGTGAATCAGAAGAATCAGACGAAGGAGAAGGAGAAGGTGAAGTCTGGAGGGTGAATCAGAAGAAGCAGAAGAAAGAGAAGGAGAAGGTGAAGTCTGGAGGGTGAAGCAGAAGAAGCAGAAGAAGGAGAAGAAGGTGAAGACTGGAGGGTGAATCAGAAGAAGGAGAAGAAGGAGAAGGAGAAGGTGAAGTCTGGAGGGTGAATCAGAAGAAGTCGAAGAAGGAGAAGGAGATGGTGAAGTCTGGAGGGTGAATCAGAAGAAGCAGAAGAAGGAGAAGTAGAAGATGAAGTCTGGAGCGTGAATCAGAAGAAGCAGAAGAAGGAGAAGGAGAAGATGAAGTCTGGAGGGTGAATCAGAAGAAGTAGAAGAAGGAGAAGGAGAAGGTGAGGTCTGGTGGGTGAATCAGAAGAAGCAGAAGAAGGAGAAGGAGAAGGTGAAGTCTGGAGGGTGAATCAGAAGAAGCAGAAGAAGGAGAAGGAGAAGGTGGAGTCTGGAGGGTGAATCAGAAGAAGCAGAAGAAGGAGAAGGAGAAGGTGAAGTCAGGAGGGTGAATCAGAAGAAGCAGAAGAAGGAGAAGGAGAAGGTGAAGTTAGGAGGGTGAATCAGAAGAAGCAGAAGAAGGAGAAGGAGAAGGTGAAGTCAGGGGGGTGAAGCAGAAGAAGTAGAAGAAGGAGAAGGAGAAGGTGAAGTCAGGAGGGTGAAGCAGAAGAAGCAGAAGAAGGAGAAGGAGAAGGTGAAGTCAGGAGGGTGAAGCAGAAGAAGCAGAAGAAGGAGATGGAGACGGTGAAGCCTGGAGGGCGCAGCAGAAGAAGCAGAAGGAGGAGAAGGAGAAGGTGAAGTCCTAAGGGTGAAGCAGAAGAAGCAGAAGAAGGAGAAGGAGAAGGTGAAGTCTGGAGGGTGAATCAGAAGAAGTAGAAGAAGGAGAAGGAGAAGGTGAAGTCAGGAGGGTGAAGCAGAAGAAGGAGAAGGAGAAGGTGAAATCTGGAGGGTGAAGCAGAAGAAGCAGAAGCAGGAGAAGGAGAAGGTGAAGTCTGGAGGGCGAAGCAGAAGAAGCAGTAGAAGGAGAAGGAGAAGGTGAAGTCTGGAGGGTGAAGCAGAAGAAGCAGAAGAAGGAGAAGGAGAAGGTGAAGTCTGGAGGGTGAATCACAAGAAGTAGAAGAAGGAGAAGTAGAAGGTGAAGTAAGGAGGGTGAAGCAGAAGAAGCAGAAGAAGGAGAAGGAGAAGGTGAAGTCTGGAGGGTGAAGCAGAAGAAGCAGAAGAAGGAGAAGGAGAAGGTGAAGTCTGGAGGGTGAAGCAGAAGAAGCAGAAGAAGGAGAAGGAGAAGGTGAAGTCAGGAGGGTGAATCAGAAGAAGTAGAAGAAGGAAAAGGAGAAGGTGAAGTCTGGAGGGTGAATCAGAAGAAGTAGAAGAAGGAGAAGGAGAAGGTGAAGTCTGGAGGGTGAATCAGAAGAAGTGGAAGAAGGAGAAGGAGAAGGTGAAGTCTGGAGGGTGAATCAGAAGAAGCAGAAGAAGGAGAAGGAGAAGGTGAAGTCTGGAGGGAGAAGCAGAAGAAGTAGAAGAAGGAGAAGGAGAAGGTAAAGTCTGGATTGTGAATCAGAAGAAGTAGAAGAAGGAGAAGGAGGAGGTGATGTCTGGAGGGTGAATCAGAAGAAGTAGAAGAAGGAGAAGGAGAAGGTCAAGTCTGGAGGGTGAATCAAAAGGAGCAGAAGTAGGAGAAGGAGAAGGTGAAGTCTGGAGGGTGAATCAGAAGAAGTAGAAGAAGGAGAAGGAGAAGGTGTAGTCTGGAGGATGAATCAGAAGAAGTAGAAGAAGGAGAAGGAGAAGGTGAAGTCTGGAGGGTGAATCAGAAGAAGCAGAATAAGGAGAAGGAGAAGGTGAAGTCTGGAGGGTGAATCAGAAGAAGCAGAAGAAGGAGAAGGAGAAGGTGAAGTCTGGAGGGTGAATCAGAAGAAGTAGAAGAAGGAGAAGGAGAAGGTGAAGTCTGGAGCGTGAAGCAGAAGAAGTAGAAGAAGGAGAAGGAGAAGGTGAAGTCTGGAGGGCGAAGCAGAAGAAGCAGAAGAAGGAGAAGGAGAAGGTGAAGTCTGGAGGGTGAAGCAGAAGAAGCAGAAGAAGGAGAAGGAGAAGGTGAAGTCTGGAGGGTGAATCAGAAGAAGTAGAAGAAGGAGAAGTAGAAGGTGAAGTAAGGAGGGTGAAGCAGAAGAAGCAGAAGAAGGAGAAGGAGAAGGTGAGGTCTGGAGGGTGAAGCAGAAGAAGCAGAAGAAGGAGAAGGAGGAGGTGAAGTCTGGAGGGTGAATCAGAAGAAGCAGAAGAAGGAGAAGGAGAAGGTGAAGTCTGGAGGGTGAATCAGAAGAAGTTGAAGAAGGAGAAGGAGAAGGTGAAGTCTGGTGGGTGAATCAGAAGAAGCAGAATAAGGAGAAGGAGAAGGTGAAGTCTGGAGGGTGAATCAGAAGAAGCAGAAGAAGGAGAAGGAGAAGGTGAAGTCTGGAGGGTGAATCAGAAGAAGTAGAAGAAGGAGAAGGAGAAGGTGAAGTCTGGAGGGTGAAGCGGTAGAAGTAGAAGAAGTAGAAGGAGAAGGCGAAGTCTGGAGGGTGAATCAGAAGAAGCAGAAGAAGGAGAAGGAGAAGGTGAAGTCTGGAGGGTGAATCAGAAGAAGTAGAAGAAGGAGAAGGAGAAGGCGAAGTCTGGAGGGTGAAACAGAAGAAGTTGAAGAAGGAGAAGGAGAAGGTGAAGACTGGAGGTTGAATCAGAAGAAGTAGAAGAAGGAGAAGGAGAAGGTGAAGTCTGGAGGGTGAATCAGAAGAAGTAGAAGAAGGAGAAGGAGAAGGCGAAGTCTGGAGATTGAATCAGAAGAAGCAGAAGAAGGAGAAGGAGAAGGTGAAGTCTGGAGGGTGAATCAGAAGAAGCAGAAGAAGGAGAAGGAGAAGATGAAGTCTGGAGGGTGAATCAGAAGAATTAGAAGAAGGAGAAGGAGAAGTTGAGGTCTGGAGGGTGAATCAGAAGAAGCAGAAGAAGGAGAAGGAGAAGGTGAAGTCTGAAGGGTGAACCAGAAGAAGCAGAAGAAGGAGAAGGAGAAGGTGAAGTCTGGAGGGTGTATCAGAAGAAGCAGAAGAAGGAGAAGTAGAAGGTGAAGTCTGGAGGGTGAATCAGAAGAAGTAGAAGAAGGAGAAGGAGAAGGTGAAGTCTGGAGGGTGAATCAGAAGAAGTAGAACAAGGAGAAGGAGAAGTTGAAGTCTGGAGGGTGCATCAGAAGAAGCAGAAGAAGGAGAAGGAGAAGGTGAAGTCTGGAGGGTGAATCAGAAGAATCAGAAGAAGGAGAAGGAGGAGGTGAAGTCTGGAGGGTGAATCAGAAGAAGCAGAAGAAGGAGAAGGAGGAGGTGAAGTCTGGAGGGTGAATCAGAAGAAGTAGAAGAAGGAGAAGTAGAAGGTGAAGTAAGGAGGGTGAAGCAGAAGAAGCAGAAGAAGGAGAAGGAGAAGGTGAAGTCTGGAGGGTGAAGCAGAAGAAGCAGAAGAAGGAGAAGGAGGAGGTGAAGTCTGGAGGGTGAATCAGAAGAAGCAGAAGAAGGAGAAGGAGAAGGTGAAGTCTGGAGGGTGAATCAGAAGAAGTTGAAGAAGGAGAAGGAGAAGGTGAAGTCTGGAGGGTGAATCAGAAGAAGCAGAATAAGGAGAAGGAGAAGGTGAAGTCTGGAGGGTGAATCAGAAGAAGCAGAAGAAGGAGAAGGAGAAGGTGAAGTCTGGAGGGTGAATCAGAAGAAGTAGAAGAAGGAGAAGGAGAAGGTGAAGTCTGGAGGGTGAAGCGGAAGAAGTAGAAGAAGGAGAAGGAGAAGGCGAAGTCTGGAGGGTGAATCAGAAGAAGTTGAAGAAGGAGAAGGAGAAGGTGAAGACTGGAGGTTGAATCAGAAGAAGTAGAAGAAGGAGAAGGAGAAGGTGAAGTCTGGAGGGTGAATCAGAAGAAGTAGAAGAAGGAGAAGGAGAAGGCGAAGTCTGGAGGGTGAATCAGAAGAAGCAGAAGAAGGAGAAGGAGAAGGTGAAGTCTGGAGGGTGAATCAGAAGAAGTAGAAGAAGGAGAAGGAGAAGATGAAGTCTGGAGGGTGAATCAGAAGAATTAGAAGAAGGAGAAGGAGAAGTTGAGGTCTGGAGGGTGAATCAGAAGAAGCAGAAGAAGGAGAAGGAAAAGGTGAAGTCTGAAGGGTGAACCAGAAGAAGCAGAAGAAGGAGAAGGAGAAGGTGAAGTCTGGAGGGTGTATCAGAAGAAGCAGAAGAAGGAGAAGGAGAAGGTGAAGTCTGGAGGGTGAATCAGAAGAAGCAGAAGAAGGAGAAGGAGAAGGTGAAGTCTGGAGGGTGAATCAGAAGAAGTAGAAGAAGGAGAAGGAGAAGGTGAAGTCTGGAGGGTGAATCAGAAGAAGTAGAACAAGGAGAAGGAGAAGTTGAAGTCTGGAGGGTGCATCAGAAGAAGCAGAAGAAGGAGAAGGAGAAGGTGAAGTTTGGAGGGTGAATCAGAAGAAGCAGAAGAAGGAGAAGGAGAAGATGAAGTCTGGAGGGTGAATCAGAATAAGTAGAAGAAGGAGAAGGAGAAGGTGAAGTCTGGAGGGTGAATCAGAAGAAGCAGAAGAAGGGGAAGGAGAAGTTGAAGTCTGAAGAGTGAATCAGAAGAAGCAGAAGAAGGAGAAGGAGAAGGTGAAGTCTGGAGGGTGAATCAGAAGAAGCAGAATAAGGAGAAGGAGAAGGTGAAGTCTGGAGGGTGAATCAGAAGAAGCAGAAGAAGGAGAAGGAGAAGGTGAAGTCAGGAGGGTGAATCAGAAGAAGCAGAAGAAGGAGAAGGAGAAGGTGAAGTCTGGAGTGTGAATCAGAAGAATCAGAAGAAGGAGAAGGAGAAGGTGAAGTCTGGAGGGTGAATCAGAAGAAGCAGAAGAAAGAGAAGGAGAAGGTGAAGTCTAGAGGGTGAAGCAGAAGAAGCAGAAGAAGGAGAAGTAGAAGGTGAAGACTGGAGGGTGAATCAGAAGAAGTAGAAGGAGAAGGAGAAGGTGAAGTCTGGAGGGTGAATCAGAAGAGGTAGAAGAAGGAGAAGGAGAAGGTGAAGTCTGGAGGGTGAATCAGAAGAAGTAGAAGAAGGAGAAGGAGATGGTGAAGTCTGGAGGGTGAATCAGAAGAAGTAGAAGAAGGAGAAGGAGAAGGTGAAGTCAGGAGGGTGAATCAGAAGAAGCAGAAGAAGGAGAAGGAGAAGGTGAAGTTAGGAGGGTGAATCAGAAGAAGCAGAAGAAGGAGAAGGAGAAGGTGAAGTCAGGGGGGTGAAGCAGAAAAAGTAGAAGAAGGAGAAGGAGAAGGCGAAGTCAGGAAGGTGAAGCAGAAGAAGCAGAAGAAGGAGAAGGAGAAGGTGAAGTCTGGCGGGCGCAGCAGAAGAAGCAGAAGAAGGAGAAGGTGAAGGTGAAGTCTGGAGGGTGAAGCAGAAGAAGCAGAAGAAGGAGAAGGAGAAGGTGAAGTCTGGAGGGTGAATCAGAAGAAGTAGAAGAAGGAGAAGGAGAAGGTGAAGTCAGGAGGGTGAAGCAGAAGAAGCAGAAGAAGGAGAAGGAGAAGGTGATGTCTGGAGGGTGAAGCAGAAGAAGCAGAAGAAGGAGAAGGAGAAGGTGAAGTCTGGAGGGCGAAGCAGAAGAAGTAGAAGAAGGAGAAGGAGAAGGTGAAGTCTGGATGGTGAAGCAGAAGAAGCAGAAGAAGGAGAAGGAGAAGGTGAAGTCTGGAGGGTGAATCAGAAGAAGTAGAAGAAGGAGAAGGAGAAGGTGAAGTCAGGAGGGTGAAGCAGAAGAAGCAGAAGAAGGAGAAGGAGAAGGTGAAGTCTGGAGGGTGAAACAGAAGAAGCAGAAGAAGGAGAAGGAGAAGGTGAAGTCTGGAGGGTGAAGCAGAAGAAGCAGAAGAAGGAGAAGGAGAAGGTGAAGTCAGGAGGGTGAATCAGAAGAAGTAGAAGAAGGAGAAGGAGAAGGTGAAGTCTGGAGGGTGAATCAGAAGAAGTAGAAGAAGGAGAAGGAGAAGGTGAAGTCTGGAGGTTGAATCAGAAGAAGTAGAAGAAGAAGAAGGAGAAGGGGAAGTCTGGAGGGTGAATCAGAAGAAGCAGAAGAAGGAGAAGGAGAAGGTGAAGTCAGGAGGGTGAATCAGAAGAAGCAGAAGAAGGAGAAGGAGAAGGTGAAGTTAGGAGGGTGAATCAGAAGAAGCAGAAGAAGGAGAAGGAGAAGGTGAAGTCAGGGGGGTGAAGCAGAAGAAGTAGAAGAAGGAGAAGGAGAAGGTGAAGTCAGGAGGGTGAAGCAGAAGAAGCAGAAGAAGGAGAAGGAGAAGGTGAAGTCAGGAGGGTGAAGCAGAAGAAGCAGAAGAAGGAGATGGAGACGGTGAAGCCTGGAGGGCGCAGCAGAAGAAGCAGAAGGAGGAGAAGGAGAAGGTGAAGTCCTAAGGGTGAAGCAGAAGAAGCAGAAGAAGGAGAAGGAGAAGGTGAAGTCTGGAGGGTGAATCAGAAGAAGTAGAAGAAGGAGAAGGAGAAGGTGAAGTCAGGAGGGTGAAGCAGAAGAGGCAGAAGAAGGAGAAGGAGAAGGTGAAATCTGGAGGGTGAAGCAGAAGAAGCAGAAGAAGGAGAAGGAGAAGGTGAAGTCTGGAGGGCGAAGCAGAAGAAGGAGAAGGAGAAGGTGAAGTCTGGAGGGTGAAGCAGAAGAAGCAGAAGAAGGAGAAGGAGAAGGTGAAGTCTGGAGGGTGAATCACAAGAAGTAGAAGAAGGAGAAGGAGAAGCTGAAGTAAGGAGGGTGAAGCAGAAGAAGCAGAAGAAGGAGAAGGAGAAGGTGAAGTCTGGAGGGTGAAGCAGAAGAAGCAGAAGAAGGAGAAGGAGAAGGTGAAGTCTGGAGGGTGAAGCAGAAGAAGCAGAAGAAGGAGAAGGAGAAGGTGAAGTCAGGAGGGTGAATCAGAAGAAGTAGAAGAAGGAAAAGGAGAAGGTGAAGTCTGGAGGGGGAATCAGAAGAAGTAGAAGAAGGAGAAGGAGAAGGTGAAGTCTGGAGGGTGAATCAGAAGAAGTGGAAGAAGGAGAAGGAGAAGGTGAAGTCTGGAGGGTGAATCAGAAGAAGCAGAAGAAGGAGAAGGAGAAGGTGAAGTCTGGAGGGAGAAGCAGAAGAAGTAGAAGAAGGAGAAGGAGAAGGTGAAGTCTGGATTGTGAATCAGAAGAAGTAGAAGAAGGAGAAGGAGGAGGTGAAGGCTGGAGGGTGAATCATAAGAAGTAGAAGAAGGAGAAGGAGAAGGTCAAGTCTGGAGGGTGAATCAAAAGGAGCAGAAGAAGGAGAAGGAGAAGGTGAAGTCTGGAGGGTGAATCAGAAGAAGTAGAAGAAGGAGAAGGAGAAGGTGTAGTCTGGAGGATGAATCAGAAGAAGTAGAAGAAGGAGAAGGAGAAGGTGAAGTCTGGAGGGTGAATCAGAAGAAGCAGAATAAGGAGAAGGAGAAGGTGAAGTCTGGAGGGTGAATCAGAAGAAGCAGAAGAAGGAGAAGGAGAAGGTGAAGTCTGGAGGGCGAATCAGAAGAAGTAGAAGAAGGAGAAGGAGAAGGTGAAGTCTGGAGCGTGAAGCAGAAGAAGTAGAAGAAGGAGAAGGAGAAGGTGAAGTCTGGAAGGCGAAGCAGAAGGAGCAGAAGAAGGAGAAGGATAAGGTGAAGTCTGGAGGGTGAAGCAGAAGAAGCAGAAGAAGGAGAAGAAGAAGGTGAAGTCTGGAGGGTGAATCAGAAGAAGTAGAAGAAGGAGAAGGAGAAGGTGAAGTAAGGAGGGTGAAGCAGAAGTAGCAGAAGAAGGAGAAGGAGAAGGTGAAGTCTGGAGGGAGAAGCAGAAGAAGCAGAAGAAGGAGAAGGAGTAGGTGAAGTCTGGAGGGTGAATCAGAAGAAGCAGAAGAAGGAGAAGGAGAAGGTGAAGTCTGGAGGGTGAATCAGAAGAAGTTGAAGAAGGAGAAGGAGAAGGTGAAGTCTGGAGGGTGAATCAGAAGAAGTAGAAGAAGGAGAAGGAGAAGGTGAAGTCTGGAGGGAGAATCAGAAGAAGTGGAAGAAGGAGAAGGAGAAGGTGAAGTCTGGAGGGTGAATCAGAAGAAGCAGAAGAAGGAGAAGGAGAAGGTGAAGTCTGGAGGGAGAAGCAGAAGAAGTAGAAGAAGGAGAAGGAGAAGGTGAAGTCTGGATTGTGAATCAGAAGAAGTAGAAGAAGGAGAAGGAGGAGGTGAAGTCTGGAGGGTGAATCAGAAGAAGTAGAAGAAGGAGAAGGAGAAGGTCAAGTCTGGAGGGTGAATCAAAAGGAGCAGAAGAAGGAGAAGGAGAAGGTGACGTCTGGAGGGTGAATCAGAAGAAGTAGAAGAAGGAGAAGGAGAAGGTGTAGTCTGGAGGATGAATCAGAAGAAGTAGAAGAAGGAGAAGGAGAAGGTGAAGTCTGGAGGGTGAATCAGAAGAAGCAGAATAAGGAGAAGGAGAAGGTGAAGTCTGGAGGGTGAATCAGAAGAAGCAGAAGAAGGAGAAGGAGAAGGTGAAGTCTGGAGGGGGAATCAGAAGAAGTAGAAGAAGGAGAAGGAGAATGTGAAGTCTGGAGGGTGAAGCAGAAGAAGTAGAAGAAGGAGAAGGAGAATGTGAAGTAAGGAGGGTGAAGCAGAAGAAGCAGAAGAAGGAGAAGGAGAAGGTGAAGTCTGGAGGGTGAAGCAGAAGAAGCAGAAGAAGGAGAAGGAGAAGGTGAAGTCTGGAGGGTGAAGCAGAAGAAGCAGAAGAAGGAGAAGGAGAAGGTGAAGTCAGGAGGGTGAATCAGAAGAAGTAGAAGAAGGAAAAGGAGAAGGTGAAGTCTGGAGGGTGAATCAGAAGAAGTAGAAGAAGGAGAAGGAGAAGGTGAAGTCTGGAGGGAGAATCAGAAGAAGTGGAAGAAGGAGAAGGAGAAGGTGAAGTCTGGAGGGTGAATCAGAAGAAGCAGAAGAAGGAGAAGGAGAAGGTGAAGTCTGGAGGGAGAAGCAGAAGAAGTAGAAGAAGGAGAAGGAGAAGGTGAAGTTTGGATTGTGAATCAGAAGAAGTAGAAGAAGGAGAAGGAGGAGTTGAAGTCTGGAGGGTGAATCAGAAGAAGTAGAAGAAGGAGAAGGAGAAGGTCAAGTCTGGAGGGTGAATCAAAAGGAGCAGAAGAAGGAGAAGGAGAAGGTGAAGTCTGGAGGGTGAATCAGAAGAAGTAGAAGAAGGAGAAGGAGAAGGTGTAGTCTGGAGGATGAATCAGAAGAAGTAGAAGAAGGAGAAGGAGAAGGTGAAGTCTGGAGGGTGAATCAGAAGAAGCAGAATAAGGAGAAGGAGAAGGTGAAGTCTGGAGGGTGAATCAGAAGAAGCAGAAGAAGGAGAAGGAGAAGGTGAAGTCTGGAGGGTGAATTAGAAGAAGTAGAAGAAGGAGAAGGAGAAGGTGAAGTCTGGTGGGTGAAGCAGAAGAAGTAGAAGAAGGAGAAGGAGAAGGTGAAGTCTGGAGGGCGAAGCAGAAGAAGCAGAAGAAGGAGAAGGAGAAGGTGAAGTCTGGAGGGTGAAGCAGAAGAAGCAGAAGAAGGAGAAGGAGAAGGTGAAGTCTGGAGGGTGAATCAGAAGAAGTAGAAGAAGGAGAAGGAGAAGGTGAAGTAAGGAGGGTGAAGCAGAAGAAGCAGAAGAAGGAGAAGGAGAAGGTGAAGTCTGGAGGGTGAAGCAGAAGAAGCAGAAGAAGGAGAAGGAGGAGGTGAAGTCTGGAGGGTGAATCAGAAGAAGCAGAAGAAGGAGAAGGAGAAGGTGAAGTCTGGAGGGTGAATCAGAAGAAGTAGAAGAAGGAGAAGGAGAAGGTGAAGTCAGGAGGGTGAAGCAGAAGAAGCAGAAGAAGGAGAAGGAGAAGGTGTAATCTGGAGGGTGAAGCAGAAGAAGCAGAAGAAGGAGAAGGAGAAGGTGAAGTCTGGAGGGTGAAGCAGAAGAAGCAGAAGAAGGAGAAGGAGAAGGTGAAGTCTGGAGTGTGAATCAGAAGAAGTAGAAGAAGGAGAAGGAGAAGGTGAAGTAAGGAGGGTGAAGCAGAAGAAGCAGAAGAAGGAGAAGGAGAAGGTGAAGTCTGGAGGGTGAAGCAGAAGAAGGAGAAGGAGAAGGTGAAGTCTGGAGGGTGAAGCAGAAGAAGCAGAAGAAGGAGAAGGAGAAGGTGAAGTCAGGAGGGTGAATCAGAAGAAGTAGAAGAAGGAAAAGGAGAAGGTGAAGTCCGGAGGGTGAATCAGAAGATGTAGAAGAAGGAGAAGGAGAAGGTGAAGTCTGGAGGGTGAATCAGAAGAAGTGGAAGAAGGAGAAGGAGAAGGTGAAGTCTGGAGGGTGAAGCAGAAGAAGCAGAAGAAGGAGAAGGAGAAGGTGAAGTCTGGAGGGTGAATCAGAAGAAGTAGAAGAAGGAGAAGGAGAAGGTGAAGTCTGGAGGGTGAAGCAGAAGAAGCAGAAGAAGGAGAAGGAGAAGGTGAAGTCTGGAAGGTGAATCAGAAGAAGTAGAAGAAGGAGAAGGAGAAGGTGAAGTCTGGAGGGTGAATCAGAAGAAGCAGAAGAAGGAGAAGGAGAAGATGAAGTCTGGAGGGTGAATCAGAAGAAGCAGAAGAAGGAGAAGGAGAAGGTGAAGTCTGGAGGGTGAATCAGAAGAAGCAGAATAAGGAGAAGGAGAAGGTGAAGTCTGGAGGGTGAATCAGAAGAAGCAGAAGAAGGAGAAGGAGAAGGTGAAGTCTGGAGGGTGAAGCAGAAGAAGTAGAAGAAGGAGAAGGAGAAGGTGAAGTCAGGAGGGTGAATCAGAAGAAACAGACGAAGGAGAAGGAGAAGGTGAAGTCTGGAGGGTGAATCAGAAGAAGCAGAAGAAGGATAAGAAGAAGGTGAAGTCTGGAGGGTGAAGCAGAAGAAGCAGAAGAAGAAGAAGGAGAAGGTGAAGTCTGGAGGGCGAAGCAGAAGAAGCAGAAGAAGGAGAAGGAGAAGGTGAAGTCTGGAGGGTGAAGCAGAAGAAGCAGAAGAAGGAGAAGGAGAAGGTGAAGTCTGGAGGGTGAATCACAAGAAGTAGAAGAAGGAGAAGGAGAAGGTGAAGTAAGGAGGGTGAAGCAGAAGAAGCAGAAGAAGGAGAAGGAGAAGGTGAAGTCTGGAGGGTGAAGCAGAAGAAGCAGAAGAAGGAGAAGGAGAAGGTGAAGTCTGGAGGGTGAAGCAGAAGAAGCAGAAGAAGGAGAAGGAGAAGGTGAAGTCAGGAGGGTGAATCAGAAGAAGTAGAAGAAGGAAAAGAAGAAGGTGAAGTCTGGAGGGTGAATCAGAAGAAGTAGAAGAAGGAGAAGGAGAAGGTGAAGTCAGGAGGGTGAATCAGAAGAAGTAGAAGAAGGAGAAGGAGAAGGTGAAGTCAGGAGGGTGAATCAGAAGAAGCAGAAGAAGGAGAAGGAGAAGGTGAAGACTGGAGGGTGAATCTGAAGAATCAGACGAAGGAGAAGGAGAAGGTGAAGTCTGGAGGGTGAATCAGAAGAAGCAGAAGAAAGAGAAGGAGAAGGTGAAGTCTGGAGGGTGAAGCAGAAGAAGAAGAAGAAGGAGAAGAAGGTGAAGACTGGAGGGTGAATCAGAAGAAGGAGAAGAAGGAGAAGGAGAAGGTGAAGTCTGGAGGGTGAATCAGATGAAGTAGAACAAGGAGACGGAGATGGTGAAGTCTGGAGGGTGAATCAGAAGAAGCAGAAGAAGGAGAAGTAGAAGATGAAGTCTGGAGCGTGAATCAGAAGAAGCAGATGAAGGAGAAGGAGAAGATGAAGTCTGGAGGGTGAATCAGAAGAAGAAGAAGAAGGAGAAGGAGAAGGTGAGGTCTGGAGGGTGAATCAGAAGAAGCAGAAGAAGGAGAAGGAGAAGGTGAAGTCTGGAGGGTGAATCAGAAGAAGCAGAAGAAGGAGAAGGAGAAGGTGAAGTCTGGAGGGTGAATCAGAAGAAGCAGAAGAAGGAGAAGGAGAAGGTGAAGTCAGGAGGGTGAATCAGAAGAAGCAGAAGAAGGAGAAGGAGAAGGTGAAGTTAGGAGGGTGAATCAGAAGAAGCAGAAGAAGGAGAAGGAGAAGGTGAAGTCAGGGGGGTGAAGCAGAAGAAGTAGAAGAAGGAGAAGGAGAAGGTGAAGTCAGGAGGGTGAAGCAGAAGAAGCAGAAGAAGTAGATGGAGACGGTGAAGCCTGGAGGGCGCAGCAGAAGAAGCAGAAGAAGGAGAAGGAGAAGGTGAAGTCCTAAGGGTGAAGCAGAAGAAGCAGAAGAAGGAGAAGGAGAAGGTGAAGTCAGGAGGGTGAAGCAGAAGAAGCAGAAGAAGGAGAAGGAGAAGGTGAAATCTGGAGGGTGAAGCAGAAGAAGCAGAAGAAGGAGAAGGAGAAGGTGAAGTCTGGAGGGCGAAGCAGAAGAAGCAGAAGAAGGAGAAGGAGAAGGTGAAGTCTGGAGGGTGAATCAGAAGAAGTAGAAGAAGGAGAAGGAGAAGGTGAAGTAAGGAGGGTGAAGCAGAAGAAGCAGAAGAAGGAGAAGGAGAAGGTGAAGTCTGGAGGGTGAAGCAGAAGAAGCAGAAGAAGGAGAAGGAGGAGGTGAAGTCTGGAGGGTGAATCAGAAGAAGCAGAAGAAGGAGAAGGAGAAGGTGAAGTCTGGAGGGTGAATCAGAAGAAGTAGAAGAAGGAGAAGGAGAAGGTGAAGTCAGGAGGGTGAAGCAGAAGAAGCAGAAGAAGGAGAAGGAGAAGGTGTAATCTGGAGGGTGAAGCAGAAGAAGCAGAAGAAGGAGAAGGAGAAGGTGAAGTCTGGAGGGTGAAGCAGAAGAAGCAGAAGAAGGAGAAGGAGAAGGTGAAGTCTGGAGTGTGAATCAGAAGAAGTAGAAGAAGGAGAAGGAGAAGGTGAAGTAAGGAGGGTGAAGCAGAAGAAGCAGAAGAAGGAGAAGGAGAAGGTGAAGTCTGGAGGGTGAAGCAGAAGAAGGAGAAGGAGAAGGTGAAGTCTGGAGGGTGAAGCAGAAGAAGCAGAAGAAGGAGAAGGAGAAGGTGAAGTCAGGAGGGTGAATCAGAAGAAGTAGAAGAAGGAAAAGGAGAAGGTGAAGTCCGGAGGGTGAATCAGAAGATGTAGAAGAAGGAGAAGGAGAAGGTGAAGTCTGGAGGGTGAATCAGAAGAAGTGGAAGAAGGAGAAGGAGAAGGTGAAGTCTGGAGGGTGAAGCAGAAGAAGCAGAAGAAGGAGAAGGAGAAGGTGAAGTCTGGAGGGTGAATCAGAAGAAGTAGAAGAAGGAGAAGGAGAAGGTGAAGTCTGGAGGGTGAAGCAGAAGAAGCAGAAGAAGGAGAAGGAGAAGGTGAAGTCTGGAAGGTGAATCAGAAGAAGTAGAAGAAGGAGAAGGAGAAGGTGAAGTCTGGAGGGTGAATCAGAAGAAGCAGAAGAAGGAGAAGGAGAAGATGAAGTCTGGAGGGTGAATCAGAAGAAGCAGAAGAAGGAGAAGGAGAAGGTGAAGTCTGGAGGGTGAATCAGAAGAAGCAGAATAAGGAGAAGGAGAAGGTGAAGTCTGGAGGGTGAATCAGAAGAAGCAGAAGAAGGAGAAGGAGAAGGTGAAGTCTGGAGGGTGAAGCAGAAGAAGTAGAAGAAGGAGAAGGAGAAGGTGAAGTCAGGAGGGTGAATCAGAAGAAACAGACGAAGGAGAAGGAGAAGGTGAAGTCTGGAGGGTGAATCAGAAGAAGCAGAAGAAGGATAAGAAGAAGGTGAAGTCTGGAGGGTGAAGCAGAAGAAGCAGAAGAAGAAGAAGGAGAAGGTGAAGTCTGGAGGGCGAAGCAGAAGAAGCAGAAGAAGGAGAAGGAGAAGGTGAAGTCTGGAGGGTGAAGCAGAAGAAGCAGAAGAAGGAGAAGGAGAAGGTGAAGTCTGGAGGGTGAATCACAAGAAGTAGAAGAAGGAGAAGGAGAAGGTGAAGTAAGGAGGGTGAAGCAGAAGAAGCAGAAGAAGGAGAAGGAGAAGGTGAAGTCTGGAGGGTGAAGCAGAAGAAGCAGAAGAAGGAGAAGGAGAAGGTGAAGTCTGGAGGGTGAAGCAGAAGAAGCAGAAGAAGGAGAAGGAGAAGGTGAAGTCAGGAGGGTGAATCAGAAGAAGTAGAAGAAGGAAAAGAAGAAGGTGAAGTCTGGAGGGTGAATCAGAAGAAGTAGAAGAAGGAGAAGGAGAAGGTGAAGTCAGGAGGGTGAATCAGAAGAAGTAGAAGAAGGAGAAGGAGAAGGTGAAGTCAGGAGGGTGAATCAGAAGAAGCAGAAGAAGGAGAAGGAGAAGGTGAAGACTGGAGGGTGAATCTGAAGAATCAGACGAAGGAGAAGGAGAAGGTGAAGTCTGGAGGGTGAATCAGAAGAAGCAGAAGAAAGAGAAGGAGAAGGTGAAGTCTGGAGGGTGAAGCAGAAGAAGAAGAAGAAGGAGAAGAAGGTGAAGACTGGAGGGTGAATCAGAAGAAGGAGAAGAAGGAGAAGGAGAAGGTGAAGTCTGGAGGGTGAATCAGATGAAGTAGAACAAGGAGACGGAGATGGTGAAGTCTGGAGGGTGAATCAGAAGAAGCAGAAGAAGGAGAAGTAGAAGATGAAGTCTGGAGCGTGAATCAGAAGAAGCAGATGAAGGAGAAGGAGAAGATGAAGTCTGGAGGGTGAATCAGAAGAAGAAGAAGAAGGAGAAGGAGAAGGTGAGGTCTGGAGGGTGAATCAGAAGAAGCAGAAGAAGGAGAAGGAGAAGGTGAAGTCTGGAGGGTGAATCAGAAGAAGCAGAAGAAGGAGAAGGAGAAGGTGAAGTCTGGAGGGTGAATCAGAAGAAGCAGAAGAAGGAGAAGGAGAAGGTGAAGTCAGGAGGGTGAATCAGAAGAAGCAGAAGAAGGAGAAGGAGAAGGTGAAGTTAGGAGGGTGAATCAGAAGAAGCAGAAGAAGGAGAAGGAGAAGGTGAAGTCAGGGGGGTGAAGCAGAAGAAGTAGAAGAAGGAGAAGGAGAAGGTGAAGTCAGGAGGGTGAAGCAGAAGAAGCAGAAGAAGTAGATGGAGACGGTGAAGCCTGGAGGGCGCAGCAGAAGAAGCAGAAGAAGGAGAAGGAGAAGGTGAAGTCCTAAGGGTGAAGCAGAAGAAGCAGAAGAAGGAGAAGGAGAAGGTGAAGTCTGGAGGGTGAATCAGAAGAAGTAGAAGAAGGAGAAGGAGAAGGTGAAGTCAGGAGGGTGAAGCAGAAGAAGCAGAAGAAGGAGAAGGAGAAGGTGAAATCTGGAGGGTGAAGCAGAAGAAGCAGAAGAAGGAGAAGGAGAAGGTGAAGTCTGGAGGGCGAAGCAGAAGAAGCAGAAGAAGGAGAAGGAGAAGGTGAAGTCTGGAGGGTGAAGCAGAAGAAGCAGGAGAAGGAGAAGGAGAAGGTGAAGTCTGGAGGGTGAATCACAAGAAGTAGAAGAAGGAGAAGGAGAAGGTGAAGTAAGGAGGGTGAAGCAGAAGAAGCAGAAGAAGGAGAAGGAGAAGGTGAAGTCTGGAGGGTGAAGCAGAAGAAGCAGAAGAAGGAGAAGGAGAAGGTGAAGTCTGGAGGGTGAAGCAGAAGAAGCAGAAGAAGGAGAAGGAGAAGGTGAAGTCAGGAGGGTGAATCAGAAGAAGTAGAAGAAGGAAAAGGAGAAGGTGAAGTCTGGAGGGTGAATCAGAAGAAGTAGAAGAAGGAGAAGGAGAAGGTGAAGTCTGGAGGGAGAATCAGAAGAAGTGGAAGAAGGAGAAGGAGAAGGTGAAGTCTGGAGGGTGAATCAGAAGAAGCAGAAGAAGGAGAAGGAGAAGGTGAAGTCTGGAGGGAGAAGCAGAAGAAGTAGAAGAAGGAGAAGGAGAAGGTGAAGTCTGGATTGTGAATCAGAAGAAGTAGAAGAAGGAGAAGGAGGAGGTGAAGTCTGGAGGGTGAATCAGAAGAAGTAGAAGAAGGAGAAGGAGAAGGTCAAGTCTGGAGGGTGAATCAAAAGGAGCAGAAGAAGGAGAAGGAGAAGGTGACGTCTGGAGGGTGAATCAGAAGAAGTAGAAGAAGGAGAAGGAGAAGGTGTAGTCTGGAGGATGAATCAGAAGAAGTAGAAGAAGGAGAAGGAGAAGGTGAAGTCTGGAGGGTGAATCAGAAGAAGCAGAATAAGGAGAAGGAGAAGGTGAAGTCTGGAGGGTGAATCAGAAGAAGCAGAAGAAGGAGAAGGAGAAGGTGAAGTCTGGAGGGGGAATCAGAAGAAGTAGAAGAAGGAGAAGGAGAATGTGAAGTCTGGAGGGTGAAGCAGAAGAAGTAGAAGAAGGAGAAGGAGAAGGTGAAGTCTGGAGGGCGAAGCAGAAGAAGCAGAAGAAGGAGAAGGAGAAGGTGAAGTCTGGAGGGTGAAGCAGAAGAAGCAGAAGAAGGAGAAGGAGAAGGTGAAGTCTGGAGGGTGAATCAGAAGAAGTAGAAGAAGGAGAAGGAGAAGGTGAAGTAAGGAGGGTGAAGCAGAAGAAGCAGAAGAAGGAGAAGGAGAAGGTGAAGTCTGGAGGGTGAAGCAGAAGAAGCAGAAGAAGGAGAAGGAGGTGAAGTCTGGAGGGTGAATCAGAAGAAGCAGAAGAAGGAGAAGGAGAAGGTGAAGTCTGGAGGGTGAATCAGAAGAAGTAGAAGAAGGAGAAGGAGAAGGTGAAGTCAGGAGGGTGAAGCAGAAGAAGCAGAAGAAGGAGAAGGAGAAGGTGAAATCTGGAGGGTGAAGCAGAAGAAGCAGAAGAAGGAGAAGGAGAAGGTGAAGTCTGGAGGGTGAAGCAGAAGAAGCAGAAGAAGGAGAAGGAGAAGGTGAAGACTGGAGGGTGAATCAGAAGAAGTAGAAGAAGGAGAAGGAGAAGGTGAAGTAAGGAGGGTGAAGCAGAAGAAGCAGAAGAAGGAGAAGGAGAAGGTGAAGTCTGGAGGGTGAATCAGAAGAAGTAGAAGAAGGAGAAGGAGAAGGTGAAGTCTGGAGGGTGAAGCAGAAGAAGCAGAAGAAGGAGAAGGAGAAGGTGAAGTCCGGAAGGTGAATCAGAAGAAGTAGAAGAAGGAGAAGGAGAAGGTGAAGTCTGGAGGGTGAATCAGAAGAAGCAGAAGAAGGAGAAGGAGAAGATGAAGTCTGGAGGGTGAATCAGAAGAAGCAGAAGAAGGAGAAGGAGAAGGTGAAGTCTGGAGGGTGAATCAGAAGAAGCAGAATAAGGAGAAGGAGAAGGTGAAGTCTGGAGGGTGAATCAGAAGAAGCAGAAGAAGGAGAAGGAGAAGGTGAAGTCTGGAGGGTGAATCAGAAGAAGTAGAAGAAGGAGAAGGAGAAGGTGAAGTCTGGAGGGTGAAGCAGAAGAAGTAGAAGAAGGAGAAGGAGAAGGTGAAGTCAGGAGGGTGAATCAGAAGAAGTAGAAGAAGGAGAAGGAGAAGGTGAAGTCAGGAGGGTGAATCAGAAGAAGCAGAAGAAGGAGAAGGAGAAGGTGAAGTCTGGAGGGTGAATCAGAAGAATCAGACGAAGGAGAAGGAGAAGGTGAAGTCTGGAGGGTGAATCAGAAGAAGCAGAAGAAGGATAAGAAGAAGGTGAAGTCTGGAGGGTGAAGCAGAAGAAGCAGAAGAAGGAGAAGGAGAAGGTGAAGTCTGGAGGGCGAAGCAGAAGAAGCAGAAGAAGGAGAAGGAGAAGGTGAAGTCTGGAGGGTGAAGCAGAAGAAGCAGAAGAAGGAGAAGGAGAAGGTGAAGTCTGGAGGGTGAATCACAAGAAGTAGAAGAAGGAGAAGGAGAAGATGAAGTAAGGAGGGTGAAGCAGAAGAAGCAGAAGAAGGAGAAGGAGAAGGTGAAGTCTGGAGGGTGAAGCAGAAGAAGCAGAAGAAGGAGAAGGAGAAGGTGAAGTCTGGAGGGTGAAGCAGAAGAAGCAGAAGAAGGAGAAGGAGAAGGTGAAGTCAGGAGGGTGAATCAGAAGAAGTAGAAGAAGGAAAAGAAGAAGGTGAAGTCTGGAGGGTGAATCAGAAGAAGTAGAAGAAGGAGAAGGAGAAGGTGAAGTCTGGAGGGTGAATAAGAAGAAGTGGAAGAAGGAGAAGGAGAAGTTGAAGTCTGGAGGGTGAATCAGAAGAAGCAGAAGAAGGAGAAGGAGAAGGTGAAGTCTGGAGGGAGAAGCAGAAGAAGTAGAAGAAGGAGAAGGAGAAGGTGAAGTCTGGATTGTGAATCAGAAGAAGTAGAAGAAGGAGAAGGAGGAGGTGAAGTCTGGAGGGTGAATCAGAAGAATTAGAAGAAGGAGAAGGAGAAGGTCAAGTCTGGAGGGTGAATCAAAAGGAGCAGAAGAAGGAGAAGGAGAAGGTGAAGTCTGGAGGGTGAATCAGAAGAAGTAGAAGAAGGAGAAGGAGAAGGTGTAGTCTGGAGGATGAATCAGAAGAAGTAGAAGAAGGAGAAGGAGAAGGTGAAGTCTGGAGGGTGAATCAGAAGAAGCAGAATAAGGAGAAGGAGAAGGTGAAGTCTGGAGGGTGAATCAGAAGAAGCAGAAGAAGGAGAAGGAGAAGGTGAAGTCTGGAGGGTGAATCAGAAGAAGTAGAAGAAGGAGAAGGAGAAGGTGAAGTCTGGAGGGTGAAGCAGAAGAAGTAGAAGAAGGAGAAGGAGAAGGTGAAGTCTGGAGGGCGAAGCAGAAGAAGCAGAAGAAGGAGAAGGAGAAGGTGAAGTCTGGAGGGTGAAGCAGAAGAAGCAGAAGAAGGAGAAGGAGAAGGTGAAGTCTGGAGGGTGAATCAGAAGAAGTAGAAGAAGGAGAAGGAGAAGGTGAAGTAAGGAGGGTGAAGCAGAAGAAGCAGAAGAAGGAGAAGGAGAAGGTGAAGTCTGGAGGGTGAAGCAGAAGAAGCAGAAGAAGGAGAAGGAGGAGGTGAAGTCTGGAGGGTGAATCAGAAGAAGCAGAAGAAGGAGAAGGAGAAGGTGAAGTCTGGAGGGTGAATCAGAAGAAGTAGAAGAAGGAGAAGGAGAAGGTGAAGTCAGGAGGGTGAAGCAGAAGAAGCAGAAGAAGGAGAAGGAGAAGGTGAAATCTGGAGGGTGAAGCAGAAGAAGCAGAAGAAGGAGAAGGAGAAGGTGAAGTCTGGAGGGTGAAGCAGAAGAAGCAGAAGAAGGAGAAGGAGAAGGTGAAGTCTGGAGGGTGAATCAGAAGAAGTAGAAGAAGGAGAAGGAGAAGGTGAAGTAAGGAGGGTGAAGCAGAAGAAGCAGAAGAAGGAGAAGGAGAAGGTGAAGTCTGGAGGGTGAAGCAGAAGAAGGAGAAGGAGAAGGTGAAGTCTGGAGGGTGAAGCAGAAGAGGCAGAAGAAGGAGAAGGAGAATGTGGAGTCAGGAGGGTGAATCAGAAGAAGTAGAAGAAGGAAAAGGAGAAGGTGAAGTCCGGAGGGTGAATCAGAAGATGTAGAAGAAGGAGAAGGAGAAGGTGAAGTCTGGAGGGTGAATCAGAAGAAGTGGAAGAAGGAGAAGGAGAAGGTGAAGTCTGGAGGGTGAAGCAGAAGAAGCAGAAGAAGGAGAAGGAGAAGGTGAAGTCTGGAGGGTGAATCAGAAGAAGTAGAAGAAGGAGAAGGAGAAGGTGAAGTCTGGAGGGTGAAGCAGAAGAAGCAGAAGAAGGAGAAGGAGAAGGTGAAGACTGGAAGGTGAATCAGAAGAAGTAGAAGAAGGAGAAGGAGAAGGTGAAGTCTGGAGGGTGATTCAGAAGAAGCAGAAGAAGGAGAAGGAGAAGATGAAGTCTGGAGGGTGAATCAGAAGAAGCAGAAGAAGGAGAAGGAGAAGGTGAAGTCTGGAGGGTGAATCAGAAGAAGCAGAATAAGGAGAAGGAGAAGGTGAAGTCTGGAGGGTGAATCAGAAGAAGCAGAAGAAGGAGAAGGAGAAGGTGAAGTCTGGAGGGTGAATCAGAAGAAGTAGAAGAAGGAGAAGGAGAAGGTGAAGTCTGGAGGGTGAAGCAGAAGAAGTAGAAGAAGGAGAAGGAGAAGGTGAAGTCAGAAGGGTGAATCAGAAGAAGTAGAAGAAGGAGAAGGAGAAGGTGAAGTCAGGAGGGTGAATCAGAAGAAGCAGAAGAAGGAGAAGGAGAAGGTGAAGTCTGGAGGGTGAATCAGAAGAATCAGACGAAGGAGAAGGAGAAGGTGAAGTCTGGAGGGTGAATCAGAAGAAGCAGAAGAAAGAGAAGGAGAAGGTGAAGTCTGGAGGGTGAAGCAGAAGAAGCAGAAGAAGGAGAAGAAGGTGAAGACTGGAGGGTGAATCAGAAGAAGGAGAAGAAGGAGAAGGAGAAGGTGAAGTCTGGAGGGTGAATCAGAAGAAGTCGAAGAAGGAGAAGGAGATGGTGAAGTCTGGAGGGTGAATCAGAAGAAGCAGAAGAAGGAGAAGTAGAAGATGAAGTCTGGAGCGTGAATCAGAAGAAGCAGAAGAAGGAGAAGGAGAAGATGAAGTCTGGAGGGTGAATCAGAAGAAGTAGAAGAAGGAGAAGGAGAAGGTGAGGTCTGGTGGGTGAATCAGAAGAAGCAGAAGAAGGAGAAGGAGAAGGTGAAGTCTGGAGGGTGAATCAGAAGAAGCAGAAGAAGGAGAAGGAGAAGGTGGAGTCTGGAGGGTGAATCAGAAGAAGCAGAAGAAGGAGAAGGAGAAGGTGAAGTCAGGAGGGTGAATCAGAAGAAGCAGAAGAAGGAGAAGGAGAAGGTGAAGTTAGGAGGGTGAATCAGAAGAAGCAGAAGAAGGAGAAGGAGAAGGTGAAGTCAGGGGGGTGAAGCAGAAGAAGTAGAAGAAGGAGAAGGAGAAGGTGAAGTCAGGAGGGTGAAGCAGAAGAAGCAGAAGAAGGAGAAGGAGAAGGTGAAGTCAGGAGGGTGAAGCAGAAGAAGCAGAAGAAGGAGATGGAGACGGTGAAGCCTGGAGGGCGCAGCAGAAGAAGCAGAAGGAGGAGAAGGAGAAGGTGAAGTCCTAAGGGTGAAGCAGAAGAAGCAGAAGAAGGAGAAGGAGAAGGTGAAGTCTGGAGGGTGAATCAGAAGAAGTAGAAGAAGGAGAAGGAGAAGGTGAAGTCAGGAGGGTGAAGCAGAAGAAGGAGAAGGAGAAGGTGAAATCTGGAGGGTGAAGCAGAAGAAGCAGAAGCAGGAGAAGGAGAAGGTGAAGTCTGGAGGGCGAAGCAGAAGAAGCAGTAGAAGGAGAAGGAGAAGGTGAAGTCTGGAGGGTGAAGCAGAAGAAGCAGAAGAAGGAGAAGGAGAAGGTGAAGTCTGGAGGGTGAATCACAAGAAGTAGAAGAAGGAGAAGTAGAAGGTGAAGTAAGGAGGGTGAAGCAGAAGAAGCAGAAGAAGGAGAAGGAGAAGGTGAAGTCCGGAGGGTGAAGCAGAAGAAGCAGAAGAAGGAGAAGGAGAAGGTGAAGTCTGGAGGGTGAAGCAGAAGAAGCAGAAGAAGGAGAAGGAGAAGGTGAAGTCAGGAGGGTGAATCAGAAGAAGTAGAAGAAGGAAAAGGAGAAGGTGAAGTCTGGAGGGTGAATCAGAAGAAGTAGAAGAAGGAGAAGGAGAAGGTGAAGTCTGGAGGGTGAATCAGAAGAAGTGGAAGAAGGAGAAGGAGAAGGTGAAGTCTGGAGGGTGAATCAGAAGAAGCAGAAGAAGGAGAAGGAGAAGGTGAAGTCTGGAGGGAGAAGCAGAAGAAGTAGAAGAAGGAGAAGGAGAAGGTAAAGTCTGGATTGTGAATCAGAAGAAGTAGAAGAAGGAGAAGGAGGAGGTGATGTCTGGAGGGTGAATCAGAAGAAGTAGAAGAAGGAGAAGGAGAAGGTCAAGTCTGGAGGGTGAATCAAAAGGAGCAGAAGTAGGAGAAGGAGAAGGTGAAGTCTGGAGGGTGAATCAGAAGAAGTAGAAGAAGGAGAAGGAGAAGGTGTAGTCTGGAGGATGAATCAGAAGAAGTAGAAGAAGGAGAAGGAGAAGGTGAAGTCTGGAGGGTGAATCAGAAGAAGCAGAATAAGGAGAAGGAGAAGGTGAAGTCTGGAGGGTGAATCAGAAGAAGCAGAAGAAGGAGAAGGAGAAGGTGAAGTCTGGAGGGTGAATCAGAAGAAGTAGAAGAAGGAGAAGGAGAAGGTGAAGTCTGGAGCGTGAAGCAGAAGAAGTAGAAGAAGGAGAAGGAGAAGGTGAAGTCTGGAGGGCGAAGCAGAAGAAGCAGAAGAAGGAGAAGGAGAAGGTGAAGTCTGGAGGGTGAAGCAGAAGAAGCAGAAGAAGGAGAAGGAGAAGGTGAAGTCTGGAGGGTGAATCAGAAGAAGTAGAAGAAGGAGAAGTAGAAGGTGAAGTAAGGAGGGTGAAGCAGAAGAAGCAGAAGAAGGAGAAGGAGAAGGTGAGGTCTGGAGGGTGAAGCAGAAGAAGCAGAAGAAGGAGAAGGAGGAGGTGAAGTCTGGAGGGTGAATCAGAAGAAGCAGAAGAAGGAGAAGGAGAAGGTGAAGTCTGGAGGGTGAATCAGAAGAAGTTGAAGAAGGAGAAGGAGAAGGTGAAGTCTGGTGGGTGAATCAGAAGAAGCAGAATAAGGAGAAGGAGAAGGTGAAGTCTGGAGGGTGAATCAGAAGAAGCAGAAGAAGGAGAAGGAGAAGGTGAAGTCTGGAGGGTGAATCAGAAGAAGTAGAAGAAGGAGAAGGAGAAGGTGAAGTCTGGAGGGTGAAGCGGTAGAAGTAGAAGAAGTAGAAGGAGAAGGCGAAGTCTGGAGGGTGAATCAGAAGAAGCAGAAGAAGGAGAAGGAGAAGGTGAAGTCTGGAGGGTGAATCAGAAGAAGTAGAAGAAGGAGAAGGAGAAGGCGAAGTCTGGAGGGTGAAACAGAAGAAGTTGAAGAAGGAGAAGGAGAAGGTGAAGACTGGAGGTTGAATCAGAAGAAGTAGAAGAAGGAGAAGGAGAAGGTGAAGTCTGGAGGGTGAATCAGAAGAAGTAGAAGAAGGAGAAGGAGAAGGCGAAGTCTGGAGATTGAATCAGAAGAAGCAGAAGAAGGAGAAGGAGAAGGTGAAGTCTGGAGGGTGAATCAGAAGAAGCAGAAGAAGGAGAAGGAGAAGATGAAGTCTGGAGGGTGAATCAGAAGAATTAGAAGAAGGAGAAGGAGAAGTTGAGGTCTGGAGGGTGAATCAGAAGAAGCAGAAGAAGGAGAAGGAGAAGGTGAAGTCTGAAGGGTGAACCAGAAGAAGCAGAAGAAGGAGAAGGAGAAGGTGAAGTCTGGAGGGTGTATCAGAAGAAGCAGAAGAAGGAGAAGTAGAAGGTGAAGTCTGGAGGGTGAATCAGAAGAAGTAGAAGAAGGAGAAGGAGAAGGTGAAGTCTGGAGGGTGAATCAGAAGAAGTAGAACAAGGAGAAGGAGAAGTTGAAGTCTGGAGGGTGCATCAGAAGAAGCAGAAGAAGGAGAAGGAGAAGGTGAAGTCTGGAGGGTGAATCAGAAGAATCAGAAGAAGGAGAAGGAGGAGGTGAAGTCTGGAGGGTGAATCAGAAGAAGCAGAAGAAGGAGAAGGAGGAGGTGAAGTCTGGAGGGTGAATCAGAAGAAGTAGAAGAAGGAGAAGTAGAAGGTGAAGTAAGGAGGGTGAAGCAGAAGAAGCAGAAGAAGGAGAAGGAGAAGGTGAAGTCTGGAGGGTGAAGCAGAAGAAGCAGAAGAAGGAGAAGGAGGAGGTGAAGTCTGGAGGGTGAATCAGAAGAAGCAGAAGAAGGAGAAGGAGAAGGTGAAGTCTGGAGGGTGAATCAGAAGAAGTTGAAGAAGGAGAAGGAGAAGGTGAAGTCTGGAGGGTGAATCAGAAGAAGCAGAATAAGGAGAAGGAGAAGGTGAAGTCTGGAGGGTGAATCAGAAGAAGCAGAAGAAGGAGAAGGAGAAGGTGAAGTCTGGAGGGTGAATCAGAAGAAGTAGAAGAAGGAGAAGGAGAAGGTGAAGTCTGGAGGGTGAAGCGGAAGAAGTAGAAGAAGGAGAAGGAGAAGGCGAAGTCTGGAGGGTGAATCAGAAGAAGTTGAAGAAGGAGAAGGAGAAGGTGAAGACTGGAGGTTGAATCAGAAGAAGTAGAAGAAGGAGAAGGAGAAGGTGAAGTCTGGAGGGTGAATCAGAAGAAGTAGAAGAAGGAGAAGGAGAAGGCGAAGTCTGGAGGGTGAATCAGAAGAAGCAGAAGAAGGAGAAGGAGAAGGTGAAGTCTGGAGGGTGAATCAGAAGAAGTAGAAGAAGGAGAAGGAGAAGATGAAGTCTGGAGGGTGAATCAGAAGAATTAGAAGAAGGAGAAGGAGAAGTTGAGGTCTGGAGGGTGAATCAGAAGAAGCAGAAGAAGGAGAAGGAAAAGGTGAAGTCTGAAGGGTGAACCAGAAGAAGCAGAAGAAGGAGAAGGAGAAGGTGAAGTCTGGAGGGTGTATCAGAAGAAGCAGAAGAAGGAGAAGGAGAAGGTGAAGTCTGGAGGGTGAATCAGAAGAAGCAGAAGAAGGAGAAGGAGAAGGTGAAGTCTGGAGGGTGAATCAGAAGAAGTAGAAGAAGGAGAAGGAGAAGGTGAAGTCTGGAGGGTGAATCAGAAGAAGTAGAACAAGGAGAAGGAGAAGTTGAAGTCTGGAGGGTGCATCAGAAGAAGCAGAAGAAGGAGAAGGAGAAGGTGAAGTTTGGAGGGTGAATCAGAAGAAGCAGAAGAAGGAGAAGGAGAAGATGAAGTCTGGAGGGTGAATCAGAATAAGTAGAAGAAGGAGAAGGAGAAGGTGAAGTCTGGAGGGTGAATCAGAAGAAGCAGAAGAAGGGGAAGGAGAAGTTGAAGTCTGAAGAGTGAATCAGAAGAAGCAGAAGAAGGAGAAGGAGAAGGTGAAGTCTGGAGGGTGAATCAGAAGAAGCAGAATAAGGAGAAGGAGAAGGTGAAGTCTGGAGGGTGAATCAGAAGAAGCAGAAGAAGGAGAAGGAGAAGGTGAAGTCAGGAGGGTGAATCAGAAGAAGCAGAAGAAGGAGAAGGAGAAGGTGAAGTCTGGAGTGTGAATCAGAAGAATCAGAAGAAGGAGAAGGAGAAGGTGAAGTCTGGAGGGTGAATCAGAAGAAGCAGAAGAAAGAGAAGGAGAAGGTGAAGTCTAGAGGGTGAAGCAGAAGAAGCAGAAGAAGGAGAAGTAGAAGGTGAAGACTGGAGGGTGAATCAGAAGAAGTAGAAGGAGAAGGAGAAGGTGAAGTCTGGAGGGTGAATCAGAAGAGGTAGAAGAAGGAGAAGGAGAAGGTGAAGTCTGGAGGGTGAATCAGAAGAAGTAGAAGAAGGAGAAGGAGATGGTGAAGTCTGGAGGGTGAATCAGAAGAAGTAGAAGAAGGAGAAGGAGAAGGTGAAGTCAGGAGGGTGAATCAGAAGAAGCAGAAGAAGGAGAAGGAGAAGGTGAAGTTAGGAGGGTGAATCAGAAGAAGCAGAAGAAGGAGAAGGAGAAGGTGAAGTCAGGGGGGTGAAGCAGAAAAAGTAGAAGAAGGAGAAGGAGAAGGCGAAGTCAGGAAGGTGAAGCAGAAGAAGCAGAAGAAGGAGAAGGAGAAGGTGAAGTCTGGCGGGCGCAGCAGAAGAAGCAGAAGAAGGAGAAGGTGAAGGTGAAGTCTGGAGGGTGAAGCAGAAGAAGCAGAAGAAGGAGAAGGAGAAGGTGAAGTCTGGAGGGTGAATCAGAAGAAGTAGAAGAAGGAGAAGGAGAAGGTGAAGTCAGGAGGGTGAAGCAGAAGAAGCAGAAGAAGGAGAAGGAGAAGGTGATGTCTGGAGGGTGAAGCAGAAGAAGCAGAAGAAGGAGAAGGAGAAGGTGAAGTCTGGAGGGCGAAGCAGAAGAAGTAGAAGAAGGAGAAGGAGAAGGTGAAGTCTGGATGGTGAAGCAGAAGAAGCAGAAGAAGGAGAAGGAGAAGGTGAAGTCTGGAGGGTGAATCAGAAGAAGTAGAAGAAGGAGAAGGAGAAGGTGAAGTCAGGAGGGTGAAGCAGAAGAAGCAGAAGAAGGAGAAGGAGAAGGTGAAGTCTGGAGGGTGAAACAGAAGAAGCAGAAGAAGGAGAAGGAGAAGGTGAAGTCTGGAGGGTGAAGCAGAAGAAGCAGAAGAAGGAGAAGGAGAAGGTGAAGTCAGGAGGGTGAATCAGAAGAAGTAGAAGAAGGAGAAGGAGAAGGTGAAGTCTGGAGGGTGAATCAGAAGAAGTAGAAGAAGGAGAAGGAGAAGGTGAAGTCTGGAGGTTGAATCAGAAGAAGTAGAAGAAGAAGAAGGAGAAGGGGAAGTCTGGAGGGTGAATCAGAAGAAGCAGAAGAAGGAGAAGGAGAAGGTGAAGTCAGGAGGGTGAATCAGAAGAAGCAGAAGAAGGAGAAGGAGAAGGTGAAGTTAGGAGGGTGAATCAGAAGAAGCAGAAGAAGGAGAAGGAGAAGGTGAAGTCAGGGGGGTGAAGCAGAAGAAGTAGAAGAAGGAGAAGGAGAAGGTGAAGTCAGGAGGGTGAAGCAGAAGAAGCAGAAGAAGGAGAAGGAGAAGGTGAAGTCAGGAGGGTGAAGCAGAAGAAGCAGAAGAAGGAGATGGAGACGGTGAAGCCTGGAGGGCGCAGCAGAAGAAGCAGAAGGAGGAGAAGGAGAAGGTGAAGTCCTAAGGGTGAAGCAGAAGAAGCAGAAGAAGGAGAAGGAGAAGGTGAAGTCTGGAGGGTGAATCAGAAGAAGTAGAAGAAGGAGAAGGAGAAGGTGAAGTCAGGAGGGTGAAGCAGAAGAGGCAGAAGAAGGAGAAGGAGAAGGTGAAATCTGGAGGGTGAAGCAGAAGAAGCAGAAGAAGGAGAAGGAGAAGGTGAAGTCTGGAGGGCGAAGCAGAAGAAGGAGAAGGAGAAGGTGAAGTCTGGAGGGTGAAGCAGAAGAAGCAGAAGAAGGAGAAGGAGAAGGTGAAGTCTGGAGGGTGAATCACAAGAAGTAGAAGAAGGAGAAGGAGAAGCTGAAGTAAGGAGGGTGAAGCAGAAGAAGCAGAAGAAGGAGAAGGAGAAGGTGAAGTCTGGAGGGTGAAGCAGAAGAAGCAGA
Organism: Somniosus microcephalus; assembly: GCF_052327205.1. NCBI lineage: Eukaryota > Metazoa > Chordata > Chondrichthyes > Squaliformes > Somniosidae > Somniosus > Somniosus microcephalus. The sequence goes on along the minus strand of NW_028225308.1, from coordinate 522,429 downwards.
AGAAGGAGAAGGAGAAGGTGAAGTCTGGAGGGTGAAGCAGAAGAAGCAGAAGAAGGAGAAGGAGAAGGTGAAGTCAGGAGGGTGAATCAGAAGAAGTAGAAGAAGGAAAAGGAGAAGGTGAAGTCTGGAGGGGGAATCAGAAGAAGTAGAAGAAGGAGAAGGAGAAGGTGAAGTCTGGAGGGTGAATCAGAAGAAGTGGAAGAAGGAGAAGGAGAAGGTGAAGTCTGGAGGGTGAATCAGAAGAAGCAGAAGAAGGAGAAGGAGAAGGTGAAGTCTGGAGGGAGAAGCAGAAGAAGTAGAAGAAGGAGAAGGAGAAGGTGAAGTCTGGATTGTGAATCAGAAGAAGTAGAAGAAGGAGAAGGAGGAGGTGAAGGCTGGAGGGTGAATCATAAGAAGTAGAAGAAGGAGAAGGAGAAGGTCAAGTCTGGAGGGTGAATCAAAAGGAGCAGAAGAAGGAGAAGGAGAAGGTGAAGTCTGGAGGGTGAATCAGAAGAAGTAGAAGAAGGAGAAGGAGAAGGTGTAGTCTGGAGGATGAATCAGAAGAAGTAGAAGAAGGAGAAGGAGAAGGTGAAGTCTGGAGGGTGAATCAGAAGAAGCAGAATAAGGAGAAGGAGAAGGTGAAGTCTGGAGGGTGAATCAGAAGAAGCAGAAGAAGGAGAAGGAGAAGGTGAAGTCTGGAGGGCGAATCAGAAGAAGTAGAAGAAGGAGAAGGAGAAGGTGAAGTCTGGAGCGTGAAGCAGAAGAAGTAGAAGAAGGAGAAGGAGAAGGTGAAGTCTGGAAGGCGAAGCAGAAGGAGCAGAAGAAGGAGAAGGATAAGGTGAAGTCTGGAGGGTGAAGCAGAAGAAGCAGAAGAAGGAGAAGAAGAAGGTGAAGTCTGGAGGGTGAATCAGAAGAAGTAGAAGAAGGAGAAGGAGAAGGTGAAGTAAGGAGGGTGAAGCAGAAGTAGCAGAAGAAGGAGAAGGAGAAGGTGAAGTCTGGAGGGAGAAGCAGAAGAAGCAGAAGAAGGAGAAGGAGTAGGTGAAGTCTGGAGGGTGAATCAGAAGAAGCAGAAGAAGGAGAAGGAGAAGGTGAAGTCTGGAGGGTGAATCAGAAGAAGTTGAAGAAGGAGAAGGAGAAGGTGAAGTCTGGAGGGTGAATCAGAAGAAGCAGAATAAGGAGAAGGAGAAGGTGAAGTCTGGAGGGTGAATCAGAAGAAGCAGAAGAAGGAGAAGGTGAAGTCTGGAGGGTGAATCAGAAGAAGTAGAAGAAGGAGAAGGAGAAGGTGAAGTCTGGAGGGTGAAGCGGAAGAAGTAGAAGAAGGAGAAGGAGAAGGCGAAGTCTGGAGGGTGAATCAGAAGAAGCAGAAGAAGGAGAAGGAGAAGGTGAAGTCTGGAGGGTGAATCAGAAGAAGTAGAAGAAGGAGAAGGACAAGGCGAAGTCTGGAGGGTGAATCAGAAGAAGCAGAAGAAGGAGAAGGAAAAGGTGAAGTCTGGAGGGTGAATCAGAAGAAGCAGAAGAAGGGGAAGGAGAAGGTGAAGTCTGAAGAGTGAATCAGAAGAAGCAGAAGAAGGAGAAGGAGAAGGGGAAGTCTGGAGGGTGAATCAGAAGAAGCAGAATAAGGAGAAGGAGAAGGTGAAGTCTGGAGGGTGAATCAGAAGAAGCAGAAGAAGGAGAAGGAGAAGGTGAAGTCTGGAGGGTGAATCAGAAGAAGCAGAATAAGGAGAAGGAGAAGGTGAAGTCTGGAGGGTGAATCAGAAGAAGCAGAAGAAGGAGAAGGAGAAGGTGAAGTCTGGAGGGAGAAGCAGAAGAAGTAGAAGAAGGAGAAGGAGAAGGTGAAGTCAGGAGGGTGAATCAGAAGAAGCAGAAGAAGGAGAAGGAGAAGGTGAAGTCTGGAGTGTGAATCAGAAGAATCAGAAGAAGGAGAAGGAGAAGGTGAAGTCTGGAGGGTGAATCAGAAGAAGCAGAAGAAAGAGAAGGAGAAGGTGAAGTCTAGAGGGTGAAGCAGAAGAAGCAGAAGAAGGAGAAGGAGAAGGTGAAGTCAGGAGGGTGAATCAGAAGAAGTAGAAGAAGGAAAAGGAGAAGGTGAAGTCTGGAGGGTGAATCAGAAGAAGTAGAAGAAGGAGAAGGAGAAGGTGAAGTCTGGAGGGTGAATCAGAAGAAGTGGAAGAAGGAGAAGGAGAAGGTGAAGTCTGGAGGGTGAATCAGAAGAAGCAGAAGAAGGAGAAGGAGAAGGTGAAGTCTGGAGGGAGAAGCAGAAGAAGTAGAAGAAGGAGAAGGGGAAGGTGAAGTCTGGATTGTGAATCAGAAGAAGTAGAAGAAGGAGAAGGAGGAGGTGAAGTCTGGAGGGTGAATCAGAAGAAGTAGAAGAAGGAGAAGGAGAAGGTCAAGTCTGGAGGGTGAATCAAAAGGAGCAGAAGAAGGAGAAGGAGAAGGTGAAGTCTGGAGGGTGAATCAGAAGAAGTAGAAGAAGGAGAAGGAGAAGGTGAAGTCTGGAGGGTGAAGCAGAAGAAGTAGAAGAAGGAGAAGGAGAAGGTGAAGTCATGAGGGTGAATCAGAAGAAGTAGAAGAAGGAGAAGGAGAAGGTGAAGTCAGGAGGGTGAATCAGAAGAAGCAGAAGAAGGAGAAGGAGAAGGTGAAGTCTGGAGTGTGAATCAGAAGAATCAGAAGAAGGAGAAGGAGAAGGTGAAGTCTGGAGGGTGAATCAGAAGAAGCAGAAGAAAGAGAAGGAGAAGGTGAAGTCTAGAGGGTGAAGCAGAAGAAGCAGAAGAAGGAGAAGGAGAAGGTGAAGTCTGGAGGGTGAATCAGAAGAAGTAGAAGAAGGAGAAGGAGAAGGTGAAGTCTGGAGGGTGAATCAGAAGAAGTGGAAGAAGGAGAAGGAGAAGGTGAAGTCTGGAGGGTGAATCAGAAGAAGCAGAAGAAGGAGAAGGAGAAGGTGAAGTCTGGAGGGAGAAGCAGAAGAAGTAGAAGAAGGAGAAGGAGAAGGTGAAGTCTGGATTGTGAATCAGAAGAAGTAGAAGAAGGAGAAGGAGGAGGTGAAGTCTGGAGGGTGAATCAGAAGAAGTAGGAGAAGGAGAAGGTCAAGTCTGGAGGGTGAATCAAAAGGAGCAGAAGAAGGAGAAGGAGAAGGTGAAGTCTGGAGGGTGAATCAGAAGAAGTAGAAGAAGGAGAAGGAGAAGGTGTAGTCTGGAGGATGAATCAGAAGAAGTAGAAGAAGGAGAAGGAGAAGGTGAAGTCTGGAGGGTGAATCAGAAGAAGCAGAATAAGGAGAAGGAGAAGGTGAAGTCTGGAGGGTGAATCAGAAGAAGCAGAAGAAGGAGAAAGAGAAGGTGAAGTCTGGAGGGTGAATCAGAAGAAGTAGAAGAAGGAGAAGGAGAAGGTGAAGTCTGGAGGGTGAATCAGAAGAAGCAGAAGAAGGAGAAGGAGAAGGTGAAGTCTGGAGGGTGAATCAGAAGAAGTTGAAGAAGGAGAAGGAGAAGGTGAAGTCTGGAGGGTGAATCAGAAGAAGTAGAAGAAGGAGAAGGAGAAGGTGAAGTCTGGAGGGTGAATCAGAAGAAGCAGAAGAAGGAGAAGGAGAAGGTGAAGTCTGGAGGGTGAATCAGAAGAAGTTGAAGAAGGAGAAGGAGAAGGTGAAGTCTGGAGGGTGAATCAGAAGAAGCAGAATAAGGAGAAGGAGAAGGTGAAGTCTGGAGGGTGAATCAGAAGAAGCAGAAGAAGGAGAAGGAGAAGGTGAAGTCTGGAGGGTGAATCAGAAGAAGTAGAAGAAGGAGAAGGAGAAGGTGAAGTCTGGAGGGTGAAGCGGAAGAAGTAGAAGAAGGAGAAGGAGAAGGCGAAGTCTGGAGGGTGAATCAGAAGAAGCAGAAGAAGGAGAAGGAGAAGGTGAAGTCTGGAGGGTGAATCAGAAGAAGTAGAAGAAGGAGAAGGAGAAGGCGAAGTCTGGAGGGTGAATCAGAAGAAGTTGAAGAAGGAGAAGGAGAAGGTGAAGACTGGAGGTTGAATCAGAAGAAGTAGAAGAAGGAGAAGGTGAAGGTGGAGTCTGGAGGGTGAATCAGAAGAAGTAGAAGAAGGAGAAGGAGAAGGCGAAGTCTGGAGGGTGAATCAGAAGAAGCAGAAGAAGGAGAAGGAGAAGGTGAAGTCTGGAGGGTGAATCAGAAGAAGCAGAAGAAGGAGAAGGAGAAGATGAAGTCTGGAGGGTGAATCAGAAGAATTAGAAGAAGGAGAAGGAGAAGTTGAGGTCTGGAGGGTGAATCAGAAGAAGCAGAAGAAGGAGAAGGAGAAGGTGAAGTCTGAAGGGTGAACCAGCAGAAGCAGAAGAAGGAGAAGGAGAAGGTGAAGTCTGGAGGGTGTATCAGAAGAAGCAGAAGAAGGAGAAGGAGAAGGTGAAGTCTGGAGGGTGAATCAGAAGAAGCAGAAGAAGGAGAAGGAGAAGGTGAAGTCTGGAGGGTGAATCAGAAGAAGTAGAAGAAGGAGAAGGAGAAGGTGAAGTCTGGAGGGTGAATCAGAAGAAGTAGAACAAGGAGAAGGAGAAGTTGAAGTCTGGAGGGTGAATCAGAAGAAGCAGAAGAAGGAGAAGGAGAAGGTGAAGTCTGGAGGGTGAATCAGAAGAAGCAGAAGAAGGAGAAGGAGAAGATGAAGTCTGGAGGGTGAATCAGAATAAGTAGAACAAGGAGAAGGAGAAGGTGAAGTCTGGAGGGTGAATCAGAAGAAGCAGAAGAAGGGGAAGGAGAAGGTGAAGTCTGAAGAGTGAATCAGAAGAAGCAGAAGAAGGAGAAGGAGAAGGTGAAGTCTGGAGGGTGAATCAGAAGAAGCAGAATAAGGAGAAGGAGAAGGTGAAGTCTGGAGGGTGAATCAGAAGAAGCAGAAGAAGGAGAAGGAGAAGGTGAAGTCTGGAGGGTGAAGCAGAAGAAGTAGAAGAAGGAGAAGGAGAAGGTGAAGTCTGGAGGGTGAAGCAGAAGAAGTAGAAGAAGGAGAAGGAGAAGCTGAAGTCATGAGGGTGAATCAGAAGAAGTAGAAGAAGGAGAAGGAGAAGGTGAAGTCAGGAGGGTGAATCAGAATAAGCAGAAGAATGAAGGAGAAGGTGAAGTCTGGAGTGTGAATCAGAAGAATCAGAACAAGGAGAAGGAGAAGGTGAAGTCTGGAGGGTGAATCAGAAGAAGCAGAAGAAGGGGAAGGAGAAGGTGAAGTCTGAAGAGTGAATCAGAAGAAGCAGAAGAAGGAGAAGGAGAAGGTGAAGTCTGGAGCGTGAAGCAGAAGAAGTAGAAGAAGGAGAAGGAGAAGGTGAAGTCTGGAGGGTGAATCAGAAGAAGCAGAAGAAGGAGAAGGAGAAGGTGAAGTCTGGAGGGTGAATCAGAAGAAGTTGAAGAAGGAGAAGGAGAAGGTGAAGTCTGGAGGGTGAATCAGAAGAAGCAGAATAAGGAGAAGGAGAAGGTGAAGTCTGGAGGGTGAATCAGAAGAAGCAGAAGAAGGAGAAGGAGAAGGTGAAGTCTGGAGGGTGAATCAGAAGAAGTAGAAGAAGGAGAAGGAGAAGGTGAAGTCTGGAGGGTGAAGCGGAAGAAGTAGAAGAAGGAGAAGGAGAAGGCGAAGTCTGGAGGGTGAATCAGAAGAAGCAGAAGAAGGAGAAGGAGAAGGTGAAGTCTGGAGGGTGAATCAGAAGAAGTAGAAGAAGGAGAAGGAGAAGGCGAAGTCTGGAGGGTGAATCAGAAGAAGTTGAAGAAGGAGAAGGAGAAGGTGAAGACTGGAGGTTGAATCAGAAGAAGTAGAAGAAGGAGAAGGTGAAGGTGGAGTCTGGAGGGTGAATCAGAAGAAGTAGAAGAAGGAGAAGGAGAAGGCGAAGTCTGGAGGGTGAATCAGAAGAAGCAGAAGAAGGAGAAGGAGAAGGTGAAGTCTGGAGGGTGAATCAGAAGAAGCAGAAGAAGGAGAAGGAGAAGATGAAGTCTGGAGGGTGAATCAGAAGAATTAGAAGAAGGAGAAGGAGAAGTTGAGGTCTGGAGGGTGAATCAGAAGAAGCAGAAGAAGGAGAAGGAGAAGGTGAAGTCTGAAGGGTGAACCAGAAGAAGCAGAAGAAGGAGAAGGAGAAGGTGAAGTCTGGAGGGTGTATCAGAAGAAGCAGAAGAAGGAGAAGGAGAAGGTGAAGTCTGGAGGGTGAATCAGAAGAAGCAGAAGAAGGAGAAGGAGAAGGTGAAGTCTGGAGGGTGAATCAGAAGAAGTAGAAGAATGAGAAGGAGAAGGTGAAGTCTGGAGGGTGAATCAGAAGAAGTAGAACAAGGAGAAGGAGAAGTTGAAGTCTGGAGGGTGAATCAGAAGAAGCAGAAGAAGGAGAAGGAGAAGGTGAAGTCTGGAGGGTGAATCAGAAGAAGCAGAAGAAGGAGAAGGAGAAGATGAAGTCTGGAGGGTGAATCAGAATAAGTAGAACAAGGAGAAGGAGAAGGTGAAGTCTGGAGGGTGAATCAGAAGAAGCAGAAGAAGGGGAAGGAGAAGGTGAAGTCTGAAGAGTGAATCAGAAGAAGCAGAAGAAGGAGAAGGAGAAGGTGAAGTCTGGAGGGTGAATCAGAAGAAGCAGAATAAGGAGAAGGAGAAGGTGAAGTCTGGAGGGTGAATCAGAAGAAGCAGAAGAAGGAGAAGGAGAAGGTGAAGTCTGGAGGGTGAAGCAGAAGAAGTAGAAGAAGGAGAAGGAGAAGGTGAAGTCTGGAGGGTGAAGCAGAAGAAGTAGAAGAAGGAGAAGGAGAAGCTGAAGTCATGAGGGTGAATCAGAAGAAGTAGAAGAAGGAGAAGGAGAAGGTGAAGTCAGGAGGGTGAATCAGAAGAAGCAGAAGAAGGAGAAGGAGAAGGTGAAGTCTGGAGTGTGAATCAGAAGAATCAGAAGAAGGAGAAGGAGAAGGTGAAGTCTGGAGGGTGAATCAGAAGAAGCAGAAGAAAGAGAAGGAGAAGGTGAAGTCTAGAGGGTGAAGCAGAAGAAGCAGAAGAAGGAGAAGTAGAAGGTGAAGATTGGAGGGTGAATCAGAAGAAGTAGAAGAAGGAGAAGGAGAAGGTGAAGTCTGGAGGGTGAATCAGAAGAGGTAGAAGAAGGAGAAGGAGAAGGTGAAGTCTGGAGGGTGAATCAGAAGAAGTCGAAGAAGAGAAGGAAATGGTGAAGTCTGGAGGGTGAATCAGAAGAAGTAGAAGAAGGAGAAGGAGAAGGTGAAGTCAGGAGGGTGAATCAGAAGAAGCAGAAGAAGGAGAAGGAGAAGGTGAAGTTAGGAGGGTGAATCAGAAGAAGCAGAAGAAGGAGAAGGAGAAGGTGAAGTCAGGGGGGTGAAGCAGAAAAAGTAGAAGAAGGAGAAGGAGAAGGCGAAGTCAGGAAGGTGAAGCAGAAGAAGCAGAAGAAGGAGAAGGAGAAGGTGAAGTCTGGCGGGCGCAGCAGAAGAAGCAGAAGAAGGAGAAGGTGAAGGTGAAGTCTGGAGGGTGAAGCAGAAGAAGCAGAAGAAGGAGAAGGAGAAGGTGAAGTCTGGAGGGTGAATCAGAAGAAGTAGAAGAAGGAGAAGGAGAAGGTGAAGTCAGGAGGGTGAAGCAGAAGAAGCAGAAGAAGGAGAAGGAGAAGGTGAAGTCTGGAGGGTGAAGCAGAAGAAGCAGAAGAAGGAGAAGGAGAAGGTGAAGTCTGGAGGGCGAAGCAGAAGAAGTAGAAGAAGGAGAAGGAGAAGGTGAAGTCTGGATGGTGAAGCAGAAGAAGCAGAAGAAGGAGAAGGAGAAGGTGAAGTCTGGAGGGTGAATCAGAAGAAGTACAAGAAGGAGAAGGAGAAGGTGAAGTCAGGAGGGTGAAGCAGAAGAAGCAGAAGAAGGAGAAGGAGAAGGTGAAGTCTGGAGGGTGAAACAGAAGAAGCAGAAGAAGGAGAAGGAGAAGGTGAAGTCTGGAGGGTGAAGCAGAAGAAGCAGAAGAAGGAGAAGGAGAAGGTGAAGTCAGGAGGGTGAATCAGAAGAAGTAGAAGAAGGAGAAGGAGAAGGTGAAGTCTGGAGGGTGAATCAGAAGAAGTAGAAGAAGGAGAAGGAGAAGGTGAAGTCTGGAGGTTGAATCAGAAGAAGTAGAAGAAGAAGAAGGAGAAGGGGAAGTCTGGAGGGTGAATCAGAAGAAGCAGAAGAAGGAGAAGGAGAAGGTGAAGTCTGGAGGGAGAAGCAGAAGAAGTGGAAGAAGAAGGAGAAGGTGAAATCTGGAGGGTGAATAAGAAGAAGTAGAAGAAGGAGAAGGAGAAGGTGAAGTCTGGAGGGTGAATCAGAAGACGCAGAAGAAGGAGAAGGAGAAGGTGGAGTCTGGAGGCTGAATCAGAAGAAGTAGAAGAAGGAGAAGGAGAAGGTGTAGTCTGGAGAGTGAATCAGAAGAAGTAGACGAAGGAGAAGGAGAAGGTGAAGTCTGGAGGGTGAATCAGAAAAAGCAGAAGAAGGAGAAGGAGAAGGCGAAGTCTGGAGGGTGAATCAGAAGAAGTAGAAGAAGGAGAAGGAGAAGGTGAAGTCTGGAGGGTGAATCAGAAGAAGCAGAAGAAGGAGAAGGAGAAGGTGAAGTCTGGAGGGTGAATCTGAAGAAGCAGAAGAAGGAGAAGGAGAAGGTGAAGTCTGGAGGGTGAATCAGAAGAAGCAGAAGAAGGAGAAGGAGAAGGTGAAGTCTGGAGGGTGAATCAGAAGAAGCAGAAGAAGTAGAAGGAGAAGGTGAAGTCTGGAGGGTGAATCAGAAGAAGTAGAAGAAGGAGAAGGAGAAGGTGAAGTCTGGAGGGTGAATCAGAAGAAGCAGAAGAAGGAGAAGGAGAAGGTGAAGTCAGGAGTGTGAATCAGAAGAAGCAGAAACAGGAGAAGGAGAAGGTGAAGACTGGAGGGTGAATCAGAAGAAGTAGAAGAAGCAGAAGGAGAAGGTGAAGTCTGGAGGGTGAATCAGAAGAAGTAGAAGAAGGAGAAGGAGATGGTGAGGTCTGGAGGGTGAATCAGAAGAAGCAGAAGAAGGAGAAGGAGAAGGTGAAGTCTGGAGGGTGAATCAGAAGAAGCAGAAGAAGGAGAAGGAGAAGGTGAAGACTGGCGGGTGAATCAGAAGAAGTAGAAGAAGGAGAAGGAGAAGATGAAGTCTGGAGGGTGAATCAGAAGAAGTAGAAGAAGGAGAAGGAGAAGGTGAGGTCTGGAGGGTGAATCAGAAGAAGCAGAAGAAGGAGAAGGAGAAGGTGAAGTCTGGAGGGTGAATCAGAAGAAGCAGAAGAAGGAGAAGGAGAAGGTGAAGTCTGGAGGGTGAATCAGAAGAAGCAGAAGAAGGAGAAGGAGAAGGTGAAGTCAGGAGGGTGAATCAGAAGAAGCAGAAGAAGGAGAAGGAGAAGGTGAAGTTAGGAGGGTGTATCAGAAGAAGTAGAAGAAGGAGAAGGAGAAGGTGAAGTCTGGAGGGTGAATCAGAAGAAGTAGAAGAAGGAGAAGGAGAAGGTGAAGTCAGGAGGGTGAAGCAGAAGAAGCAGAAGAAGGAGAAGGAGAAGGTGAAATCTGGAGGGTGAAGCAGAAGAAGCAGAAGAAGGAGAAGGAGAAGGTGAAGTCTGGAGGGCGAAGCAGAAGAAGCAGAAGAATGAGAAGGAGAAGGTGAAGTCTGGAGGGTGAAGCAGAAGAAGCAGAAGAAGGAGAAGGAGAAGGTGAAGTCTGGAGGGTGAATCACAAGAAGTAGAAGAAGGAGAAGGAGAAGGTGAAGTAAGGAGGGTGAAGCAGAAGAAGCAGAAGAAGGAGAAGGAGAAGGTGAAGTCTGGAGGGTGAATCAGAAGAAGCAGAATAAGGAGAAGGAGAAGGTGAAGTCTGGAGGGTGAATCAGAAGAAGCAGAAGAAGGAGAAGGAGAAGGTGAAGTCTGGAGGGTGAATCAGAAGAAGTAGAAGAAGGAGAAGGAGAAGGTGAAGTCTGGAGCGTGAAGCAGAAGAAGTAGAAGAAGGAGAAGGAGAAGGTGAAGTCTGGAGGGCGAAGCAGAAGAAGCAGAAGAAGGAGAAGGAGAAGGTGAAGTCTGGAGGGTGAAGCAGAAGAAGCAGAAGAAGGAGAAGAAGAAGGTGAAGTCTGGAGGGTGAATCAGAAGAAGTAGAAGAAGGAGAAGGAGAAGGTGAAGTAAGGAGGGTGAAGCAGAAGAAGCAGAAGAAGGAGAAGGAGAAGGTGAAGTCTGGAGGGAGAAGCAGAAGAAGCAGAAGAAGGAGAAGGAGGAGGTGAAGTCTGGAGGGTGAATCAGAAGAAGCAGAAGAAGGAGAAGGAGAAGGTGAAGTCTGGAGGGTGAATCAGAAGAAGTTGAAGAAGGAGAAGGAGAAGGTGAAGTCTGGAGGGTGAATCAGAAGAAGCAGAATAAGGAGAAGGAGAAGGTGAAGTCTGGAGGGTGAATCAGAAGAAGCAGAAGAAGGAGAAGGAGAAGGTGAAGTCTGGAGGGTGAATCAGAAGAAGTAGAAGAAGGAGAAGGAGAAGGTGAAGTCTGGAGGGTGAAGCGGAAGAAGTAGAAGAAGGAGAAGGAGAAGGCGAAGTCTGGAGGGTGAATCAGAAGAAGCAGAAGAAGGAGAAGGAGAAGGTGAAGTCTGGAGGGTGAATCAGAAGAAGTAGAAGAAGGAGAAGGAGAAGGCGAAGTCTGGAGGGTGAATCAGAAGAAGTTGAAGAAGGAGAAGGAGAAGGTGAAGACTGGAGGTTGAATCAGAAGAAGTAGAAGAAGGAGAAGGAGAAGGTGAAGTCTGGAGGGTGAATCAGAAGAAGTTGAAGAAGGAGAAGGAGAAGGTGAAGTCTGGAGTGTGAATCAGAAGAATCAGAAGAAGGAGAAGGAGAAAGTGAAGTCTGGAGGGTGAATCAGAAGAAGCAGAAGAAAGAGAAGGAGAAGGTGAAGTCTAGAGGGTGAAGCAGAAGAAGCAGAAGAAGGAGAAGTAGAAGGTGAAGACTGGAGGGTGAATCAGAAGAAGTAGAAGAAGGAGAAGGAGAAGGTGAAGTCTGGAGGGTGAATCAGAAGAGGTAGAAGAAGGAGAAGGAGAAGGTGAAGTCTGGAGGGTGAATCAGAAGAAGTCGAAGAAGAGAAGGAAATGGTGAAGTCTGGAGGGTGAATCAGAAGAAGTAGAAGAAGGAGAAGGAGAAGGTGAAGTCAGGAGGGTGAATCAGAAGAAGCAGAAGAAGGAGAAGGAGAAGGTGAAGTTAGGAGGGTGAATCAGAAGAAGCAGAAGAAGGAGAAGGAGAAGGTGAAGTCAGGGGGGTGAAGCAGAAAAAGTAGAAGAAGGAGAAGGAGAAGGCGAAGTCAGGAAGGTGAAGCAGAAGAAGCAGAAGAAGGAGAAGGAGAAGGTGAAGTCTGGCGGGCGCAGCAGAAGAAGCAGAAGAAGGAGAAGGTGAAGGTGAATTCTGGAGGGTGAAGCAGAAGAAGCAGAAGAAGGAGAAGGAGAAGGTGAAGTCTGGAGGGTGAATCAGAAGAAGTAGAAGAAGGAGAAGGAGAAGGTGAAGTCAGGAGGGTGAAGCAGAAGAAGGAGAAGGAGAAGGTGAAGTCTGGAGGGTGAAGCAGAAGAAGCAGAAGAAGGAGAAGGAGAAGGTGAAGTCTGGAGGGCGAAGCAGAAGAAGTAGAAGAAGGAGAAGGAGAAGGTGAAGTCTGGATGGTGAAGCAGAAGAAGCAGAAGAAGGAGAAGGAGAAGGTGAAGTCTGGAGGGTGAATCAGAAGAAGTAGAAGAAGGAGAAGGAGAAGGTGAAGTCAGGAGGGTGAAGCAGAAGAAGCAGAAGAAGGAGAAGGAGAAGGTGAAGTCTGGAGGGTGAAACAGAAGAAGCAGAAGAAGGAGAAGGAGAAGGTGAAGTCTGGAGGGTGAAGCAGAAGAAGCAGAAGAAGGAGAAGGAGAAGGTGAAGTCAGGAGGGTGAATCAGAAGAAGTAGAAGAAGGAGAAGGAGAAGGTGAAGTCTGGAGGGTGAATCAGAAGAAGTAGAAGAAGGAGAAGGAGAAGGTGAAGTCTGGAGGTTGAATCAGAAGAAGTAGAAGAAGAAGAAGGAGAAGGGGATGTCTGGAGGGTGAATCAGAAGAAGCAGAAGAAGGAGAAGGAGAAGGTGAAGTCTGGAGGGAGAAGCAGAAGAAGTAGAAGAAGAAGGAGAAGGTGAAATCTGGAGGGTGAATAAGAAGAAGTAGAAGAAGGAGAAGGAGAAGGTGAAGTCTGGAGGGTGAATCAGAAGAAGTAGAAGAAGGAGAAGGAGAAGGTGAAGTCTGGAGGGTGAATCAGAAGAAGCAGAAGAAGGAGAAGGAGAAGGTGGAGTCTGGAGGCTGAATCAGAAGAAGTAGAAGAAGGAGAAGGAGAAGGTGTAGTCTGGAGAGTGAATCAGAAGAAGTAGACGAAGGAGAAGGAGAAGGTGAAGTCTGGAGGGTGAATCAGAAAAAGCAGAAGAAGGAGAAGGAGAAGGCGAAGTCTGGAGGGTGAATCAGAAGAAGTAGAAGAAGGAGAAGGAGAAGGTGAAGTCTGGAGGGTGAATCAGAAGAAGCAGAAGAAGGAGAAGGAGAAGGTGAAGTCTGGAGGGTGAATCTGAAGAAGCAGAAGAAGGAGAAGGAGAAGGTGAAGTCTGGAGGGTGAATCAGAAGAAGCAGAAGAAGGAGAAGGAGAAGGTGAAGTCTGGAGGGTGAATCAGAAGAAGCAGAAGAAGTAGAAGGAGAAGGTGAAGTCTGGAGGGTGAATCAGAAGAAGTAGAAGAAGGAGAAGGAGAAGGTGAAGTCTGGAGGGTGAATCAGAAGAAGCAGAAGAAGGAGAAGGAGAAGGTGAAGTCAGGAGTGTGAATCAGAAGAAGCAGAAACAGGAGAAGGAGAAGGTGAAGACTGGAGGGTGAATCAGAAGAAGTAGAAGAAGCAGAAGGAGAAGGTGAAGTCTGGAGGGTGAATCAGAAGAAGTAGAAGAAGGAGAAGGAGATGGTGAGGTCTGGAGGGTGAATCAGAAGAAGCAGAAGAAGGAGAAGGAGAAGGTGAAGTCTGGAGGGTGAATCAGAAGAAGCAGAAGAAGGAGAAGGAGAAGGTGAAGACTGGCGGGTGAATCAGAAGAAGTAGAAGAAGGAGAAGGAGAAGATGAAGTCTGGAGGGTGAATCAGAAGAAGTAGAAGAAGGAGAAGGAGAAGGTGAGGTCTGGAGGGTGAATCAGAAGAAGCAGAAGAAGGAGAAGGAGAAGGTGAAGTCTGGAGGGTGAATCAGAAGAAGCAGAAGAAGGAGAAGGAGAAGGTGAAGTCTGGAGAGTGAATCAGAAGAAGCAGAAGAAGGAGAAGGAGAAGGTGAAGTCAGGAGGGTGAATCAGAAGAAGCAGAAGAAGGAGAAGGAGAAGGTGAAGTTAGGAGGGTGAATCAGAAGAAGTAGAAGAAGGAGAAGGAGAAGGTGAAGTCTGGAGGGTGAATCAGAAGAAGTAGAAGAAGGAGAAGGAGAAGGTGAAGTCAGGAGGGTGAAGCAGAAGAAGCAGAAGAAGGAGAAGGAGAAGGTGAAATCTGGAGGGTGAAGCAGAAGAAGCAGAAGAAGGAGAAGGAGAAGGTGAAGTCTGGAGGGCGAAGCAGAAGAAGCAGAAGAAGGAGAAGGAGAAGGTGAAGTCTGGAGGGTGAAGCAGAAGAAGCAGAAGAAGGAGAAGGAGAAGGTGAAGTCTGGAGGGTGAATCACAAGAAGTAGAAGAAGGAGAAGGAGAAGGTGAAGTCAGGAGGGTGAAGCAGAAGAAGCAGAAGAAGGAGAAGGAGAAGGTGAAGTCTGGAGGGTGAAACAGAAGAAGCAGAAGAAGGAGAAGGAGAAGGTGAAGTCTGGAGGGTGAAGCAGAAGAAGCAGAAGAAGGAGAAGGAGAAGGTGAAGTCAGGAGGGTGAATCAGAAGAAGTAGAAGAAGGAGAAGGAGAAGGTGAAGTCTGGAGGGTGAATCAGAAGAAGTAGAAGAAGGAGAAGGAGAAGGTGAAGTCTGGAGGTTGAATCAGAAGAAGTAGAAGAAGAAGAAGGAGAAGGGGATGTCTGGAGGGTGAATCAGAAGAAGCAGAAGAAGGAGAAGGAGAAGGTGAAGTCTGGAGGGAGAAGCAGAAGAAGTAGAAGAAGAAGGAGAAGGTGAAATCTGGAGGGTGAATAAGAAGAAGTAGAAGAAGGAGAAGGAGAAGGTGAAGTCTGGAGGGTGAATCAGAAGAAGTAGAAGAAGGAGAAGGAGAAGGTGAAGTCTGGAGGGTGAATCAGAAGAAGCAGAAGAAGGAGAAGGAGAAGGTGGAGTCTGGAGGCTGAATCAGAAGAAGTAGAAGAAGGAGAAGGAGAAGGTGTAGTCTGGAGAGTGAATCAGAAGAAGTAGACGAAGGAGAAGGAGAAGGTGAAGTCTGGAGGGTGAATCAGAAAAAGCAGAAGAAGGAGAAGGAGAAGGCGAAGTCTGGAGGGTGAATCAGAAGAAGTAGAAGAAGGAGAAGGAGAAGGTGAAGTCTGGAGGGTGAATCAGAAGAAGCAGAAGAAGGAGAAGGAGAAGGTGAAGTCTGGAGGGTGAATCTGAAGAAGCAGAAGAAGGAGAAGGAGAAGGTGAAGTCTGGAGGGTGAATCAGAAGAAGCAGAAGAAGGAGAAGGAGAAGGTGAAGTCTGGAGGGTGAATCAGAAGAAGCAGAAGAAGTAGAAGGAGAAGGTGAAGTCTGGAGGGTGAATCAGAAGAAGTAGAAGAAGGAGAAGGAGAAGGTGAAGTCTGGAGGGTGAATCAGAAGAAGCAGAAGAAGGAGAAGGAGAAGGTGAAGTCAGGAGTGTGAATCAGAAGAAGCAGAAACAGGAGAAGGAGAAGGTGAAGACTGGAGGGTGAATCAGAAGAAGTAGAAGAAGCAGAAGGAGAAGGTGAAGTCTGGAGGGTGAATCAGAAGAAGTAGAAGAAGGAGAAGGAGATGGTGAGGTCTGGAGGGTGAATCAGAAGAAGCAGAAGAAGGAGAAGGAGAAGGTGAAGTCTGGAGGGTGAATCAGAAGAAGCAGAAGAAGGAGAAGGAGAAGGTGAAGACTGGCGGGTGAATCAGAAGAAGTAGAAGAAGGAGAAGGAGAAGATGAAGTCTGGAGGGTGAATCAGAAGAAGTAGAAGAAGGAGAAGGAGAAGGTGAGGTCTGGAGGGTGAATCAGAAGAAGCAGAAGAAGGAGAAGGAGAAGGTGAAGTCTGGAGGGTGAATCAGAAGAAGCAGAAGAAGGAGAAGGAGAAGGTGAAGTCTGGAGAGTGAATCAGAAGAAGCAGAAGAAGGAGAAGGAGAAGGTGAAGTCAGGAGGGTGAATCAGAAGAAGCAGAAGAAGGAGAAGGAGAAGGTGAAGTTAGGAGGGTGAATCAGAAGAAGTAGAAGAAGGAGAAGGAGAAGGTGAAGTCTGGAGGGTGAATCAGAAGAAGTAGAAGAAGGAGAAGGAGAAGGTGAAGTCAGGAGGGTGAAGCAGAAGAAGCAGAAGAAGGAGAAGGAGAAGGTGAAATCTGGAGGGTGAAGCAGAAGAAGCAGAAGAAGGAGAAGGAGAAGGTGAAGTCTGGAGGGCGAAGCAGAAGAAGCAGAAGAAGGAGAAGGAGAAGGTGAAGTCTGGAGGGTGAAGCAGAAGAAGCAGAAGAAGGAGAAGGAGAAGGTGAAGTCTGGAGGGTGAATCACAAGAAGTAGAAGAAGGAGAAGGAGAAGGTGAAGTAAGGAGGGTGAAGCAGAAGAAGCAGAAGAAGGAGAAGGAGAAGGTGAAGTCTGGAGGGTGAATCAGAAGAAGCAGAATAAGGAGAAGGAGAAGGTGAAGTCTGGAGGGTGAATCAGAAGAAGCAGAAGAAGGAGAAGGAGAAGGTGAAGTCTGGAGGGTGAATCAGAAGAAGTAGAAGAAGGAGAAGGAGAAGGGGAAGTCTGGAGCGTGAAGCAGAAGAAGTAGAAGAAGGAGAAGGAGAAGGTGAAGTCTGGAGGGCGAAGCAGAAGAAGCAGAAGAAGGAGAAGGTGAAGTCTGGAGGGTGAAGCAGAAGAAGCAGAAGAAGGAGAAGTAGAAGGTGAAGTCTGGAGGGTGAAGCAGAAGAAGCAGAAGAAGGAGAAGGAGAAGGTGAAGTCTGGAGGGAGAAGCAGAAGAAGCAGAAGAAGGAGAAGGAGGAGGTGAAGTCTGGAGGGTGAATCAGAAGAAGCAGAAGAAGGAGAAGGAGAAGGTGAAGTCTGGAGGGTGAATCAGAAGAAGTTGAAGAAGGAGAAGGAGAAGGTGAAGTCTGGAGGGTGAATCAGAAGAAGCAGAATAAGGAGAAGGAGAAGGTGAAGTCTGGAGGGTGAATCAGAAGAAGCAGAAGAAGGAGAAGGAGAAGGTGAAGTCTGGAGGGTGAATCAGAAGAAGTAGAAGAAGGAGAAGGAGAAGGTGAAGTCTGGAGGGTGAAGCGGAAGAAGTAGAAGAAGGAGAAGGAGAAGGCGAAGTCTGGAGGGTGAATCAGAAGAAGCAGAAGAAGGAGAAGGAGAAGGCGAAGTCTGGAGGGTGAATCAGAAGAAGTAGAAGAAGGAGAAGGAGAAGGTGAAGTCTGGAGGGTGAAGCGGAAGAAGTAGAAGAAGGAGAAGTAGAAGGTGAAGTCTGGAGGGTGAAGCAGAAGAAGCAGAAGAAGGAGAAGGAGAAGGTGAAGTCTGGAGGGAGAAGCAGAAGAAGCAGAAGAAGGAGAAGGAGGAGGTGAAGTCTGGAGGGTGAATCAGAAGAAGCAGAAGAAGGAGAAGGAGAAGGTGAAGTCTGGAGGGTGAATCAGAAGAAGTTGAAGAAGGAGAAGGAGAAGGTGAAGTCTGGAGGGTGAATCAGAAGAAGCAGAATAAGGAGAAGGAGAAGGTGAAGTCTGGAGGGTGAATCAGAAGAAGCAGAAGAAGGAGAAGGAGAAGGTGAAGTCTGGAGGGTGAATCAGAAGAAGTAGAAAAGGAGAAGGAGAAGGTGAAGTCTGGAGGGTGAAGCGGAAGAAGTAGAAGAAGGAGAAGGAGAAGGCGAAGTCTGGAGGGTGAATCAGAAGAAGCAGAAGAAGGAGAAGGAGAAGGTGAAGTCTGGAGGGTGAATCAGAAGAAGTAGAAGAAGGAGAAGGAGAAGGCGAAGTCTGGAGGGTGAATCAGAAGAAGTTGAAGAAGGAGAAGGAGAAGGTGAAGACTGGAGGTTGAATCAGAAGAAGTAGAAGAAGGAGAAGGAGAAGGTGAAGTCTGGAGGGTGAATTAGAAGAAGTAGAAGAAGGAGAAGGAGAAGGCGAAGTCTGGAGGGTGAATCAGAAGAAGCAGAAGAAGGAGAAGGAGAAGGTGAAGTCTGTAGGGTGAATCAGAAGAAGCAGAAGAAGGAGAAGGAGAAGATGAAGTCTGGAGGGTGAATCAGAAGAATTAGAAGAAGGAGAAGGAGAAGTTGAGGTCTGGAGGGTGAATCAGAAGAAGCAGAAGAAGGAGAAGGAGAAGGTGAAGTCTGAAGGGTGAACCAGAAGAAGCAGAATAAGGAGAAGGAGAAGGTGAAGTCTGGAGGGTGAATCAGAAGAAGCAGAAGAAGGAGAAGGAGAAGGTGAAGTCTGGAGGGTGAATCAGAAGAAGTAGAAGAAGGAGAAGGAGAAGGTGAAGTCTGGAGGGTGAATCAGAAGAAGTAGAACAAGGAGAAGGAGAAGTTGAAGTCTGGAGGGTGAATCAGAAGAAGCAGAAGAAGGAGAAGGATAAGGTGAAGTCTGGAGGGTGAATCAGAAGAAGCAGAAGAAGGAGAAGGAGAAGATGAAGTCTGGAGGGTGAATCAGAATAAGTAGAAGAAGGAGAAGGAGAAGGTGAAGTCTGGAGGGTGAATCAGAAGAAGCAGAAAAGGGGAAGGAGAAGGTGAAGTCTGAAGAGTGAATCAGAAGAAGCAGAAGAAGGAGAAGGAGAAGGTGAAGTCTGGAGGGTGAATCAGAAGAAGCAGAATAAGGAGAAGGAGAAGGTGAAGTCTGGAGGGTGAATCAGAAGAAGCAGAAGAAGGAGAAGGAGAAGGTGAAGTCTGGAGGGTGAATCAGAAGAAGTAGAAGAAGGAGAAGGAGAAGGTGAAGTCTGGAGGGTGAAGCAGAAGAAGTAGAAGAAGGAGAAGGAGAAGGTGAAGTCATGAGGGTGAATCAGAAGAAGTAGAAGAAGGAGAAGGAGAAGGTGAAGTCAGGAGGGTGAATCAGAAGAAGCAGAAGAAGGAGAAGGAGAAGGTGAAGTCTGGAGTGTGAATCAGAAGAATCAGAAGAAGGAGAAGGAGAAGGTGAAGTCTGGAGGGTGAATCAGAAGAAGCAGAAGAAAGAGAAGGAGAAGGTGAAGTCTAGAGGGTGAAGCAGAAGAAGCAAAAGAAGGAGAAGGAGAAGGTGAAGTCAGGAGGGTGAATCAGAAGAAGTAGAAGAAGGAAAAGGAGAAGGTGAAGTCTGGAGGGTGAATCAGAAGAAGTAGAAGAAGGAGAAGGAGAAGGTGAAGTCTGGAGGGTGAATCAGAAGAAGTAGAAGAAGGAGAATGAGAAGGTGAAGTCTGGAGGGTGAATCAGAAGAAGCAGAAGAAGGAGAAGGAGAAGGTGAAGTCTGGAGGGAGAAGCAGAAGAAGTAGAAGAAGGAGAAGGAGAAGGTGAAGTCTGGAGGGTGAATCAGAAGAAGTAGAAGAAGGAGAAGGAGAAGGTGAAGTCTGGAGGGTGAATCAGAAGAAGTAGAAGAAGGAGAAGGAGAAGGTGAAGTCTGGAGGGTGAAGCAGAAGAAGTAGAAGAAGGAGAATGAGAAGGTGAAGTCTGGAGGGTGAATCAGAAGAATTAGAAGAAGGAGAAGGAGAAGTTGAGGTCTGGAGGGTGAATCAGAAGAAGCAGAAGAAGGAGAAGGAGAAGGTGAAGTCTGAAGGGTGAACCAGAAGAAGCAGAAGAAGGAGAAGGAGAAGGTGAAGTCTGGAGGGGATATCAGAAGAAGCAGAAGAAGGAGAAGGAGAAGGTGAAGTCTGGAGGGTGAATCAGAAGAAGCAGAAGAAGGAGAAGGAGAAGGTGAAGTCTGGAGGGTGAATCAGAAGAAGTAGAAGAAGGAGAAGGAGAAGGTGAAGTCTGGAGGGTGAATCAGAAGAAGTAGAACAAGGAGAAGGAGAAGTTGAAGTCTGGAGGGTGAATCAGAAGAAGCAGAAGAAGGAGAAGGAGAAGGTGAAGTCTGGAGGGTGAATCAGAAGAAGCAGAAGAAGGAGAAGGAGAAGATGAAGTCTGGAGGGTGAATCAGAATAAGTAGAAGAAGGAGAAGGAGAAGGTGAAGTCTGGAGGGTGAATCAGAAGAAGCAGAAGAAGGGGAAGGAGAAGGTGAAGTCTGAAGAGTGAATCAGAAGAAGCAGAAGAAGGAGAAGGAGAAGGTGAAGTCTGGAGGGTGAATCAGAAGAAGCAGAATAAGGAGAAGGAGAAGGTGAAGTCTGGAGGGTGAATCAAAAGAAGCAGAAGAAGGAGAAGGAGAAAGTGAAGTCTGGAGGGTGAATCAGAAGAAGTAGAAGAAGGAGAAGGAGAAGGTGAAGTCTGGAGGGTGAAGCAGAAGAAGTAGAAGAAGGAGAAGGAGAAGGTGAAGTCATGAGGGTGAATCAGAAGAAGTAGAAGAAGGAGAAGGAGAAGGTGAAGTCAGGAGGGTGAATCAGAAGAAGCAGAAGAAGGAGAAGGAGAAGGTGAAGTCTGGAGTGTGAATCAGAAGAATCAGAAGAAGGAGAAGGAGAAGTTGAAGTCTGGAGGGTGAATCAGAAGAAGCAGAAGAAAGAGAAGGAGAAGGTGAAGTCTAGAGGGTGAAGCAGAAGAAGCAGAAGAAGGAGAAGGAGAAGGTGAAGTCAGGAGGGTGAATCAGAAGAAGTAGAAGAAGGAAAAGGAGAAGGTGAAGTCTGGAGGGTGAATCAGAAGAAGTAGAAGAAGGAGAAGGAGAAGGTGAAGTCTGGAGGGTGAATCAGAAGAAGTGGAAGAAGGAGAAGGAGAAGGTGAAGTCTGGAGGGTGAATCAGAAGAAGCAGAAGAAGGAGAAGGAGAAGGTGAAGTCTGGAGGGAGAAGCAGAAGAAGTAGAAGAAGGAGAAGGAGAAGGTGAAGTCTGGATTGTGAATCAGAAGAAGTAGGAGAAGGAGAAGGAGGAGGTGAAGTCTGGAGGGTGAATCAGAAGAAGTAGAAGAAGGAGAAGGAGAAGGTCAAGTCTGGAGGGTGAATCAAAAGGAGCAGAAGAAGGAGAAGGAGAAGGTGAAGTCTGGAGGGTGAATCAGAAGAAGTAGAAGAAGGAGAAGGAGAAGGTGAAGTCTGGAGGGTGAAGCAGAAGAAGTAGAAGAAGGAGAAGGAGAAGGTGAAGTCATGAGGGTGAATCAGAAGAAGTAGAAGAAGGAGAAGGAGAAGGTGAAGTCAGGAGGGTGAATCAGAAGAAGCAGAAGAAGGAGAAGGAGAAGGTGAAGTCTGGAGTGTGAATCAGAAGAAGCAGAATAAGGAGAAGGAGAAGGTGAAGTCTGGAGGGTGAATCAGAAGAAGCAGAAGAAGGAGAAGGAGAAGGTGAAGTCTGGAGGGTGAATCAGAAGAAGTAGAAGAAGGAGAAGGAGAAGGTGAAGTCTGGAGCGTGAAGCAGAAGAAGTAGAAGAAGGAGAAGGAGAAGGTGAAGTCTGGAGGGCGAAGCAGAAGAAGCAGAAGAAGGAGAAGGAGAAGGTGAAGTCTGGAGGGTGAAGCAGAAGAAGCAGAAGAAGGAGAAGAAGAAGGTGAAGTCTGGAGGGTGAATCAGAAGAAGTAGAAGAAGGAGAAGGAGAAGGTGAAGTAAGGAGGGTGAAGCAGAAGAAGCAGAAGAAGGAGAAGGAGAGGGTGAAGTCTGGAGGGAGAAGCAGAAGAAGCAGAAGAAGGAGAAGGAGGAGGTGAAGTCTGGAGGGTGAATCAGAAGAAGCAGAAGAAGGAGAAGGAGAAGGTGAATTCTGGAGGGTGAATCAGAAGAAGTTGAAGAAGGAGAAGGAGAAGGTGAAGTCTGGAGGGTGAATCAGAAGAAGCAGAATAAGGAGAAGGAGAAGGTGAAGTCTGGAGCGTGAATCAGAAGAATTAGAAGAAGGAGAAGGAGAAGTTGAGGTCTGGAGGGTGAATCAGAAGAAGCAGAAGAAGGAGAAGGAGAAGGTGAAGTCTGAAGGGTGAACCAGAAGAAGCAGAAGAAGGAGAAGGAGAAGGTGAAGTCTGGAGGGTGTATCAGAAGAAGCAGAAGAAGGAGAAGGAGAAGGTGAAGTCTGGAGGGTGAATCAGAAGAAGCAGAAGAAGGAGAAGGAGAAGGTGAAGTCTGGAGGGTGAATCAGAAGAAGTAGAAGAAGGAGAAGGAGAAGGTGAAGTCTGGAGGGTGAATCAGAAGAAGTAGAACAAGGAGAAGGAGAAGTTGAAGTCTGGAGGGTGAATCAGAAGAAGCAGAAGAAGGAGAAGGAGAAGGTGAAGTCTGGAGGGTGAATCAGAAGAAGCAGAAGAAGGAGAAGGGGAAGATGAAGTCTGGAGGGTGAATCAGAATAAGTAGAAGAAGGAGAAGGAGAAGGTGAAGTCTGGAGGGTGAATCAGAAGAAGCAGAAGAAGGGGAAGGAGAAGGTGAAGTCTGAAGAGTGAATCAGAAGAAGCAGAAGAAGGAGAAGGAGAAGGTGAAGTCTGGAGGGTGAATCAGAAGAAGCAGAATAAGGAGAAGGAGAAGGTGAAGTCTGGAGGGTGAATCAGAAGAAGCAGAAGAAGGAGAAGGAGAAGGTGAAGTCTGGAGGGTGAAGCAGAAGAAGTAGAAGAAGGAGAAGGAGAAGGTGAAGTCTGGAGGGTGAAGCAGAAGAAGTAGAAGAAGGAGAAGGAGAAGGTGAAGTCATGAGGGTGAATCAGAAGAAGTAGAAGAAGGAGAAGGAGAAGGTGAAGTCAGGAGGGTGAATCAGAAGAAGCAGAAGAAGGAGAAGGAGAAGGTGAAGTCTGGAGTGTGAATCAGAAGAATCAGAAGAAGGAGAAGGAGAAGGTGAAGTCTGGAGGGTGAATCAGAAGAAGCAGAAGAAAGAGAAGGAGAAGGTGAAGTCTAGAGGGTGAAGCAGAAGAAGCAGAAGAAGGAGAAGTAGAAGGTGAAGACTGGAGGGTGAATCAGAAGAAGTAGAAGAAGGAGAAGGAGAAGGTGAAGTCTGGAGGGTGAATCAGAAGAGGTAGAAGAAGGAGAAGGAGAAGGTGAAGTCTGGAGGGTGAATCAGAAGAAGTCGAAGAAGGAGAAGGAAATGGTGAAGTCTGGAGGGTGAATCAGAAGAAGTAGAAGGAGGAGAAGGAGAAGGTGAAGTCAGGAGGGTGAATCAGAAGAAGCAGAAGAAGGAGAAGGAGAAGGTGAAGTTAGGAGGGTGAATCAGAAGAAGCAGAAGAAGGAGAAGGAGAAGGTGAAGTCAGGGGGGTGAAGCAGAAAAAGTAGAAGAAGGAGAAGGAGAAGGCGAAGTCAGGAAGGTGAAGCAGAAGAAGCAGAAGAAGGAGAAGGAGAAGGTGAAGTCTGGAGGATGAAGCAGAAGAAGCAGAAGAAGGAGAAGGAGAAGGTGAAGTCTGGAGGGTGAATCAGAAGAAGTAGAAGAAGGAGAAGGAGAAGGTGAAGTCAGGAGGGTGAAGCAGAAGAAGCAGAAGAAGGAGAAGGAGAAGGTGAAGTCTGGAGGGTGAAGCAGAAGAAGCAGAAGAAGGAGAAGGAGAAGGTGAAGTCTGGAGGGCGAAGCAGAAGAAGTAGAAGAAGGAGAAGGAGAAGGTGAAGTCTGGATGGTGAAGCAGAAGAAGCAGAAGAAGGAGAAGGAGAAGGTGAAGTCTGGAGGGTGAATCAGAAGAAGTAGAAGAAGGAGAAGGAGAAGGTGAAGTCAGGAGGGTGAAGCAGAAGAAGCAGAAGAAGGAGAAGGAGAAGGTGAAGTCTGGAGGGTGAAACAGAAGAAGCAGAAGAAGGAGAAGGAGAAGGTGAAGTCTGGAGGGTGAAGCAGAAGAAGCAGAAGAAGGAGAAGGAGAAGGTGAAGTCAGGAGGGTGAATCAGAAGAAGTAGAAGAAGGAGAAGGAGAAGGTGAAGTCTGGAGGGTGAATCAGAAGAAGTAGAAGAAGGAGAAGGAGAAGGTGAAGTCTGGAGGTTGAATCAGAAGAAGTAGAAGAAGAAGAAGGAGAAGGGGAAGTCTGGAGGGTGAATCAGAAGAAGCAGAAGAAGGAGAAGGAGAAGGTGAAGTCTGGAGGGAGAAGCAGAAGAAGTAGAAGAAGAAGGAGAAGGTGAAATCTGGAGGGTGAATAAGAAGAAGTAGAAGAAGGAGAAGGAGAAGGTGAAGTCTGGAGGGTGAATCAGAAGAAGTAGAAGAAGGAGAAGGAGAAGGTGAAGTCTGGAGGGTGAATCAGAAGAAGCAGAAGAAGGAGAAGGAGAAGGTGGAGTCTGGAGGCTGAATCAGAAGAAGTAGAAGAAGGAGAAGGAGAAGGTGTAGTCTGGAGAGTGAATCAGAAGAAGTAGACGAAGGAGAAGGAGAAGGTGAAGTCTGGAGGGTGAATCAGAAAAAGCAGAAGAAGGAGAAGGAGAAGGCGAAGGCTGGAGGGTGAATCAGAAGAAGCAGAAGAAGGAGAAGGAGAAGGTGAAGTCTGGAGGGTGAATCAGAAGAAGCAGAAGAAGGAGAAGGAGAAGGTGAAGTCTGGAGGGTGAATCTGAAGAAGCAGAAGAAGGAGAAGGAGAAGGTGAAGTCTGGAGGGTGAATCAGAAGAAGCAGAAGAAGGAGAAGGAGAAGGTGAAGTCTGGAGGGTGAATCAGAAGAAGCAGAAGAAGTAGAAGGAGAAGGTGAAGTCTGGAGGGTGAATCAGAAGAAGTAGAAGAAGGAGAAGGAGAAGGTGAAGTCTGGAGGGTGAATCAGAAGAAGCAGAAGAAGGAGAAGGAGAAGGTGAAGTCAGGAGTGTGAATCAGAAGAAGCAGAAACAGGAGAAGGAGAAGGTGAAGACTGGAGGGTGAATCAGAAGAAGTAGAAGAAGCAGAAGGAGAAGGTGAAGTCTGGAGGGTGAATCAGAAGAAGTAGAAGAAGGAGAAGGAGATGGTGAGGTCTGGAGGGTGAATCAGAAGAAGCAGAAGAAGGAGAAGGAGAAGGTGAAGTCTGGAGGGTGAATCAGAAGAAGCAGAAGAAGGAGAAGGAGAAGGTGAAGACTGGCGGGTGAATCAGAAGAAGTAGAAGAAGGAGAAGGAGAAGATGAAGTCTGGAGGGTGAATCAGAAGAAGTAGAAGAAGGAGAAGGAGAAGGTGAGGTCTGGAGGGTGAATCAGAAGAAGCAGAAGAAGGAGAAGGAGAAGGTGAAGTCTGGAGGGTGAATCAGAAGAAGCAGAAGAAGGAGAAGGAGAAGGTGAAGTCTGGAGGGTGAATCAGAAGAAGCAGAAGAAGGAGAAGGAGAAGGAGAAGTCAGGAGGGTGAATCAGAAGAAGCAGAAGAAGGAGAAGGAGAAGGTGAAGTTAGGAGGGTGAATCAGAAGAAGTAGAAGAAGGAGAAGGAGAAGGTGAAGTCTGGAGGGTGAATCAGAAGAAGTAGAAGAAGGAGAAGGAGAAGGTGAAGTCAGGAGGGTGAAGCAGAAGAAGCAGAAGAAGGAGAAGGAGAAGGTGAAATCTGGAGGGTGAAGCAGAAGAAGCAGAAGAAGGAGAAGGAGAAGGTGAAGTCTGGAGGGCGAAGCAGAAGAAGCAGAAGAAGGAGAAGGAGAAGGTGAAGTCTGGAGGGTGAAGCAGAAGAAGCAGAAGAAGGAGAAGGAGAAGGTGAAGTCTGGAGGGTGAATCACAAGAAGTAGAAGAAGGAGAAGGAGAAGGTGAAGTAAGGAGGGTGAAGCAGAAGAAGCAGAAGAAGGAGAAGGAGAAGGTGAAGTCTGGAGGGTGAAGCAGAAGAAGCAGAAGAAGGAGAAGGAGATGGTGAAGTCTGGAGGGTGAAGCAGAAGAAGCAGAAGAAGGAGAAGGAGAAGGTGAAGTCAGGAGGGTGAATCAGAAGAAGTAGAAGAAGGAAAAGGAGAAGGTGAAGTCTGGAGGGTGAATCAGAAGAAGTAGAAGAAGGAGAAGGAGAAGGTGAAGTCTGGAGGGTGAATCAGAAGAAGTGGAAGAAGGAGAAGGAGAAGGTGAAGTCTGGAGGGTGAATCAGAAGAAGCAGAAGAAGGAGAAGGAGAAGGTGAAGTCTGGAGGGAGAAGCAGAAGAAGTAGAAGAAGGAGAAGGAGAAGGTGAAGTCTGGATTGTGAATCAGAAGAAGTAGAAGAAGGAGAAGGAGGAGGTGAAGTCTGGAGGGTGAATCAGAAGAAGTAGAAGAAGGAGAAGGAGAAGGTCAAGTCTGGAGGGTGAATCAAAAGGAGCAGAAGAAGGAGAAGGAGAAGGTGAAGTCTGGAGGGTGAATCAGAAGAAGCAGAAGAAGGAGAAGGAGAAGGTGAATTCTGGAGGGTGAATCAGAAGAAGTTGAAGAAGGAGAAGGAGAAGGTGAAGTCTGGAGGGTGAATCAGAAGAAGCAGAATAAGGAGAAGGAGAAGGTGAAGTCTGGAGCGTGAATCAGAAGAATTAGAAGAAGGAGAAGGAGAAGTTGAGGTCTGGAGGGTGAATCAGAAGAAGCAGAAGAAGGAGAAGGAGAAGGTGAAGTCTGAAGGGTGAACCAGAAGAAGCAGAAGAAGGAGAAGGAGAAGGTGAAGTCTGGAGGGTGTATCAGAAGAAGCAGAAGAAGGAGAAGGAGAAGGTGAAGTCTGGAGGGTGAATCAGAAGAAGCAGAAGAAGGAGAAGGAGAAGGTGAAGTCTGGAGGGTGAATCAGAAGAAGTAGAAGAAGGAGAAGGAGAAGGTGAAGTCTGGAGGGTGAATCAGAAGAAGTAGAACAAGGAGAAGGAGAAGTTGAAGTCTGGAGGGTGAATCAGAAGAAGCAGAAGAAGGAGAAGGAGAAGGTGAAGTCTGGAGGGTGAATCAGAAGAAGCAGAAGAAGGAGAAGGGGAAGATGAAGTCTGGAGGGTGAATCAGAATAAGTAGAAGAAGGAGAAGGAGAAGGTGAAGTCTGGAGGGTGAATCAGAAGAAGCAGAAGAAGGGGAAGGAGAAGGTGAAGTCTGAAGAGTGAATCAGAAGAAGCAGAAGAAGGAGAAGGAGAAGGTGAAGTCTGGAGGGTGAATCAGAAGAAGCAGAATAAGGAGAAGGAGAAGGTGAAGTCTGGAGGGTGAATCAGAAGAAGCAGAAGAAGGAGAAGGAGAAGGTGAAGTCTGGAGGGTGAAGCAGAAGAAGTAGAAGAAGGAGAAGGAGAAGGTGAAGTCTGGAGGGTGAAGCAGAAGAAGTAGAAGAAGGAGAAGGAGAAGGTGAAGTCATGAGGGTGAATCAGAAGAAGTAGAAGAAGGAGAAGGAGAAGGTGAAGTCAGGAGGGTGAATCAGAAGAAGCAGAAGAAGGAGAAGGAGAAGGTGAAGTCTGGAGTGTGAATCAGAAGAATCAGAAGAAGGAGAAGGAGAAGGTGAAGTCTGGAGGGTGAATCAGAAGAAGCAGAAGAAAGAGAAGGAGAAGGTGAAGTCTAGAGGGTGAAGCAGAAGAAGCAGAAGAAGGAGAAGTAGAAGGTGAAGACTGGAGGGTGAATCAGAAGAAGTAGAAGAAGGAGAAGGAGAAGGTGAAGTCTGGAGGGTGAATCAGAAGAGGTAGAAGAAGGAGAAGGAGAAGGTGAAGTCTGGAGGGTGAATCAGAAGAAGTCGAAGAAGGAGAAGGAAATGGTGAAGTCTGGAGGGTGAATCAGAAGAAGTAGAAGAAGGAGAAGGAGAAGGTGAAGTCAGGAGGGTGAATCAGAAGAAGCAGAAGAAGGAGAAGGAGAAGGTGAAGTTAGGAGGGTGAATCAGAAGAAGCAGAAGAAGGAGAAGGAGAAGGTGAAGTCAGGGGGGTGAAGCAGAAAAAGTAGAAGAAGGAGAAGGAGAAGGCGAAGTCAGGAAGGTGAAGCAGAAGAAGCAGAAGAAGGAGAAGGAGAAGGTGAAGTCTGGAGGATGAAGCAGAAGAAGCAGAAGAAGGAGAAGGAGAAGGTGAAGTCTGGAGGGTGAATCAGAAGAAGTAGAAGAAGGAGAAGGAGAAGGTGAAGTCAGGAGGGTGAAGCAGAAGAAGCAGAAGAAGGAGAAGGAGAAGGTGAAGTCTGGAGGGTGAAGCAGAAGAAGCAGAAGAAGGAGAAGGAGAAGGTGAAGTCTGGAGGGCGAAGCAGAAGAAGTAGAAGAAGGAGAAGGAGAAGGTGAAGTCTGGATGGTGAAGCAGAAGAAGCAGAAGAAGGAGAAGGAGAAGGTGAAGTCTGGAGGGTGAATCAGAAGAAGTAGAAGAAGGAGAAGGAGAAGGTGAAGTCAGGAGGGTGAAGCAGAAGAAGCAGAAGAAGGAGAAGGAGAAGGTGAAGTCTGGAGGGTGAAACAGATGAAGCAGAAGAAGGAGAAGGAGAAGGTGAAGTCTGGAGGGTGAAGCAGAAGAAGCAGAAGAAGGAGAAGGAGAAGGTGAAGTCAGGAGGGTGAATCAGAAGAAGTAGAAGAAGGAGAAGGAGAAGGTGAAGTCTGGAGGGTGAATCAGAAGAAGTAGAAGAAGGAGAAGGAGAAGGTGAAGTCTGGAGGTTGAATCAGAAGAAGTAGAAGAAGAAGAAGGAGAAGGGGAAGTCTGGAGGGTGAATCAGAAGAAGCAGAAGAAGGAGAAGGAGAAGGTGAAGTCTGGAGGGAGAAGCAGAAGAAGTAGAAGAAGAAGGAGAAGGTGAAATCTGGAGGGTGAATAAGAAGAAGTAGAAGAAGGAGAAGGAGAAGGTGAAGTCTGGAGGGTGAATCAGAAGAAGTAGAAGAAGGAGAAGGAGAAGGTGAAGTCTGGAGGGTGAATCAGAAGAAGCAGAAGAAGGAGAAGGAGAAGGTGGAGTCTGGAGGCTGAATCAGAAGAAGTAGAAGAAGGAGAAGGAGAAGGTGTAGTCTGGAGAGTGAATCAGAAGAAGTAGACGAAGGAGAAGGAGAAGGTGAAGTCTGGAGGGTGAATCAGAAAAAGCAGAAGAAGGAGAAGGAGAAGGCGAAGGCTGGAGGGTGAATCAGAAGAAGCAGAAGAAGGAGAAGGAGAAGGTGAAGTCTGGAGGGTGAATCAGAAGAAGCAGAAGAAGGAGAAGGAGAAGGTGAAGTCTGGAGGGTGAATCTGAAGAAGCAGAAGAAGGAGAAGGAGAAGGTGAAGTCTGGAGGGTGAATCAGAAGAAGCAGAAGAAGGAGAAGGAGAAGGTGAAGTCTGGAGGGTGAATCAGAAGAAGCAGAAGAAGTAGAAGGAGAAGGTGAAGTCTGGAGGGTGAATCAGAAGAAGTAGAAGAAGGAGAAGGAGAAGGTGAAGTCTGGAGGGTGAATCAGAAGAAGCAGAAGAAGGAGAAGGAGAAGGTGAAGTCAGGAGTGTGAATCAGAAGAAGCAGAAACAGGAGAAGGAGAAGGTGAAGACTGGAGGGTGAATCAGAAGAAGTAGAAGAAGCAGAAGGAGAAGGTGAAGTCTGGAGGGTGAATCAGAAGAAGTAGAAGAAGGAGAAGGAGATGGTGAGGTCTGGAGGGTGAATCAGAAGAAGCAGAAGAAGGAGAAGGAGAAGGTGAAGTCTGGAGGGTGAATCAGAAGAAGCAGAAGAAGGAGAAGGAGAAGGTGAAGACTGGCGGGTGAATCAGAAGAAGTAGAAGAAGGAGAAGGAGAAGATGAAGTCTGGAGGGTGAATCAGAAGAAGTAGAAGAAGGAGAAGGAGAAGGTGAGGTCTGGAGGGTGAATCAGAAGAAGCAGAAGAAGGAGAAGGAGAAGGTGAAGTCTGGAGGGTGAATCAGAAGAAGCAGAAGAAGGAGAAGGAGAAGGTGAAGTCTGGAGGGTGAATCAGAAGAAGCAGAAGAAGGAGAAGGAGAAGGAGAAGTCAGGAGGGTGAATCAGAAGAAGCAGAAGAAGGAGAAGGAGAAGGTGAAGTTAGGAGGGTGAATCAGAAGAAGTAGAAGAAGGAGAAGGAGAAGGTGAAGTCTGGAGGGTGAATCAGAAGAAGTAGAAGAAGGAGAAGGAGAAGGTGAAGTCAGGAGGGTGAAGCAGAAGAAGCAGAAGAAGGAGAAGGAGAAGGTGAAATCTGGAGGGTGAAGCAGAAGAAGCAGAAGAAGGAGAAGGAGAAGGTGAAGTCTGGAGGGCGAAGCAGAAGAAGCAGAAGAAGGAGAAGGAGAAGGTGAAGTCTGGAGGGTGAAGCAGAAGAAGCAGAAGAAGGAGAAGGAGAAGGTGAAGTCTGGAGGGTGAATCACAAGAAGTAGAAGAAGGAGAAGGAGAAGGTGAAGTAAGGAGGGTGAAGCAGAAGAAGCAGAAGAAGGAGAAGGAGAAGGTGAAGTCTGGAGGGTGAAGCAGAAGAAGCAGAAGAAGGAGAAGGAGATGGTGAAGTCTGGAGGGTGAAGCAGAAGAAGCAGAAGAAGGAGAAGGAGAAGGTGAAGTCAGGAGGGTGAATCAGAAGAAGTAGAAGAAGGAAAAGGAGAAGGTGAAGTCTGGAGGGTGAATCAGAAGAAGTAGAAGAAGGAGAAGGAGAAGGTGAAGTCTGGAGGGTGAATCAGAAGAAGTGGAAGAAGGAGAAGGAGAAGGTGAAGTCTGGAGGGTGAATCAGAAGAAGCAGAAGAAGGAGAAGGAGAAGGTGAAGTCTGGAGGGAGAAGCAGAAGAAGTAGAAGAAGGAGAAGGAGAAGGTGAAGTCTGGATTGTGAATCAGAAGAAGTAGAAGAAGGAGAAGGAGGAGGTGAAGTCTGGAGGGTGAATCAGAAGAAGTAGAAGAAGGAGAAGGAGAAGGTCAAGTCTGGAGGGTGAATCAAAAGGAGCAGAAGAAGGAGAAGGAGAAGGTGAAGTCTGGAGGGTGAATCAGAAGAAGTAGAAGAAGGAGAAGGAGAAGGTGTAGTCTGGAGGATGAATCAGAAGAAGTAGAAGAAGGAGAAGGAGAAGGTGAAGTCTGGAGGGTGAATCAGAAGAAGCAGAATAAGGAGAAGGAGAAGGTGAAGTCTGGAGGGTGAATCAGAAGAAGCAGAAGAAGGAGAAGGAGAAGGTGAAGTCTGGAGGGTGAATCAGAAGAAGTAGAAGAAGGAGAAGGAGAAGGTGAAGTCTGGAGCGTGAAGCAGAAGAAGTAGAAGAAGGAGAAGGAGAAGGTGAAGTCTGGAGGGCGAAGCAGAAGAAGCAGAAGAAGGAGAAGGAGAAGGTGAAGTCTGGAGGGTGAAGCAGAAGAAGCAGAAGAAGGAGAAGGAGAAGGTGAAGTCTGGAGGGTGAATCAGAAGAAGTAGAAGAAGGAGAAGGAGAAGGTGAAGTAAGGAGGGTGAAGCAGAAGAAGCAGAAGAAGGAGAAGGAGAAGGTGAAGTCTGGAGGGTGAAGCAGAAGAAGCAGAAGAAGGAGAAGGAGGAGGTGAAGTCTGGAGGGTGAATCAGAAGAAGCAGAAGAAGGAGAAGGAGAAGGTGAAGTCTGGAGGGTGAATCAGAAGAAGTTGAAGAAGGAGAAGGAGAAGGTGAAGTCTGGAGGGTGAATCAGAGAAACAGAATAAGGAGAAGGAGAAGGTGAAGTCTGGAGGGTGAATCAGAAGAAGCAGAAGAAGGAGAAGGAGAAGGTGAAGTCTGGAGGGTGAATCAGAAGAAGTAGAAGAAGGAGAAGGAGAAGGTGAAGTCTGGAGGGTGAAGCGGAAGAAGTAGAAGAAGGAGAAGGAGAAGGCGAAGTCTGGAGGGTGAATCAGAAGAAGCAGAAGAAGGAGAAGGAGAAGGTGAAGTCTGGAGGGTGAATCAGAAGAAGTAGAAGAAGGAGAAGGAGAAGGCGAAGTCTGGAGGGTGAATCAGAAGAAGTTGAAGAAGGAGAAGGAGAAGGTGAAGACTGGAGGTTGAATCAGAAGAAGTAGAAGAAGGAGAAGGAGAAGGTGAAGTCTGGAGGGTGAATCAGAAGAAGTAGAAGAAGGAGAAGGAGAAGGCGAAGTCTGGAGGGTGAATCAGAAGAAGCAGAAGAAGGAGAAGGAGAAGGTGAAGTCTGGAGGGTGAATCAGAAGAAGCAGAAGAAGGAGAAGGAGAAGATGAAGTCTGGAGGGTGAATCAGAAGAATTAGAAGAAGGAGAAGGAGAAGTTGAGGTCTGGAGGGTGAATCAGAAGAAGCAGAAGAAGGAGAAGGAGAAGGTGAAGTCTGGAGGGTGTATCAGAAGAAGCAGAAGAAGGAGAAGGAGAAGGTGAAGTCTGGAGGGTGAATCAGAAGAAGCAGAAGAAGGAGAAGGAGAAGGTGAAGTCTGGAGGGTGAATCAGAAGAAGTCGAAGAAGGAGAAGGAGAAGGTGAAGTCTGGAGGGTGAATCAGAAGAAGTAGAACAAGGAGAAGGAGAAGTTGAAGTCTGGAGGGTGAATCAGAAGAAGCAGAAGAAGGAGAAGGAGAAGGTGCAGTCTGGAGGGTGAATCAGAAGAAGCAGAAGAAGGAGAAGGAGAAGATGAAGTCTGGAGGGTGAATCAGAATAAGTAGAAGAAGGAGAAGGAGAAGGTGAAGTCTGGAGGGTGAATCAGAAGAAGCAGAAGAAGGGGAAGGAGAAGGTGAAGTCTGAAGAGTGAATCAGAAGAAGCAGAATAAGGAGAAGGAGAAGGTGAAGTCTGGAGGGTGAATCAGAAGAAGCAGAAGAAGGAGAAGGAGAAGGTGAAGTCTGGAGGGTGAATCAGAAGAAGTAGAAGAAGGAGAAGGAGAAGGTGAAGTCTGGAGGGTGAAGCAGAAGAAGTAGAAGAAGGAGAAGGAGAAGGTGAAGTCATGAGGGTGAATCAGAAGAAGTAGAAGAAGGAGAAGGAGAAGGTGAAGTCAGGAGGGTGAATCAGAAGAAGCAGAAGAAGGAGAAGGAGAAGGTGAAGTCTGGAGTGTGAATCAGAAGAATCAGAAGAAGGAGAAGGAGAAGGTGAAGTCTGGAGGGTGAATCAGAAGAAGCAGAAGAAAGAGAAGGAGAAGGTGAAGTCTAGAGGGTGAAGCAGAAGAAGCAGAAGAAGGAGAAGTAGAAGGTGAAGACTGGAGGGTGAATCAGAAGAAGTAGAAGAAGGAGAAGGAGAAGGTGAAGTCTGGAGGGTGAATCAGAAGAAGTAGAAGAAGGAGAAGGAGAAGGTGAAGTCTGGAGGGTGAATCAGAAGAAGTAGAAGAAGGAGAAGGAGATGGTGAAGTCTGGAGGGTGAATCAGAAGAAGTAGAAGAAGGAGAAGGAGAAGGTGAAGTCAGGAGGGTGAATCAGAAGAAGCAGAAGAAGGAGAAGGAGAAGGTGAAGTTAGGAGGGTGAATCAGAAGAAGCAGAAGAAGGAGAAGGAGAAGGTGAAGTCAGGGGGGTGAAGCAGAAAAAGTAGAAGAAGGAGAAGGAGAAGGCGAAGTCAGGAAGGTGAAGCAGAAGAAGCAGAAGAAGGAGAAGGAGAGGGTGAAGTCTGGCGGGCGCAGCAGAAGAAGCAGAAGAAGGAGAAGGAGAAGGTGAAGTCTGGATGGTGAAGCAGAAGAAGCAGAAGAAGGAGAAGGAGAAGGTGAAGTCTGGAGGGTGAATCAGAAGAAGTAGAAGAAGGAGAAGGGGAAGGTGAAGTCTGGATTGTGAATCAGAAGAAGTAGGAGAAGGAGAAGGAGGAGGTGAAGTCTGGAGGGTGAATCAGAAGAAGTAGAAGAAGGAGAAGGAGAAGGTCAAGTCTGGAGGGTGAATCAAAAGGAGCAGAAGAAGGAGAAGGAGAAGGTGAAGTCTGGAGGGTGAATCAGAAGAAGTAGAAGAAGGAGAAGGAGAAGGTGAAGTCTGGAGGGTGAAGCAGAAGAAGTAGAAGAAGGAGAAGGAGAAGGTGAAGTCATGAGGGTGAATCAGAAGAAGTAGAAGAAGGAGAAGGAGAAGGTGAAGTCAGGAGGGTGAATCAGAAGAAGCAGAAGAAGGAGAAGGAGAAGGTGAAGTCTGGAGTGTGAATCAGAAGAAGCAGAATAAGGAGAAGGAGAAGGTGAAGTCTGGAGGGTGAATCAGAAGAAGCAGAAGAAGGAGAAGGAGAAGGTGAAGTCTGGAGGGTGAATCAGAAGAAGTAGAAGAAGGAGAAGGAGAAGGTGAAGTCTGGAGCGTGAAGCAGAAGAAGTAGAAGAAGGAGAAGGAGAAGGTGAAGTCTGGAGGGCGAAGCAGAAGAAGCAGAAGAAGGAGAAGGAGAAGGTGAAGTCTGGAGGGTGAAGCAGAAGAAGCAGAAGAAGGAGAAGAAGAAGGTGAAGTCTGGAGGGTGAATCAGAAGAAGTAGAAGAAGGAGAAGGAGAAGGTGAAGTAAGGAGGGTGAAGCAGAAGAAGCAGAAGGAGAAGGAGAGGGTGAAGTCTGGAGGGAGAAGCAGAAGAAGCAGAAGAAGGAGAAGGAGGAGGTGAAGTCTGGAGGGTGAATCAGAAGAAGCAGAAGAAGGAGAAGGAGAAGGTGAATTCTGGAGGGTGAATCAGAAGAAGTTGAAGAAGGAGAAGGAGAAGGTGAAGTCTGGAGGGTGAATCAGAAGAAGCAGAATAAGGAGAAGGAGAAGGTGAAGTCTGGAGGGTGAATCAGAAGAAGCAGAAGAAGGAGAAGGAGAAGGTGAAGTCTGGAGGGTGAATCAGAAGAAGTAGAAGAAGGAGAAGGAGAAGGTGAAGTCTGGAGGGTGAAGCGGAAGAAGTAGAAGAAGGAGAAGGAGAAGGCGAAGTCTGGAGGGTGAATCAGAAGAAGCAGAAGAAGGAGAAGGAGAAGGTGAAGTCTGGAGGGTGAATCAGAAGAAGTAGAAGAAGGAGAAGGAGAAGGCGAAGTCTGGACGGTGAATCAGAAGAAGTTGAAGAAGGAGAAGGAGAAGGTGAAGACTGGAGGTTGAATCAGAAGAAGTAGAAGAAGGAGAAGGAGAAGGTGAAGTCTGGAGGGTGAATCAGAAGAAGTAGAAGAAGGAGAAGGAGAAGGCGAAGTCTGGAGGGTGAATCAGAAGAAGCAGAAGAAGGAGAAGGAGAAGGTGAAGTCTGGAGGGTGAATCAGAAGAAGCAGAAGAAGGAGAAGGAGAAGATGAAGTCTGGAGCGTGAATCAGAAGAATTAGAAGAAGGAGAAGGAGAAGTTGAGGTCTGGAGGGTGAATCAGAAGAAGCAGAAGAAGGAGAAGGAGAAGGTGAAGTCTGAAGGGTGAACCAGAAGAAGCAGAAGAAGGAGAAGGAGAAGGTGAAGTCTGGAGGGTGTATCAGAAGAAGCAGAAGAAGGAGAAGGAGAAGGTGAAGTCTGGAGGGTGAATCAGAAGAAGCAGAAGAAGGAGAAGGAGAAGGTGAAGTCTGGAGGGTGAATCAGAAGAAGTAGAAGAAGGAGAAGGAGAAGGTGAAGTCTGGAGGGTGAATCAGAAGAAGTAGAACAAGGAGAAGGAGAAGTTGAAGTCTGGAGGGTGAATCAGAAGAAGCAGAAGAAGGAGAAGGAGAAGGTGAAGTCTGGAGGGTGAATCAGAAGAAGCAGAAGAAGGAGAAGGGGAAGATGAAGTCTGGAGGGTGAATCAGAATAAGTAGAAGAAGGAGAAGGAGAAGGTGAAGTCTGGAGGGTGAATCAGAAGAAGCAGAAGAAGGGGAAGGAGAAGGTGAAGTCTGAAGAGTGAATCAGAAGAAGCAGAAGAAGGAGAAGGAGAAGGTGAAGTCTGGAGGGTGAATCAGAAGAAGCAGAATAAGGAGAAGGAGAAGGTGAAGTCTGGAGGGTGAATCAGAAGAAGCAGAAGAAGGAGAAGGAGAAGGTGAAGTCTGGAGGGTGAAGCAGAAGAAGTAGAAGAAGGAGAAGGAGAAGGTGAAGTCTGGAGGGTGAAGCAGAAGAAGTAGAAGAAGGAGAAGGAGAAGGTGAAGTCATGAGGGTGAATCAGAAGAAGTAGAAGAAGGAGAAGGAGAAGGTGAAGTCAGGAGGGTGAATCAGAAGAAGCAGAAGAAGGAGAAGGAGAAGGTGAAGTCTGGAGTGTGAATCAGAAGAATCAGAAGAAGGAGAAGGAGAAGGTGAAGTCTGGAGGGTGAATCAGAAGAAGCAGAAGAAAGAGAAGGAGAAGGTGAAGTCTAGAGGGTGAAGCAGAAGAAGCAGAAGAAGGAGAAGTAGAAGGTGAAGACTGGAGGGTGAATCAGAAGAAGTAGAAGAAGGAGAAGGAGAAGGTGAAGTCTGGAGGGTGAATCAGAAGAGGTAGAAGAAGGAGAAGGAGAAGGTGAAGTCTGGAGGGTGAATCAGAAGAAGTCGAAGAAGGAGAAGGAAATGGTGAAGTCTGGAGGGTGAATCAGAAGAAGTAGAAGAAGGAGAAGGAGAAGGTGAAGTCAGGAGGGTGAATCAGAAGAAGCAGAAGAAGGAGAAGGAGAAGGTGAAGTTAGGAGGGTGAATCAGAAGAAGCAGAAGAAGGAGAAGGAGAAGGTGAAGTCAGGGGGGTGAAGCAGAAAAAGTAGAAGAAGGAGAAGGAGAAGGCGAAGTCAGGAAGGTGAAGCAGAAGAAGCAGAAGAAGGAGAAGGAGAAGGTGAAGTCTGGAGGATGAAGCAGAAGAAGCAGAAGAAGGAGAAGGAGAAGGTGAAGTCTGGAGGGTGAATCAGAAGAAGTAGAAGAAGGAGAAGGAGAAGGTGAAGTCAGGAGGGTGAAGCAGAAGAAGCAGAAGAAGGAGAAGGAGAAGGTGAAGTCTGGAGGGTGAAGCAGAAGAAGCAGAAGAAGGAGAAGGAGAAGGTGAAGTCTGGAGGGCGAAGCAGAAGAAGTAGAAGAAGGAGAAGGAGAAGGTGAAGTCTGGATGGTGAAGCAGAAGAAGCAGAAGAAGGAGAAGGAGAAGGTGAAGTCTGGAGGGTGAATCAGAAGAAGTAGAAGAAGGAGAAGGAGAAGGTGAAGTCAGGAGGGTGAAGCAGAAGAAGCAGAAGAAGGAGAAGGAGAAGGTGAAGTCTGGAGGGTGAAACAGAAGAAGCAGAAGAAGGAGAAGGAGAAGGTGAAGTCTGGAGGGTGAAGCAGAAGAAGCAGAAGAAGGAGAAGGAGAAGGTGAAGTCAGGAGGGTGAATCAGAAGAAGTAGAAGAAGGAGAAGGAGAAGGTGAAGTCTGGAGGGTGAATCAGAAGAAGTAGAAGAAGGAGAAGGAGAAGGTGAAGTCTGGAGGTTGAATCAGAAGAAGTAGAAGAAGAAGAAGGAGAAGGGGAAGTCTGGAGGGTGAATCAGAAGAAGCAGAAGAAGGAGAAGGAGAAGGTGAAGTCTGGAGGGAGAAGCAGAAGAAGTAGAAGAAGAAGGAGAAGGTGAAATCTGGAGGGTGAATAAGAAGAAGTAGAAGAAGGAGAAGGAGAAGGTGAAGTCTGGAGGGTGAATCAGAAGAAGTAGAAGAAGGAGAAGGAGAAGGTGAAGTCTGGAGGGTGAATCAGAAGAAGCAGAAGAAGGAGAAGGAGAAGGTGGAGTCTGGAGGCTGAATCAGAAGAAGTAGAAGAAGGAGAAGGAGAAGGTGTAGTCTGGAGAGTGAATCAGAAGAAGTAGACGAAGGAGAAGGAGAAGGTGAAGTCTGGAGGGTGAATCAGAAAAAGCAGAAGAAGGAGAAGGAGAAGGCGAAGGCTGGAGGGTGAATCAGAAGAAGCAGAAGAAGGAGAAGGAGAAGGTGAAGTCTGGAGGGTGAATCAGAAGAAGCAGAAGAAGGAGAAGGAGAAGGTGAAGTCTGGAGGGTGAATCTGAAGAAGCAGAAGAAGGAGAAGGAGAAGGTGAAGTCTGGAGGGTGAATCAGAAGAAGCAGAAGAAGGAGAAGGAGAAGGTGAAGTCTGGAGGGTGAATCAGAAGAAGCAGAAGAAGTAGAAGGAGAAGGTGAAGTCTGGAGGGTGAATCAGAAGAAGTAGAAGAAGGAGAAGGAGAAGGTGAAGTCTGGAGGGTGAATCAGAAGAAGCAGAAGAAGGAGAAGGAGAAGGTGAAGTCAGGAGTGTGAATCAGAAGAAGCAGAAACAGGAGAAGGAGAAGGTGAAGACTGGAGGGTGAATCAGAAGAAGTAGAAGAAGCAGAAGGAGAAGGTGAAGTCTGGAGGGTGAATCAGAAGAAGTAGAAGAAGGAGAAGGAGATGGTGAGGTCTGGAGGGTGAATCAGAAGAAGCAGAAGAAGGAGAAGGAGAAGGTGAAGTCTGGAGGGTGAATCAGAAGAAGCAGAAGAAGGAGAAGGAGAAGGTGAAGACTGGCGGGTGAATCAGAAGAAGTAGAAGAAGGAGAAGGAGAAGATGAAGTCTGGAGGGTGAATCAGAAGAAGTAGAAGAAGGAGAAGGAGAAGGTGAGGTCTGGAGGGTGAATCAGAAGAAGCAGAAGAAGGAGAAGGAGAAGGTGAAGTCTGGAGGGTGAATCAGAAGAAGCAGAAGAAGGAGAAGGAGAAGGTGAAGTCTGGAGGGTGAATCAGAAGAAGCAGAAGAAGGAGAAGGAGAAGGTGAAGTCAGGAGGGTGAATCAGAAGAAGCAGAAGAAGGAGAAGGAGAAGGTGAAGTTAGGAGGGTGAATCAGAAGAAGTAGAAGAAGGAGAATGAGAAGGTGAAGTCTGGAGGGTGAATCAGAAGAAGTAGAAGAAGGAGAAGGAGAAGGTGAAGTCAGGAGGGTGAAGCAGAAGAAGCAGAAGAAGGAGAAGGAGAAGGTGAAATCTGGAGGGTGAAGCAGAAGAAGCAGAAGAAGGAGAAGGAGAAGGTGAAGTCTGGAGGGCGAAGCAGAAGAAGCAGAAGAAGGAGAAGGAGAAGGTGAAGTCTGGAGGGTGAAGCAGAAGAAGCAGAAGAAGGAGAAGGAGAAGGTGAAGTCTGGAGGGTGAATCACAAGAAGTAGAAGAAGGAGAAGGAGAAGGTGAAGTAAGGAGGGTGAAGCAGAAGAAGCAGAAGAAGGAGAAGGAGAAGGTGAAGTCTGGAGGGTGAAGCAGAAGAAGCAGAAGAAGGAGAAGGAGATGGTGAAGTCTGGAGGGTGAAGCAGAAGAAGCAGAAGAAGGAGAAGGAGAAGGTGAAGTCAGGAGGGTGAATCAGAAGAAGTAGAAGAAGGAAAAGGAGAAGGTGAAGTCTGGAGGGTGAATCAGAAGAAGTAGAAGAAGGAGAAGGAGAAGGTGAAGTCTGGAGGGTGAATCAGAAGAAGTGGAAGAAGGAGAAGGAGAAGGTGAAGTCTGGAGGGTGAATCAGAAGAAGCAGAAGAAGGAGAAGGAGAAGGTGAAGTCTGGAGGGAGAAGCAGAAGAAGTAGAAGAAGGAGAAGGAGAAGGTGAAGTCTGGATTGTGAATCAGAAGAAGTAGAAGAAGGAGAAGGAGGAGGTGAAGTCTGGAGGGTGAATCAGAAGAAGTAGAAGAAGGAGAAGGAGAAGGTCAAGTCTGGAGGGTGAATCAAAAGGAGCAGAAGAAGGAGAAGGAGAAGGTGAAGTCTGGAGGGTGAATCAGAAGAAGTAGAAGAAGGAGAAGGAGAAGGTGTAGTCTGGAGGATGAATCAGAAGAAGTAGAAGAAGGAGAAGGAGAAGGTGAAGTCTGGAGGGTGAATCAGAAGAAGCAGAATAAGGAGAAGGAGAAGGTGAAGTCTGGAGGGTGAATCAGAAGAAGCAGAAGAAGGAGAAGGAGAAGGTGAAGTCTGGAGGGTGAATCAGAAGAAGTAGAAGAAGGAGAAGGAGAAGGTGAAGTCTGGAGCGTGAAGCAGAAGAAGTAGAAGAAGGAGAAGGAGAAGGTGAAGTCTGGAGGGCGAAGCAGAAGAAGCAGAAGAAGGAGAAGGAGAAGGTGAAGTCTGGAGGGTGAAGCAGAAGAAGCAGAAGAAGGAGAAGGAGAAGGTGAAGTCTGGAGGGTGAATCAGAAGAAGTAGAAGAAGGAGAAGGAGAAGGTGAAGTAAGGAGGGTGAAGCAGAAGAAGCAGAAGAAGGAGAAGGAGAAGGTGAAGTCTGGAGGGTGAAGCAGAAGAAGCAGAAGAAGGAGAAGGAGGAGGTGAAGTCTGGAGGGTGAATCAGAAGAAGCAGAAGAAGGAGAAGGAGAAGGTGAAGTCTGGAGGGTGAATCAGAAGAAGTTGAAGAAGGAGAAGGAGAAGGTGAAGTCTGGAGGGTGAATCAGAGAAACAGAATAAGGAGAAGGAGAAGGTGAAGTCTGGAGGGTGAATCAGAAGAAGCAGAAGAAGGAGAAGGAGAAGGTGAAGTCTGGAGGGTGAATCAGAAGAAGTAGAAGAAGGAGAAGGAGAAGGTGAAGTCTGGAGGGTGAAGCGGAAGAAGTAGAAGAAGGAGAAGGAGAAGGCGAAGTCTGGAGGGTGAATCAGAAGAAGCAGAAGAAGGAGAAGGAGAAGGTGAAGTCTGGAGGGTGAATCAGAAGAAGTAGAAGAAGGAGAAGGAGAAGGCGAAGTCTGGAGGGTGAATCAGAAGAAGTTGAAGAAGGAGAAGGAGAAGGTGAAGACTGGAGGTTGAATCAGAAGAAGTAGAAGAAGGAGAAGGAGAAGGTGAAGTCTGGAGGGTGAATCAGAAGAAGTAGAAGAAGGAGAAGGAGAAGGCGAAGTCTGGAGGGTGAATCAGAAGAAGCAGAAGAAGGAGAAGGAGAAGGTGAAGTCTGGAGGGTGAATCAGAAGAAGCAGAAGAAGGAGAAGGAGAAGATGAAGTCTGGAGGGTGAATCAGAAGAATTAGAAGAAGGAGAAGGAGAAGTTGAGGTCTGGAGGGTGAATCAGAAGAAGCAGAAGAAGGAGAAGGAGAAGGTGAAGTCTGGAGGGTGTATCAGAAGAAGCAGAAGAAGGAGAAGGAGAAGGTGAAGTCTGGAGGGTGAATCAGAAGAAGCAGAAGAAGGAGAAGGAGAAGGTGAAGTCTGGAGGGTGAATCAGAAGAAGTCGAAGAAGGAGAAGGAGAAGGTGAAGTCTGGAGGGTGAATCAGAAGAAGTAGAACAAGGAGAAGGAGAAGTTGAAGTCTGGAGGGTGAATCAGAAGAAGTAGAAGAAGGAGAAGGAGAAGGTGCAGTCTGGAGGGTGAATCAGAAGAAGCAGAAGAAGGAGAAGGAGAAGATGAAGTCTGGAGGGTGAATCAGAATAAGTAGAAGAAGGAGAAGGAGAAGGTGAAGTCTGGAGGGTGAATCAGAAGAAGCAGAAGAAGGGGAAGGAGAAGGTGAAGTCTGAAGAGTGAATCAGAAGAAGCAGAATAAGGAGAAGGAGAAGGTGAAGTCTGGAGGGTGAATCAGAAGAAGCAGAAGAAGGAGAAGGAGAAGGTGAAGTCTGGAGGGTGAATCAGAAGAAGTAGAAGAAGGAGAAGGAGAAGGTGAAGTCTGGAGGGTGAAGCAGAAGAAGTAGAAGAAGGAGAAGGAGAAGGTGAAGTCATGAGGGTGAATCAGAAGAAGTAGAAGAAGGAGAAGGAGAAGGTGAAGTCAGGAGGGTGAATCAGAAGAAGCAGAAGAAGGAGAAGGAGAAGGTGAAGTCTGGAGTGTGAATCAGAAGAATCAGAAGAAGGAGAAGGAGAAGGTGAAGTCTGGAGGGTGAATCAGAAGAAGCAGAAGAAAGAGAAGGAGAAGGTGAAGTCTAGAGGGTGAAGCAGAAGAAGCAGAAGAAGGAGAAGTAGAAGGTGAAGACTGGAGGGTGAATCAGAAGAAGTAGAAGAAGGAGAAGGAGAAGGTGAAGTCTGGAGGGTGAATCAGAAGAAGTAGAAGAAGGAGAAGGAGAAGGTGAAGTCTGGAGGGTGAATCAGAAGAAGTAGAAGAAGGAGAAGGAGATGGTGAAGTCTGGAGGGTGAATCAGAAGAAGTAGAAGAAGGAGAAGGAGAAGGTGAAGTCAGGAGGGTGAATCAGAAGAAGCAGAAGAAGGAGAAGGAGAAGGTGAAGTTAGGAGGGTGAATCAGAAGAAGCAGAAGAAGGAGAAGGAGAAGGTGAAGTCAGGGGGGTGAAGCAGAAAAAGTAGAAGAAGGAGAAGGAGAAGGCGAAGTCAGGAAGGTGAAGCAGAAGAAGCAGAAGAAGGAGAAGGAGAGGGTGAAGTCTGGCGGGCGCAGCAGAAGAAGCAGAAGAAGGAGAAGGAGAAGGTGAAGTCTGGATGGTGAAGCAGAAGAAGCAGAAGAAGGAGAAGGAGAAGGTGAAGTCTGGAGGGTGAATCTGAAGAAGCAGAAGAAGGAGAAGGAGAAGGTGAAGTCTGGAGGGTGAATCAGAAGAAGCAGAAGAAGGAGAAGGAGAAGGTGAAGTCTGGAGGGTGAATCAGAAGAAGCAGAAGAAGTAGAAGGAGAAGGTGAAGTCTGGAGGGTGAATCAGAAGAAGTAGAAGAAGGAGAAGGAGAAGGTGAAGTCTGGAGGGTGAATCAGAAGAAGCAGAAGAAGGAGAAGGAGAAGGTGAAGTCAGGAGTGTGAATCAGAAGAAGCAGAAACAGGAGAAGGAGAAGGTGAAGACTGGAGGGTGAATCAGAAGAAGTAGAAGAAGCAGAAGGAGAAGGTGAAGTCTGGAGGGTGAATCAGAAGAAGTAGAAGAAGGAGAAGGAGATGGTGAGGTCTGGAGGGTGAATCAGAAGAAGCAGAAGAAGGAGAAGGAGAAGGTGAAGTCTGGAGGGTGAATCAGAAGAAGCAGAAGAAGGAGAAGGAGAAGGTGAAGACTGGCGGGTGAATCAGAAGAAGTAGAAGAAGGAGAAGGAGAAGATGAAGTCTGGAGGGTGAATCAGAAGAAGTAGAAGAAGGAGAAGGAGAAGGTGAGGTCTGGAGGGTGAATCAGAAGAAGCAGAAGAAGGAGAAGGAGAAGGTGAAGTCTGGAGGGTGAATCAGAAGAAGCAGAAGAAGGAGAAGGAGAAGGTGAAGTCTGGAGGGTGAATCAGAAGAAGCAGAAGAAGGAGAAGGAGAAGGTGAAGTCAGGAGGGTGAATCAGAAGAAGCAGAAGAAGGAGAAGGAGAAGGTGAAGTTAGGAGGGTGAATCAGAAGAAGTAGAAGAAGGAGAATGAGAAGGTGAAGTCTGGAGGGTGAATCAGAAGAAGTA
This sequence comes from Somniosus microcephalus, assembly GCF_052327205.1. Lineage (NCBI taxonomy): Eukaryota > Metazoa > Chordata > Chondrichthyes > Squaliformes > Somniosidae > Somniosus > Somniosus microcephalus. Next base: position 480,887 of record NW_028225308.1, on the reverse strand, counting down.
GAAGAAGGAGAAGGAGAAGGTGAAGTCAGGAGGGTGAAGCAGAAGAAGCAGAAGAAGGAGAAGGAGAAGGTGAAATCTGGAGGGTGAAGCAGAAGAAGCAGAAGAAGGAGAAGGAGAAGGTGAAGTCTGGAGGGCGAAGCAGAAGAAGCAGAAGAAGGAGAAGGAGAAGGTGAAGTCTGGAGGGTGAAGCAGAAGAAGCAGAAGAAGGAGAAGGAGAAGGTGAAGTCTGGAGGGTGAATCACAAGAAGTAGAAGAAGGAGAAGGAGAAGGTGAAGTAAGGAGGGTGAAGCAGAAGAAGCAGAAGAAGGAGAAGGAGAAGGTGAAGTCTGGAGGGTGAAGCAGAAGAAGCAGAAGAAGGAGAAGGAGATGGTGAAGTCTGGAGGGTGAAGCAGAAGAAGCAGAAGAAGGAGAAGGAGAAGGTGAAGTCAGGAGGGTGAATCAGAAGAAGTAGAAGAAGGAAAAGGAGAAGGTGAAGTCTGGAGGGTGAATCAGAAGAAGTAGAAGAAGGAGAAGGAGAAGGTGAAGTCTGGAGGGTGAATCAGAAGAAGTGGAAGAAGGAGAAGGAGAAGGTGAAGTCTGGAGGGTGAATCAGAAGAAGCAGAAGAAGGAGAAGGAGAAGGTGAAGTCTGGAGGGAGAAGCAGAAGAAGTAGAAGAAGGAGAAGGAGAAGGTGAAGTCTGGATTGTGAATCAGAAGAAGTAGAAGAAGGAGAAGGAGGAGGTGAAGTCTGGAGGGTGAATCAGAAGAAGTAGAAGAAGGAGAAGGAGAAGGTCAAGTCTGGAGGGTGAATCAAAAGGAGCAGAAGAAGGAGAAGGAGAAGGTGAAGTCTGGAGGGTGAATCAGAAGAAGTAGAAGAAGGAGAAGGAGAAGGTGTAGTCTGGAGGATGAATCAGAAGAAGTAGAAGAAGGAGAAGGAGAAGGTGAAGTCTGGAGGGTGAATCAGAAGAAGCAGAATAAGGAGAAGGAGAAGGTGAAGTCTGGAGGGTGAATCAGAAGAAGCAGAAGAAGGAGAAGGAGAAGGTGAAGTCTGGAGGGTGAATCAGAAGAAGTAGAAGAAGGAGAAGGAGAAGGTGAAGTCTGGAGCGTGAAGCAGAAGAAGTAGAAGAAGGAGAAGGAGAAGGTGAAGTCTGGAGGGCGAAGCAGAAGAAGCAGAAGAAGGAGAAGGAGAAGGTGAAGTCTGGAGGGTGAAGCAGAAGAAGCAGAAGAAGGAGAAGGAGAAGGTGAAGTCTGGAGGGTGAATCAGAAGAAGTAGAAGAAGGAGAAGGAGAAGGTGAAGTAAGGAGGGTGAAGCAGAAGAAGCAGAAGAAGGAGAAGGAGAAGGTGAAGTCTGGAGGGTGAAGCAGAAGAAGCAGAAGAAGGAGAAGGAGGAGGTGAAGTCTGGAGGGTGAATCAGAAGAAGCAGAAGAAGGAGAAGGAGAAGGTGAAGTCTGGAGGGTGAATCAGAAGAAGTTGAAGAAGGAGAAGGAGAAGGTGAAGTCTGGAGGGTGAATCAGAGAAACAGAATAAGGAGAAGGAGAAGGTGAAGTCTGGAGGGTGAATCAGAAGAAGCAGAAGAAGGAGAAGGAGAAGGTGAAGTCTGGAGGGTGAATCAGAAGAAGTAGAAGAAGGAGAAGGAGAAGGTGAAGTCTGGAGGGTGAAGCGGAAGAAGTAGAAGAAGGAGAAGGAGAAGGCGAAGTCTGGAGGGTGAATCAGAAGAAGCAGAAGAAGGAGAAGGAGAAGGTGAAGTCTGGAGGGTGAATCAGAAGAAGTAGAAGAAGGAGAAGGAGAAGGCGAAGTCTGGAGGGTGAATCAGAAGAAGTTGAAGAAGGAGAAGGAGAAGGTGAAGACTGGAGGTTGAATCAGAAGAAGTAGAAGAAGGAGAAGGAGAAGGTGAAGTCTGGAGGGTGAATCAGAAGAAGTAGAAGAAGGAGAAGGAGAAGGCGAAGTCTGGAGGGTGAATCAGAAGAAGCAGAAGAAGGAGAAGGAGAAGGTGAAGTCTGGAGGGTGAATCAGAAGAAGCAGAAGAAGGAGAAGGAGAAGATGAAGTCTGGAGGGTGAATCAGAAGAATTAGAAGAAGGAGAAGGAGAAGTTGAGGTCTGGAGGGTGAATCAGAAGAAGCAGAAGAAGGAGAAGGAGAAGGTGAAGTCTGGAGGGTGTATCAGAAGAAGCAGAAGAAGGAGAAGGAGAAGGTGAAGTCTGGAGGGTGAATCAGAAGAAGCAGAAGAAGGAGAAGGAGAAGGTGAAGTCTGGAGGGTGAATCAGAAGAAGTCGAAGAAGGAGAAGGAGAAGGTGAAGTCTGGAGGGTGAATCAGAAGAAGTAGAACAAGGAGAAGGAGAAGTTGAAGTCTGGAGGGTGAATCAGAAGAAGCAGAAGAAGGAGAAGGAGAAGGTGCAGTCTGGAGGGTGAATCAGAAGAAGCAGAAGAAGGAGAAGGAGAAGATGAAGTCTGGAGGGTGAATCAGAATAAGTAGAAGAAGGAGAAGGAGAAGGTGAAGTCTGGAGGGTGAATCAGAAGAAGCAGAAGAAGGGGAAGGAGAAGGTGAAGTCTGAAGAGTGAATCAGAAGAAGCAGAATAAGGAGAAGGAGAAGGTGAAGTCTGGAGGGTGAATCAGAAGAAGCAGAAGAAGGAGAAGGAGAAGGTGAAGTCTGGAGGGTGAATCAGAAGAAGTAGAAGAAGGAGAAGGAGAAGGTGAAGTCTGGAGGGTGAAGCAGAAGAAGTAGAAGAAGGAGAAGGAGAAGGTGAAGTCATGAGGGTGAATCAGAAGAAGTAGAAGAAGGAGAAGGAGAAGGTGAAGTCAGGAGGGTGAATCAGAAGAAGCAGAAGAAGGAGAAGGAGAAGGTGAAGTCTGGAGTGTGAATCAGAAGAATCAGAAGAAGGAGAAGGAGAAGGTGAAGTCTGGAGGGTGAATCAGAAGAAGCAGAAGAAAGAGAAGGAGAAGGTGAAGTCTAGAGGGTGAAGCAGAAGAAGCAGAAGAAGGAGAAGTAGAAGGTGAAGACTGGAGGGTGAATCAGAAGAAGTAGAAGAAGGAGAAGGAGAAGGTGAAGTCTGGAGGGTGAATCAGAAGAAGTAGAAGAAGGAGAAGGAGAAGGTGAAGTCTGGAGGGTGAATCAGAAGAAGTAGAAGAAGGAGAAGGAGATGGTGAAGTCTGGAGGGTGAATCAGAAGAAGTAGAAGAAGGAGAAGGAGAAGGTGAAGTCAGGAGGGTGAATCAGAAGAAGCAGAAGAAGGAGAAGGAGAAGGTGAAGTTAGGAGGGTGAATCAGAAGAAGCAGAAGAAGGAGAAGGAGAAGGTGAAGTCAGGGGGGTGAAGCAGAAAAAGTAGAAGAAGGAGAAGGAGAAGGCGAAGTCAGGAAGGTGAAGCAGAAGAAGCAGAAGAAGGAGAAGGAGAGGGTGAAGTCTGGCGGGCGCAGCAGAAGAAGCAGAAGAAGGAGAAGGAGAAGGTGAAGTCTGGATGGTGAAGCAGAAGAAGCAGAAGAAGGAGAAGGAGAAGGTGAAGTCTGGAGGGTGAATCAGAAGAAGTAGAAGAAGGAGAAGGGGAAGGTGAAGTCAGGAGGGTGAAGCAGAAGAAGCAGAAGAAGGAGAAGGAGAAGGTGAAGTCTGGAGGGTGAAGCAGAAGAAGCAGAAGAAGGAGAAGGAGAAGGTGAAGTCTGGAGGGCGAAGCAGAAGAAGTAGAAGAAGGAGAAGGAGAAGGTGAAGTCTGGATGGTGAAGCAGAAGAAGCAGAAGAAGGAGAAGGAGAAGGTGAAGTCTGGAGGGTGAATCAGAAGAAGTAGAAGAAGGAGAAGGAGAAGGTGAAGTCAGGAGGGTGAAGCAGAAGAAGCACTAGAAGGAGAAGGAGAAGGTGAAGTCTGGAGGGTGAAACAGAAGAAGCAGAAGAAGGAGAAGGAGAAGGTGAAGTCTGGAGGGTGAAGCAGAAGAAGCAGAAGAAGGAGAAGGAGAAGGTGAAGTCTGGAGGGTGTATCAGAAGAAGCAGAAGAAGGAGAAGGAGGAGGTGAAGTCTGGAGGGTGAATCAGAAGAAGCAGAAGAAGGAGAAGGAGAAGGTGAAGTCTGGAGGGTGAATCAGAAGAAGCAGAAGAAGGAGAAGGAGAAGGTGAAGACTGGCGGGTGAATCAGAAGAAGTAGAAGAAGGAGAAGGAGAAGATGAAGTCTGGAGGGTGAATCAGAAGAAGTAGAAGAAGGAGAAGGAGAAGGTGAAGTCTGGAGGGTGAATCAGAAGAAGCAGAAGAAGGGGAAGGAGAAGGTGAAGTCTGAAGAGTGAATCAGAAGAAGCAGAAGAAGGAGAAGGAGGAGGTGAAGTCTGGAGGGTGAATCAGAAGAAGCAGAAGAAGGAGAAGGAGAAGATGAAGTCTGGAGGGTGAATCAGAAGAATTAGAAGAAGGAGAAGGAGAAGTTGAGGTCTGGAGGGTGAATCAGAAGAAGCAGAAGAAGGAGAAGGAGAAGGTGAAGTCTGAAGGGTGAACCAGAAGAAGCAGGAGAAGGAGAAGGAGAAGGTGAAGTCTGGAGGGTGTATCAGAAGAAGCAGAAGAAGGAGAAGGAGAAGGTGAAGTCTGGAGGGTGAATCAGAAGAAGCAGAAGAAGGAGAAGGAGAAGGTGAAGTCTGGAGGGTGAATCAGAAGAAGTAGAAGAAGGAGAAGGAGAAGGTGAAGTCTGGAGGGTGAATCAGAAGAAGTAGAACAAGGAGAAGGAGAAGTTGAAGTCTGGAGGGTGAATCAGAAGAAGCAGAAGGAGGAGAAGGAGGAGGTGAAGTCTGGAGGGTGAATCAGAAGAAGCAGAAGAAGGAGAAGGAGAAGATGAAGTCTGGAGGGTGAATCAGAATAAGTAGAAGAAGGAGAAGGAGAAGGTGAAGTCTGGAGGGTGAATCAGAAGAAGCAGAAGAAGGGGAAGGAGAAGGTGAAGTCTGAAGAGTGAATCAGAAGAAGCAGAAGAAGGAGAAGGAGAAGGTGAAGTCTGGAGGGTGAATCAGAAGAAGCAGAAGAAGGAGAAGGAGAAGGTGAAGTCAGGAGGGTGAATCAGAAGAAGCAGAAGAAGGAGAAGGAGAAGGTGAAGTCTGGAGTGTGAATCAGAAGAATCAGAAGAAGGAGAAGGAGAAGGTGAAGTCTGGAGGGTGAATCAGAAGAAGCAGAAGAAAGAGAAGGAGAAGGTGAAGTCTAGAGGGTGAAGCAGAAGAAGCAGAAGGAGGAGAAGTAGAAGGTGAAGACTGGAGGGTGAATCAGAAGAAGTAGAAGAAGGAGAAGGAGAAGGTGAAGTCTGGAGGGTGAATCAGAAGAGGTAGAAGAAGGAGAAGGAGAAGGTGAAGTCTGGAGGGTGAATCAGAAGAAGTAGAAGAAGGAGAAGGAGAAGGTGAAGTCAGGAGGGTGAATCAGAAGAAGCAGAAGAAGGAGAAGGAGAAGGTGAAGTTAGGAGGGTGAATCAGAAGAAGCAGAAGAAGGAGAAGGAGAAGGTGAAGTCAGGGGGGTGAAGCAGAAAAAGTAGAAGAAGGAGAAGGAGAAGGCGAAGTCAGGAAGGTGAAGCAGAAGAAGCAGAAGAAGGAGAAGGAGAAGGTGAAGTCTGGCGGGCGCAGCAGAAGAAGCAGAAGAAGAAGGTGAAGGTGAAGTCTGGAGGGTGAAGCAGAAGAAGCAGAAGAAGGAGAAGGAGAAGGTGAAGTCTGGAGGGTGAATCAGAAGAAGTAGAAGAAGGAGAAGGAGAAGGTGAAGTCAGGAGGGTGAAGCAGAAGAAGCAGAAGAAGGAGAAGGAGAAGGTGAAGTCTGGAGGGTGAAGCAGAAGAAGCAGAAGAAGGAGAAGGTGAAGTCTGGAGGGCGAAGCAGAAGAAGTAGAAGAAGGAGAAGGAGAAGGTGAAGTCTGGATGGTGAAGCAGAAGAAGCAGAAGAAGGAGAAGGAGAAGGTGAAGTCTGGAGGGTGAATCAGAAGAAGTAGAAGAAGGAGAAGGAGAAGGTGAAGTCAGGAGGGTGAAGCAGAAGAAGCAGAAGAAGGAGAAGGAGAAGGTGAAGTCTGGAGGGTGAAACAGAAGAAGCAGAAGAAGGAGAAGGAGAAGGTGAAGTCTGGAGGGTGAAGCAGAAGAAGCAGAAGAAGGAGAAGGAGAAGGTGAAGTCAGGAGAGTGAATCAGAAGAAGTAGAAGAAGGAGAAGGAGAAGGTGAAGTCTGGAGGGTGAATCAGAAGAAGTAGAAGAAGGAGAAGGAGAAGGTGAAGTCTGGAGGTTGAATCAGAAGAAGTAGAAGAAGAAAAAGGAGAAGGGGAAGTCTGGAGGGTGAATCAGAAGAAGCAGAAGAAGGAGAAGGAGAAGGTGAAGTCTGGAGGGAGAAGCAGAAGAAGTAGAAGAAGAAGGAGAAGGTGAAATCTGGAGGGTGAATAAGAAGAAGTAGAAGAAGGAGAAGGAGAAGGTGAAGTCTGGAGGGTGAATCAGAAGAAGTAGAAGAAGGAGAAGGAGAAGGTGAAGTCTGGAGGGTGAATCAGAAGAAGCAGAAGAAGGAGAAGGAGAAGGTGGAGTCTGGAGGCTGAATCAGAAGAAGTAGAAGAAGGAGAAGGAGAAGGTGTAGTCTGGAGAGTGAATCAGAAGAAGTAGACGAAGGAGAAGGAGAAGGTGAAGTCTGGAGGGTGAATCAGAAAAAGCAGAAGAAGGAGAAGGAGAAGGCGAAGTCTGGAGGGTGAATCAGAATAAGTAGAAGAAGGAGAAGGAGAAGGTGAAGTCTGGAGGGTGAATCAGAAGAAGCAGAAGAAGGAGAAGGAGAAGGTGAAGTCTGCAGGGTGAATCTGAAGAAGCAGAAGAAGGAGAAGGAGAAGGTGAAGTCTGGAGGGTGAATCAGAAGAAGCAGAAGAAGGAGAAGGAGAAGGTGAAGTCTGGAGGGTGAATCAGAAGAAGCAGAAGAAGTAGAAGGAGAAGGTGAAGTCTGGAGGGTGAATCAGAAGAAGTAGAAGAAGGAGAAGGAGAAGGTGAAGTCTGGAGGGTGAATCAGAAGAAGCAGAAGAAGGAGAAGGAGAAGGTGAAGTCAGGAGGGTGAATCAGAAGAAGCAGAAGCAGGAGAAGGAGAAGGTGAAGACTGGAGGGTGAATCAGAAGAAGTAGAAGAAGCAGAAGGAGAAGGTGAAGTCTGGAGGGTGAATCAGAAGAAGTAGAAGAAGGAGAAGGAGATGGTGAGGTCTGGAGGGTGAATCAGAAGAAGCAGAAGAAGGAGAAGGAGAAGGTGAAGTCTGGAGGGTGAATCAGAAGAAGCAGAAGAAGGAGAAGGAGAAGGTGAAGACTGGCGGGTGAATCAGAAGAAGTAGAAGAAGGAGAAGGAGAAGATGAAGTCTGGAGGGTGAATCAGAAGAAGTAGAAGAAGGAGAAGGAGAAGGTGAAGTCTGGAGGGTGAATCAGAAGAAGCAGAAGAAGGGGAAGGAGAAGGTGAAGTCTGAAGAGTGAATCAGAAGAAGCAGAAGAAGGAGAAGGAGAAGGTGAAGTCTGGAGGGTGAATCAGAAGAAGCAGAATAAGGAGAAGGAGAAGGTGAAGTCTGGAGGGTGAATCAGAAGAAGCAGAAGAAGGAGAAGGAGAAGGTGAAGTCTGGAGGGTGAATCAGAAGAAGTAGAAGAAGGAGAAGGAGAAGGTGAAGTCTGGAGGGTGAAGCAGAAGAAGTAGAAGAAGGAGAAGGAGAAGGTGAAGTCATGAGGGTGAATCAGAAGAAGTAGAAGAAGGAGAAGGAGAAGGTGAAGTCAGGAGGGTGAATCAGAAGAAGCAGAAGAAGGAGAAGGAGAAGGTGAAGTCTGGAGTGTGAATCAGAAGAATCAGAAGAAGGAGAAGGAGAAGGTGAAGTCTGGAGGGTGAATCAGAAGAAGCAGAAGAAAGAGAAGGAGAAGGTGAAGTCTAGAGGGTGAAGCAGAAGAAGCAGAAGAAGGAGAAGTAGAAGGTGAAGACTGGAGGGTGAATCAGAAGAAGTAGAAGAAGGAGAAGGAGAAGGTGAAGTCTGGAGGGTGAATCAGAAGAGGTAGAAGAAGGAGAAGGAGAAGGTGAAGTCTGGAGGGTGAATCAGAAGAAGTAGAAGAAGGAGAAGGAGAAGGTGAAGTCAGGAGGGTGAATCAGAAGAAGCAGAAGAAGGAGAAGGAGAAGGTGAAGTTAGGAGGGTGAATCAGAAGAAGCAGAAGAAGGAGAAGGAGAAGGTGAAGTCAGGGGGGTGAAGCAGAAAAAGTAGAAGAAGGAGAAGGAGAAGGCGAAGTCAGGAAGGTGTAGCAGAAGAAGCAGAAGAAGGAGAAGGAGAAGGTGAAGTCTGGCGGGCGCAGCAGAAGAAGCAGAAGAAGGAGAAGGTGAAGGTGAAGTCTGGAGGGTGAAGCAGAAGAAGCAGAAGAAGGAGAAGGAGAAGGTGAAGTCTGGAGGGTGAATCAGAAGAAGTAGAAGAAGGAGAAGGAGAAGGTGAAGTCAGGAGGGTGAAGCAGAAAAAGCAGAAGAAGGAGAAGGAGAAGGTGAAGTCTGGAGGGTGAAGCAGAAGAAGCAGAAGAAGGAGAAGGAGAAGGTGAAGTCTGGCGGGCGAAGCAGAAGAAGTAGAAGAAGGAGAAGGAGAAGTTGAAGTCTGGATGGTGAAGCAGAAGAAGCAGAAGAAGGAGAAGGAGAAGGTGAAGTCTGGAGGGTGAATCAGAAGAAGTAGAAGAAGGAGAAGGAGAAGGTGAAGTCAGGAGGGTGAAGCAGAAGAAGCAGAAGAAGGAGGAGAAGGTGAAGTCTGGAGGGTGAAACAGAAGAAGCAGAAGAAGGAGAAGGAGAAGGTGAAGTCTGGAGGGTGAAGCAGAAGAAGCAGAAGAAGGAGAAGGAGAAGGTGAAGTCAGGAGGGTGAATCAGAAGAAGTAGAAGAAGGAGAAGGAGAAGGTGAAGTCTGGAGGATGAATCAGAAGAAGTAGAAGAAGGAGAAGGAGAAGGTGAAGTCTGGAGGTTGAATCAGAAGAAGTAGAAGAAGAAGAAGGAGAAGGGGAAGTCTGGAGGGTGAATCAGAAGAAGCAGAAGAAGGAGAAGGAGAAGGTGAAGTCTGGAGGGAGAAGCAGAAGAAGTAGAAGAAGAAGGAGAAGGTGAAATCTGGAGGGTGAATAAGAAGAAGTAGAAGAAGGAGAAGGAGAAGGTGAAGTCTGGAGGGTGAATCAGAAGAAGTAGAAGAAGGAGAAGGAGAAGGTGAAGTCTGGAGGGTGAATCAGAAGAAGCAGAAGAAGGAGAAGGAGAAGGTGGAGTCTGGAGGCTGAATCAGAAGAAGTAGAAGAAGGAGAAGGAGAAGGTGTAGTCTGGAGAGTGAATCAGAAGAAGTAGACGAAGGAGAAGGAGAAGGTGAAGTCTGGAGGGTGAATCAGAAAAAGCAGAAGAAGGAGAAGGAGAAGGCGAAGTCTGGAGGGTGAATCAGAAGAAGTAGAAGAAGGAGAAGGAGAAGGTGAAGTCTGGAGGGTGAATCAGAAGAAGCAGAAGAAGGAGAAGGAGAAGGTGAAGTCTGGAGGGTGAATCTGAAGAAGCAGAAGAAGGAGAAGGAGAAGGTGAAGTCTGGAGGGTGAATCAGAAGGAGCAGAAGAAGGAGAAGGAGAAGGTGAAGTCTGGAGGGTGAATCAGAAGAAGCAGAAGAAGTAGAAGGAGAAGGTGAAGTCTGGAGGGTGAATCAGAAGAAGTAGAAGAAGGAGAAGGAGAAGGTAAAGTCTGGAGGGTGAATCAGAAGAAGCAGAAGAAGGAGAAGGAGAAGGTGAAGTCAGGAGGGTGCATCAGAAGAAGCAGAAGCAGGAGAAGGAGAAGGTGAAGACTGGAGGGTGAATCAGAAGAAGTAGAAGAAGCAGAAGGAGAAGGTGATGTCTGGAGGGTGAATCAGAAGAAGTAGAAGAAGGAGAAGGAGATGGTGAGCTCTGGAGGGTGAATCAGAAGAAGCAGAAGAAGGAGAAGGAGAAGGTGAAGTCTGGAGGGTGAATCAGAAGAAGCAGAAGAAGGAGAAGGAGAACGTGAAGACTGGCGGGTGAATCAGAAGAAGTAGAAGAAGGAGAAGGAGAAGATGAAGTCCGGAGGGTGAAGCAGAAGAAGCAGAAGAAGGAGAAGGAGAAGGTGAAGTCTGGAGGGTGAAGCAGAAGAAGCAGAAGAAGGAGAAGGAGAAGGTGAAGTCTGGAGGGCGAAGCAGAAGAAGTAGAAGCAGGAGAAGGAGAAGGTGAAGTCTGGATGGTGAAGCAGAAGAAGCAGAAGAAGGAGAAGGAGAAGGTGAAGTCTGGAGGGTGAATCAGAAGAAGTAGAAGAAGGAGAAGGAGAAGGTGAAGTCAGGAGGGTGAAGCAGAAGAAGCAGAAGAAGGAGAAGGAGAAGGTGAAGTCTGGAGGGTGAAACAGAAGAAGCAGAAGAAGGAGAAGGAGAAGGTGAAGTCTGGAGGGTGAAGCAGAAGAAGCAGAAGAAGGAGAAGGAGAAGGTGAAGTCTGGAGGGTGTATCAGAAGAAGCAGAAGAAGGAGAAGGAGAAGGTGAAGTCTGGAGGGTGAATCAGAAGAAGCAGAAGAAGGAGAAGGAGAAGATGAAGTCTGGAGGGTGAATCAGAAGAATTAGAAGAAGGAGAAGGAGAAGTTGAGGTCTGGAGGGTGAATCAGAAGAAGCAGAAGAAGGAGAAGGAGAAGGTGAAGTCTGAAGGGTGAACCAGAAGAAGCAGAAGAAGGAGAAGGAGAAGGTGAAGTCTGGAGGGTGTATCAGAAGAAGCAGAAGAAGGAGAAGGAGAAGGTGAAGTCTGGAGGGTGAATCAGAAGAAGCAGAAGAAGGAGAAGGAGAAGGTGAAGTCTGGAGGGTGAATCAGAAGAAGTAGAAGAAGGAGAAGGAGAAGGTGAAGTCTGGAGGGTGAATCAGAAGAAGTAGAACAAGGAGAAGGAGAAGTTGAAGTCTGGAGGGTGAATCAGAAGAAGCAGAAGAAGGAGAAGGAGAAGGTGAAGTCTGGAGGGTGAATCAGAAGAAGCAGAAGAAGGAGAAGGAGAAGATGAAGTCTGGAGGGTGAATCAGAATATGTAGAAGAAGGAGAAGGAGAAGGTGAAGTCTGGAGGGTGAATCAGAAGAAGCAGAAGAAGGGGAAGGAGAAGATGAAGTCTGAAGAGTGAATCAGAAGAAGCAGAAGAAGGAGAAGGAGAAGGTGAAGTCTGGAGGGTGAATCAGAAGAAGCAGAAGAAGGAGAAGGAGAAGGTGAAGTCAGGAGGGTGAATCAGAAGAAGCAGAAGAAGGAGAAGGAGAAGGTGAAGTCTGGAGTGTGAATCAGAAGAATCAGAAGAAGGAGAAGGAGAAGGTGAAGTCTGGAGGGTGAATCAGAAGAAGCAGAAGAAAGAGAAGGAGAAGGTGAAGTCTAGAGGGTGAAGCAGAAGAAGCAGAAGGAGGAGAAGTAGAAGGTGAAGACTGGAGGGTGAATCAGAAGAAGTAGAAGAAGGAGAAGGAGAAGGTGAAGTCTGGAGGGTGAATCAGAAGAGGTAGAAGAAGGAGAAGGAGAAGGTGAAGTCTGGAGGGTGAATCAGAAGAAGTAGAAGAAGGAGAAGGAGAAGGTGAAGTCAGGAGGGTGAATCAGAAGAAGCAGAAGAAGGAGAAGGAGAAGGTGAAGTTAGGAGGGTGAATCAGAAGAAGCAGAAGAAGGAGAAGGAGAAGGTGAAGTCAGGGGGGTGAAGCAGAAAAAGTAGAAGAAGGAGAAGGAGAAGGCGAAGTCAGGAAGGTGAAGCAGAAGAAGCAGAAGAAGGAGAAGGAGAAGGTGAAGTCTGGCGGGCGCAGCAGAAGAAGCAGAAGAAGAAGGTGAAGGTGAAGTCTGGAGGGTGAAGCAGAAGAAGCAGAAGAAGGAGAAGGAGAAGGTGAAGTCTGGAGGGTGAATCAGAAGAAGTAGAAGAAGGAGAAGGAGAAGGTGAAGTCAGGAGGGTGAAGCAGAAGAAGCAGAAGAAGGAGAAGGAGAAGGTGAAGTCTGGAGGGTGAAGCAGAAGAAGCAGAAGAAGGAGAAGGAGAAGGTGAAGTCTGGAGGGCGAAGCAGAAGAAGTAGAAGAAGGAGAAGGAGAAGGTGAAGTCTGGATGGTGAAGCAGAAGAAGCAGAAGAAGGAGAAGGAGAAGGTGAAGTCTGGAGGGTGAATCAGAAGAAGTAGAAGAAGGAGAAGGAGAAGGTGAAGTCAGGAGGGTGAAGCAGAAGAAGCAGAAGAAGGAGAAGGAGAAGGTGAAGTCTGGAGGGTGAAACAGAAGAAGCAGAAGAAGGAGAAGGAGAAGGTGAAGTCTGGAGGGTGAAGCAGAAGAAGCAGAAGAAGGAGAAGGAGAAGGTGAAGTCAGGAGGGTGAATCAGAAGAAGTAGAAGAAGGAGAAGGAGAAGGTGAAGTCTGGAGGGTGAATCAGAAGAAGTAGAAGAAGGAGAAGGAGAAGGTGAAGTCTGGAGGTTGAATCAGAAGAAGTAGAAGAAGAAAAAGGAGAAGGGGAAGTCTGGAGGGTGAATCAGAAGAAGCAGAAGAAGGAGAAGGAGAAGGTGAAGTCTGGAGGGAGAAGCAGAAGAAGTAGAAGAAGAAGGAGAAGGTGAAATCTGGAGGGTGAATAAGAAGAAGTAGAAGAAGGAGAAGGAGAAGGTGAAGTCTGGAGGGTGAATCAGAAGAAGTAGAAGAAGGAGAAGGAGAAGGTGAAGTCTGGAGGGTGAATCAGAAGAAGCAGAAGAAGGAGAAGGAGAAGGTGGAGTCTGGAGGCTGAATCAGAAGAAGTAGAAGAAGGAGAAGGAGAAGGTGTAGTCTGGAGAGTGAATCAGAAGAAGTAGACGAAGGAGAAGGAGAAGGTGAAGTCTGGAGGGTGAATCAGAAAAAGCAGAAGAAGGAGAAGGAGAAGGCGAAGTCTGGAGGGTGAATCAGAAGAAGTAGAAGAAGGAGAAGGAGAAGGTGCAGTCTGGAGGGTGAATCAGAAGAAGCAGAAGAAGGAGAAGGAGAAGGTGAAGTCTGGAGGGTGAATCTGAAGAAGCAGAAGAAGGAGAAGGAGAAGGTGAAGTCTGGAGGGTGAATCAGAAGAAGCAGAAGAAGGAGAAGGAGAAGGTGAAGTCTGGAGGGTGAATCAGAAGAAGCAGAAGAAGTAGAAGGAGAAGGTGAAGTCTGGAGGGTGAATCAGAAGAAGTAGAAGAAGGAGAAGGAGAAGGTGAAGTCTGGAGGGTGAATCAGAAGAAGCAGAAGAAGGAGAAGGAGAAGGTGAAGTCAGGAGGGTGAATCAGAAGAAGCAGAAGCAGGAGAAGGAGAAGGTGAAGACTGGAGGGTGAATCAGAAGAAGTAGAAGAAGCAGAAGGAGAAGGTGAAGTCTGGAGGGTGAATCAGAAGAAGTAGAAGAAGGAGAAGGAGATGGTGAGGTCTGGAGGGTGAATCAGAAGAAGCAGAAGAAGGAGAAGGAGAAGGTGAAGTCTGGAGGGTGAATCAGAAGAAGCAGAAGAAGGAGAAGGAGAAGGTGAAGACTGGCGGGTGAATCAGAAGAAGTAGAAGAAGGAGAAGGAGAAGATGAAGTCTGGAGGGTGAATCAGAAGAAGTAGAAGAAGGAGAAGGAGAAGGTGAAGTCTGGAGGGTGAATCAGAAGAAGCAGAAGAAGGGGAAGGAGAAGGTGAAGTCTGAAGAGTGAATCAGAAGAAGCAGAAGAAGGAGAAGGAGAAGGTGAAGTCTGGAGGGTGAATCAGAAGAAGCAGAATAAGGAGAAGGAGAAGGTGAAGTCTGGAGGGTGAATCAGAAGAAGCAGAAGAAGGAGAAGGAGAAGGTGAAGTCTGGAGGGTGAATCAGAAGAAGTAGAAGAAGGAGAAGGAGAAGGTGAAGTCTGGAGGGTGAAGCAGAAGAAGTAGAAGAAGGAGAAGGAGAAGGTGAAGTCATGAGGGTGAATCAGAAGAAGTAGAAGAAGGAGAAGGTGAAGTCAGGAGGGTGAATCAGAAGAAGCAGAAGAAGGAGAAGGAGAAGGTGAAGTCTGGAGTGTGAATCAGAAGAATCAGAAGAAGGAGAAGGAGAAGGTGAAGTCTGGAGGGTGAATCAGAAGAAGCAGAAGAAAGAGAAGGAGAAGGTGAAGTCTAGAGGGTGAAGCAGAAGAAGCAGAAGAAGGAGAAGTAGAAGGTGAAGACTGGAGGGTGAATCAGAAGAAGTAGAAGAAGGAGAAGGAGAAGGTGAAGTCTGGAGGGTGAATCAGAAGAGGTAGAAGAAGGAGAAGGAGAAGGTGAAGTCTGGAGGGTGAATCAGAAGAAGTAGAAGAAGGAGAAGGAGAAGGTGAAGTCTGGAGGGAGAAGCAGAAGAAGTAGAAGAAGAAGGAGAAGGTGAAATCTGGAGGGTGAATAAGAAGAAGTAGAAGAAGGAGAAGGAGAAGGTGAAGTCTGGAGGGTGAATCAGAAGAAGTAGAAGAAGGAGAAGGAGAAGGTGAAGTCTGGAGGGTGAATCAGAAGAAGCAGAAGAAGGAGAAGGAGAAGGTGGAGTCTGGAGGCTGAATCAGAAGAAGTAGAAGAAGGAGAAGGAGAAGGTGTAGTCTGGAGAGTGAATCAGAAGAAGTAGACGAAGGAGAAGGAGAAGGTGAAGTCTGGAGGGTGAATCAGAAAAAGCAGAAGAAGGAGAAGGAGAAGGCGAAGTCTGGAGGGTGAATCAGAAGAAGTAGAAGAAGGAGAAGGAGAAGGTGAAGTCTGGAGGGTGAATCAGAAGAAGCAGAAGAAGGAGAAGGAGAAGGTGAAGTCTGGAGGGTGAATCTGAAGAAGCAGAAGAAGGAGAAGGAGAAGGTGAAGTCTGGAGGGTGAATCAGAAGAAGCAGAAGAAGGAGAAGGAGAAGGTGAAGTCTGGAGGGTGAATCAGAAGAAGCAGAAGAAGTAGAAGGAGAAGGTGAAGTCTGGAGGGTGAATCAGAAGAAGTAGAAGAAGGAGAAGGAGAAGGTGAAGTCTGGAGGGTGAATCAGAAGAAGCAGAAGAAGGAGAAGGAGAAGGTGAAGTCAGGAGGGTGAATCAGAAGAAGCAGAAGCAGGAGAAGGAGAAGGTGAAGACTGGAGGGTGAATCAGAAGAAGTAGAAGAAGCAGAAGGAGAAGGTGAAGTCTGGAGGGTGAATCAGAAGAAGTAGAAGAAGGAGAAGGAGATGGTGAGGTCTGGAGGGTGAATCAGAAGAAGCAGAAGAAGGAGAAGGAGAAGGTGAAGTCTGGAGGGTGAATCAGAAGAAGCAGAAGAAGGAGAAGGAGAAGGTGAAGACTGGCGGGTGAATCAGAAGAAGTAGAAGAAGGAGAAGGAGAAGATGAAGTCTGGAGGGTGAATCAGAAGAAGTAGAAGAAGGAGAAGGAGAAGGTGAAGTCTGGAGGGTGAATCAGAAGAAGCAGAAGAAGGGGAAGGAGAAGGTGAAGTCTGAAGAGTGAATCAGAAGAAGCAGAAGAAGGAGAAGGAGAAGGTGAAGTCTGGAGGGTGAATCAGAAGAAGCAGAATAAGGAGAAGGAGAAGGTGAAGTCTGGAGGGTGAATCAGAAGAAGCAGAAGAAGGAGAAGGAGAAGGTGAAGTCTGGAGGGTGAATCAGAAGAAGTAGAAGAAGGAGAAGGAGAAGGTGAAGTCTGGAGGGTGAAGCAGAAGAAGTAGAAGAAGGAGAAGGAGAAGGTGAAGTCATGAGGGTGAATCAGAAGAAGTAGAAGAAGGAGAAGGTGAAGTCAGGAGGGTGAATCAGAAGAAGCAGAAGAAGGAGAAGGAGAAGGTGAAGTCTGGAGTGTGAATCAGAAGAATCAGAAGAAGGAGAAGGAGAAGGTGAAGTCTGGAGGGTGAATCAGAAGAAGCAGAAGAAAGAGAAGGAGAAGGTGAAGTCTAGAGGGTGAAGCAGAAGAAGCAGAAGAAGGAGAAGTAGAAGGTGAAGACTGGAGGGTGAATCAGAAGAAGTAGAAGAAGGAGAAGGAGAAGGTGAAGTCTGGAGGGTGAATCAGAAGAGGTAGAAGAAGGAGAAGGAGAAGGTGAAGTCTGGAGGGTGAATCAGAAGAAGTAGAAGAAGGAGAAGGAGAAGGTGAAGTCAGGAGGGTGAATCAGAAGAAGCAGAAGAAGGAGAAGGAGAAGGTGAAGTTAGGAGGGTGAATCAGAAGAAGCAGAAGAAGGAGAAGGAGAAGGTGAAGTCAGGGGGGTGAAGCAGAAAAAGTAGAAGAAGGAGAAGGAGAAGGCGAAGTCAGGAAGGTGTAGCAGAAGAAGCAGAAGAAGGAGAAGGAGAAGGTGAAGTCTGGCGGGCGCAGCAGAAGAAGCAGAAGAAGGAGAAGGTGAAGGTGAAGTCTGGAGGGTGAAGCAGAAGAAGCAGAAGAAGGAGAAGGAGAAGGTGAAGTCTGGAGGGTGAATCAGAAGAAGTAGAAGAAGGAGAAGGAGAAGGTGAAGTCAGGAGGGTGAAGCAGAAAAAGCAGAAGAAGGAGAAGGAGAAGGTGAAGTCTGGAGGGTGAAGCAGAAGAAGCAGAAGAAGGAGAAGGAGAAGGTGAAGACTGGCGGGCGAAGCAGAAGAAGTAGAAGAAGGAGAAGGAGAAGGTGAAGTCTGGATGGTGAAGCAGAAGAAGCAGAAGAAGGAGAAGGAGAAGGTGAAGTCTGGAGGGTGAATCAGAAGAAGTAGAAGAAGGAGAAGGAGAAGGTGAAGTCAGGAGGGTGAAGCAGAAGAAGCAGAAGAAGGAGGAGAAGGTGAAGTCTGGAGGGTGAAACAGAAGAAGCAGAAGAAGGAGAAGGAGAAGGTGAAGTCTGGAGGGTGAAGCAGAAGAAGCAGAAGAAGGAGAAGGAGAAGGTGAAGTCAGGAGGGTGAATCAGAAGAAGTAGAAGAAGGAGAAGGAGAAGGTGAAGTCTGGAGGATGAATCAGAAGAAGTAGAAGAAGGAGAAGGAGAAGGTGAAGTCTGGAGGTTGAATCAGAAGAAGTAGAAGAAGAAGAAGGAGAAGGGGAAGTCTGGAGGGTGAATCAGAAGAAGCAGAAGAAGGAGAAGGAGAAGGTGAAGTCTGGAGGGAGAAGCAGAAGAAGTAGAAGAAGAAGGAGAAGGTGAAATCTGGAGGGTGAATAAGAAGAAGTAGAAGAAGGAGAAGGAGAAGGTGAAGTCTGGAGGGTGAATCAGAAGAAGTAGAAGAAGGAGAAGGAGAAGGTGAAGTCTGGAGGGTGAATCAGAAGAAGCAGAAGAAGGAGAAGGAGAAGGTGGAGTCTGGAGGCTGAATCAGAAGAAGTAGAAGAAGGAGAAGGAGAAGGTGTAGTCTGGAGAGTGAATCAGAAGAAGTAGACGAAGGAGAAGGAGAAGGTGAAGTCTGGAGGGTGAATCAGAAAAAGCAGAAGAAGGAGAAGGAGAAGGCGAAGTCTGGAGGGTGAATCAGAAGAAGTAGAAGAAGGAGAAGGAGAAGGTGAAGTCTGGAGGGTGAATCAGAAGAAGCAGAAGAAGGAGAAGGAGAAGGTGAAGTCTGGAGGGTGAATCTGAAGAAGCAGAACAAGGAGAAGGAGAAGGTGAAGTCTGGAGGGTGAATCAGAAGGAGCAGAAGAAGGAGAAGGAGAAGGTGAAGTCTGGAGGGTGAATCAGAAGAAGCAGAAGAAGTAGAAGGAGAAGGTGAAGTCTGGAGGGTGAATCAGAAGAAGTAGAAGAAGGAGAAGGAGAAGGTGAAGTCTGGAGGGTGAATCAGAAGAAGCAGAAGAAGGAGAAGGAGAAGGTGAAGTCAGGAGGGTGCATCAGAAGAAGCAGAAGCAGGAGAAGGAGAAGGTGAAGACTGGAGGGTGAATCAGAAGAAGTAGAAGAAGCAGAAGGAGAAGGTGATGTCTGGAGGGTGAATCAGAAGAAGTAGAAGAAGGAGAAGGAGATGGTGAGCTCTGGAGGGTGAATCAGAAGAAGCAGAAGAAGGAGAAGGAGAAGGTGAAGTCTGGAGGGTGAATCAGAAGAAGCAGAAGAAGGAGAAGGAGAACGTGAAGACTGGCGGGTGAATCAGAAGAAGTAGAAGAAGGAGAAGGAGAAGATGAAGTCCGGAGGGTGAATCAGAAGAAGTAGAAGAAGGAGAAGGAGAAGGTGAGGTCTGGAGGGTGAATCAGAAGAAGCAGAAGAAGGAGAAGGAGAAGGTGAAGTCTGGAGGGTGAATCAGAAGAAGCAGAAGAAGGAGAAGTAGAAGGTGAAGTCTGGAGGGTGAATCAGAAGAAGCAGAAGAAGGAGAAGGAGAAGGTGAAGTCAGGAGGGTGAATCAGAAGAAGCAGAAGAAGGAGAAGGAGAAGGTGAAGTTAGGAGGGTGAATCAGAAGAAGCAGAAAAGGAGAAGGAGAAGGTGAAGTCAGGGGGGTGAAGCAGAAGAAGTAGAAGAAGGAGAAGGAGAAGGTGAAGTCAGGAGGGTGAAGCAGAAGAAGCAGAAGAAGGAGAAGGAGAAGGTGAAGTCTGGCGGGCGCAGCAGAAGAAGCGGAAGAAGGAGAAGGAGAAGGTGAAGTCTGGAGGGTGAAGCAGAAGAAGCAGAAGAAGTAGAAGGAGAAGGTGAAGTCTGGAGGGAGAAGCAGAAGAAGTAGAAGAAGGAGAAGGAGAAGGTGAAGTCTGGAGGGTGAATCAGAAGAAGTAGAAGAAGGAGAAGGAGAAGGTGACGTCTGGAGGGTGAATCAGAAGAAGTAGAAGAAGGAGAAGGAGAAGGTGTAGTCTGGAGGGTGAATCAGAAGAAGTCGACGAAGGAGAAGGAGAAGGTGAAGTCTGGAGGGTGAATCAGAAGAAGCAGAAGCAGGAGAAGGAGAAGGTGAAGTCTGGAGGGTGAATCAGAAGAAGTAGAAGAAGGAGAAGGAGAAGGTGAAGTCTGGAGGGTGAATCAGAAGAAGCAGAAGAAGGAGAAGGAGAAGGTGAAGTCTGGAGGGTGAATCAGAAGAAGCAGGAGAAGGAGAAGGTGAAGTCTGGAGGGTGAATCAGAAGAAGCAGAAGAAGTAGAAGGAGAAGGTGAAGTCTGGAGGGTGAATCAGAAGAAGGAGAAGAAGGAGAAGGAGAAGGTGAAGTCTGGAGGGTGAATCAGAAGAAGCAGAAGAAGGAGAAGGAGAAGGTGAAGTCAGGAGGGTGAATCAGAAGAAGCAGAAGAAGGAGAAGGAGAAGGTGAAGTCTGGAGGGTGAATCAGAAGAAGCAGAAGAAGGCGAAGGAGAAGGTGAAGACTGGAGGGTGAATCAGAATAAGTAGAAGAAGGAGAAGGAGATGGTGAAGTCTGGAGGGTGAATCAGAAGAAGTAGAAGAAGCAGAAGGAGAAGGCGAAGTCTGGGGGGTGAATCAGAAGAAGCAGAAGAAGGAGAAGGAGAAGGTTAAGTCTGGAGGGTGAATCAGAAGAAGCAGAAGAAGGAGAAGGAGAAGGTGAAGTCTGGAGGGTGAATCATAAGAAGTAGAAGAAGGAGAAGGAGAAGGTGAGGTCTGGAGGGTGAATCAGAAGAAGCAGAAGAAGGAGAAGGAGAAGGTGAAGTCTGAAGGGTGAATCAGAAGAAGCAGAAGATGGAGAAGGAGAAGGTGAAGTCTGGAGGGTGAATCAGAAGAAGCAGAAGAAGGAGAAGGAGAAGGTGAAGTCTGGAGGGTGAATCAGAAGATGCAGAAGAAGGAGAAGGAGAAGGTGAAGTCTGGAGGGTGAATCAGAAGAAGTAGAAGAAGGAGAAGGAGAAGGTGAAGTCTGGAGGGTGAATCAGAAGAAGTAGAATAAGGAGAAGGAGAAGGACAAGTCTGGAGGGTGAATCAGAAGAAGCAGAAGAAGGAGAAGGAGAAGGTGAAGTCTGGAGGGTGAATCAGAAGAAGCAGAAGAAGGAGAATGAGAAGATGAAGTCTGGCGGGTGTATCAGAAGAAGTAGAAGAAGGAGAAGGAGAAGGTGAAGTCTGGAGGGTGAATCAGAAGAAGCAGAAGAAGGAGAAGGAGAAGGTGAAGTCTGGAGGGTGAATCAGAAGAAGCAGAAGAAGGAGAAGGAGAAGGTGAAGTCTGGTGGGTGAATCAGGAGAAGCAGAAGAAGGAGAAGGAGAAGGTGAAGTCTGGAGGGTGAATCAGAAGAAGTAGAAGAAGGAGAAGGAGAAGGTGAAGTCTGGAGGGTGAAGCAGAAGAAGTAGAAGAAGGAGAAGGAGAAGGTGAAGTCAGGAGGGTGAATCAGAAGAAGTAGAAGAAGGAGAAGGAGAAGGTGAAGTCTGGAGGGTGAATCAGAAGAAGTAGAAGAAGGAGAAGGAGAAGGTGAGGTCTGGAGGGTGAATCAGAAGAAGCAGAAGAAGGAGAAGGAGAAGATGAAGTCTGGAGGGTGAATCAGAAGAAGCAGAAGAAGGAGAAGGAGAAGGTGAAGTCTGGAGGGTGAATCAGAAGAAGCAGAAGAAGGAGAAGGAGAAGGTGAAGTCAGGAGGGTGAATCAGAAGAAGCAGAGGAAGGAGAAGGAGAAGGTGAAGTTAGGATGGTGAATCAGAAGAAGCAGAAGAAGGAGAAGGAGAAGGTGAAGTCAGGGGGGTGAAGCAGAAGAAGTAGAAGAAGGAGAAGGAGAAGGTGAAGTCTGGAGGGTGAATCTGAAGAAGCAGAACAAGGAGAAGGAGAAGGTGAAGTCTGGAGGGTGAATCAGAAGGAGCAGAAGAAGGAGAAGGAGAAGGTGAAGTCTGGAGGGTGAATCAGAAGAAGCAGAAGAAGTAGAAGGAGAAGGTGAAGTCTGGAGGGTGAATCAGAAGAAGTAGAAGAAGGAGAAGGAGAAGGTGAAGTCTGGAGGGTGAATCAGAAGAAGCAGAAGAAGGAGAAGGAGAAGGTGAAGTCAGGAGGGTGCATCAGAAGAAGCAGAAGCAGGAGAAGGAGAAGGTGAAGACTGGAGGGTGAATCAGAAGAAGTAGAAGAAGCAGAAGGAGAAGGTGATGTCTGGAGGGTGAATCAGAAGAAGTAGAAGAAGGAGAAGGAGATGGTGAGCTCTGGAGGGTGAATCAGAAGAAGCAGAAGAAGGAGAAGGAGAAGGTGAAGTCTGGAGGGTGAATCAGAAGAAGCAGAAGAAGGAGAAGGAGAACGTGAAGACTGGCGGGTGAATCAGAAGAAGTAGAAGAAGGAGAAGGAGAAGATGAAGTCCGGAGGGTGAATCAGAAGAAGTAGAAGAAGGAGAAGGAGAAGGTGAGGTCTGGAGGGTGAATCAGAAGAAGCAGAAGAAGGAGAAGGAGAAGGTGAAGTCTGGAGGGTGAATCAGAAGAAGCAGAAGAAGGAGAAGTAGAAGGTGAAGTCTGGAGGGTGAATCAGAAGAAGCAGAAGAAGGAGAAGGAGAAGGTGAAGTCAGGAGGGTGAATCAGAAGAAGCAGAAGAAGGAGAAGGAGAAGGTGAAGTTAGGAGGGTGAATCAGAAGAAGCAGAAAAGGAGAAGGAGAAGGTGAAGTCAGGGGGGTGAAGCAGAAGAAGTAGAAGAAGGAGAAGGAGAAGGTGAAGTCAGGAGGGTGAAGCAGAAGAAGCAGAAGAAGGAGAAGGAGAAGGTGAAGTCTGGCGGGCGCAGCAGAAGAAGCGGAAGAAGGAGAAGGAGAAGGTGAAGTCTGGAGGGTGAAGCAGAAGAAGCAGAAGAAGTAGAAGGAGAAGGTGAAGTCTGGAGGGAGAAGCAGAAGAAGTAGAAGAAGGAGAAGGAGAAGGTGAAGTCTGGAGGGTGAATCAGAAGAAGTAGAAGAAGGAGAAGGAGAAGGTGACGTCTGGAGGGTGAATCAGAAGAAGTAGAAGAAGGAGAAGGAGAAGGTGTAGTCTGGAGGGTGAATCAGAAGAAGTCGACGAAGGAGAAGGAGAAGGTGAAGTCTGGAGGGTGAATCAGAAGAAGCAGAAGCAGGAGAAGGAGAAGGTGAAGTCTGGAGGGTGAATCAGAAGAAGTAGAAGAAGGAGAAGGAGAAGGTGAAGTCTGGAGGGTGAATCAGAAGAAGCAGAAGAAGGAGAAGGAGAAGGTGAAGTCTGGAGGGTGAATCAGAAGAAGCAGGAGAAGGAGAAGGTGAAGTCTGGAGGGTGAATCAGAAGAAGCAGAAGAAGTAGAAGGAGAAGGTGAAGTCTGGAGGGTGAATCAGAAGAAGGAGAAGAAGGAGAAGGAGAAGGTGAAGTCTGGAGGGTGAATCAGAAGAAGCAGAAGAAGGAGAAGGAGAAGGTGAAGTCAGGAGGGTGAATCAGAAGAAGCAGAAGAAGGAGAAGGAGAAGGTGAAGTCTGGAGGGTGAATCAGAAGAAGCAGAAGAAGGCGAAGGAGAAGGTGAAGACTGGAGGGTGAATCAGAATAAGTAGAAGAAGGAGAAGGAGATGGTGAAGTCTGGAGGGTGAATCAGAAGAAGTAGAAGAAGCAGAAGGAGAAGGCGAAGTCTGGGGGGTGAATCAGAAGAAGCAGAAGAAGGAGAAGGAGAAGGTTAAGTCTGGAGGGTGAATCAGAAGAAGCAGAAGAAGGAGAAGGAGAAGGTGAAGTCTGGAGGGTGAATCATAAGAAGTAGAAGAAGGAGAAGGAGAAGGTGAGGTCTGGAGGGTGAATCAGAAGAAGCAGAAGAAGGAGAAGGAGAAGGTGAAGTCTGAAGGGTGAATCAGAAGAAGCAGAAGATGGAGAAGGAGAAGGTGAAGTCTGGAGGGTGAATCAGAAGAAGCAGAAGAAGGAGAAGGAGAAGGTGAAGTCTGGAGGGTGAATCAGAAGATGCAGAAGAAGGAGAAGGAGAAGGTGAAGTCTGGAGGGTGAATCAGAAGAAGTAGAAGAAGGAGAAGGAGAAGGTGAAGTCTGGAGGGTGAATCAGAAGAAGTAGAATAAGGAGAAGGAGAAGGACAAGTCTGGAGGGTGAATCAGAAGAAGCAGAAGAAGGAGAAGGAGAAGGTGAAGTCTGGAGGGTGAATCAGAAGAAGCAGAAGAAGGAGAATGAGAAGATGAAGTCTGGAGGGTGTATCAGAAGAAGTAGAAGAAGGAGAAGGAGAAGGTGAAGTCTGGAGGGTGAATCAGAAGAAGCAGAAGAAGGAGAAGGAGAAGGTGAAGTCTGGAGGGTGAATCAGAAGAAGCAGAAGAAGGAGAAGGAGAAGGTGAAGTCTGGTGGGTGAATCAGGAGAAGCAGAAGAAGGAGAAGGAGAAGGTGAAGTCTGGAGGGTGAATCAGAAGAAGTAGAAGAAGGAGAAGGAGAAGGTGAAGTCTGGAGGGTGAAGCAGAAGAAGTAGAAGAAGGAGAAGGAGAAGGTGAAGTCAGGAGGGTGAATCAGAAGAAGTAGAAGAAGGAGAAGGAGAAGGTGAAGTCTGGAGGGTGAATCAGAAGAAGTAGAAGAAGGAGAAGGAGAAGGTGAGGTCTGGAGGGTGAATCAGAAGAAGCAGAAGAAGGAGAAGGAGAAGATGAAGTCTGGAGGGTGAATCAGAAGAAGCAGAAGAAGGAGAAGGAGAAGGTGAAGTCTGGAGGGTGAATCAGAAGAAGCAGAAGAAGGAGAAGGAGAAGGTGAAGTCAGGAGGGTGAATCAGAAGAAGCAGAGGAAGGAGAAGGAGAAGGTGAAGTTAGGATGGTGAATCAGAAGAAGCAGAAGAAGGAGAAGGAGAAGGTGAAGTCAGGGGGGTGAAGCAGAAGAAGTAGAAGAAGGAGAAGGAGATGGTGAAGTCAGGAGGGTGAAGCAGAAGAAGCAGAAGAAGGAGAAGGAGAAGGTGAAGTCTGGAGGGTGAAGCAGAAGAAACAGAAGAAGGAGAAGGAGAAGGTGAAGTCTGGAGGGCGAAGCAGAAGAAGCAGAAGAAGGAGAAGGAGAAGGTGAAGTCTGGAGGGTGAATCAGAAGAAGTAGAAGAAGGAGAAGGAGAAGGTGAAGTCAGGAGGGTGAAGCAGAAGAAGGAGACGGAGAAGGTGAAGTCTGGAGGGTGAAGCTGAAGAAGCAAAAGAAGGAGAAGGAGAAGGTGAAGTCTGGAGGGTGAAGCAGAAGAAGCAGAAGAAGGAGAAGGAGAAGGTGAAGTCAGGAGGGTGAATCAGAAGAAGTAGAAGAAGGAGAAGGAGAAGGTGAAGTCTGGAGGGTGAATCAGAAGAAGTAGAAGAAGGAGAAGGAGAAGGTGAAGTCTGGAGGGTGAATCAGAAGAAGTAGAAGAAGGAGAAGGAGAAGGTGAAGTCTGGAGGGTGAATCAGAAGAAGCAGAAGAAGGAGAAGGAGAAGGTGAAGTCTGGAGGGAGAAGCAGAAGAAGTAGAAGAAGGAGAAGGAGAAGGTGAAGTCTGGAGGGTGAATCAGAAGAAGTAGAAGAAGGAGAAGGAGAAGGTAAAGTCTGGAGGGTGAATCAGAAGAAGTAGAAGAAGGAAAAGGAGAAGGTGAAGTCTGGAGGGTGAATCAGAAGAAGCAGAAGAAGGAGAAGGAGAAGGTGAAGTCTGGAGGGTGAATCAGAAGAAGTAGAAGAAGGAGAAGGAGAAGGTGTAGTTTGGAGGGTGAATCAGGAGAAGTAGACGAAGGAGAAGGAGAAGGTGAAGTCTGGAGGGTGAATCAGAAGAAGCAGATGAAGGAGAAGGAGAAGGTGAAGTCTGGAGGGTGAATCAGAAGAAGTAGAAGAAGCAGAAGGAGAAGGTGAAGTCTGGAGGGTGAATCAGAAGAAGCAGAAGAAGGAGAAGGAGAAGGTGAAGTCTGGAGGGTGAATCAGAAGAAGCAGAAGAAGGAGAAGGAGAAGGTGAAGTATGGAGGGTGAATCAGAAGAAGCAGAAGAAGGAGAAGGAGAAGGTGAAGTATGGAGTGTGAATCAGAAGAAGCAGAAGAAGTAGAAGGAGAAGGTGAAGTCTGGAGGGTGAATCAGAAGAAGTAGAAGAAGGAGAAGGAGAAGGTGAAGTCTGGAGGGTGAATCAGAAGAAGCAGAAGAAGGAGAAGGAGAAGGTGAAGTCAGGAGGGTGAATCAGAGGAAGCAGAAGAAGGAGAAGGAGAAGGTGAAGTCTGGAGGGTGAATCAGAAGAAGCAGAAGAAGGAGAAGGAGAAGGTGAAGACTGGAGGGTGAATCAGAAGAAGTAGAAGAAGGAGAAGGAGAAGGTGAAGTCTGGAGGGTGAATCAGAAGAAGGAGAAGAAGGAGAAGGAGAAGGCGAAGTCTGGAGGGTGAATCAGAAGAAGCAGAAGAAGGAGAAGGAGAAGATGAAGTCTGGAGGGTGAATCAGAAGAAGTAGAAGAAGGAGAAGGAGAAGGTGAGATCTGGAGGGTGAATCAGAAGAAGCAGAAGAAGGAGAAGGAGAAGGTGAAGTCTGAAGGGTGAATCAGAAGAAGCAGAAAAAGGAGAAGGAGAAGGTGAAGTCTGGAGGGTGAATCAGAAGAAGCAGAAGAAGGAGAAGTAGAAGCTGAAGTCTGGAGGGTGAATCAGAAGAAGCAGAAGAAGGAGAAGGAGAAGGTGAAGTCCGGAGGGTGAATCAGAAGAAGTAGAAGAAGGAGAGGAGAAGGTGAAGTCTGGAGGGTGAATCAGAAGAAGTAGAAGAAGGAGAAGGAGAAGGTGTAGTCTGGAGGGTGAATCAGAAGAAGCAGAAGAAGGAGAAGGAGAAGGTGAAGTCTGGAGGGTGAATCAGAAGAAGCAGAAGAAGGAGAAGGAGAAGATGAAGTCTGGAGGGTGAATCAGAAGAAGTAGAAGAAGGAGAAGGAGAAGGTGAAGTCTGGAGGGTGAATCAGAAGAAGCAGAAGAAGGAGAAGGAGAAGGTGAAGTCTGGAGGGTGAATCAGAAGAAGCAGAAGAAGGAGAAGGAGAAGGTGAAGTCTGGAGGGTGAATCAGAAGAAGCAGAATAAGGAGAAGGAGAAGGTGAAGTCTGGAGGGTGAATCAGAAGAAACAGAAGAAGGAGAAGGAGAAGGTGAAGTCTGGGGGGTGAATCAGAAGAAGTAGAAGAAGGAGAAGGAGAAGGTGAAGTCTGGAGGGTGAAGCAGAAGAAGTAGAAGAAGGAGAAGGAGAAGGTGAAGTCAGGAGGGTGAATCAGAAGAAGCAGAAGAAGGAGAAGGAGAAGGTGAAGTCAGGAGGGTGAATCAGAAGAAGCAGAAGAAGGAGAAGGAGAAGGTGAAGTTAGGAGGGTGAATCAGAAGAAGCAGAAGAAGGAGAAGGAGAAGGTGAAGTCAGGGGGGTGAAGCAGAAGAAGTAGAAGAAGGAGAAGGAGAAGGTGAAGTCAGGAGGGTGAAGCAGAAGAAGCAGAAGAAGGAGAAGGAGAAGGTGAAGTCTGGCGGGCGCAGCAGAAGAAGCAGAAGAAGGAGAAGGAGAAGGTGAAGTCTGGAGGGTGAAGCAGAAGAAGCAGAAGAAGTAGAAGGAGAAGGTGAAGTCTGGAGGGTGAATCAGAAGAAGTAGAAGAAGAAGAAGGAGAAGGTGAAGTCATGAGGGAGAAGCAGAAGAAGCAGAAGAAGGAGACGGAGAAGGTGATGTCTGGAGGGTGAAGCAGAAGAAGCAGAAGAAGGAGAAGGAGAAGGTGAAGTCTGGAGGGCGAAGCAGAAGAAGCAGAAGAAGGAGAAAGAGAAGGTGACGTCTGGAGGGTGAAGAAGAAGAAGCAGAAGAAGGAGAAGGAGAAGGTGAAGTCTGGAGGGTGAATCAGAAGAAGGAGAAGAAGGAGAAGGAGAAGGTGAAGTCTGGAGGGTGAATCAGAAGAAGTAGAAGAAGGAGAAGGAGAAGGTGAAGTCAGGAGGGTGAAGCAGAAGAAGCAGAAGAAGGAGAAGGACAAGGTGAAGTCTGGAGGGTGAAGCAGAAGAAGCAGAAGAAGGAGAAGGAGAAGGTGAAGTCTGGAGGGTGAAGCAGAAGAAGCAGAAGAAGGAGAAGGAGAAGGTGAAGTCAGGAGGGTGAATCAGAAGAAGTAGAAGAAGGAGAAGGAGAAGGTGAAGTCTGGAGGGTGAATCAGAAGAAGCAGAAGAAGGAGAAGGAGAAGGTGAAGTCTGGAGGGAGAAGCAGAAGAAGTAGAAGAAGGAGAAGGAGAAGGTGAAGTCTGGAGGGTGAATCAGAAGAAGTAGAAGAAGGAGAAGGAGAAGGTGACGTCTGGAGGGTGAATCAGAAGAAGTAGAAGAAGGAGAAGGAGAAGGTGTAGTCTGGAGGGTGAATCAGAAGAAGTCGACGAAGGAGAAGGAGAAGGTGAAGTCTGGAGGGTGAATCAGAAGAAGCAGAAGCAGGAGAAGGAGAAGGTGACGTCTGGAGGGTGAATCAGAAGAAGTAGAAGAAGGAGAAGGAGAAGGTGTAGTCTGGAGGGTGAATCAGAAGAAGTCGACGAAGGAGAAGGAGAAGGTGAAGTCTGGAGGGTGAATCAGAAGAAGCAGAAGCAGGAGAAGGAGAAGGTGAAGTCTGGAGGGTGAATCAGAAGAAGCAGAAGAAGGAGAAGGAGAAGGTGAAGTCTGGAGGGTGAATCAGAAGAAGCAGAAGAAGTAGAAGGAGAAGGTGAAGTCTGGAGGGTGAATCAGAAGAAGGAGAAGAAGGAGAAGGAGAAGGTGAAGTCTGGAGGGTGAATCAGAAGAAGCAGAAGAAGGAGAAGGAGAAGGTGAAGTCAGGAGGGTGAATCAGAAGAAGCAGAAGAAGGAGAAGGAGAAGGTGAAGTCTGGAGGGTGAATCAGAAGAAGCAGAAGAAGGCGAAGGAGAAGGTGAAGACTGGAGGGTGAATCAGAATAAGTAGAAGAAGGAGAAGGAGATGGAGAAGTCTGGAGGGTGAATCAGAAGAGGTAGAAGAAGCAGAAGGAGAAGGCGAAGTCTGGGGGGTGAATCAGAAGAAGCAGAAGAAGGAGAAGGAGAAGGTTAAGTCTGGAGGGTGAATCAGAAGAAGCAGAAGAAGGAGAAGGAGAAGGTGAAGTCTGGAGGGTGAATCATAAGAAGTAGAAGAAGGAGAAGGAGAAGGTGAGGTCTGGAGGGTGAATCAGAAGAAGCAGAAGAAGGAGAAGGAGAAGGTGAAGTCTGAAGGGTGAATCAGAAGAAGCAGAAGATGGAGAAGGAGAAGGTGAAGTCTGGAGGGTGAATCAGAAGAAGCAGAAGAAGGAGAAGGAGAAGGTGAAGTCTGGAGGGTGAATCAGAAGATGCAGAAGAAGGAGAAGGAGAAGGTGAAGTCTGGAGGGTGAATCAGAAGAAGTAGAAGAAGGAGAAGGAGAAGGTGAAGTCTGGAGGGTGAATCAGAAGAAGTAGAAGAAGGAGAAGGAGAAGGACAAGTCTGGAGGGTGAATCAGAAGAAGCAGAAGAAGGAGAAGGAGAAGGTGAAGTCTGGAGGGTGAATCAGAAGAAGCAGAAGAAGGAGAATGAGAAGATGAAGTCTGGAGGGTGTATCAGAAGAAGTAGAAGAAGGAGAAGGAGAAGGTGAAGTCTGGAGGGTGAATCAGAAGAAGCAGAAGAAGGAGAAGGAGAAGGTGAAGTCTGGAGGGTGAATCAGAAGAAGCAGAATAAGGAGAAGGAGAAGGTGAAGTCTGGTGGGTGAATCAGGAGAAGCAGAAGAAGGAGAAGGAGAAGGTGAAGTCTGGAGGGTGAATCAGAAGAAGTAGAAGAAGGAGAAGGAGAAGGTGAAGTCTGGAGGGTGAAGCAGAAGAAGTAGAAGAAGGAGAAGGAGAAGGTGAAGTCAGGAGGGTGAATCAGAAGAAGTAGAAGAAGGAGAAGGAGAAGGTGAAGTCTGGAGGGTGAATCAGAAGAAGTAGAAGAAGGAGAAGGAGAAGGTGAGGTCTGGAGGGTGAATCAGAAGAAGCAGAAGAAGGAGAAGGAGAAGATGAAGTCTGGAGGGTGAATCAGAAGAAGCAGAAGAAGGAGAAGGAGAAGGTGAAGTCTGGAGGGTGAATCAGAAGAAGCAGAAGAAGGAGAAGGAGAAGGTGAAGTCAGGAGGGTGAATCAGAAGAAGCAGAGGAAGGAGAAGGAGAAGGTGAAGTTAGGATGGTGAATCAGAAGAAGCAGAAGAAGGAGAAGGAGAAGGTGAAGTCAGGAGGGTGAAGCAGAAGAAGTAGAAGAAGGAGAAGGAGATGGTGAAGTCAGGAGGGTGAAGCAGAAGAAGCAGAAGAAGGAGAAGGAGAAGGTGAAGTCTGGAGGGTGAAGCAGAAGAAACAGAAGAAGGAGAAGGAGAAGGTGAAGTCTGGAGGGCGAAGCAGAAGAAGCAGAAGAAGGAGAAGGAGAAGGTGAAGTCTGGAGGGTGAATCAGAAGAAGTAGAAGAAGGAGAAGGAGAAGGTGAAGTCAGGAGGGTGAAGCAGAAGAAGGAGACGGAGAAGGTGAAGTCTGGAGGGTGAAGCAGAAGAAGCAAAAGAAGGAGAAGGAGAAGGTGAAGTCTGGAGGGTGAAGCAGAAGAAGCAGAAGAAGGAGAAGGAGAAGGTGAAGTCAGGAGGGTGAATCAGAAGAAGTAGAAGAAGGAGAAGGAGAAGGTGAAGTCTGGAGGGTGAATCAGAAGAAGTAGAAGAAGGAGAAGGAGAAGGTGAAGTCTGGAGGGTGAATCAGAAGAAGTAGAAGAAGGAGAAGGAGAAGGTGAAGTCTGGAGGGTGAATCAGAAGAAGCAGAAGAAGGAGAAGGAGAAGGTGAAGTCTGGAGGGAGAAGCAGAAGAAGTAGAAGAAGGAGAAGGAGAAGGTGAAGTCTGGAGGGTGAATCAGAAGAAGTAGAAGAAGGAGAAGGAGAAGGTAAAGTCTGGAGGGTGAATCAGAAGAAGTAGAAGAAGGAAAAGGAGAAGGTGAAGTCTGGAGGGTGAATCAGAAGAAGCAGAAGAAGGAGAAGGAGAAGGTGAAGTCTGGAGGGTGAATCAGAAGAAGTAGAAGAAGGAGAAGGAGAAGGTGTAGTTTGGAGGGTGAATCAGGAGAAGTAGACGAAGGAGAAGGAGAAGGTGAAGTCTGGAGGGTGAATCAGAAGAAGCAGATGAAGGAGAAGGAGAAGGTGAAGTCTGGAGGGTGAATCAGAAGAAGTAGAAGAAGCAGAAGGAGAAGATGAAGTCTGGAGGGTGAATCAGAAGAAGCAGAAGAAGGAGAAGGAGAAGGTGAAGTCTGGAGGGTGAATCAGAAGAAGCAGAAGAAGGAGAAGGAGAAGGTGAAGTATGGAGGGTGAATCAGAAGAAGCAGAAGAAGGAGAAGGAGAAGGTGAAGTATGGAGTGTGAATCAGAAGAAGCAGAAGAAGTAGAAGGAGAAGGTGAAGTCTGGAGGGTGAATCAGAAGAAGTAGAAGAAGGAGAAGGAGAAGGTGAAGTCTGGAGGGTGAATCAGAAGAAGCAGAAGAAGGAGAAGGAGAAGGTGAAGTCAGGAGGGTGAATCAGAGGAAGCAGAAGAAGGAGAAGGAGAAGGTGAAGTCTGGAGGGTGAATCAGAAGAAGCAGAAGAAGGAGAAGGAGAAGGTGAAGACTGGAGGGTGAATCAGAAGAAGTAGAAGAAGGAGAAGGAGAAGGTGAAGTCTGGAGGGTGAATCAGAAGAAGGAGAAGAAGGAGAAGGAGAAGGCGAAGTCTGGAGGGTGAATCAGAAGAAGCAGAAGAAGGAGAAGGAGAAGATGAAGTCTGGAGGGTGAATCAGAAGAAGTAGAAGAAGGAGAAGGAGAAGGTGAAGTCTGGAGGGTGAATCAGAAGAAGCAGAAGAAGGAGAAGGAGAAGGTGAAGTCTGGAGGGTGAATCAGAAGAAGCAGAAGAAGGAGAAGGAGAAGGTGAAGTCTGGAGGGTGAATCAGAAGAAGCAGAATAAGGAGAAGGAGAAGGTGAAGTCTGGAGGGTGAATCAGAAGAAGCAGAAGAAGGAGAAGGAGAAGGTGAAGTCTGGGGGGTGAATCAGAAGAAGTAGAAGAAGGAGAAGGAGAAGGTGAAGTCTGGAGGGTGAAGCAGAAGAAGTAGGAGAAGGAGAAGGAGAAGGTGAAGTCAGGAGGGTGAATCAGAAGAAGTAGAAGAAGGAGAAGGAGAAGGTGAAGTCAGGAGGGTGAACCAGAAGAAGCAGAAGAAGGAGAAGGAGAAGGTGAAGTCTGGCGGGTGAACCAGAAGAATCAGAAGAAGGAGAAGGAGAAGGTGAAGTCTGGAGGGTGAATCAGAAGAAGCAGAAGAAAGAGAAGGAGAAGGTGAAGTCTGGAGGGTGAAGCAGAAGAAGCAGAAGAAGGAGAAGGAGAAGGTGAAGACTGGAGGGTGAATCAGAAGAAGTAGAAGAAGGAGAAGAAGAAGGTGAAGTCTGGAGGGTGAATCAGAAGAAGTAGAAGAAGGAGAAGGAGAAGGTGAAGTCTGGAGGGTGAATCAGAAGAAGCAGAAGAAGGAGAAGGAGAAGGTGAAGTCTGGAGGGTGAATCAGAAGAAGTAGAAGAAGGAGAAGGAGAAGGTGAGGTCTGGAGGGTGAATCAGAAGAAGCAGAAGAAGGAGAAGTAGAAGGTGAAGTCTGGAGGGTGGATCAGAAGAAGCAGAAGAAGGAGAAGGAGAAGGTAAAGTCTGGAGGGTGAATCAGAAGAAGTAGAAGAAGGAAAAGGAGAAGGTGAAGTCTGGAGGGTGAATCAGAAGAAGCAGAAGAAGGAGAAGGAGAAGGTGAAGTATGGAGGGTGAATCAGAAGAAGTAGAAGAAGGAGAAGGAGAAGGTGTAGTTTGGAGGGTGAATCAGGAGAAGTAGACGAAGGAGAAGGAGAAGGTGAAGTCTGGAGGGTGAATCAGAAGAAGCAGATGAAGGAGAAGGAGAAGGTGAAGTCTGGAGGGTGAATCAGAAGAAGTAGAAGAAGCAGAAGGAGAAGATGAAGTCTGGAGGGTGAATCAGAAGAAGCAGAAGAAGTAGAAGGAGAAGGTGAAGTCTGGAGGGTGAATCAGAAGAAGTAGAAGAAGGAGAAGGAGAAGGTGAAGTCTGGAGGGTGAATCAGAAGAAGCAGAAGAAGGAGAAGGAGAAGGTGAAGTCAGGAGGGTGAATCAGAGGAAGCAGAAGAAGGAGAAGGAGAAGGTGAAGTCTGGAGGGTGAATCAGAAGAAGCAGAAGAAGGAGAAGGAGAAGGTGAAGACTGGAGGGTGAATCAGAAGAAGTAGAAGAAGGAGAAGGAGAAGGTGAAGTCTGGAGGGTGAATCAGAAGAAGGTGAAGAAGGAGAAGGAGAAGGCGAAGTCTGGAGGGTGAATCAGAAGAAGCAGAAGAAGGAGAAGGAGAAGATGAAGTCTGGAGGGTGAATCAGAAGAAGTAGAAGAAGGAGAAGGAGAAGGTGAAGTCTGGAGGGTGAATCAGAAGAAGCAGAAGAAGGAGAAGGAGAAGGTGAAGTCTGGAGGGTGAATCAGAAGAAGCAGAAGAAGGAGAAGGAGAAGGTGAAGTCTGGAGGGTGAATCAGAAGAAGCAGAATAAGGAGAAGGAGAAGGTGAAGTTTGGAGGGTGAATCAGAAGAAGCAGAAGAAGGAGAAGGAGAAGGTGAAGTCTGGGGGGTGAATCAGAATAAGTAGAAGAAGGAGAAGGAGAAGGTGAAGTCTGGAGGGTGAAGCAGAAGAAGTAGAAGAAGGAGAAGGAGAAGGTGAAGTCAGGAGGGTGAATCAGAAGAAGTAGAAGAAGGAGAAGGAGAAGGTGAAGTCAGGAGGGTGAACCAGAAGAAGCAGAAGAAGGAGAAGGAGAAGGTGAAGTCTGGCGGGTGAACCAGAAGAATCAGAAGAAGGAGAAGGAGAAGGTGAAGTCTGGAGGGTGAATCAGAAGAAGCAGAAGAAAGAGAAGGAGAAGGTGAAGTCTGGAGGGTGAAGCAGAAGAAGCAGAAGAAGGAGAAGGAGAAGGTGAAGACTGGAGGGTGAATCAGAAGAAGTAGAAGAAGGAGAAGAAGAAGGTGAAGTCTGGAGGGTGAATCAGAAGAAGTAGAAGAAGGAGAAGGAGAAGGTTAAGTCTGGAGGGTGAATCAGAAGAAGCAGAAGAAGGAGAAGGAGAAGGTGAAGTCTGGAGGGTGAATCAGAAGAAGTAGAAGAAGGAGAAGGAGAAGGTGAGGTCTGGAGGGTGAATCAGAAGAAGCAGAAGAAGGAGAAGTAGAAGGTGAAGTCTGGAGGGTGGATCAGAAGAAGCAGAAGAAGGAGAAGGAGAAGGTGAGGTCAGGAGGGTGAATCAGAAGAAGCAGAAGAAGGAGAAGGAGAAGGTGAAGTCTGGAGGGTGAAGCAGAAGAAGTAGAAGAAGGAGAAGGAGAAGGTGAAGTCAGGAGGGTGAATCAGAAGAAGTAGAAGAAGGAGAAGGAGAAGGTGAAGTCAGGAGGGTGAACCAGAAGAAGCAGAAGAAGGAGAAGGAGAAGGTGAAGTCTGGAGGGTGAACCAGAAGAATCAGAAGAAGGAGAAGGAGAAGGTGAAGTCTGGAGGGTGAATCAGAAGAAGCAGAAGAAAGAGAAGGAGAAGGTGAAGTCTGGAGGGTGAAGCAGAAGAAGCAGAAGAAGGAGAAGGAGAAGGTGAAGACTGGAGGGTGAATCAGAAGAAGTAGAAGAAGGAGAAGAAGAAGGTGAAGTCTGGAGGGTGAATCAGAAGAAGTAGAAGAAGGAGAAGGAGAAGGTGAAGTCTGGAGGGTGAATCGGAAGAAGCAGAAGAAGGAGAAGGAGAAGGTGAAGTCTGGAGGGTGAATCAGAAGAAGTAGAAGAAGGAGAAGGAGAAGGTGAGGTCTGGAGGGTGAATCAGAAGAAGCAGAAGAAGGAGAAGTAGAAGGTGAAGTCTGGAGGTGGATCAGAAGAAGCAGAAGAAGGAGAAGGAGAAGGTGAGGTCAGGAGGGTGAATCAGAAGAAGCAGAAGAAGGAGAAGGAGAAGGTGAAGTTAGGAGGGTGAATCAGAAGAAGCAGAAGAAGGAGAAGGAGAAGGTGAAGTCAGGGGGGTGAAGCAGAAGAAGTAGAAGAAGGAGAAGGAGAAGGTGAAGTCAGGAGGGTGAAGCAGAAGAAGCAGAAGAAGGAGAAGGAGAAGGTCAAGTCTGGAGGGCGCAGCAGAAGAAGCAGAAGAAGGAGAAGGAGAAGGTGAAGTCTGGAGGGTGAAGCCGTAGAAGCAGAAGAAGGAGAAGGAGAAGGTGAAATCTGGAGGGTGAATCAGAAGAAGTAGAAGAAGGAGAAGGAGAAGGTGAAGTCAGGAGGGTGAAGCAGAAGAAGCAGAAGAAGGAGAAGGAGAAGGTGAAGTCTGGAGGGTGAAGCAGAAGAAGCAGAAGAAGGAGAAGGAGAAGGTGAAGTCTGGAGGGTGAAGCAGAAGAAGCAGAAGAAGGAGAAGGAGAAGGTGAAGTGAGGAGGGTGAATCAGAAGAATCAGAAGAAGGAGAAGGAGAAGGTGAAGTCTGGAGGGTGAATCAGAAGAAGTAGAAGAAGGAGAAGGAGAAGGTGAAGTCTGGAGGTTGAATCAGAAAAAGTAGAAGAAGGAGAAGGAGAAGGTGAAGTCTGGAGGGTGAATCAGAAGAAGCAGAAGAAGGAGAAGGAGAAGGTGAAGTCTGGAGGGAGAAGCAGAAGAAGTAGAAGAAGGAGAAGGAGAAGGTGAAGTCTGGAGGGTGAATCAGAAGAAGTAGAAGAAGGAGAAGGAGAAGGTGAAGTTTGGAGTGTGAATCAGAAGAAGTAGAAGAAGGAGAAGGAGAAGGTGAAGTCTGGAGGGTGAATCAGAAGAAGCAGAAGAAGGAGAAGGAGAAGGTGAAGTCTGGAGGGTGAATCAGAAGAAGTAGAAGAAGGAGAAGGAGAAGGTGTAGTCTGGAGGGTGAATCAGAAGAAGTAGACGAAGGAGAAGGAGAAGGTGAAGTCTGGAGGGTGAATCAGAAGAAGCAGAAGCAGGAGAAGGAGAAGGTGAAGTCTGGAGGGTGAAACAGAAGAAGTAGAAGAAGGAGAAGGAGAAGGTAAACTCTGGAGGGTGAATCAGAAGAAGCAGAAGAAGGAGAAGGAGAAGGTGAATTCTGGAGGTTGAATCAGAAGTAGCAGAAGAAGGAGAAGGAGAAGGTGAAGTCTGGAGGGTGAATCAGAAGAAGCAGAAGAAGGAGAAGGAGAAGGTGAAGTCTGGAGGGTGAATCAAAAGAAGCAGAAGAAGTAGAAGGAGAAGGTGAATTCTGGAGGGTGAATCAGAAGAAGTAGAAGAAGGAGAAGGAGAAGGTGAAGTCTGGAGGGTGAATCAGAAGAAGCAGAAGAAGGAGAAGGAGAAGGTGAAGTCAGGAGGGTGAATCAGAAGAAGCGGAAGAAGGAGAAGGAGAAGGTGAAGTCTGGAGGGTGAATCAGAAGAAGCAGAAGAAGGAGAAGGAGAAGGTGAAGACTGGACGGTGAATCAGAAGAAGTAGAAGAAGGAGAAGGAGAAGGTGAAGTCTGGAGGGTGAATCAGAAGAAGTAGAAGAAGGAGAAGGCGAAGTCTGGAGGGTGAATCAGAAGAAGTAGAAGAAGGAGAAGGAGAAGGTGAAGTCATGAGGGAGAAGCAGAAGAAGCAGAAGAAGGAGAAGGAGAAGGTGATGCCTGGAGGGTGAAGCAGAAGAAGCAGAAGAAGGAGAAGGAGAAGGTGAAGTCTGGAGGGCGAAGCAGAAGAAGCAGAAGAAGGAGAAAGAGAAGGTGACGTCTGGAGGGTGAAGAAGAAGAAGCAGAAGAAGGAGAAGGAGAAGGTGAAGTCTGGAGGGTGAATCAGAAGAAGTAGAAGAAGGAGAAGGAGAAGGTGAAGTCTGGAGGGTGAATCAGAAGAAGTAGAAGAAGGAGAAGGAGAAGGTGAAGTCAGGAGGGTGAAGCAGAAGAAGCAGAAGAAGGAGAAGGAGAAGGTGAAGTCTGGAGGGTGAAGGAGAAGAAGCAGAAGAAGGAGAAGGAGAAGGTGAAGTCTGGAGGGTAATGCAGAAGAAGCAGAAGAAGGAGAAGGAGAAGGTGAAGTCTGGAGGGAGAAGCAGAAGAAGTAGAAGAAGGAGAAGGAGAAGGTGAAGTCTGGAGGGTGAATCAGAAGAAGTAGAAGAAGGAGAAGGAGAAGGTGACGTCTGGAGGGTGAATCAGAAGAAGTAGAAGAAGGAGAAGGAGAAGGTGAAGTCTGGAGGGTGAATCAGAAGAAGCAGAAGAAGGAGAAGGAGAAGGAGAAGTCTGGAGGGTGAATCAGAAGAAGTAGAAGAAGGAGAAGGAGAAGGTGTAGTCTGGAGGGTGAATCAGAAGAAGTAGACGAAGGAGAAGGAGAAGGTGAAGTCTGGAGGGTGAATCAGAAGAAGTAGAAGAAGGAGAAGGAGAAGGTGAAGTCTGGAGGGTGAATCAGAAGAAGCAGAAGAAGGAGAAGGAGAAGGTGAAGTCTGGAGGGTGAATCAGAAGAAGCAGAAGAAGGCGAAGGAGAAGGTGAAGACTGGAGGGTGAATCAGAAGAAGCGGAAGAAGGAGAAGGAGAAGGTGAAGTCTGGAGGGTGAATCAGAAGAAGCAGAAGAAGGAGAAGGAGAAGGTGAAGACTGGAGGGTGAATCAGAAGAAGTAGAAGAAGGAGAAGGAGAAGGTGAAGTCTGGAGGGTGAATCAGAAGAAGTAGAAGAAGGAGAAGGCGAAGTCTGGAGGGTGAATCAGAAGAAGTAGAAGAAGGAGAAGGAGAAGGTGAAGTCATGAGGGAGAAGCAGAAGAAGCAGAAGAAGGAGAAGGAGAAGGTGATGCCTGGAGGGTGAAGCAGAAGAAGCAGAAGAAGGAGAAGGAGAAGGTGAAGTCTGGAGGGCGAAGCAGAAGAAGCAGAAGAAGGAGAAAGAGAAGGTGACGTCTGGAGGGTGAAGAAGAAGAAGCAGAAGAAGGAGAAGGAGAAGGTGAAGTCTGGAGGGTGAATCAGAAGAAGTAGAAGAAGGAGAAGGAGAAGGTGAAGTCTGGAGGGTGAATCAGAAGAAGTAGAAGAAGGAGAAGGAGAAGGTGAAGTCAGGAGGGTGAAGCAGAAGAAGCAGAAGAAGGAGAAGGAGAAGGTGAAGTCTGGAGGGTGAATCAGAAGAAGCAGAAGAAGGAGAAGGAGAAGGTGAAGACTGGAGGGTGAATCAGAAGAAGTAGAAGAAGGAGAAGGAGAAGGTGAAGTCTGGAGGGTGAATCAGAAGAAGTAGAAGAAGGAGAAGGCGAAGTCTGGAGGGTGAATCAGAAGAAGTAGAAGAAGGAGAAGGAGAAGGTGAAGTCATGAGGGAGAAGCAGAAGAAGCAGAAGAAGGAGAAGGAGAAGGTGATGCCTGGAGGGTGAAGCAGAAGAAGCAGAAGAAGGAGAAGGAGAAGGTGAAGTCTGGAGGGCGAAGCAGAAGAAGCAGAAGAAGGAGAAAGAGAAGGTGACGTCTGGAGGGTGAAGAAGAAGAAGCAGAAGAAGGAGAAGGAGAAGGTGAAGTCTGGAGGGTGAATCAGAAGAAGTAGAAGAAGGAGAAGGAGAAGGTGAAGTCTGGAGGGTGAATCAGAAGAAGTAGAAGAAGGAGAAGGAGAAGGTGAAGTCAGGAGGGTGAAGCAGAAGAAGCAGAAGAAGGAGAAGGAGAAGGTGAAGTCTGGAGGGTGAAGCAGAAGAAGCAGAAGAAGGAGAAGGAGAAGGTGAAGTCTGGAGGGTAATGCAGAAGAAGCAGAAGAAGGAGAAGGAGAAGGTGAAGTCTGGAGGGAGAAGCAGAAGAAGTAGAAGAAGGAGAAGGAGAAGGTGAAGTCTGGAGGGTGAATCAGAAGAAGTAGAAGAAGGAGAAGGAGAAGGTGACGTCTGGAGGGTGAATCAGAAGAAGTAGAAGAAGGAGAAGGAGAAGGTGAAGTCTGGAGGGTGAATCAGAAGAAGCAGAAGAAGGAGAAGGAGAAGGAGAAGTCTGGAGGGTGAATCAGAAGAAGTAGAAGAAGGAGAAGGAGAAGGTGTAGTCTGGAGGGTGAATCAGAAGAAGTAGACGAAGGAGAAGGAGAAGGTGAAGTCTGGAGGGTGAATCAGAAGAAGTAGAAGAAGGAGAAGGAGAAGGTGAAGTCTGGAGGGTGAATCAGAAGAAGCAGAAGAAGGAGAAGGAGAAGGTGAAGTCTGGAGGGTGAATCAGAAGAAGCAGAAGAAGGCGAAGGAGAAGGTGAAGACTGGAGGGTGAATCAGAATAAGTAGAAGAAGGAGAAGGAGATGGTGAAGTCTGGAGGGTGAATCAGAAGAAGTAGAAGAAGCAGAAGGAGAAGGAGAAGTCTGGAGGGTGAATCAGAAGAAGCAGAAGAAGGAGAAGGAGAAGGTTAAGTCTGGAGGGTGAATCAGAAGAAGCAGAAGAAGGAGAAGGAGAAGGTGAAGTCTGGAGGGTGAATCATAAGAAGTAGAAGAAGGAGAAGGAGAAGGTGAGGTCTGGAGGGTGAATCAGAAGAAGCAGAAGAAGGAGAAGGAGAAGGTGAAGTCTGAAGGGTGAATCAGAAGAAGCAGAAGATGGAGAAGGAGAAGGTGAAGTCTGGAGGGTGAATCAGAAGAAGCAGAAGAAGGAGAAGGAGAAGGTGAAGTCTGGAGGGTGAATCAGAAGATGCAGAAGAAGGAGAAGGAGAAGGTGAAGTCTGGAGGGTGAATCAGTAGAAGTAGAAGAAGGAGAAGGAGAAGGTGAAGTCTGGAGGGTGAATCAGAAGAAGCAGAATAAGGAGAAGGAGAAGGTGAAGTCTGGAGGGTGAATCAGAAGAAGCAGAAGAAGGAGAAGGAGAAGGTGAAGTCTGGAGGGTGAATCAGAAGAAGTAGAAGAAGGAGAAGGAGAAGGTGAAGTCTGGAGGGTGAAGCAGAAGAAGTAGAAGAAGGAGAAGGAGAAGGTGAAGTCAGGAGGGTGAATCAGAAGAAGTAGAAGAAGGAGAAGGAGAAGGTGAAGTCAGGAGGGTGAACCAGAAGAAGCAGAAGAAGGAGAAGGAGAAGGTGAAGTCTGGAGGGTGAACCAGAAGAATCAGAAGAAGGAGAAGGAGAAGGTGAAGTCTGGAGGGTGAATCAGAAGAAGCAGAAGAAAGAGAAGGAGAAGGTGAAGTCTGGAGGGTGAAGCAGAAGAAGCAGAAGAAGGAGAAGGAGAAGGTGAAGACTGGAGGGTGAATCAGAAGAAGTAGAAGAAGGAGAAGAAGAAGGTGAAGTCTGGAGGGTGAATCAGAAGAAGTAGAAGAAGGAGAAGGAGAAGGTGAAGTCTGGAGGGTGAATCAGAAGAAGCAGAAGAAGGAGAAGGAGAAGGTGAAGTCTGGAGGGTGAATCAGAAGAAGTAGAAGAAGGAGAAGGAGAAGGTGAGGTCTGGAGGGTGAATCAGAAGAAGCAGAAGAAGGAGAAGTAGAAGGTGAA
Organism: Somniosus microcephalus; assembly: GCF_052327205.1. Classification (NCBI taxonomy): domain Eukaryota; kingdom Metazoa; phylum Chordata; class Chondrichthyes; order Squaliformes; family Somniosidae; genus Somniosus; species Somniosus microcephalus. The sequence goes on along the minus strand of NW_028225308.1, from coordinate 442,161 downwards.
GTCTGGAGGGTGGATCAGAAGAAGCAGAAGAAGGAGAAGGAGAAGGTGAGGTCAGGAGGGTGAATCAGAAGAAGCAGAAGAAGGAGAAGGAGAAGGTGAAGTTAGGAGGGTGAATCAGAAGAAGCAGAAGAAGGAGAAGGAGAAGGTGAAGTCTGGAGGGTGAAGCAGAAGAAGTAGAAGAAGGAGAAGGAGAAGGTGAAGTCAGGAGGGTGAATCAGAAGAAGTAGAAGAAGGAGAAGGAGAAGGTGAAGTCAGGAGGGTGAACCAGAAGAAGCAGAAGAAGGAGAAGGAGAAGGTGAAGTCTGGAGGGTGAATCAGAAGAAGTAGAAGAAGGAGAAGAAGAAGGTGAAGTCTGGAGGGTGAATCAGAAGAAGTAGAAGAAGGAGAAGGAGAAGGTGAAGTCTGGAGGGTGAATCAGAAGAAGCAGAAGAAGGAGAAGGAGAAGGTGAAGTCTGGAGGGTGAATCAGAAGAAGTAGAAGAAGGAGAAGGAGAAGGTGAGGTCTGGAGGGTGAATCAGAAGAAGCAGAAGAAGGAGAAGTAGAAGGTGAAGTCTGGAGGGTGGATCAGAAGAAGCAGAAGAAGGAGAAGGAGAAGGTGAGGTCAGGAGGGTGAATCAGAAGAAGCAGAAGAAGGAGAAGGAGAAGGTGAAGTTAGGAGGGTGAATCAGAAGAAGCAGAAGAAGGAGAAGGAGAAGGTGAAGTCAGGGGGGTGAAGCAGAAGAAGTAGAAGAAGGAGAAGGTGAAGGTGAAGTCAGGAGGGTGAAGCAGAAGAAGCAGAAGAAGGAGAAGGGGAAGGTCAAGTCTGGAGGGCGCAGCAGAAGAAGCAGAAGAAGGAGAAGGAGAAGGTGAAGTCTGGAGGGTGAAGCCGTAGAAGCAGAAGAAGGAGAAGGAGAAGGTGAAATCTGGAGGGTGAATCAGAAGAAGTAGAAGAAGGAGAAGGAGAAGGTGAAGTCAGGAGTGTGAAGCAGAAGAAGCAGAAGAAGGAGATGGAGAAGGTGAAGTCTGGAGGGTGAAGCAGAAGAAGCAGAAGAAGGAGAAGGAGAAGGTGAAGTCTGGAGGGTGAAGCAGAAGAAGCAGAAGAAGGAGAAGGTGAAGTGAGGAGGGTGAATCAGAAGAATCAGAAGAAGGAGAAGGAGAAGGTGAAGTCTGGAGGGTGAATCAGAAGAAGTAGAAGAAGGAGAAGGAGAAGGTGAAGTCTGGAGGTTGAATCAGAAAAAGTAGAAGAAGGAGAAGGAGAAGGTGAAGTCTGGAGGGTGAATCAGAAGAAGCAGAAGAAGGAGAAGGAGAAGGTGAAGTCTGGAGGGAGAAGCAGAAGAAGTAGAAGAAGGAGAAGGAGAAGGTGAAGTCTGGAGGGTGAATCAGAAGAAGTAGAAGAAGGAGAAGGAGAAGGTGAAGTTTGGAGTGTGAATCAGAAGAAGTAGAAGAAGGAGAAGGAGAAGGTGAAGTCTGGAGGGTGAATCAGAAGAAGCAGAAGAAGGAGAAGGAGAAGGTGAAGTCTGGAGGGTGAATCAGAAGAAGTAGAAGAAGGAGAAGGAGAAGGTGTAGTCTGGAGGGTGAATCAGAAGAAGTAGACGAAGGAGAAGGAGAAGGTGAAGTCTGGAGGGTGAATCAGAAGAAGCAGAAGCAGGAGAAGGAGAAGGTGAAGTCTGGAGGGTGAAACAGAAGAAGTAGAAGAAGGAGAAGGAGAAGGTAAACTCTGGAGGGTGAATCAGAAGAAGCAGAAGAAGGAGAAGGAGAAGGTGAATTCTGGAGGTTGAATCAGAAGTAGCAGAAGAAGGAGAAGGAGAAGGTGAAGTCTGGAGGGTGAATCAGAAGAAGCAGAAGAAGGAGAAGGAGAAGGTGAAGTCTGAGGGTGAATCAGAAGAAGCAGAAGAAGTAGAAGGAGAAGGTGAATTCTGGAGGGTGAATCAGAAGAAGTAGAAGAAGGAGAAGGAGAAGGTGAAGTCTGGAGGGTGAATCAGAAGAAGCAGAAGAAGGAGAAGGAGAAGGTGAAGTCAGGAGGGTGAATCAGAAGAAGCGGAAGAAGGAGAAGGAGAAGGTGAAGTCTGGAGGGTGAATCAGAAGAAGCAGAAGAAGGAGAAGGAGAAGGTGAAGACTGGAGGGTGAATCAGAAGAAGTAGAAGAAGGAGAAGGAGAAGGTGAAGTCTGGAGGGTGAATCAGAAGAAGTAGAAGAAGGAGAAGGAGAAGTCTGGAGGGTGAATCAGAAGAAGTAGAAGAAGGAGAAGGAGAAGGTGAAGTCAGGACGGTGAAGCAGAAGAAGCAGAAGAAGGAGAAGGAGAAGGTGAAGCCTGGAGGGCGCAGCAGAAGAAGCAGAAGAAGGAGAAGGAGAAGGTGAAGTCTGGAGTGTGAAGCAGAAGAAGCAGAAGAAGGAGAAGGAGAAGGTGAAGTCTGGAGGGTGAAGCAGAAGAAACAGAAGAAGGAGAAGGAGAAGGTGAAGACTGGAGGGTGAATCAGAAGAAGTAGAAGAAGGAGAAGGAGAAGGTGATGTCTGGAGGGTGAATCAGAAGTAGTAGAAGAAGGAGAAGGAGAAGTTGAAGTCTGGAGGGTGAATCAGAAGAAGCAGAAGAAGGAGAAGGAGAAGGTGAAGTCTGGAGGGTGAATCAGAAGAAGCAGAAGAAGGAGAAGGAGAAGATGAAGTCTGGAGGGTGAATCAGAAGAAGTAGAAGAAGGAGAAGGAGAAGGTGAAGTCTGGAGGGTGAATCAGAACAAGTAGAAGAAGGAGAAGGAGAAGATGAAGTCTGGAGGGTGAATCAGAAGAAAGAGAAGAAGGAGAAGGAGAAGGTGTAGTCTGGAGGGTGAATCAGAAGAAGTAGAAGAAGGAGAAGGAGAAGGTGTAGTCTGGAGGGTGAATCAGAAGAAGTAGACGAAGGAGAAGGAGAAGGTGAAGTCTGGAGGGTGAATCAGAAGAAGCAGAAGAAGGAGAAGGAGAAGGTGAAGTCTGGAGGGTGAATCAGAAGAAGTAGAAGAAGGAGAAGGAGAAGGTGAAGTCTGGAGGGTGAATCAGAAGAAGCAGAAGAAAGAGAAGGAGAAGGTGAAGTCTGGAGGGTGAATCAGAAGAAGTAGAAGAAGGAGAAGGAGAAGGTGAAGTCTGGAGGGTGAATCAGAAGAAGCAGAAGAAGGAGAAGGAGAAGGTGAAGTCTGGAGGGTGAATCAGAAGAAGCAGAAGAAGGAGAAGGAAAAGGTGAAGTCTGGAGGGTGAATCAGAAGAAGCAGAAGAAGGAGAAGGAGAAGGTGAAGTCTGGAGGGTGAATCAGAAGAAGCAGAATAAGGAGAAGGAGAAGGTGAAGTCTGGAGGGTGAATCAGAAGAAGCAGAAGAAGGAGAAGGAGAAGGTGAAGTCTGGAGGGTGAATCAGAAGAAGTAGAAGAAGGAGAAGGAGAAGGTGAAGTCTGGAGGCTGAAGCAGAAGAAGTAGAAGAAGGAGAAGGAGAAGGTGAAGTCAGGAGGGTGAATCAGAAGAAGCAGAAGAAGGAGAAGGAGAAGGTGAAGTCTGGAGGGTGAATCAGAAGAATCAGAAGAAGGAGAAGGAGAAGATGAAGTCTGGAGGGTGAATCAGAAGAAGCAGGAGAAAGAGAAGGAGAAGGTGAAGTCTGGAGGGTGAAGCAGAAGAAACAGAAGAAGGAGAAGGAGTAGGTGAAGACTGGAGGGTGAATCAGAAGAAGTAGAAGAAGGAGAAGGAGAAGGTGAAGTCTGGAGGGTGAATCAGACGAAGTAGAAGAAGGAGAAGGAGAAGGTGAAGTCTGGAGGGTGAATCAGAAGAAGCGGAAGAAGGAGAAGGAGAAGGTGAAGTTAGGAGGGTGAATCAGAAGAAGCAGAAGAAGGAGAAGGAGCAGGTGAAGTCAGGGGGGTGAAGCAGAAGAAGTAGAAGAAGGAGAAGGAGAAGGTGAAGTCAGGACGGTGAAGCAGAAGAAGCAGAAGAAGGAGAAGGGGAAGGTGAAGTCTGGAGGGTGAAGCAGAAGAAGCAGAAGAAGGAGAAGGAGAGGGTGAAGTCTGGAGGGTGAATCAGAAGAAGTAGAAGAAGGAGAAGGAGAAGGTGAAGTCAGGAGAGTGAAGCAGAAGAAGCAGAAGAAGGAGAAGGAGAAGGTGAAGTCTGGAGGGCGAAGCAGAAGAAGCAGAAGAAGGAGAAGGAGAAGGTGAAGTCTGGAGGGTGAAGCAGAAGAAGCAGAAGAAGGAGAAGGAGTAGGTGAAGTCTGGAGGGTGAATCAGAAGAAGTAGAAGAAGGAGAAGGATAAGGTGAAGTCAGGAGGGTGAAGCAGAAGAAGCAGAAGAAGGAGAAGGAGAAGGTGAAGTCTGGTGGGTGAAGCAGAAGAAGCAGAAGAAGGAGAAGGAGAAGGTGAAGTCTGGAGGGTGAAGCAGAAGAAGCAGAAGAAGGAGAAGGAGAAGGTGAAGTCAGGAGGGTGGATCAGAAGAAGTAGAAGAAGGAGAAGGAGAAGGTGAAGTCTGGAGGGTGAATCAGAAGAAGCAGAAGAAGGAGAAGGAGAAGGTGAAGTCAGGAGAGTGAAGCAGAAGAAGCAGAAGAAGGAGAAGGAGAAGGTGAAGTCTGGAGGGCGAAGCAGAAGAAGCAGAAGAAGGAGAAGGAGAAGGTGAAGTCTGGAGGGTGAAGCAGAAGAAGCAGAAGAAGGAGAAGGAGTAGGTGAAGTCTGGAGGGTGAATCAGAAGAAGTAGAAGAAGGAGAAGGAGAAGGTGAAGTCAGGAGGGTGAAGCAGAAGAAGCAGAAGAAGGAGAAGATGAAGGTGAAGTCTGGAGGGTGAAGCAGAAGAAGCAGAAGAAGGAGAAGGAGAAGGTGAAGTCTGGAGGGTGAATCAGAAGAAGCAGAAGAAGGAGAAGGAGAAGGTGAAGTCTGGAGGGAGAATCAGAAGAAGCAGAAGAAGGAGAAGGAGAAGGTGAAGTCAGGAGGGTGAATCAGAAGAAGCAGAAGAAGGAGAAGGAGAAGGTGAATTTAGGAGGGTGAATCAGAAGAAGCAGAAGAAGGAGAAGGAGCAGGTGAAGTCAGGGGGGTGTAGCAGAAGAAGTAGAAGAAGGAGAAGGAGAAGGTGAAGTCAGGACGGTGAAGCAGAAGAAGCAGAAGAAGGAGAAGGAGAAGGTGAAGCCTGGAGGGCGCAGCAGAAGAAGCAGAAGAAGGAGAAGGAGAAGGTGAAGTCTGGAGTGTGAAGCAGAAGAAGCAGAAGAAGGAGAAGGAGAAGGTGAAGTCTGGAGGGTGAAGCAGAAGAAACAGAAGAAGGAGAAGGAGAAGGTGAAGACTGGAGGGTGAATCAGAAGAAGTAGAAGAAGGAGAAGGAGAAGGTGAAGTCTGGAGGGTGAATCAGAAGAAGTAGAAGAAGGAGAAGGAGAAGTTGAAGTCTGGAGGGTGAATCAGAAGAAGCAGAAGAAGGAGAAGTAGAAGGTGAAGTCTGGAGGGTGAATCAGAAGAAGCAGAAGAAGGAGAAGGAGAAGATGAAGTCTGGAGGGTGAATCAGAAGAAGTAGAAGAAGGAGAAGGAGAAGGTGAAGTCTGGAGGGTGAATCAGAAGAAGTAGAAGAAGGAGAAGGAGAAGATGAAGTCTGGAGGGTGAATCAGAAGAAAGAGAAGAAGGAGAAGGAGAAGGTGAAGTCTGGAGGGTGAATCAGAAGAAGTAGAAGAAGGAGAAGGAGAAGGTGTAGACTGGAGGGTGAATCAGAAGAAGTAGACGAAGGAGAAGGAGAAGTTGAAGTCTGGAGGGTGAATCAGAAGAAGCAGAAGAAGGAGAAGGAGAAGGTGAAGTCTGGAGGGTGAATCAGAAGAAGTAGAAGAAGGAGAAGGAGAAGGTGAAGTCTGGAGGGTGAATCAGAAGAAGCAGAAGAAGGAGAAGGAGAAGGTGAAGTCTGGAGGGTGAATCAGAAGAAGCAGAAGAAGGAGAAGGAGAAGGTGAAGTCTGGAGGGTGAATCAGAAGAAGCAGAAGAAGGAGAAGGAGAAGGTGAAGTCTGGAGGGTGAATCAGAAGAAGTAGAAGAAGGAGAAGGAGAAGGTGAAGTCTGGAGGGTGAATCAGAAGAAGTAGAAGAAGGAGAAGGAGAAGGTGAAGTCTGGAGGGTGAATCAGAAGAAGTAGAAGAAGGAGAAGGAGAAGGTGAAGTCTGGAGGGTGAAGCAGAAGAAGTAGATGAAGGAGAAGGAGAAGGTGAAGTCAGGAGGGTGAATCAGAAGAAGTAGAAGAAGGAGAAGGAGAAGGTGAGGTCTGGAGGGTGAATCAGAAGAAGCAGAAGAAGGAGAAGGAGAAGGTGAAGTCTGGAGGGTGAATCAGAAGAATCAGAAGAAGGAGAAGGAGAAGGTGAAGTCTGGAGGGTGAATCAGAAGAAGCAGAAGAAAGGGAAGGAGAAGGTGAAGTCTGGAGGGTGAAGCAGAAGAAACAGAAGAAGGAGAAGGAGAAGGTGAAGACTGGAGGGTGAATCAGAAGAATTAGAAGAAGGAGAAGGATAAGGTGAAGTCTGGAGGGTGAATCAGAAGAAGTAGAAGAAGGAGAAGGAGAAGGTGAAGTCTGGAGGGTGAATCAGAAGAAGCAGAAGAAGGAGAAGGAGAAGGTGAAGTCTGGAGGGTGAATCAGAAGAAGTAGAAGAAGGAGAAGGAGAAGGTGAGGTCTGGAGGGTGAATCAGAAGAAGCAGAAGAAGGAGAAGGAGAAGGTGAAGTCTGGAGGGTGAATCAGAAGAATCAGAAGAAGGAGAAGGAGAAGGTGAAGTCTGGAGGGTGAATCAGAAGAAGCAGAAGAAAGGGAAGGAGAAGGTGAAGTCTGGAGGGTGAAGCAGAAGAAACAGAAGAAGGAGAAGGAGAAGGTGAAGACTGGAGGGTGAATCAGAAGAATTAGAAGAAGGAGAAGGATAAGGTGAAGTCTGGAGGGTGAATCAGAAGAAGTAGAAGAAGGAGAAGGAGAAGGTGAAGTCTGGAGGGTGAATCAGAAGAAGCAGAAGAAGGAGAAGGAGAAGGTGAAGTCTGGAGGGTGAATCAGAAGAAGGAGAAGAAGGAGAAGGAGAAGATGAAGTCTGGAGGGTGAATCAGAAGAAGTAGAAGAAGGAGAAGGAGAAGGTGAAGTCTGGAGGGTGAATCTGAAGAAGTAGAAGAAGGAGAAGGAGAAGGTGTAGTCTGCAGGGTGAATCAGAAGAAGTAGACGAAGGAGAAGGAGAAGGTGAAGTCTGGAGGGTGAATCAGAAGAAGCAGAAGAAGGAGAAGGAGAAGGTGAAGTCTGGAGGGTGAATCAGAAGAAGTAGAAGAAGGAGAAGGAGAAGGTGAAGTCTGGAGGGTGAATCAGAAGAAGCAGAAGAAGGAGAAGGAGAAGGTGAAGTCTGGAGGGTGAATCAGAAGAAGCAGAAGAAGGAGAATGAGAAGGTGAAGTCTGGAGGGTGAAACAGAAGAAGCAGAATAAGGAGAAGGAGAAGGTGAAGTCTGGAGGGTGAATCAGAAGAAGCAGAAGAAGGAGAAGGAGAAGGTGAAGTCTGGAGGGTGAATCAGAAGAAGTAGAAGAAGGAGAAGGAGAAGGTGAAGTCTGGAGGGTGAAGCAGAAGAAGTAGAAGAAGGAGAAGGAGAAGGTGAAGTCAGGAGGGTGAATCAGAAGACGTTGAAGAAGGAGAAGGAGAAGGTGAAGTCAGGAGGGTGAATCAGAAGAAGCAGAAGAAGGAGAAGGAGAAGGTGAAGTCTGGAGGGTGAATCAGAAGAATCAGAAGAAGGAGAAGGAGAAGGTGAAGTCTGGAGGGTGAATCAGAAGAAGCAGAAGAAAGAGAAGGAGAAGGTGAAGTCTGGAGGGTGAAGCAGAAGAAACAGAAGAAGGAGAAGGAGAAGGTGAAGACTGGAGGGTGAATCAGAAGAAGTAGAAGAAGGAGAAGGAGAAGGTGAAGTCTGGAGGGTGAATCAGAAGAAGTAGAAGAAGGAGAAGGAGAAGGTGAAGTCTGGAGGGTGAATCAGAAGAAGCAGAAGAAGGAGAAGGAGAAGATGAAGTCTGGAGGGTGAATCAGAAGAAGTAGAAGAAGGAGAAGGAGAAGGTGAAGTCTGGAGGTTGAATCAGAAGAAGTAGAAGAAGGAGAATGAGAAGATGAAGTCTGGAGGGTGAATCAGAAGAAACAGAAGAAGGAGAAGGAGAAGGTGAAGTCTGGAGGGTGAATCAGAAGAAGTAGAAGAAGGAGAAGGTGTAGTCTGGAGGGTGAATCAGAAGAAGTAGACGAAGGAGAAGGAGAAGGTGAAGTCTGGAGGGTGAATCAGAAGAAGCAGAAGAAGGAGAAGGAGAAGGTGAAGTCTGGAGGGTGAATCAGAAGAAGTAGAAGAAGGAGAAGGAGAAGGTGAAGTCTGGAGGGTGAATCAGAAGAAGCAGAAGAAGGAGAAGGAGAAGGTGAAGTCTGGAGGGTGAATCAGAAGAAGCAGAAGAAGGAGAAGGAGAAGGTGAAGTCTGGAGGGTGAATCAGAAGAAGCAGAATAATGAGAAGGAGAAGGTGAAGTCTGGAGGGTGAATCAGAAGAAAGAGAAGAAGGAGAAGGAGAAGGTGAAGTCTGGAGGGTGAATCAGAAGAAGTAGAAGAAGGAGAAGGAGAAGGTGTAGTCTGGAGGGTGAATCAGAAGAAGTAGACGAAGGAGAAGGAGAAGGTGAAGTCTGGAGGGTGAATCAGAAGAAGCAGAAGAAGGAGAAGGAGAAGATGAAGTCTGGAGGGTGAATCAGAAGAAGTAGAAGAAGGAGAAGGAGAAGGTGAAGTCTGGAGGGTGAATCAGAAGAAGCAGAAGAAAGAGAAGGAGAAGGTGAAGTCTGGAGGGTGAATCAGAAGAAGTAGAAGAAGGAGAAGGAGAAAGTGAAGTCTGGAGGGTGAATCAGAAGAAGCAGAAGAAGGAGAAGGAGAAGGTGAAGTCTGGAGGGTGAATCAGAAGACGCAGAAGAAGGAGAAGGAAAAGGTGAAGTCTGGAGGGTGAATCAGAAGAAGCAGAAGAAGGAGAAGGAGAAGGTGAAGTCTGGAGGGTGAATCAGAAGAAGCAGAATAAGGAGAAGGAGAAGGTGAAGTCTGGAGGGTGAATCAGAAGAAGCAGAAGAAGGAGAAGGAGAAGGTGAAGTCTGGAGGGTGAATCAGAAGAAGTAGAAGAAGGAGAAGGAGAAGGTGAAGTCTGGAGGGTGAAGCAGAAGAAGTAGAAGAAGCAGAAGGAGAAGGTGAAGTCAGGAGGGTGAATCAGAAGAAGCAGAAGAAGGAGAAGGAGAAGGTGAAGTCTGGAGGGTGAATCAGAAGAATCAGAAGAAGGAGAAGGAGAAGATGAAGTCTGGAGGGTGAATCAGAAGAAGCAGAAGAAAGAGAAGGAGAAGGTGAAGTCTGGAGGGTGAAGCAGAAGAAACAGAAGAAGGAGAAGGAGTAGGTGAAGACTGGAGGGTGAATCAGAAGAAGTAGAAGAAGGAGAAGGTGAAGTCTGGAGGGTGAATCAGACGAAGTAGAAGAAGGAGAAGGAGAAGGTGAAGTCTGGAGGGTGAATCAGAAGAAGCAGAAGAAGGAGAAGGAGAAGGTGAAGTTAGGAGGGTGAATCAGAAGAAGCAGAAGAAGGAGAAGGAGCAGGTGAAGTCAGGGGGGTGAAGCAGAAGAAGTAGAAAAGGAGAAGGAGAAGGTGAAGTCAGGACGGTGAAGCAGAAGAAGCAGAAGAAGGAGAAGGAGAAGGTGAAGTCTGGAGGGTGAAGCAGAAGAAGCAGAAGAAGGAGAAGGAGAGGGTGAAGTCTGGAGGGTGAATCAGAAGAAGTAGAAGAAGGAGAAGGAGAAGGTGAAGTCAGGAGAGTGAAGCAGAAGAAGCAGAAGAAGGAGAAGGAGAAGGTGAAGTCTGGAGGGCGAAGCAGAAGAAGCAGAAGAAGGAGAAGGAGAAGGTGAAGTCTGGAGGGTGAAGCAGAAGAAGCAGAAGAAGGAGAAGGAGTAGGTGAAGTCTGGAGGGTGAATCAGAAGAAGCAGAAGAAGGAGAAAGAGAAGGTGAAGTCAGGAGAGTGAAGCAGAAGAAGCAGAAGAAGGAGAAGGAGAAGGTGAAGTCTGGAGGGCGAAGCAGAAGAAGCAGAAGAAGGAGAAGGAGAAGGTGAAGTCTGGAGGGTGAAGCAGAAGAAGCAGAAGAAGGAGAAGGAGTAGGTGAAGTCTGGAGGGTGAATCAGAAGAAGTAGAAGAAGGAGAAGGAGAAGGTGAAGTCAGGAAGGTGAAGCAGAAGAAGCAGAAGAAGGAGAAGGAGAAGGTGAAGTCTGGAGGGTGAAGCAGAAGAAGCAGAAGAAGGAGAAGGAGAAGGTGAAGTCTGGAGGGTGAATCAGAAGAAGCAGAAGAAGGAGAAGGAGAAGGTGAAGTCTGGAGGGTGAAACAGAAGAAGCAGAAGAAGGAGAAGGAGAAGGTGAAGTCAGGAGGGTGAATCAGAAGAAGCAGAAGAAGGAGAAGGAGAAGGTGAATTTAGGAGGGTGAATCAGAAGAAGCAGAAGAAGGAGAAGGAGCAGGTGAAGTCAGGGGGGTGTAGCAGAAGAAGTAGAAGAAGGAGAAGGAGAAGGTGAAGTCAGGACGGTGAAGCAGAAGAAGCAGAAGAAGGAGAAGGAGAAGGTGAAGCCTGGAGGGCGCAGCAGAAGAAGCAGAAGAAGGAGAAGGAGAAGGTGAAGTCTGGAGTGTGAAGCAGAAGAAGCAGAAGAAGGAGAAGGAGAAGGTGAAGTCTGGAGGGTGAAGCAGAAGAAACAGAAGAAGGAGAAGGAGAAGGTGAAGACTGGAGGGTGAATCAGAAGAAGTAGAAGAAGGAGAAGGAGAAGGTGAAGTCTGGAGGGTGAATCAGAAGAAGTAGAAGAAGGAGAAGGAGAAGTTGAAGTCTGGAGGGTGAATCAGAAGAAGCAGAAGAAGGAGAAGGAGAAGGTGAAGTCTGGAGGGTGAATCAGAAGAAGCAGAAGAAGGAGAAGGAGAAGATGAAGTCTGGAGGGTGAATCAGAAGAAGTAGAAGAAGGAGAAGGAGAAGGTGAAGTCTGGAGGGTGAATCAGAAGAAGTAGAAGAAGGAGAAGGAGAAGATGAAGTCTGGAGGGTGAATCAGAAGAAAGAGAAGAAAGAGAAGGAGAAGGTGATGTCTGGAGGGTGAATCAGAAGAAGTAGAAGAAGGAGAAGGAGAAGGTGTAGTCTGGAGGGTGAATCAGAAGAAGTAGACGAAGGAGAAGGAGAAGGTGAAGTCTGGAGGGTGAATCAGAAGAAGCAGAAGAAGGAGAAGGAGAAGGTGAAGTCTGGATGGTGAATCAGAAGAAGTAGAAGAAGGAGAAGGAGAAGGTGAAGTCTGGAGGGTGAATCAGAAGAAGCAGAAGAAGGAGAAGGAGAAGGTGAAGTCTGGAGGGTGAATCAGAAGAAGCAGAAGAAGGAGAAGGAGAAGGTGAAGTCTGGAGGGTGAATCAGAAGAAGCAGAATAAGGAGAAGGAGAAGGTGAAGTCTGGAGGGTGAATCAGAAGAAGCAGAAGAAGGAGAAGGAGAAGGTGAAGACTGGAGGGTGAATCAGAAGAAGTAGAAGAAGGAGAAGGAGAAGGTGAAGTCTGGAGGGTGAATCAGAAGAAGTAGAAGAAGGAGAAGGAGAAGTTGAAGTCTGGAGGGTGAATCAGAAGAAGCAGAAGAAGGAGATGGAGAAGGTGAAGTCTGGAGGGTGAATCAGAAGAAGCAGAAGAAGGAGAAGGAGAAGATGAAGTCTGGAGGGTGAATCAGAAGAAGTAGAAGAAGGAGAAGGAGAAGGTGAAGTCTGGAGGTTGAATCAGAAGAAGTAGAAGAAGGAGAATGAGAAGATGAAGTCTGGAGGGTGAATCAGAAGAAACAGAAGAAGGAGAAGGAGAAGGTGAAGTCTGGAGGGTGAATCAGAAGAAGTAGAAGAAGGAGAAGGAGAAGGTGTAGTCTGGAGGGTGAATCAGAAGAAGTAGACGAAGGAGAAGGAGAAGGTGAAATCTGGAGGGTGAATCAGAAGAAACAGAAGAAGGAGAAGGAGAAGGTGAAGTCTGGAGGGTGAATCAGAAGAAGTAGAAGAAGGAGAAGGAGAAGGTGAAGTCGGGAGGGTGAATCAGAAGAAGCAGAAGAAGGAGAAGGAGAAGGTGAAGTCTGGAGGGTGAATCAGAAGAAGCAGAAGAAGGAGAAGGAGAAGGTGAAGTCTGGAGGGTGAATCAGAAGAAGCAGAATAAGGAGAAGGAGAAGGTGAAGTCTGGAGGGTGAATCAGAAGAAAGAGAAGAAGGAGAAGGAGAAGGTGAAGTCTGGAGGGTGAATCAGAAGAAGTAGAAGAAGGAGAAGGAGAAGGTGTAGTCTGGAGGGTGAATCAGAAGAAGTAGACGAAGGAGAAGGAGAAGGTGAAGTCTGGAGGGTGAATCAGAAGAAGCAGAAGAAGGAGAAGGAGAAGGTGAAGTCTGGAGGGTGAATCAGAAGAAGTAGAAGAAGGAGAAGGAGAAGGTGAAGTCTGGAGGGTGAATCAGAAGAAGCAGAAGAAAGAGAAGGAGAAGGTGAAGTCTGGAGGGTGAATCAGAAGAAGTAGAAGAAGGAGAAGGAGAAAGTGAAGTCTGGAGGGTGAATCAGAAGAAGCAGAAGAAGGAGAAGGAGAAGGTGAAGTCTGGAGGGTGAATCAGAAGAAGCAGAAGAAGGAGAAGGAAAAGGTGAAGTCTGGAGGGTGAATCAGAAGAAGCAGAAGAAGGAGAAGGAGAAGGTGAAGTCTGGAGGGTGAATCAGAAGAAGCAGAATAAGGAGAAGGAGAAGGTGAAGTCTGGAGGGTGAATCAGAAGAAGCAGAAGAAGGAGAAGGAGAAGGTGAAGTCTGGAGGGTGAATCAGAAGAAGTAGAAGAAGGAGAAGGAGAAGGTGAAGTCTGGAGGGTGAAGCAGAAGAAGTAGAAGAAGCAGAAGGAGAAGGTGAAGTCAGGAGGGTGAATCAGAAGAAGCAGAAGAAGGAGAAGGAGAAGGTGAAGTCTGGAGGGTGAATCAGAAGAATCAGAAGAAGGAGAAGGAGAAGATGAAGTCTGGAGGGTGAATCAGAAGAAGCAGAAGAAAGAGAAGGAGAAGGTGAAGTCTGGAGGGTGAAGCAGAAGAAACAGAAGAAGGAGAAGGAGTAGGTGAAGACTGGAGGGTGAATCAGAAGAAGTAGAAGAAGGAGAAGGAGAAGGTGAAGTCTGGAGGGTGAATCAGACGAAGTAGAAGAAGGAGAAGGAGAAGGTGAAGTCTGGAGGGTGAATCAGAAGAAGCAGAAGAAGGAGAAGGAGAAGGTGAAGTTAGGAGGGTGAATCAGAAGAAGCAGAAGAAGGAGAAGGAGCAGGTGAAGTCAGGGGGGTGAAGCAGAAGAAGTAGAAGAAGGAGAAGGAGAAGGTGAAGTCAGGACGGTGAAGCAGAAGAAGCAGAAGAAGGAGAAGGAGAAGGTGAAGTCTGGAGGGTGAAGCAGAAGAAGCAGAAGAAGGAGAAGGAGAGGGTGAAGTCTGGAGGGTGAATCAGAAGAAGTAGAAGAAGGAGAAGGAGAAGGTGAAGTCAGGAGAGTGAAGCAGAAGAAGCAGAAGAAGGAGAAGGAGAAGGTGAAGTCTGGAGGGCGAAGCAGAAGAAGCAGAAGAAGGAGAAGGAGAAGGTGAAGTCTGGAGGGTGAAGCAGAAGAAGCAGAAGAAGGAGAAGGAGTAGGTGAAGTCTGGAGGGTGAATCAGAAGAAGTAGAAGAAGGAGAAGGATAAGGTGAAGTCAGGAGGGTGAAGCAGAAGAAGCAGAAGAAGGAGAAGGAGAAGGTGAAGTCTGGTGGGTGAAGCAGAAGAAGCAGAAGAAGGAGAAGGAGAAGGTGAAGTCTGGAGGGTGAAGCAGAAGAAGCAGAAGAAGGAGAAGGAGAAGTTGAAGTCAGGAGGGTGGATCAGAAGAAGTAGAAGAAGGAGAAGGAGAAGGTGAAGTCTGGAGGGTGAATCAGAAGAAGCAGAAGAAGGAGAAGGAGAAGGTGAAGTCTGGAGGGCGCAGCAGAAGAAGCAGAAGAAGGAGAAAGAGAAGGTGAAGTCTGGAGGGTGAAGCAGAAGAAGCAGAAGAAGGAGAAGGAGAGGGTGAAGTCTGGAGGGTGAATCAGAAGAAGTAGAAGAAGGAGAAGGAGAAGGTGAAGTCAGGAGAGTGAAGCAGAAGAAGCAGAAGAAGGAGAAGGAGAAGGTGAAGTCTGGAGGGCGAAGCAGAAGAAGCAGAAGAAGGAGAAGGAGAAGGTGAAGTCTGGAGGGTGAAGCAGAAGAAGCAGAAGAAGGAGAAGGAGTAGGTGAAGTCTGGAGGGTGAATCAGAAGAAGTAGAAGAAGGAGAAGGAGAAGGTGAAGTCAGGAGGGTGAAGCAGAAGAAGCAGAAGAAGGAGAAGGAGAAGGTGAAGTCTGGAGGGTGAAGCAGAAGAAGCAGAAGAAGGAGAAGGAGAAGGTGAAGTCTGGAGGGTGAATCAGAAGAAGCAGAAGAAGGAGAAGGAGAAGGTGAAGTCTGGAGGGTGAATCAGAAGAAGCAGAAGAAGGAGAAGGAGAAGGTGAAGTCAGGAGGGTGAATCAGAAGAAGCAGAAGAAGGAGAAGGAGAAGGTGAATTTAGGAGGGTGAATCAGAAGAAGCAGAAGAAGGAGAAGGAGCAGGTGAAGTCAGGGGGGTGTAGCAGAAGAAGTAGAAGAAGGAGAAGGAGAAGGTGAAGTCAGGACGGTGAAGCAGAAGAAGCAGAAGAAGGAGAAGGAGAAGGTGAAGCCTGGAGGGCGCAGCAGAAGAAGCAGAAGAAGGAGAAGGAGAAGGTGAAGTCTGGAGTGTGAAGCAGAAGAAGCAGAAGAAGGAGAAGGAGAAGGTGAAGTCTGGAGGGTGAAGCAGAAGAAACAGAAGAAGGAGAAGGAGAAGGTGAAGACTGGAGGGTGAATCAGAAGAAGTAGAAGAAGGAGAAGGAGAAGGTGAAGTCTGGAGGGTGAATCAGAAGAAGTAGAAGAAGGAGAAGGAGAAGTTGAAGTCTGGAGGGTGAATCAGAAGAAGCAGAAGAAGGGGAAGGAGAAGGTGAAGTCTGGAGGGTGAATCAGAAGAAGCAGAAGAAGGAGAAGGAGAAGATGAAGTCTGGAGGGTGAATCAGAAGAAGTAGAAGAAGGAGAAGGAGAAGGTGAAGTCTGGAGGGTGAATCAGAAGAAGTAGAAGAAGGAGAAGGAGAAGATGAAGTCTGGAGGGTGAATCAGAAGAAAGAGAAGAAAGAGAAGGAGAAGGTGAAGTCTGGAGGGTGAATCAGAAGAAGTAGAAGAAGGAGAAGGAGAAGGTGTAGTCTGGAGGGTGAATCAGAAGAAGTAGACGAAGGAGAAGGAGAAGGTGAAGTCTGGAGGGTGAATCAGAAGAAGCAGAAGAAGGAGAAGGAGAAGGTGAAGTCTGGATGGTGAATCAGAAGAAGTAGAAGAAGGAGAAGGAGAAGGTGAAGTCTGGAGGGTGAATCAGAAGAAGCAGAAGAAGGAGAAGGAGAAGGTGAAGTCTGGAGGGTGAATCAGAAGAAGCAGAAGAAGGAGAAGGAGAAGGTGAAGTCTGGAGGGTGAATCAGAAGAAGCAGAATAAGGAGAAGGAGAAGGTGAAGTCTGGAGGGTGAATCAGAAGAAGCAGAAGAAGGAGAAGGAGAAGGTGAAGTCTGGAGGGTGAATCAGAAGAAGTAGAAGAAGGAGAAGGAGAAGGTGAAGTCTGGAGGGTGAATCAGAAGAAGTAGAAGAAGGAGAAGGAGAAGGTGAAGTCTGGAGGGTGAATCAGAAGAAGTAGAAGAAGGAGAAGGAGAAGGTGAAGTCTGGAGGGTGAAGCAGAAGAAGTAGATGAAGGAGAAGGAGAAGGTGAAGTCAGGAGGGTGAATCAGAAGAAGTAGAAGAAGGAGAAGGAGAAGGTGAGGTCTGGAGGGTGAATCAGAAGAAGCAGAAGAAGGAGAAGGAGAAGGTGAAGTCTGGAGGGTGAATCAGAAGAATCAGAAGAAGGAGAAGGAGAAGGTGAAGTCTGGAGGGTGAATCAGAAGAAGCAGAAGAAAGAGAAGGAGAAGGTGAAGTCTGGAGGGTGAAGCAGAAGAAACAGAAGAAGGAGAAGGAGAAGGTGAAGACTGGAGGGTGAATCAGAAGAAGTAGAAGAAGGAGAAGGAGAAGGTGAAGTCTGGAGGGTGAATGAGAAGAAGTAGAAGAAGGAGAAGGAGAAGGTGAAGTCTGGAGGGTGAATCAGAAGAAGCAGAAGAAGGAGAAGGAGAAGGTGAAGTCTGGAGGGTGAATCAGAAGAAGGAGAAGAAGGAGAAGGAGAAGATGAAGTCTGGAGGGTGAATCAGAAGAAGTAGAAGAAGGAGAAGGAGAAGGTGAAGTCTGGAGGGTGAATCAGAAGAGGTAGAAGAAGGAGAAGGAGAAGGTGTAGTCTGGAGGGTGAATCAGAAGAAGTAGACGAAGGAGAAGGAGAAGGTGAAGTCTGGAGGGTGAATCAGAAGAAGCAGAAGAAGGAGAAGGAGAAGGTGAAGTCTGGAGGGTGAATCAGAAGAAGTAGAAGAAGGAGAAGGAGAAGGTGAAGTCTGGAGGGTGAATCAGAAGAAGTAGAAGAAGGAGAAGGAGAAGGTGAAGTCTGGAGGGTGAATCAGAAGAAGCAGAAGAAGGAGAAGGAGAAGGTGAAGTCTGGAGGGTGAATCAGAAGAAGGAGAAGAAGGAGAAGGAGAAGATGAAGTCTGGAGGGTGAATCAGAAGAAGTAGAAGAAGGAGAAGGAGAAGGTGAAGTCTGGAGGGTGAATCAGAAGAAGTAGAAGAAGGAGAAGGAGAAGGTGTAGTCTGCAGGGTGAATCAGAAGCAGTAGACGAAGGAGAAGGAGAAGGTGAAGTCTGGAGGGTGAATCAGAAGAAGCAGAAGAAGGAGAAGGAGAAGGTGAAGTCTGGAGGGTGAATCAGAAGAAGTAGTAGAAGGAGAAGGAGAAGGTGAAGTCTGGAGGGTGAATCAGAAGAAGCAGAAGAAGGAGAAGGAGAAGGTGAAGTCTGGAGGGTGAATCAGAAGAAGCAGAAGAAGGAGAAGGAGAAGGTGAAGTCTGGAGGGTGAAACAGAAGAAGCAGAATAAGGAGAAGGAGAAGGTGAAGTCTGGAGGGTGAATCAGAAGAAGCAGAAGAAGGAGAAGGAGAAGGTGAAGTCTGGAGGGTGAATCAGAAGAAGTAGAAGAAGGAGAAGGAGAAGGTGAAGTCTGGAGGGTGAAGCAGAAGAAGTAGAAGAAGGAGAAGGAGAAGGTGAAGTCAGGAGGGTGAATCAGAAGACGTTGAAGAAGGAGAAGGAGAAGGTGAAGTCAGGAGGGTGAATCAGAAGAAGCAGAAGAAGGAGAAGGAGAAGGTGAAGTCTGGAGGGTGAATCAGAAGAATCAGAAGAAGGAGAAGGAGAAGGTGAAGTCTGGAGGGTGAATCAGAAGAAGCAGAAGAAAGAGAAGGAGAAGGTGAAGTCTGGAGGGTGAAGCAGAAGAAACAGAAGAAGGAGAAGGAGAAGGTGAAGACTGGAGGGTGAATCAGAAGAAGTAGAAGAAGGAGAAGGAGAAGGTGAAGTCTGGAGGGTGAATCAGAAGAAGTAGAAGAAGGAGAAGGAGAAGTTGAAGTCTGGAGGGTGAATCAGAAGAAGCAGAAGAAGGAGAAGGAGAAGGTGAAGTCTGGAGGGTGAATCAGAAGAAGCAGAAGAAGGAGAAGGAGAAGATGAAGTCTGGAGGGTGAATCAGAAGAAGTAGAAGAAGGAGAAGGAGAAGGTGAAGTCTGGAGGGTGAATCAGAAGAAGTAGAAGAAGGAGAATGAGAAGATGAAGTCTGGAGGGTGAATCAGAAGAAACAGAAGAAGGAGAAGGAGAAGGTGAAGTCTGGAGGGTGAATCAGAAGAAGTAGAAGAAGGAGAAGGAGAAGGTGTAGTCTGGAGGGTGAATCAGAAGAAGTAGACGAAGGAGAAGGAGAAGGTGAAGTCTGGAGGGTGAATCAGAAGAAGCAGAAGAAGGAGAAGGAGAAGGTGAAGTCTGGAGGGTGAATCAGAAGAAGTAGAAGAAGGAGAAGGAGAAGGTGAAGTCTGGAGGGTGAATCAGAAGAAGCAGAAGAAGGAGAAGGAGAAGGTGAAGTCTGGAGGGTGAATCAGAAGAAGCAGAAGAAGGAGAAGGAGAAGGTGAAGTCTGGAGGGTGAATCAGAAGAAGCAGAATAAGGAGAAGGAGAAGGTGAAGTCTGGAGGGTGAATCAGAAGAAAGAGAAGAAGGAGAAGGAGAAGGTGAAGTCTGGAGGGTGAATCAGAAGAAGTAGAAGAAGGAGAAGGAGAAGGTGTAGTCTGGAGGGTGAATCAGAAGAAGTAGACGAAGGAGAAGGAGAAGGTGAAGTCTGGAGGGTGAATCAGAAGAAGCAGAAGAAGGAGAAGGAGAAGGTGAAGTCTGGAGGGTGAATCAGAAGAAGTAGAAGAAGGAGAAGGAGAAGGTGAAGTCTGGAGGGTGAATCAGAAGAAGCAGAAGAAAGAGAAGGAGAAGGTGAAGTCTGGAGGGTGAATCAGAAGAAGTAGAAGAAGGAGAAGGAGAAAGTGAAGTCTGGAGGGTGAATCAGAAGAAGCAGAAGAAGGAGAAGGAGAAGGTGAAGTCTGGAGGGTGAATCAGAAGAAGCAGAAGAAGGAGAAGGAAAAGGTGAAGTCTGGAGGGTGAATCAGAAGAAGCAGAAGAAGGAGAAGGAGAAGGTGAAGTCTGGAGGGTGAATCAGAAGAAGCAGAATAAGGAGAAGGAGAAGGTGAAGTCTGGACGGTGAATCAGAAGAAGCAGAAGAAGGAGAAGGAGAAGGTGAAGTCTGGAGGGTGAATCAGAAGAAGTAGAAGAAGGAGAAGGAGAAGGTGAAGTCTGGAGGGTGAAGCAGAAGAAGTAGAAGAAGGAGAAGGAGAAGGTGAAGTCAGGAGGGTGAATCAGAAGAAGCAGAAGAAGGAGAAGGAGAAGGTGAAGTCTGGAGGGTGAATCAGAAGAATCAGAAGAAGGAGAAGGAGAAGATGAAGTCTGGAGGGTGAATCAGAAGAAGCAGAAGAAAGAGAAGGAGAAGGTGAAGTCTGGAGGGTGAAGCAGAAGAAACAGAAGAAGGAGAAGGAGTAGGTGAAGACTGGAGGGTGAATCAGAAGAAGTAGAAGAAGGAGAAGGAGAAGGTGAAGTCTGGAGGGTGAATCAGACGAAGTAGAAGAAGGAGAAGGAGAAGGTGAAGTCTGGAGGGTGAATCAGAAGAAGCAGAAGAAGGAGAAGGAGAAGGTGAAGTTAGGAGGGTGAATCAGAAGAAGCAGAAGAAGGAGAAGGAGCAGGTGAAGTCAGGGGCGTGAAGCAGAAGAAGTAGAAGAAGGAGAAGGAGAAGGTGAAGTCAGGACGGTGAAGCAGAAGAAGCAGAAGAAGGAGAAGGAGAAGGTGAAGTCTGGAGGGTGAAGCAGAAGAAGCAGAAGAAGGAGAAGCAGAGGGTGAAGTCTGGAGGGTGAATCAGAAGAAGTAGAAGAAGGAGAAGGAGAAGGTGAAGTCAGGAGAGTGAAGCAGAAGAAGCAGAAGAAGGAGAAGGAGAAGGTGAAGTCTGGAGGGCGAAGCAGAAGAAGCAGAAGAAGGAGAAGGAGAAGGTGAAGTCTGGAGGGTGAAGCAGAAGAAGCAGAAGAAGGAGAAGGAGTAGGTGAAGTCTGGAGGGTGAATCAGAAGAAGTAGAAGAAGGAGAAGGATAAGGTGAAGTCAGGAGGGTGAAGCAGAAGAAGCAGAAGAAGGAGAAGGAGAAGGTGAAGTCTGGTGGGTGAAGCAGAAGAAGCAGGAGAAGGAGAAGGTGAAGTCTGGAGGGTGAAGCAGAAGAAGCAGAAGAAGGAGAAGGAGAAGGTGAAGTCAGGAGGGTGGATCAGAAGAAGTAGAAGAAGGAGAAGGAGAAGGTGAAGTCTGGAGGGTGAATCAGAAGAAGCAGAAGAAGGAGAAGGAGAAGGTGAAGTCTGGAGGGCGCAGCAGAAGAAGCAGAAGAAGGAGAAAGAGAAGGTGAAGTCTGGAGGGTGAAGCAGAAGAAGCAGAAGAAGGAGAAGGAGAGGGTGAAGTCTGGAGGGTGAATCAGAAGAAGTAGAAGAAGGAGAAGGAGAAGGTGAAGTCAGGAGAGTGAAGCAGAAGAAGCAGAAGAAGGAGAAGGAGAAGGTGAAGTCTGGAGGGCGAAGCAGAAGAAGCAGAAGAAGGAGAAGGAGAAGGTGAAGTCTGGACGGTGAAGCAGAAGAAGCAGAAGAAGGAGAAGGAGTAGGTGAAGTCTGGAGGGTGAATCAGAAGAAGTAGAAGAAGGAGAAGGAGAAGGTGCAGTCAGGAGGGTGAAGCAGAAGAAGCAGAAGAAGGAGAAGGAGAAGGTGAAGTCTGGAGGGTGAAGCAGAAGAAGCAGAAGAAGGAGAAGGAGAAGGTGAAGTCTGGAGGGTGAATCAGAAGAAGCAGAAGAAGGAGAAGGAGAAGGTGAAGTCTGGAGAGTGAATCAGAAGAAGCAGAAGAAGGAGAAGGAGAAGGTGAAGTCAGGAGGGTGAATCAGAAGAAGCAGAAGAAGGAGAAGGAGAAGGTGAATTTAGGAGGGTGAATCAGAAGAAGCAGAAGAAGGAGAAGGAGCAGGTGAAGTCAGGGGGGTGTAGCAGAAGAAGTAGAAGAAGGAGAAGGAGAAGGTGAAGTCAGGACGGTGAAGCAGAAGAAGCAGAAGAAGGAGAAGGAGAAGGTGAAGCCTGGAGGGCGCAGCAGAAGAAGCAGAAGAAGGAGAAGGAGAAGGTGAAGTCTGGAGTGTGAAGCAGAAGAAGCAGAAGAAGGAGAAGGAGAAGGTGAAGTCTGGAGGGTGAAGCAGAAGAAACAGAAGAAGGAGAAGGAGAAGGTGAAGACTGGAGGGTGAATCAGAAGAAGTAGAAGAAGGAGAAGGAGAAGGTGAAGTCTGGAGGGTGAATCAGAAGAAGTAGAAGAAGGAGAAGGAGAAGTTGAAGTCTGGAGGGTGAATCAGAAGAAGCAGAAGAAGGAGAAGGAGAAGGTGAAGTCTGGAGGGTGAATCAGAAGAAGCAGAAGAAGGAGAAGGAGAAGATGAAGTCTGGAGGGTGAATCAGAAGAAGTAGAAGAAGGAGAAGGAGAAGGTGAAGTCTGGAGGGTGAATCAGAAGTAGTAGAAGAAGGAGAAGGAGAAGATGAAGTCTGGAGGGTGAATCAGAAGAAAGAGAAGAAGGAGAAGGAGAAGGTGAAGTCTGGAGGGTGAATCAGAAGAAGTAGAAGAAGGAGAAGGAGAAGGTGTAGTCTGGAGGGTGAATCAGAAGAAGTAGACGAAGGAGAAGGAGAAGGTGAAGTCTGGAGGGTGAATCAGAAGAAGCAGAAGAAGGAGAAGGAGAAGGTGAAGTCTGGATGGTGAATCAGAAGAAGTAGAAGAAGGAGAAGGAGAAGGTGAAGTCAGGAGAGTGAAGCAGAAGAAGCAGAAGAAGGAGAAGGAGAAGGTGAAGTCTGGAGGGCGAAGCAGAAGAAGCAGAAGAAGGAGAAGGAGAAGGTGAAGTCTGGACGGTGAAGCAGAAGAAGCAGAAGAAGGAGAAGGAGTAGGTGAAGTCTGGAGGGTGAATCAGAAGAAGTAGAAGAAGGAGAAGGAGAAGGTGCAGTCAGGAGGGTGAAGCAGAAGAAGCAGAAGAAGGAGAAGGAGAAGGTGAAGTCTGGAGGGTGAAGCAGAAGAAGCAGAAGAAGGAGAAGGAGAAGGTGAAGTCTGGAGGGTGAATCAGAAGAAGCAGAAGAAGGAGAAGGAGAAGGTGAAGTCTGGAGAGTGAATCAGAAGAAGCAGAAGAAGGAGAAGGAGAAGGTGAAGTCAGGAGGGTGAATCAGAAGAAGCAGAAGAAGGAGAAGGAGAAGGTGAATTTAGGAGGGTGAATCAGAAGAAGCAGAAGAAGGAGAAGGAGCAGGTGAAGTCAGGGGGGTGTAGCAGAAGAAGTAGAAGAAGGAGAAGGAGAAGGTGAAGTCAGGACGGTGAAGCAGAAGAAGCAGAAGAAGGAGAAGGAGAAGGTGAAGCCTGGAGGGCGCAGCAGAAGAAGCAGAAGAAGGAGAAGGAGAAGGTGAAGTCTGGAGTGTGAAGCAGAAGAAGCAGAAGAAGGAGAAGGAGAAGGTGAAGTCTGGAGGGTGAAGCAGAAGAAACAGAAGAAGGAGAAGGAGAAGGTGAAGACTGGAGGGTGAATCAGAAGAAGTAGAAGAAGGAGAAGGAGAAGGTGAAGTCTGGAGGGTGAATCAGAAGAAGTAGAAGAAGGAGAAGGAGAAGTTGAAGTCTGGAGGGTGAATCAGAAGAAGCAGAAGAAGGAGAAGGAGAAGGTGAAGTCTGGAGGGTGAATCAGAAGAAGCAGAAGAAGGAGAAGGAGAAGATGAAGTCTGGAGGGTGAATCAGAAGAAGTAGAAGAAGGAGAAGGAGAAGGTGAAGTCTGGAGGGTGAATCAGAAGTAGTAGAAGAAGGAGAAGGAGAAGATGAAGTCTGGAGGGTGAATCAGAAGAAAGAGAAGAAGGAGAAGGAGAAGGTGAAGTCTGGAGGGTGAATCAGAAGAAGTAGAAGAAGGAGAAGGAGAAGGTGTAGTCTGGAGGGTGAATCAGAAGAAGTAGACGAAGGAGAAGGAGAAGGTGAAGTCTGGAGGGTGAACCAGAAGAAGCAGAAGAAGGAGAAGGAGAAGGTGAAGTCTGGATGGTGAATCAGAAGAAGTAGAAGAAGGAGAAGGAGAAGGTGAAGTCTGGAGGGTGAATCAGAAGAAGCAGAAGAAGGAGAAGGAGAAGGTGAAGTCTGGAGGGTGAATCAGAAGAAGCAGAAGAAGGAGAAGGAGAAGGTGAAGTCTGGAGGGTGAATCAGAAGAAGCAGAATAAGGAGAAGGAGAAGGTGAAGTCTGGAGGGTGAATCAGAAGAAGCAGAAGAAGGAGAAGGAGAAGGTGAAGTCTGGAGGGTGAATCAGAAGAAGTAGAAGAAGGAGAAGGAGAAGGTGAAGTCTGGAGGGTGAATCAGAAGAAGTAGAAGAAGGAGAAGGAGAAGGTGAAGTCTGGAGGGTGAATCAGAAGAAGTAGAAGAAGGAGAAGGAGAAGGTGAAGTCTGGAGGGTGAAGCAGAAGAAGTAGATGAAGGAGAAGGAGAAGGTGAAGTCAGGAGGGTGAATCAGAAGAAGTAGAAGAAGGAGAAGGAGAAGGTGAGGTCTGGAGGGTGAATCAGAAGAAGCAGAAGAAGGAGAAGGAGAAGGTGAAGTCTGGAGGGTGAATCAGAAGAATCAGAAGAAGGAGAAGGAGAAGGTGAAGTCTGGAGGGTGAATCAGAAGAAGCAGAAGAAAGAGCAGGAGAAGGTGAAGTCTGGAGGGTGAAGCAGAAGAAACAGAAGAAGGAGAAGGAGAAGGTGAAGACTGGAGGGTGAATCAGAAGAAGTAGAAGAAGGAGAAGGAGAAGGTGAAGTCTGGAGGGTGAATCAGAAGAAGTAGAAGAAGGAGAAGGAGAAGGTGAAGTCTGGAGGGTGAATCAGAAGAAGCAGAAGAAGGAGAAGGAGAAGGTGAAGTCTGGAGGGTGAATCAGAAGAAGGAGAAGAAGGAGAAGGAGAAGATGAAGTCTGGAGGGTGAATCAGAAGAAGTAGAAGAAGGAGAAGGAGAAGGTGAAGTCTGGAGGGTGAATCAGAAGAAGTAGAAGAAGGAGAAGGAGAAGGTGTAGTCTGGAGGGTGAATCAGAAGAAGTAGACGAAGGAGAAGGAGAAGGTGAAGTCTGGAGGGTGAATCAGAAGAAGCAGAAGAAGGAGAAGGAGAAGGTGAAGTCTGGAGGGTGAATCAGAAGAAGTAGAAGAAGGAGAAGGTGAAGTCTGGAGGGTGAATCAGAAGAAGCAGAAGAAGGAGAAGGAGAAGGTTAAGTCTGGAGGGTGAATCAGAAGAAGCAGAAGAAGGATAAGGAGAAGGTGAAGTCTGGAGGGTGAAACAGAAGAAGCAGAATAAGGAGAAGGAGAAGGTGAAGTCTGGAGGGTGAATCAGAAGAAGCAGAAGAAGGAGAAGGAGAAGGTGAAGTCTGGAGGGTGAATCAGAAGAAGTAGAAGAAGGAGAAGGAGAAGGTGAAGTCTGGAGGGTGAAGCAGAAGAAGTAGAAGAAGGAGAAGGAGAAGTTGAAGTCTGGAGGGTGAATCAGAAGAAGCAGAAGAAGGAGAAGGAGAAGGTGAAGTCTGGAGGGTGAATCAGAAGAAGCAGAAGAAGGAGAAGGAGAAGATGAAGTCTGGAGGGTGAATCAGAAGAAGTAGAAGAAGGAGAAGGAGAAGGTGAAGTCTGGAGGGTGAATCAGAAGAAGTAGAAGAAGGAGAATGAGAAGATGAAGTCTGGAGGGTGAATCAGAAGAAACAGAAGAAGGAGAAGGAGAAGGTGAAGTCTGGAGGGTGAATCAGAAGAAGTAGAAGAAGGAGAAGGAGAAGGTGTAGTCTGGAGGGTGAATCAGAAGAAGTAGACGAAGGAGAAGGAGAAGGTGAAGTCTGGAGGGTGAATCAGAAGAAGCAGAAGAAGGAGAAGGAGAAGGTGAAGTCTGGAGGGTGAATCAGAAGAAGTAGAAGAAGGAGAAGGAGAAGGTGAAGTCTGGAGGGTGAATCAGAAGAAGCAGAAGAAGGAGAAGGAGAAGGTGAAGTCTGGAGGGTGAATCAGAAGAAGCAGAAGAAGGAGAAGGAGAAGGTGAAGTCTGGAGGGTGAATCAGAAGAAGCAGAATAAGGAGAAGGAGAAGGTGAAGTCTGGAGGGTGAATCAGAAGAAGCAGAAGAAGGAGAAGGAGAAGGTGAAGTCTGGAGGGTGAATCAGAAGAAGTAGAAGAAGGAGAAGGAGAAGGCGAAGTCTGGAGGGTGAATCAGAAGAAGTAGAAGAAGGAGAAGGAGAAGGTGAAGTCTGGAGGGTGAAGCAGAAGAAGTAGATGAAGGAGAAGGAGAAGGTGAAGTCAGGAGGGTGAATCAGAAGAAGTAGAAGAAGGAGAAGGAGAAGGTGAGGTCTGGACGGTGAATCAGAAGAAGCAGAAGAAGGAGAAGGAGAAGGTGAAGTCTGGAGGGTGAATCAGAAGAATCAGAAGAAGGAGAAGGAGAAGGTGAAGTCTGGAGGGTGAATCAGAAGAAGCAGAAGAAAGAGAAGGAGAAGGTGAAGTCTGGAGGGTGAAGCAGAAGAAACAGAAGAAGGAGAAGGAGAAGGTGAAGACTGGAGGGTGAATCAGAAGAAGTAGAAGAAGGAGAAGGAGAAGGTGAAGTCTGGAGGGTGAATCAGAAGAAGGAGAAGAAGGAGAAGGAGAAGGTGAAGTCTGGAGGGTGAATCAGAAGAAGCAGAAGAAGGAGAAGGAGAAGGTGAAGTCTGGAGGGTGAATCAGAAGAAGGAGCAGAAGGAGAAGGAGAAGATGAAGTCTGGAGGGTGAATCAAAATAAGTAGAAGAAGGACAAGGAGAAGGTGAAGTCTGGAGGGTGAATCAGAAGAAGGAGAAGAAGGAGAAGGAGAAGATGAAGTCTGGAGGGTGAAGCAGAAGAAACAGAAGAAGGAGAAGGAGAAGGTGAAGACTGGAGGGTGAATCAGAAGAAGTAGAAGAAGGAGAAGGAGAAGGTGAAGTCTGGAGGGTGAATCAGAAGAAGTAGAAGAAGGAGAAGGAGAAGATGAAGTCTGGAGGGTGAATCAGAAGAAGTAGACGAAGGAGAAGGAGAAGGTGAAGTCTGGAGGGTGAATCAGAAGAAGCAGAAGAAGGAGAAGGAGAAGGTGAAGTCTGGAGGGTGAATCAGAAGAAGTAGAAGAAGGAGAAGGAGAAGGTGAAGTCTGGAGGGTGAATCAGAAGAAGCAGAAGAAGGAGAAGGAGAAGGTGAAGTCTGGAGGGTGAATCAGAAGAAGCAGAAGAAGGAGAAGGAGAAGGTGAAGTCTGGAGGGTGAAACAGAAGAAGCAGAATAAGGAGAAGGAGAAGGTGAAGTCTGGAGGGTGAAGCAGAAGAAGTAGAAGAAGGAGAAGGAGAAGGTGAAGTCAGGAGGGTGAATCAGAAGAAGTAGAAGAAGGAGAAGGAGAAGGTGAAGTCTGGAGGGTGAATCAGAAGAAGCAGAAGAAGGAGAAGGAGAAGGTGAAGTCTGGAGGGTGAATCAGAAGAAGTAGAAGAAGGAGAAGGTGAAGTCTGGAGGGTGAATCAGAAGAAGCAGAAGAAGGAGAAGGAGAAGGTTAAGTCTGGAGGGTGAATCAGAAGAAGCAGAAGAAGGATAAGGAGAAGGTGAAGTCTGGAGGGTGAAACAGAAGAAGCAGAATAAGGAGAAGGAGAAGGTGAAGTCTGGAGGGTGAATCAGAAGAAGCAGAAGAAGGAGAAGGAGAAGGTGAAGTCTGGAGGGTGAATCAGAAGAAGTAGAAGAAGGAGAAGGAGAAGGTGAAGTCTGGAGGGTGAAGCAGAAGAAGTAGAAGAAGGAGAAGGAGAAGTTGAAGTCTGGAGGGTGAATCAGAAGAAGCAGAAGAAGGAGAAGGAGAAGGTGAAGTCTGGAGGGTGAATCAGAAGAAGCAGAAGAAGGAGAAGGAGAAGATGAAGTCTGGAGGGTGAATCAGAAGAAGTAGAAGAAGGAGAAGGAGAAGGTGAAGTCTGGAGGGTGAATCAGAAGAAGTAGAAGAAGGAGAATGAGAAGATGAAGTCTGGAGGGTGAATCAGAAGAAACAGAAGAAGGAGAAGGAGAAGGTGAAGTCTGGAGGGTGAATCAGAAGAAGTAGAAGAAGGAGAAGGAGAAGGTGTAGTCTGGAGGGTGAATCAGAAGAAGTAGACGAAGGAGAAGGAGAAGGTGAAGTCTGGAGGGTGAATCAGAAGAAGCAGAAGAAGGAGAAGGAGAAGGTGAAGTCTGGAGGGTGAATCAGAAGAAGTAGAAGAAGGAGAAGGAGAAGGTGAAGTCTGGAGGGTGAATCAGAAGAAGCAGAAGAAGGAGAAGGAGAAGGTGAAGTCTGGAGGGTGAATCAGAAGAAGCAGAAGAAGGAGAAGGAGAAGGTGAAGTCTGGAGGGTGAATCAGAAGAAGCAGAATAAGGAGAAGGAGAAGGTGAAGTCTGGAGGGTGAATCAGAAGAAGCAGAAGAAGGAGAAGGAGAAGGTGAAGTCTGGAGGGTGAATCAGAAGAAGTAGAAGAAGGAGAAGGAGAAGGCGAAGTCTGGAGGGTGAATCAGAAGAAGTAGAAGAAGGAGAAGGAGAAGGTGAAGTCTGGAGGGTGAAGCAGAAGAAGTAGATGAAGGAGAAGGAGAAGGTGAAGTCAGGAGGGTGAATCAGAAGAAGTAGAAGAAGGAGAAGGAGAAGGTGAGGTCTGGACGGTGAATCAGAAGAAGCAGAAGAAGGAGAAGGAGAAGGTGAAGTCTGGAGGGTGAATCAGAAGAATCAGAAGAAGGAGAAGGAGAAGGTGAAGTCTGGAGGGTGAATCAGAAGAAGCAGAAGAAAGAGAAGGAGAAGGTGAAGTCTGGAGGGTGAAGCAGAAGAAACAGAAGAAGGAGAAGGAGAAGGTGAAGACTGGAGGGTGAATCAGAAGAAGTAGAAGAAGGAGAAGGAGAAGGTGAAGTCTGGAGGGTGAATCAGAAGAAGGAGAAGAAGGAGAAGGAGAAGGTGAAGTCTGGAGGGTGAATCAGAAGAAGCAGAAGAAGGAGAAGGAGAAGGTGAAGTCTGGAGGGTGAATCAGAAGAAGGAGCAGAAGGAGAAGGAGAAGATGAAGTCTGGAGGGTGAATCAAAATAAGTAGAAGAAGGACAAGGAGAAGGTGAAGTCTGGAGGGTGAATCAGAAGAAGGAGAAGAAGGAGAAGGAGAAGATGAAGTCTGGAGGGTGAAGCAGAAGAAACAGAAGAAGGAGAAGGAGAAGGTGAAGACTGGAGGGTGAATCAGAAGAAGTAGAAGAAGGAGAAGGAGAAGGTGAAGTCTGGAGGGTGAATCAGAAGAAGTAGAAGAAGGAGAAGGAGAAGATGAAGTCTGGAGGGTGAATCAGAAGAAGTAGACGAAGGAGAAGGAGAAGGTGAAGTCTGGAGGGTGAATCAGAAGAAGCAGAAGAAGGAGAAGGAGAAGGTGAAGTCTGGAGGGTGAATCAGAAGAAGTAGAAGAAGGAGAAGGAGAAGGTGAAGTCTGGAGGGTGAATCAGAAGAAGCAGAAGAAGGAGAAGGAGAAGGTGAAGTCTGGAGGGTGAATCAGAAGAAGCAGAAGAAGGAGAAGGAGAAGGTGAAGTCTGGAGGGTGAAACAGAAGAAGCAGAATAAGGAGAAGGAGAAGGTGAAGTCTGGAGGGTGAAGCAGAAGAAGTAGAAGAAGGAGAAGGAGAAGGTGAAGTCAGGAGGGTGAATCAGAAGAAGTAGAAGAAGGAGAAGGAGAAGGTGAAGTCAGGAGGGTGAATCAGAAGAAGCAGAAGAAGGAGAAGGAGAAGGTGAAGTCTGGAGGGTGAATCAGAAGAATCAGAAGAAGGAGAAGGAGAAGGTGAAGTCTGGAGGGTGAATCAGAAGAAGCAGAAGAAAGAGAAGGAGAAGGTGAAGTCTGGAGGGTGAATCAGAAGAAGTAGAAGAAGGAGAAGGAGAAGGTGAAGTCTGGAGGGTGAATCAGAAGAAGCAGAAGAAGGAGAAGGAGAAGGTGATGTCTGGAGGGTGAATCAGAAGAAGCAGAAGAAGGAGAAGGAGAAGGTGAAGTCTGGAGGGTGAATCAGAAGAAGCAGAAGAAGGAGAAGGAGAAGGTGAAGTCTGGAGGGTGAATCAGAAGAAGCAGAATAAGGAGAAGGAGAAGGTGAAGTCTGGAGGGTGAATCAGAAGAAGCAGAAGAAGGAGAAGGAGAAGGTGAAGTCTGGAGGGTGAATCAGAAGAAGTAGAAGAAGGAGAAGGAGAAGGTGAAGTCTGGAGGGTGAAGCAGAAGAAGTAGAAGAAGGAGAAGGAGAAGGTGAAGTCAGGAGGGTGAATCAGAAGAAGTAGAAGAAGGAGAAGGAGAAGGTGAAGTCAGGAGGGTGAATCAGAAGAAGCAGAAGAAGGAGAAGGAGAAGGTGAAGTCTGGAGGGCGAATCAGAAGAAACAGAAGAAGGAGAAGGAGAAGGTGAAATCTGGAGGGTGAATCAGAAGAAGCAGAAGAAGGAGAAGGAGAAGGTGAAGTCTGGAGGTTGAATCAGAAGAAGCAGAATAAGGAGAAGGAGAAGGTGAAGTCTGGAGGGTGAATCAGAAGAAGCAGAATAAGGAGAAGGAGAAGGTGAAGTCTGGAGGGTGAATCAGAAGAAGCAGAAGAAGGAGAAGGAGAAGGTGAAGTCTGGAGGGTGAATCAGAAGAAGCAGAATAAGGAGAAGGAGAAGGTGAAGTCTGGAGGGTGAATCAGAAGAAGCAGAAGAAGGAGAAGGAGAAGGTGAAGTCTGGAGGGTGAATCAGAAGAAGTAGAAGAAGGAGAAGGAGAAGGTGAAGTCTGGAGGTTGAAGCAGAAGAAGTAGAAGAAGGAGAAGGAGAAGGTGAAGTCAGGAGGGTGAATCAGAAGAAGCAGAAGAAGGAGAAGGAGAAGGTGAAGTCTGGAGGGTGAATCAGAAGAATCAGAAGAAGGAGAAGGAGAAGATGAAGTCTGGAGGGTGAATCAGAAGAAGCAGAAGAAAGAGAAGGAGAAGGTGAAGTCTGGAGGGTGAAGCAGAAGAAACAGAAGAAGGAGAAGGAGTAGGTGAAGACTGGAGGGTGAATCAGAAGAAGTAGAAGAAGGAGAAGGAGAAGGTGAAGTCTGGAGGGTGAATCAGACGAAGTAGAAGAAGGAGAAGGAGAAGGTGAAGTCTGGAGCGTGAATCAGAAGAAGCAGAAGAAGGAGAAGGAGAAGGTGAAGTTAGGAGGGTGAATCAGAAGAAGCAGAAGAAGGAGAAGGAGCAGGTGAAGTCAGGGGGGTGAAGCAGAAGAAGTAGAAGAAGGAGAAGGAGAAGGTGAAGTCAGGACGGTGAAGCAGAAGAAGCAGAAGAAGGAGAAGGAGAAGGTGAAGTCTGGAGGGTGAATCAGAAGAAGTAGAAGAAGGAGAAGGAGAAGGTGTAGTCTGGAGGGTGAATCAGAAGAAGTAGACGAAGGAGAAGGAGAAGGTGAAGTCTGGAGGGTGAATCAGAAGAAGCAGAAGAAGGAGAAGGAGAAGGTGAAGTCTGGAGGGTGAATCAGAAGAAGTAGAAGAAGGAGAAGGAGAAGGTGAAGTCTGGAGGGTGAATCAGAAGAAGCAGAAGAAGGAGAAGGAGAAGGTGAAGTCTGGAGGGTGAATCAGAAGAAGCAGAAGAAGGAGAAGGAGAAGGTGAAGTCTGGAGGGTGAATCAGAAGAAGCAGAATAAGGAGAAGGAGAAGGTGAAGTCTGGAGGGTGAATCAGAAGAAGCAGAAGAAGGAGAAGGAGAAGGTGAAGTCTGGAGGGTGAATCAGAAGAAGTAGAAGAAGGAGAAGGAGAAGGCGAAGTCTGGAGGGTGAATCAGAAGAAGTAGAAGAAGGAGAAGGAGAAGGTGAAGTCTGGAGGGTGAAGCAGAAGAAGTAGATGAAGGAGAAGGAGAAGGTGAAGTCAGGAGGGTGAATCAGAAGAAGTAGAAGAAGGAGAAGGAGAAGGTGAGGTCTGGACGGTGAATCAGAAGAAGCAGAAGAAGGAGAAGGAGAAGGTGAAGTCTGGAGGGTGAATCAGAAGAATCAGAAGAAGGAGAAGGAGAAGGTGAAGTCTGGAGGGTGAATCAGAAGAAGCAGAAGAAAGAGAAGGAGAAGGTGAAGTCTGGAGGGTGAAGCAGAAGAAACAGAAGAAGGAGAAGGAGAAGGTGAAGACTGGAGGGTGAATCAGAAGAAGTAGAAGAAGGAGAAGGAGAAGGTGAAGTCTGGAGGGTGAATCAGAAGAAGGAGAAGAAGGAGAAGGAGAAGGTGAAGTCTGGAGGGTGAATCAGAAGAAGCAGAAGAAGGAGAAGGAGAAGGTGAAGTCTGGAGGGTGAATCAGAAGAAGGAGCAGAAGGAGAAGGAGAAGATGAAGTCTGGAGGGTGAATCAAAATAAGTAGAAGAAGGACAAGGAGAAGGTGAAGTCTGGAGGGTGAATCAGAAGAAGGAGAAGAAGGAGAAGGAGAAGATGAAGTCTGGAGGGTGAAGCAGAAGAAACAGAAGAAGGAGAAGGAGAAGGTGAAGACTGGAGGGTGAATCAGAAGAAGTAGAAGAAGGAGAAGGAGAAGGTGAAGTCTGGAGGGTGAATCAGAAGAATTGAAGAAGGAGAAGGTGAAGATGAAGTCTGGAGGGTGAATCAGAAGAAGTAGACGAAGGAGAAGGAGAAGGTGAAGTCTGGAGGGTGAATCAGAAGAAGCAGAAGAAGGAGAAGGAGAAGGTGAAGTCTGGAGGGTGAATCAGAAGAAGTAGAAGAAGGAGAAGGAGAAGGTGAAGTCTGGAGGGTGAATCAGAAGAAGCAGAAGAAGGAGAAGGAGAAGGTGAAGTCTGGAGGGTGAATCAGAAGAAGCAGAAGAAGGAGAAGGAGAAGGTGAAGTCTGGAGGGTGAAACAGAAGAAGCAGAATAAGGAGAAGGAGAAGGTGAAGTCTGGAGGGTGAATCAGAAGAAGCAGAAGAAGGAGAAGGAGAAGGTGAAGTCTGTAGGGTGAATCAGAAGAAGTAGAAGAAGGAGAAGGAGAAGGTGAAGTCTGGAGGGTGAATCAGAAGAAGTAGAAAAAGGAGAAGGAGAAGGTGAAGTCTGGAGGGTGAAGCAGAAGAAGTAGAAGAAGGAGAAGGAGAAGGTGAAGTCAGGAGGGTGAATCAGAAGAAGTAGAAGAAGGAGAAGGAGAAGGTGAAGTCAGGAGGGTGAATCAGAAGAAGCAGAAGAAGGAGAAGGAGAAGGTGAAGTCTGGAGGGTGAATCAGAAGAATCAGAAGAAGGAGAAGGAGAAGGTGAAGTCTGGAGGGTGAATCAGAAGAAGCAGAAGAAAGAGAAGGAGAAGGTGAAGTCTGGAGGGTGAATCAGAAGAAGTAGAAGAAGGAGAAGGAGAAGGTGAAGTCTGGAGGGTGAATCAGAAGAAGCAGAAGAAGGAGAAGGAGAAGGTGATGTCTGGAGGGTGAATCAGAAGAAGCAGAAGAAGGAGAAGAAGAAGGTGAAGTCTGGAGGGTGAATCAGAAGAAGCAGAAGAAGGAGAAGGAGAAGGTGAAGTCTGGAGGGTGAATCAGAAGAAGCAGAATAAGGAGAAGGAGAAGGTGAAGTCTGGAGGGTGAATCAGAAGAAGCAGAAGAAGGAGAAGGAGAAGGTGAAGTCTGGAGGGTGAATCAGAAGAAGTAGAAGAAGGAGAAGGAGAAGGTGAAGTCTGGAGGGTGAAGCAGAAGAAGTAGAAGAAGGAGAAGGAGAAGGTGAAGTCAGGAGGGTGAATCAGAAGAAGTAGAAGAAGGAGAAGGAGAAGGTGAAGTCAGGAGGGTGAATCAGAAGAAGCAGAAGAAGGAGAAGGAGAAGGTGAAGTCTGGAGGGCGAATCAGAAGAAACAGAAGAAGGAGAAGGAGAAGGTGAAATCTGGAGGGTGAATCAGAAGAAGCAGAAGAAGGAGAAGGAGAAGGTGAAGTCTGGAGGTTGAATCAGAAGAAGCAGAATAAGGAGAAGGAGAAGGTGAAGTCTGGAGGGTGAATCAGAAGAAGCAGAATAAGGAGAAGGAGAAGGTGAAGTCTGGAGGGTGAATCAGAAGAAGCAGAAGAAGGAGAAGGAGAAGGTGAAGTCTGGAGGGTGAATCAGAAGAAGCAGAATAAGGAGAAGGAGAAGGTGAAGTCTGGAGGGTGAATCAGAAGAAGCAGAAGAAGGAGAAGGAGAAGGTGAAGTCTGGAGGGTGAATCAGAAGAAGTAGAAGAAGGAGAAGGAGAAGGTGAAGTCTGGAGGTTGAAGCAGAAGAAGTAGAAGAAGGAGAAGGAGAAGGTGAAGTCAGGAGGGTGAATCAGAAGAAGCAGAAGAAGGAGAAGGAGAAGGTGAAGTCTGGAGGGTGAATCAGAAGAATCAGAAGAAGGAGAAGGAGAAGATGAAGTCTGGAGGGTGAATCAGAAGAAGCAGAAGAAAGAGAAGGAGAAGGTGAAGTCTGGAGGGTGAAGCAGAAGAAACAGAAGAAGGAGAAGGAGTAGGTGAAGACTGGAGGGTGAATCAGAAGAAGTAGAAGAAGGAGAAGGAGAAGGTGAAGTCTGGAGGGTGAATCAGACGAAGTAGAAGAAGGAGAAGGAGAAGGTGAAGTCTGGAGGATGAATCAGAAGAAGCAGAAGAAGGAGAAGGAGAAGGTGAAGTTAGGAGGGTGAATCAGAAGAAGCAGAAGAAGGAGAAGGAGCAGGTGAAGTCAGGGGGGTGAAGCAGAAGAAGTAGAAGAAGGAGAAGGAGAAGGTGAAGTCAGGACGGTGAAGCAGAAGAAGCAGAAGAAGGAGAAGGAGAAGGTGAAGTCTGGAGGGTGAAGCAGAAGAAGCAGAAGAAGGAGAAGGAGAGGGTGAAGTCTGGAGGGTGAATCAGAAGAAGTAGAAGAAGGAGAAGGAGAAGGTGAAGTCAGGAGAGTGAAGCAGAAGAAGCAGAAGAAGGAGAAGGAGAAGGTGAAGTCTGGAGGGCGAAGCAGAAGAAGCAGAAGAAGGAGAAGGAGAAGGTGAAGTCTGGAGGGTGAAGCAGAAGAAGCAGAAGAAGGAGAAGGAGTAGGTGAAGTCTGGAGGGTGAATCAGAAGAAGTAGAAGAAGGAGAAGGATAAGGTGAAGTCAGGAGGGTGAAGCAGAAGAAGCAGAAGAAGGAGAAGGAGAAGGTGAAGTCTGGTGGGTGAAGCAGAAGAAGCAGAAGAAGGAGAAGGAGAAGGTGAAGTCTGGAGGGTGAAGCAGAAGAAGCAGAAGAAGGAGAAGGAGAAGGTGAAGTCAGGAGGGTGGATCAGAAGAAGTAGAAGAAGGAGAAGGAGAAGGTGAAGTCTGGAGGGTGAATCAGAAGAAGCAGAAGAAGGAGAAGGAGAAGGTGAAGTCTGGAGGGCGCAGCAGAAGAAGCAGAAGAAGGAGAAAGAGAAGGTGAAGTCTGGAGGGTGAAGCAGAAGAAGCAGAAGAAGGAGAAGGAGAGGGTGAAGTCTGGAGGGTGAATCAGAAGAAGTAGAAGAAGGAGAAGGAGAAGGTGAAGTCAGGAGAGTGAAGCAGAAGAAGCAGAAGAAGGAGAAGGAGAAGGTGAAGTCTGGAGGGCGAAGCAGAAGAAGCAGAAGAAGGAGAAGGAGAAGGTGAAGTCTGGAGGGTGAAGCAGAAGAAGCAGAAGAAGGAGAAGGAGTAGGTGAAGTCTGGAGGGTGAATCAGAAGAAGTAGAAGAAGGAGAAGGAGAAGGTGAAGTCAGGAGGGTGAAGCAGAAGAAGCAGAAGAAGGAGAAGGAGAAGGTGAAGTCTGGAGGGTGAAGCAG
This sequence comes from Somniosus microcephalus, assembly GCF_052327205.1. Classification (NCBI taxonomy): domain Eukaryota; kingdom Metazoa; phylum Chordata; class Chondrichthyes; order Squaliformes; family Somniosidae; genus Somniosus; species Somniosus microcephalus. The sequence goes on along the minus strand of NW_028225308.1, from coordinate 408,038 downwards.
AAGAAGCAGAAGAAGGAGAAGGAGAAGGTGAAGTCTGGAGGGTGAATCAGAAGAAGCAGAAGAAGGAGAAGGAGAAGGTGAAGTCTGGAGGGTGAATCAGAAGAAGCAGAAGAAGGAGAAGGAGAAGGTGAAGTCAGGAGGGTGAATCAGAAGAAGCAGAAGAAGGAGAAGGAGAAGGTGAATTTAGGAGGGTGAATCAGAAGAAGCAGAAGAAGGAGAAGGAGCAGGTGAAGTCAGGGGGGTGTAGCAGAAGAAGTAGAAGAAGGAGAAGGAGAAGGTGAAGTCAGGACGGTGAAGCAGAAGAAGCAGAAGAAGGAGAAGGAGAAGGTGAAGCCTGGAGGGCGCAGCAGAAGAAGCAGAAGAAGGAGAAGGAGAAGGTGAAGTCTGGAGTGTGAAGCAGAAGAAGCAGAAGAAGGAGAAGGAGAAGGTGAAGTCTGGAGGGTGAAGCAGAAGAAACAGAAGAAGGAGAAGGAGAAGGTGAAGTCTGGAGGGTGAATCAGAAGAAGTAGAAGAAGGAGAAGGAGAAGGTGAAGTCTGGAGGGTGAATCAGAAGAAGTAGAAGAAGGAGAAGGAGAAGTTGAAGTCTGGAGGGTGAATCAGAAGAAGCAGAAGAAGGAGAAGGAGAAGGTGAAGTCTGGAGGGTGAATCAGAAGAAGCAGAAGAAGGAGAAGGAGAAGATGAAGTCTGGAGGGTGAATCAGAAGAAGTAGAAGAAGGAGAAGGAGAAGGTGAAGTCTGGAGGGTGAATCAGAAGAAGTAGAAGAAGGAGAAGGAGAAGATGAAGTCTGGAGGGTGAATCAGAAGAAAGAGAAGAAGGAGAAGGAGAAGGTGAAGTCTGGAGGGTGAATCAGAAGAAGTAGAAGAAGGAGAAGGAGAAGGTGTAGTCTGGAGGGTGAATCAGAAGAAGTAGACGAAGGAGAAGGAGAAGGTGAAGTCTGGAGGGTGAATCAGAAGAAGCAGAAGAAGGAGAAGGAGAAGGTGAAGTCTGGATGGTGAATCAGAAGAAGTAGAAGAAGGAGAAGGAGAAGGTGAAGTCTGGAGGGTGAATCAGAAGAAGCAGAAGAAGGAGAAGGAGAAGGTGAAGTCTGGAGGGTGAATCAGAAGAAGCAGAAGAAGGAGAAGGAGAAGGTGAAGTCTGGAGGGTGAATCAGAAGAAGCAGAATAAGGAGAAGGAGAAGGTGAAGTCTGGAGGGTGAATCAGAAGAAGCAGAAGAAGGAGAAGGAGAAGGTGAAGTCTGGAGGGTGAATCAGAAGAAGTAGAAGAAGGAGAAGGAGAAGGTGAAGTCTGGAGGGTGAATCAGAAGAAGTAGAAGAAGGAGAAGGAGAAGGTGAAGTCTGGAGGGTGAATCAGAAGAAGTAGAAGAAGGAGAAGGAGAAGGTGAAGTCTGGAGGGTGAAGCAGAAGAAGTAGATGAAGGAGAAGGAGAAGGTGAAGTCAGGAGGGTGAATCAGAAGAAGTAGAAGAAGGAGAAGGAGAAGGTGAGGTCTGGAGGGTGAATCAGAAGAAGCAGAAGAAGGAGAAGGAGAAGGTGAAGTCTGGAGGGTGAATCAGAAGAATCAGAAGAAGGAGAAGGAGAAGGTGAAGTCTGGAGGGTGAATCAGAAGAAGCAGAAGAAAGAGAAGGAGAAGGTGAAGTCTGGAGGGTGAAGCAGAAGAAACAGAAGAAGGAGAAGGAGAAGGTGAAGACTGGAGGGTGAATCAGAAGAAGTAGAAGAAGGAGAAGGAGAAGGTGAAGTCTGGAGGGTGAATCAGAAGAAGTAGAAGAAGGAGAAGGAGAAGGTGAAGTCTGGAGGGTGAATCAGAAGAAGCAGAAGAAGGAGAAGGAGAAGGAGAAGTCTGGAGGGTGAATCAGAAGAAGGAGAAAAAGGAGAAGGAGAAGATGAAGTCTGGAGGGTGAATCAGAAGAAGTAGAAGAAGGAGAAGGAGAAGGTGAAGTCTGGAGGGTGAATCAGAAGAAGTAGAAGAAGGAGAAGGAGAAGGTGTAGTCTGGAGGGTGAATCAGAAGAAGTAGACGAAGGAGAAGGAGAAGGTGAAGTCTGGAGGGTGAATCAGAAGAAGCAGAAGAAGGAGAAGGAGAAGGTGAAGTCTGGAGGGTGAATCAGAAGAAGTAGAAGAAGGAGAAGGAGAAGGTGAAGTCTGGAGGGTGAATCAGAAGAAGCAGAAGAAGGAGAAGGAGAAGGTGAAGTCTGGAGGGTGAATCAGAAGAAGCAGAAGAAGGATAAGGAGAAGGTGAAGTCTGGAGGGTGAAACAGAAGAAGCAGAATAAGGAGAAGGAGAAGGTGAAGTCTGGAGGGTGAATCAGAAGAAGCAGAAGAAGGAGAAGGACAAGGTGAAGTCTGGAGGGTGAATCAGAAGAAGTAGAAGAAGGAGAAGGAGAAGGTGAAGTCTGGAGGGTGAAGCAGAAGAAGTAGAAGAAGGAGAAGGAGAAGTTGAAGTCTGGAGGGTGAATCAGAAGAAGCAGAAGAAGGAGAAGGAGAAGGTGAAGTCTGGAGGGTGAATCAGAAGAAGCAGAAGAAGGAGAAGGAGAAGATGAAGTCTGGAGGGTGAATCAGAAGAAGTAGAAGAAGGAGAAGGAGAAGGTGAAGTCTGGAGGGTGAATCAGAAGAAGTAGAAGAAGGAGAATGAGAAGATGAAGTCTGGAGGGTGAATCAGAAGAAACAGAAGAAGGAGAAGGAGAAGGTGAAGTCTGGAGGGTGAATCAGAAGAAGTAGAAGAAGGAGAAGGAGAAGGTGTAGTCTGGAGGGTGAATCAGAAGAAGTAGACGAAGGAGAAGGAGAAGGTGAAGTCTGGAGGGTGAATCAGAAGAAGCAGAAGAAGGAGAAGGAGAAGGTGAAGTCTGGAGGGTGAATCAGAAGAAGTAGAAGAAGGAGAAGGAGAAGGTGAAGTCTGGAGGGTGAATCAGAAGAAGCAGAAGAAGGAGAAGGAGAAGGTGAAGTCTGGAGGGTGAATCAGAAGAAGCAGAAGAAGGAGAAGGAGAAGGTGAAGTCTGGAGGGTGAATCAGAAGAAGCAGAATAAGGAGAAGGAGAAGGTGAAGTCTGGAGGGTGAATCAGAAGAAGCAGAAGAAGGAGAAGGAGAAGGTGAAGTCTGGAGGGTGAATCAGAAGAAGTAGATGAAGGAGAAGGAGAAGGTGAAGTCTGGAGGGTGAATCAGAAGAAGTAGAAGAAGGAGAAGGAGAAGGTGAAGTCTGGAGGGTGAAGCAGAAGAAGTAGATGAAGGAGAAGGAGAAGGTGAAGTCAGGAGGGTGAATCAGAAGAAGTAGAAGAAGGAGAAGGAGAAGGTGAGGTCTGGACGGTGAATCAGAAGAAGCAGAAGAAGGAGAAGGAGAAGGTGAAGTCTGGAGGGTGAATCAGAAGAATCAGAAGAAGGAGAAGGAGAAGGTGAAGTCTGGAGGGTGAATCAGAAGAAGCAGAAGAAAGAGAAGGAGAAGGTGAAGTCTGGAGGGTGAAGCAGAAGAAACAGAAGAAGGAGAAGGAGAAGGTGAAGACTGGAGGGTGAATCAGAAGAAGTAGAAGAAGGAGAAGGAGAAGGTGAAGTCTGGAGGGTGAATCAGAAGAAGGAGAAGAAGGAGAAGGAGAAGGTGAAGTCTGGAGGGTGAATCAGAAGAAGCAGAAGAAGGAGAAGGAGAAGGTGAAGTCTGGAGGGTGAATCAGAAGAAGGAGCAGAAGGAGAAGGAGAAGATGAAGTCTGGAGGGTGAATCAAAAGAAGTAGAAGAAGGAGAAGGAGAAGGTGAAGTCTGGAGGGTGAATCAGAAGAAGGAGAAGAAGGAGAAGGAGAAGATGAAGTCTGGAGGGTGAAGCAGAAGAAACAGAAGAAGGAGAAGGATAAGGTGAAGACTGGAGGGTGAATCAGAAGAAGTAGAAGAAGGAGAAGGAGAAGGTGAAGTCTGGAGGGTGAATCAGAAGAAGTAGAAGAAGGAGAAGGAGAAGGTGAAGTCTGGAGGGTGAATCAGAAGAAGTAGACGAAGGAGAAGGAGAAGGTGAAGTCTGGAGGGTGAATCAGAAGAAGCAGAAGAAGGAGAAGGAGAAGGTGAAGTCTGGAGGGTGAATCAGAAGAAGTAGAAGAAGGAGAAGGAGAAGGTGAAGTCTGGAGGGTGAATCAGAAGAAGCAGAAGAAGGAGAAGGAGAAGGTGAAGTCTGGAGGGTGAATCAGAAGAAGCAGAAGAAGGAGAAGGAGAAGGTGAAGTCTGGAGGGTGAATCAGAAGAAGCAGAAGAAGGAGAAGGAGAAGGTGAAGTCTGGAGGGTGAATCAGAAGAAGTAGAAGAAGGAGAAGGAGAAGGTGAAGTCTGGAGGGTGAATCAGAAGAAGTAGAAAAAGGAGAAGGAGAAGGTGAAGTCTGGAGGGTGAAGCAGAAGAAGTAGAAGAAGGAGAAGGAGAAGGTGAAGTCAGGAGGGTGAATCAGAAGAAGTAGAAGAAGGAGAAGGAGAAGGTGAAGTCAGGAGGGTGAATCAGAAGAAGCAGAAGAAGGAGAAGGAGAAGGTGAAGTCTGGAGGGTGAATCAGAAGAATCAGAAGAAGGAGAAGGAGAAGGTGAAGTCTGGAGGGTGAATCAGAAGAAGCAGAAGAAAGAGAAGGAGAAGGTGAAGTCTGGAGGGTGAATCAGAAGAAGTAGAAGAAGGAGAAGGAGAAGGTGAAGTCTGGAGGGTGAATCAGAAGAAGCAGAAGAAGGAGAAGGAGAAGGTGATGTCTGGAGGGTGAATCAGAAGAAGCAGAAGAAGGAGAAGGAGAAGGTGAAGTCTGGAGGGTGAATCAGAAGAAGCAGAAGAAGGAGAAGGGGAAGGTGAAGTCTGGAGGGTGAATCAGAAGAAGCAGAATAAGGAGAAGGAGAAGGTGAAGTCTGGAGGGTGAATCAGAAGAAGCAGAAGAAGGAGAAGGAGAAGGTGAAGTCTGGAGGGTGAATCAGAAGAAGTAGAAGAAGGAGAAGGAGAAGGTGAAGTCTGGAGGGTGAAGCAGAAGAAGTAGAAGAAGGAGAAGGAGAAGGTGAAGTCAGGAGGGTGAATCAGAAGAAGTAGAAGAAGGAGAAGGAGAAGGTGAAGTCAGGAGGGTGAATCAGAAGAAGCAGAAGAAGGAGAAGGAGAAGGTGAAGTCTGGAGGGCGAATCAGAAGAAACAGAAGAAGGAGAAGGAGAAGGTGAAATCTGGAGGGTGAATCAGAAGAAGCAGAAGAAGGAGAAGGAGAAGGTGAAGTCTGGAGTTTGTATCAGAAGAAGCAGAATAAGGAGAAGGAGAAGGTGAAGTCTGGAGGGTGAATCAGAAGAAGCAGAATAAGGAGAAGGAGAAGGTGAAGTCTGGAGGGTGAATCAGAAGAAGCAGAAGAAGGAGAAGGAGAAGGTGAAGTCTGGAGGGTGAATCAGAAGAGGTAGAAGAAGGAGAAGGAGAAGGTGAAGTCTGGAGGGTGAAGCAGAAGAAGGAGAAGAAGGAGAAGGAGAAGGTGAAGTCAGGAGGGTGAATCAGAAGAAGTAGAAGAAGGAGAAGGAGAAGGTGAAGCCAGGAGGGTGAATCAGAAGAAGCAGAAGAAGGAGAAGGAGAAGGTGAAGTCTGGAGGGTGAATCAGAAGAATCAGAAGAAGGAGAAGGAGAAGGTGAAGTCTGGAGGGTGAATCAGAAGAATCAGAAGAAAGAGAAGGAGAAGGTGAAGTCTGGAGGCTGAAGCAGAAGAAACAGAAGAAGGAGAAGGAGAATGTGAAGACTGGAGGGTGAATCAGAAGAAGTAGAAGAAGGAGAAGGAGAAGGTGAAGTCTGGAGGGTGAATCAGAAGAAGTAGAAGAAGGAGAAGGAGAAGGTGAAGTCTGGAGGGTGAATCAGAAGAAGCAGAAGAAGGAGAAGGAGAAGGTGAAGTCTGGAGGGTGAATCAGAAGATGCAGAAGAAGGAGAAGGAGAAGATGAAGTCTGGAGGGTGAATCAGAAGAAGTAGAAGAAGGAGAAGGAGAAGGTGAAGTCTGGAGGGTGAATCAGAAGAAGTAGAAGAAGGAGAAGGATAAGGTGAAGTCTGGAGGGTGAATCAGAAGAAACAGAAGAAGGAGAAGGAGAAGGTGAAGTCTGGAGGGTGAATCAGAAGAAGTAGAAGAAGGAGAAGGAGAAGGTGAAGTCTGGAGGGTGAATCAGAAGAAGCAGAAGAAGGAGAAGGAGAAGATGAAGTCTGGAGGGTGAATCAGAAGAAGTAGAAGAAGGAGAAGGAGAAGGTGAAGTCTGGAGGGTGAATCAGAAGAAGCAGAAGAAGGAGAAGGAGAAGGTGAAGTCTGGAGGGTGAATCAGAAGAAGCAGAAGAAGGAGAAGGAGAAGGTGAAGTCTGGAGGGTGAACCAGAAGAAGCAGAATAAGGAGAAGGAGAAGGTGAAGTCTGGAGGGTGAATCAGAAGAAGTAGAAGAAGGAGAAGGAGAAGGTGAAGTCTGGAGGGTGAATCAGAAGAAGTAGAAGAAGGAGAAGGAGAAGGTGAAGTCTGGAGGGTGAATCTGAAGAAGTAGAATAAGGAGAAGGAGAAGGTGAAGTCTGGAGGGTGAAGCAGAAGAAGTAGAAGAAGGAGAAGGAGAAGGTGAAGTCAGGAGGGTGAATCAGAAGAAGTAGAAGAAGGAGAAGGTGAAGGTGAAGTCAGGAGGGTGAATCAGAAGAAGCAGAAGAAGGAGAAGGAGAAGGTGAAGCCTGGAGGGTGAATCAGAAGAATCAGAAGAAGGAGAAGGAGAAGGTGAAGTCTGGAGGGAGAATCAGAAGAAGCAGAAGAAAGAGAAGGAGAAGGTGAAGTCTGGAGGGTGAATCAGAAGAAGTAGAAGAAGGTGAAGGAGAAGGTGAAGTCTGGAGGGTGAATCAGAAGAAGCAGAAGAAGGAGAAGGAGAAGGTGAAGTCTGGAGGGTGTATCAGAAGAAGCAGAAGAAGGAGAAGGAAAAGGTGAAGTCTGGAGGGTGAATCAGAAGAAGCAGAAGGAGAAGGAGAAGGTGAAGTCTGGAGGGTGAATCAGAAGAAGCAGAATAAGGAGAAGGAGAAGGTGAAGTCTGGAGGGTGAATCAGAAGAAGCAGAAGAAGGAGAAGGTGAAGTCTGGAGGGTGAATCAGAAGAAGTAGAAGAAGGAGAAGGAGAAGGTGAAGTCTGGAGGGTGAAGCAGAAGAAGTAGAAGAAGGAGAAGGAGAAGGTGAAGTCAGGAGGGTGAATCAGAAGAAGCAGAAGAAGGAGAAGGAGAAGGTGAAGTCTGGAGGGTGAATCAGAAGAATCAGAAGAAGGAGAAGGAGAAGATGAAGTCTGGAGGGTGAATCAGAAGAAGCAGAAGAAAGAGAAGGAGAAGGGGAAGTCTGGAGGGTGAAGCAGAAGAAACAGAAGAAGGAGAAGGAGTAGGTGAAGAATGGAGGGTGAATCAGAAGAAGTAGAAGAAGGAGAAGGAGAAGGTGAAGTCTGGAGGGTGAATCAGACGAAGTAGAAGAAGGAGAAGGAGAAGTCTGGAGGGTGAATCAGAAGAAGTAGAAGAAGGAGTAGGAGAAGGTGAAGTCTGGAGGGTGAGTCAGAAGAAGCAGAAGAAGGAGAAGGAGAAGATGAGGTCTGGAGGGTGAATCAGAAGAAGTAGAAGAAGGAGAAGGAGAAGGTGAGGTCTGGAGGGTGAATCAGAAGAAGCAGAAGAAGGAGAAGGAGAAGGTGAAGTCTGGAGGGTGAATCAGAAGAAGCAGAGGAAGGAGAAGGAGAAGGTGAAGTCTGGAGGGTGAATCAGAAGAAGCAGAAGAAGGAGAAGGAAAAGGTGAAGTCAGGAGCGTGAATCAGAAGAAGCAGAAGAAGGAGAAGGAGAAGGTGAAGTTAGGAGGGTGAATCAGAAGAAGCAGAAGAAGGAGAAGGAGCAGGTGAAGTCAGGGGGGTGAAGCAGAAGAAGTAGAAGAAGGAGAAGGAGAAGGTGAAGTCAGGACGGTGAAGCAGAAGAAGCAGAAGAAGGAGAAGGAGAAGGTGAAGTCTGGAGGGTGAAGCAGAAGAAGCAGAAGAAGGAGAAGGAGAGGGTGAAGTCTGGAGGGTGAATCAGAAGAAGTAGAAGAAGGAGAAGGAGAAGGTGAAGTCAGGAGAGTGAAGCAGAAGAAGCAGAAGAAGGAGAAGGAGAAGGTGAAGTCTGGAGGGCGAAGCAGAAGAAGCAGAAGAAGGAGAAGGAGAAGGTGAAGTCTGGAGGGTGAAGCAGAAGAAGCAGAAGAAGGAGAAGGAGTAGGTGAAGTCTGGAGGGTGAATCAGAAGAAGTAGAAGAAGGAGAAGGATAAGGTGAAGTCAGGATGGTGAAGCAGAAGAAGCAGAAGAAGGAGAAGGAGAAGGTGAAGTCTGCAGGGTGAAGCAGAATAAGTAGAAGAAGGAGAAGGAGAAGGTGAAGTCTGGAGGGTGAAGCAGAAGAAGCAGAAGAAGGAGAAGGAGAAGGTGAAGTCAGGAGGGTGGATCAGAAGAAGTAGAAGAAGGAGAAGGAGAAGGTGAAGTCTGGAGGGTGAATCAGAAGAAGCAGAAGAAGGAGAAGGAGAAGGTGAAGTCTGGAGGGCGCAGCAGAAGAAGCAGAAGAAGGAGAAAGAGAAGGTGAAGTCTGGAGGGTGAAGCAGAAGAAGCAGAAGAAGGAGAAGGAGAGGGTGAAGTCTGGAGGGTGAATCAGAAGAAGTAGAAGAAGGAGAAGGAGAAGGTGAAGTCAGGAGAGTGAAGCAGAAGAAGCAGAAGAAGGAGAAGGAGAAGGTGAAGTCTGGAGGGCGAAGCAGAAGAAGCAGATGAAGGAGAAGGAGAAGGTGAAGTCTGGAGGGTGAAGCAGAAGAAGCAGAAGAAGGAGAAGGAGTAGGTTAAGTCTGGAGCGTGAATCAGAAGAAGTAGAAGAAGGAGAAGGAGAAGGTGAAGTCAGGAGGGTGAAGCAGAAGAAGCAGAAGAAGGAGAAGGAGAAGGTGAAGTCTGGAGGGTGAAGCAGAAGAAGCAGAAGAAGGAGAAGGAGAAGGTGAAGTCTGGAGGGTGAATCAGAAGAAGCAGAAGAAGGAGAAGGAGAAGGTGAAGTCTGTAGGGTGAATAAGAAGAAGCAGAAGAAGGAGAAGGAGAAGATGAAGTCTGGAGGGTGAATCAGAAGAAGTAGAAGAAGGAGAAGGAGAAGATGAGGTCTGGAGGGTGAATCAGAAGAAGCAGAAGAAGGAGAAGGAGAAGGTGAAGTCTGGAGGGTGAATCAGAAGAAGCAGAAGAAGGAGAAGGAGAAGGTGAAGTCTGGAGGGTGAATAAGAAGAAGCAGAAGAAGGAGAAGGAGAAGGTGAAGTCAGGAGGGTGAATCAGAAGAAGCAGAAGAAGGAGAAGGAGCAGGTGAAGTCAGGGGGGTGAAGCAGAAGAAGTAGAAGAAGGAGAAGGAGAAGGTGAAGTCAGGAGGGTGAAGCAGAAGAAGCAGAAGAAGGAGAAGGAGAAGGTGAAGTCTGGAGGGCGCAGCAGAAGAAGCAGAAGAAGGAGAAGGAGAAGGTGAAGTCTGCAGGGTGAATCAGAAGAAGTAGAAGAAGGAGAAGGAGAAGGTGAAGTCAGGAGAGTGAAGCAGAAGAAGCAGAAGAAGGAGAAGGAGAAGGTGAAGTCTGGAGGGTGAAGCAGAAGAAGCAGAAGAAGGAGAAGGTGAAGTCTGGAGGGCGAAGCAGAAGAAGCAGAAGAAGGAGAAGGAGAAGGTGAAGTCTGGAGGGTGAAGCAGAAGAAGCAGAAGAAGGAGAAGGAGAAGGTGAAGTCTGGAGGGTGAATCAGAAGAAGTAGAAGAAGGAGAAGGAGAAGGTGAAGTCAGGAGGGTGAATCAGAAGTAGTAGAAGAAGGAGAAGGAGAAGGTGAAGTCAGGAGGGTGAAGCAGAAGAAGCAGAAGAAGGAGAAGGAGAAGGTGAAGTCAGGAGGGTGAATCGAAAGAAGTAGAAGAAGGAGAAGGAGAAGGTGAAGTCTGGAGGGTGAATCAGAAGAAGTAGAAGAAGGAGAAGGAGAAGGTGAAGTCTGGAGGGTGAATCAGAAGAAGTAGAAGAAGGAGAAGGAGAAGGTGAAGTCTGGAGGGTGAATCAGAAGAAGCAGAAGAAGGAGAAGGAGAAGGTGACGTCTGGAGGGAGAAGCAGAAGAAGCAGAATAAGGAGAAGGAGAAGGTGAAGTCTGGAGGGTGAATCAGAAGAAGCAGAAGAAGGAGAAGGTGAAGTCTGGAGGGTGAATCAGAAGAAGTAGAAGAAGGAGAAGGAGAAGGTGAAGTCTGGAGGGTGAAGCAGAAGAAGTAGAAGAAGGAGAAGGAGAAGGTGAAGTCAGGAGGGTGAATCAGAAGAAGCAGAAGAAGGAGAAGGAGAAGGTGAAGTCTGGAGGGTGAATCAGAAGAATCAGAAGAAGGAGAAGGAGAAGATGAAGTCTGGAGGGTGAATCAGAAGAAGCAGAAGAAAGAGAAGGAGAAGGGGAAGTCTGGAGGGTGAAGCAGAAGAAACAGAAGAAGGAGAAGGAGTAGGTGAAGACTGGAGGGTGAATCAGAAGAAGTAGAAGAAGGAGAAGGAGAAGGTGAAGTCTGGAGGGTGAATCAGACGAAGTAGAAGAAGGAGAAGGAGAAGTCTGGAGGGTGAATCAGAAGAAGTAGAAGAAGGAGAAGGAGAAGGTGAAGTCTGGAGGGTGAGTCAGAAGAAGCAGAAGAAGGAGAAGGAGAAGATGAGGTCTGGAGGGTGAATCAGAAGAAGTAGAAGAAGGAGAAGGAGAAGGTGAGGTCTGGAGGGTGAATCAGAAGAAGCAGAAGAAGGAGAAGGAGAAGGTGAAGTCTGGAGGGTGAATCAGAAGAAGCAGAGGAAGGAGAAGGAGAAGGTGAAGTCTGGAGGGTGAATCAGAAGAAGCAGAAGAAGGAGAAGGAAAAGGTGAAGTCAGGAGCGTGAATCAGAAGAAGCAGAAGAAGGAGAAGGAGAAGGTGAAGTTAGGAGGGTGAATCAGAAGAAGCAGAAGAAGGAGAAGGAGCAGGTGAAGTCAGGGGGGTGGAGCAGAAGAAGTAGAAGAAGGAGAAGGAGAAGGTGAAGTCAGGACGGTGAAGCAGAAGAAGCAGAAGAAGGAGAAGGAGAAGGTGAAGTCTGGAGGGTGAAGCAGAAGAAGCAGAAGAAGGAGAAGGAGAGGGTGAAGTCTGGAGGGTGAATCAGAAGAAGTAGAAGAAGGAGAAGGAGAAGGTGAAGTCAGGAGAGTGAAGCAGAAGAAGCAGAAGAAGGAGAAGGAGAAGGTGAAGTCTGGAGGGCGAAGCAGAAGAAGCAGAAGAAGGAGAAGGAGAAGGTGAAGTCTGGAGGGTGAAGCAGAAGAAGCAGAAGAAGGAGAAGGAGTAGGTGAAGTCTGGAGGGTGAATCAGAAGAAGTAGAAGAAGGAGAAGGATAAGGTGAAGTCAGGATGGTGAAGCAGAAGAAGCAGAAGAAGGAGAAGGAGAAGGTGAAGTCTGCAGGGTGAAGCAGAAGAAGTAGAAGAAGGAGAAGGAGAAGGTGAAGTCTGGAGGGTGAAGCAGAAGAAGCAGAAGAAGGAGAAGGAGAAGGTGAAGTCAGGAGGGTGGATCAGAAGAAGTAGAAGAAGGAGAAGGAGAAGGTGAAGTCTGGAGGGTGAATCAGAAGAAGCAGAAGAAGGAGAAGGAGAAGGTGAAGTCTGGAGGGCGCAGCAGAAGAAGCAGAAGAAGGAGAAAGAGAAGGTGAAGTCTGGAGGGTGAAGCAGAAGAAGCAGAAGAAGGAGAAGGAGAGGGTGAAGTCTGGAGGGTGAATCAGAAGAAGTAGAAGAAGGAGAAGGAGAAGGTGAAGTCAGGAGAGTGAAGCAGAAGAAGCAGAAGAAGGAGAAGGAGAAGGTGAAGTCTGGAGGGCGAAGCAGAAGAAGCAGAAGAAGGAGAAGGAGAAGGTGAAGTCTGGAGGGTGAAGCAGAAGAAGCAGAAGAAGGAGAAGGAGTAGGTGAAGTCTGGAGGGTGAATCAGAAGAAGTAGAAGAAGGAGAAGGAGAAGGTGAAGTCAGGAGGGTGAAGCAGAAGAAGCAGAAGAAGGAGAAGGAGAAGGTGAAGTCTGGAGGGTGAAGCAGAAGAAGCAGAAGAAGGAGAAGGAGAAGGTGAAGTCTGGAGGGTGAATCAGAAGAAGCAGAAGAAGGAGAAGGAGAAGGTGAAGTCTGGAGGGTGAATAAGAAGAAGCAGAAGAAGGAGAAGGAGAAGATGAAGTCTGGAGGGTGAATCAGAAGAAGTAGAAGAAGGAGAAGGAGAAGATGAGGTCTGGAGGGTGAATCAGAAGAAGCAGAAGAAGGAGAAGGAGAAGGTGAAGTCTGGAGGGTGAATCAGAAGAAGCAGAAGAAGGAGAAGGAGAAGGTGAAGTCTGGAGGGTGAATTAGAAGAAGCAGAAGAAGGAGAAGGAGAAGGTGAAGTCAGGAGGGTGAATCAGAAGAAGCAGAAGAAGGAGAAGGAGCAGGTGAAGTCAGGGGGGTGAAGCAGAAGAAGTAGAAGAAGGAGAAGGAGAAGGTGAAGTCAGGAGGGTGAAGCAGAAGAAGCAGAACAAGGAGAAGGAGAAGGTGAAGTCTGGAGGGCGCAGCAGAAGAAGCAGAAGAAGGAGAAGGAGAAGGTGAAGTCTGCAGGGTGAATCAGAAGAAGTAGAAGAAGGAGAAGGAGAAGGTGAAGTCAGGAAAGTGAAGCAGAAGAAGCAGAAGAAGGAGAAGGAGAAGGTGAAGTCTGGAGGGTGAAGCAGAAGAAGCAGAAGAAGGAGAAGGAGAAGGTGAAGTCTGGAGGGCGAAGCAGAAGAAGCAGAAGAAGGAGAAGGAGAAGGTGAAGTCTGGAGGGTGAAGCAGAAGAAGCAGAAGAAGGAGAAGGAGAAGGTGAAGTCTGGAGGGTGAATCAGAAGTAGAAGAAGGAGAAGGAGAAGGTGAAGTCAGGAGGGTGAATCAGAAGTAGTAGAAGAAGGAGAAGGAGAAGGTGAAGTCAGGAGGGTGAAGCAGAAGAAGCAGAAGAAGGAGAAGGAGAAGGTGAAGTCAGGAGGGTGAATCGGAAGAAGTAGAAGAAGGAGAAGGAGAAGGTGAAGTCTGGAGGGTGAATCAGAAGAAGTAGAAGAAGGAAAAGGAGAAGGTGAAGTCTGGAGGGTGAATCAGAAGAAGTAGAAGAAGGAGAAGGAGAAGGTGAAGTCTGGAGGGTGAATCAGAAGAAGCAGAAGAAGGAGAAGGAGAAGGTGAAGTCTGGAGGGTGAATCAGCAGAAGTAGAAGAAGGAGAAGGAGAAGGTGTAGTCTGGAGGGTGAATCAGAAGAAGTAGAAGAAGGAAAAGGAGAAGGTGAAGTCTGGAGGGTGAATCAGAAGAAGTAGAAGACGGAGAAGGAGAAGGTGAAGTCTGGAGGGTGAATCAGAAGAAGCAGAAGAACGAGAAGGAGAAGGTGAAGTCTGGAGGGTGAATCAGCAGAAGTAGAAGAAGGAGAAGGAGAAGGTGTAGTCTGGAGGGTGAATCAGAAGAAGTTGACGAAGGAGAAGGAGAAGGTGAAGTCTGGAGGGTGAATCAGAAGAAGCAGAAGAACGAGAAGGCGAAGGTGAAGTCTGGAGGGTGAATCAGAAGAAGTAGAAGAAGGAGAATGAGAAGGTGAAGTCTGGAGGATGAATCAGAAGAAGCAGAAGAAGGAGAAGGAGAAGGTGAAGTCTGGAGGGTGAATCAGAAGAAGCAGAAGAAGGAGAAGGAGAAGGTGAAGTCTGGAGGGAGAATCAGAAGAAGCAGAATAAGGAGAAGGAGAAGGTGAAGTCTGGAGGGTGAATCAGAAGAAGCAGAAGAAGGAGAAGGAGAAGGTGAAGTCTGGAGGGTGAATCAGAAGAAGTAGAAGAAGGAGAAGGAGAAGGTGAAGTCTGGAGGGTGAATCAGAAGAAGTAGAAGAAGGAGAAGGAGAAGGTGAAGTCTGGAGGGTGAATCAGAAGCAGTAGAAGAAGGAGAAGGAGAAGGTGAAGTCTGGAGGGTGAAGCAGAAGAAGTAGAAGAAGGAGAAGGAGAAGGTGAAGTCAGGAGGGTGAATCAGAAGAAGTAGAAGAAGGAGAAGGAGAAGGTGAAGTCAGGAGTGTGAATCAGAAGAAGCAGAAGAAGGAGAAGTAGAAGGTGAAGTCTGGAGAGTGAATCAGAAGAATCAGAAGAAGGAGAAGGAGGTGAAGTCTGGAGGGTGAATCAGAAGAAGCAGAAGAAAGAGAAGGAGAAGGTGAATTCTGGAGGGTGAAGCAGAAGAAACAGAAGAAGGAGAAGGAGAAGGTGAAGACTGGAGGATGTATCAGAAGAAGTAGAAGAAGGAGAAGGAGAAGGTGAGGTCTGGAGGGTGAATCAGAAGAAGTAGAAGAAGGAGAAGGAGAAGGTGAAGTCTGGAGGGTGAATCAGAAGAAGCAGAAGAAGGAGAAGGAGAAGATGAAGTCTGGAGGGTGAATCAGAAGTAGTAGAAGAAGTAGAAGGAGAAGGTGAGGTCTGGAGGGTGAATCAGAAGAAGCAGAAGAAGGAGAAGGAGAAGGTGAAGTCTGGAGGGTGAATCAGAAGAAGCAGAAGAAGGAGAAGGAGAAGGTGAAGTCTGGAGGGTGAATCAGAAGAAGCAGAAGAAGGAGAAGGAGAAGGTGAAGTCAGGAGGGTGAATCAGAAGAAGCAGAAGAAGGAGAAGGAGAAGGTGAAGTTAGGAGGGTGAATCAGAAGAAGCAGAAGAAGGAGAAGGAGAAGGTGAAGTCTGGAGGGTGAATCAGAAGAAGCAGAAGAAGGAGAAGGAGAAGGTGAAGTCTGGAGGGTGAATTAGAAGAAGCAGAAGAAGGAGAAGGAGAAGGTGAAGTCAGGGGGGTGAATCAGAAGAAGCAGAAGAAGGAGAAGCAGAAGGTAAAGTTAGGAGGGTGAACCAGAAGAAGCAGAAGAAGGAGAAGGAGCAGGTGAAGTCAGGGGGGTGAAGCAGAAGAAGTAGAAGAAGGAGAAGGAGAAGGTGAAGTCAGGAGGGTGAAGCAGAAGAAGCAGAAGAAGGAGAAGGAGAAGGTGAAGTCTGGAGGGCGCAGCAGAAGAAGCAGAAGAAGGAGAAGGAGAAGGTGAAGTCTGGAGGGTGAAGCAGAAGAAGCAGAAGAAGGAGAAGGAGAAGGTGAAGTCTGGAGGGTGAATCAGAAGAAGTAGAAGAAGGAGAAGGAGAAGGTGAAGTCAGGAGAGTGAAGCAGAAGAAGCAGAAGAAGGAGAAGGAGAAGGTGAAGTCTGGAGGGTGAAGCAGAAGAAGCAGAAGAAGGAGAAGGAGAAGGTGAAGTCTGGAGGGCGAAGCAGAAGAAGCAGAAGAAGGAGAAGGGGAAGGTGAAGTCTGGAGGGTGAATCAGAAGAAGTAGAAGAAGCAGAAGGAGAAGGTGAAGTCTGGAGGGTGAATCAGAAGAAGCAGAAGAAGGAGAAGGAGAAGGTGAAGTCTGGAGATTGAATCAGAAGAAGCAGAAGAAGGAGAAGGAGAAGGTGAAGTCTGGAGGGTGAATCAGAAGAAGCAGAATAAGGAGAAGGAGAAGGTGAAGTCTGGAGGGAGAATCAGAAGAAGCAGAATAAGGAGAAGGAGAAGGTGAAGTCTGGAGGGTGAATCAGAAGAAGCAGAAGAAGGAGAAGGAGAAGGTGAAGTCTGGAGGGTGAATCAGAAGAAGTAGAAGAAGGAGAAGGAGAAGGTGAAGTCTGGAGGGTGAATCAGAAGAAGTAGAAGAAGGAGAAGGAGAAGGTGAAGTCTGGAGGGTGAATCAGAAGCAGTAGAAGAAGGAGAAGGAGAAGGTGAAGTCTGGAGGGTGAAGCAGAAGAAGTAGAAGAAGGAGAAGGAGAAGGTGAAGTCAGGAGGGTGAATCAGAAGAAGTAGAAGAAGGAGAAGGAGAAGGTGAAGTCAGGAGTGTGAATCAGAAGAAGCAGAAGAAGGAGAAGTAGAAGGTGAAGTCTGGAGAGTGAATCAGAAGAATCAGAAGAAGGAGAAGGAGGTGAAGTCTGGAGGGTGAATCAGAAGAAGCAGAAGAAAGAGAAGGAGAAGGTGAATTCTGGAGGGTGAAGCAGAAGAAACAGAAGAAGGAGAAGGAGAAGGTGAAGACTGGAGGATGTATCAGAAGAAGTAGAAGAAGGAGAAGGAGAAGGTGAGGTCTGGAGGGTGAATCAGAAGAAGTAGAAGAAGGAGAAGGAGAAGGTGAAGTCTGGAGGGTGAATCAGAAGAAGCAGAAGAAGGAGAAGGAGAAGATGAAGTCTGGAGGGTGAATCAGAAGTAGTAGAAGAAGTAGAAGGAGAAGGTGAGGTCTGGAGGGTGAATCAGAAGAAGCAGAAGAAGGAGAAGGAGAAGGTGAAGTCTGGAGGGCGAAGCAGAAGAAGCAGAAGAAGGAGAAGGAGAAGGTGAAGTCTGGAGGGTGAATCAGAAGAAGTAGAAGAAGGAGAAGGAGAAGGTGAAGTCAGGAGGGTGAAGCAGAAGAAGCAGAAGAAGGAGAAGGAGAAGGTGAAGTCTGGAGGGTGAAGCAGAAGAAGCAGAAGAAGGAGAAGGAGAAGGTGAAGTCTGGAGGGTGAATCAGAAGAAGCAGAAGAAGGAGAAGGAGAAGGTGAAGTCTGGAGGGTGAATAAGAAGAAGCAGAAGAAGGAGAAGGAGAAGATGAAGTCTGGAGGGTGAATCAGAAGAAGTAGAAGAAGGAGAAGGAGAAGATGAGGTCTGGAGGGTGAATCAGAAGAAGCAGAAGAAGGAGAAGGAGAAGGTGAAGTCTGGAGGGTGAATCAGAAGAAGCAGAAGAAGGAGAAGGAGAAGGTGAAGTCTGGAGGGTGAATTAGAAGAAGCAGAAGAAGGAGAAGGAGAAGGTGAAGTCAGGAGGGTGAATCAGAAGAAGCAGAAGAAGGAGAAGGAGCAGGTGAAGTCAGGGGGGTGAAGCAGAAGAAGTAGAAGAAGGAGAAGGAGAAGGTGAAGTCAGGAGGGTGAAGCAGAAGAAGCAGAACAAGGAGAAGGAGAAGGTGAAGTCTGGAGGGCGCAGCAGAAGAAGCAGAAGAAGGAGAAGGAGAAGGTGAAGTCTGCAGGGTGAATCAGAAGAAGTAGAAGAAGGAGAAGGAGAAGGTGAAGTCAGGAGAGTGAAGCAGAAGAAGCAGAAGAAGGAGAAGGAGAAGGTGAAGTCTGGAGGGTGAAGCAGAAGAAGCAGAAGAAGGAGAAGGAGAAGGTGAAGTCTGGAGGGCGAAGCAGAAGAAGCAGAAGAAGGAGAAGGAGAAGGTGAAGTCTGGAGGGTGAAGCAGAAGAAGCAGAAGAAGGAGAAGGAGAAGGTGAAGTCTGGAGGGTGAATCAGAAGTAGAAGAAGGAGAAGGAGAAGGTGAAGTCAGGAGGGTGAATCAGAAGTAGTAGAAGAAGGAGAAGGAGAAGGTGAAGTCAGGAGGGTGAAGCAGAAGAAGCAGAAGAAGGAGAAGGAGAAGGTGAAGTCAGGAGGGTGAATCGGAAGAAGTAGAAGAAGGAGAAGGAGAAGGTGAAGTCTGGAGGGTGAATCAGAAGAAGTAGAAGAAGGAAAAGGAGAAGGTGAAGTCTGGAGGGTGAATCAGAAGAAGTAGAAGAAGGAGAAGGAGAAGGTGAAGTCTGGAGGGTGAATCAGAAGAAGCAGAAGAAGGAGAAGGAGAAGGTGAAGTCTGGAGGGTGAATCAGCAGAAGTAGAAGAAGGAGAAGGAGAAGGTGTAGTCTGGAGGGTGAATCAGAAGAAGTAGAAGAAGGAAAAGGAGAAGGTGAAGTCTGGAGGGTGAATCAGAAGAAGTAGAAGACGGAGAAGGAGAAGGTGAAGTCTGGAGGGTGAATCAGAAGAAGCAGAAGAACGAGAAGGAGAAGGTGAAGTCTGGAGGGTGAATCAGCAGAAGTAGAAGAAGGAGAAGGAGAAGGTGTAGTCTGGAGGGTGAATCAGAAGAAGTTGACGAAGGAGAAGGAGAAGGTGAAGTCTGGAGGGTGAATCAGAAGAAGCAGAAGAACGAGAAGGCGAAGGTGAAGTCTGGAGGGTGAATCAGAAGAAGTAGAAGAAGGAGAATGAGAAGGTGAAGTCTGGAGGATGAATCAGAAGAAGCAGAAGAAGGAGAAGGAGAAGGTGAAGTCTGGAGGGTGAATCAGAAGAAGCAGAAGAAGGAGAAGGAGAAGGTGAAGTCTGGAGGGAGAATCAGAAGAAGCAGAATAAGGAGAAGGAGAAGGTGAAGTCTGGAGGGTGAATCAGAAGAAGCAGAAGAAGGAGAAGGAGAAGGTGAAGTCTGGAGGGTGAATCAGAAGAAGTAGAAGAAGGAGAAGGAGAAGGTGAAGTCTGGAGGGTGAATCAGAAGAAGTAGAAGAAGGAGAAGGAGAAGGTGAAGTCTGGAGGGTGAATCAGAAGCAGTAGAAGAAGGAGAAGGAGAAGGTGAAGTCTGGAGGGTGAAGCAGAAGAAGTAGAAGAAGGAGAAGGAGAAGGTGAAGTCAGGAGGGTGAATCAGAAGAAGTAGAAGAAGGAGAAGGAGAAGGTGAAGTCAGGAGTGTGAATCAGAAGAAGCAGAAGAAGGAGAAGTAGAAGGTGAAGTCTGGAGAGTGAATCAGAAGAATCAGAAGAAGGAGAAGGAGGTGAAGTCTGGAGGGTGAATCAGAAGAAGCAGAAGAAAGAGAAGGAGAAGGTGAATTCTGGAGGGTGAAGCAGAAGAAACAGAAGAAGGAGAAGGAGAAGGTGAAGACTGGAGGATGTATCAGAAGAAGTAGAAGAAGGAGAAGGAGAAGGTGAGGTCTGGAGGGTGAATCAGAAGAAGTAGAAGAAGGAGAAGGAGAAGGTGAAGTCTGGAGGGTGAATCAGAAGAAGCAGAAGAAGGAGAAGGAGAAGATGAAGTCTGGAGGGTGAATCAGAAGTAGTAGAAGAAGTAGAAGGAGAAGGTGAGGTCTGGAGGGTGAATCAGAAGAAGCAGAAGAAGGAGAAGGAGAAGGTGAAGTCTGGAGGGTGAATCAGAAGAAGCAGAAGAAGGAGAAGGAGAAGGTGAAGTCTGGAGGGTGAATCAGAAGAAGCAGAAGAAGGAGAAGGAGAAGGTGAAGTCAGGAGGGTGAATCAGAAGAAGCAGAAGAAGGAGAAGGAGAAGGTGAAGTTAGGAGGGTGAATCAGAAGAAGCAGAAGAAGGAGAAGGAGAAGGTGAAGTCTGGAGGGTGAATCAGAAGAAGCAGAAGAAGGAGAAGGAGAAGGTGAAGTCTGGAGGGTGAATTAGAAGAAGCAGAAGAAGGAGAAGGAGAAGGTGAAGTCAGGGGGGTGAATCAGAAGAAGCAGAAGAAGGAGAAGCAGAAGGTAAAGTTAGGAGGGTGAACCAGAAGAAGCAGAAGAAGGAGAAGGAGCAGGTGAAGTCAGGGGGGTGAAGCAGAAGAAGTAGAAGAAGGAGAAGGAGAAGGTGAAGTCAGGAGGGTGAAGCAGAAGAAGCAGAAGAAGGAGAAGGAGAAGGTGAAGTCTGGAGGGCGCAGCAGAAGAAGCAGAAGAAGGAGAAGGAGAAGGTGAAGTCTGGAGGGTGAAGCAGAAGAAGCAGAAGAAGGAGAAGGAGAAGGTGAAGTCTGGAGGGTGAATCAGAAGAAGTAGAAGAAGGAGAAGGAGAAGGTGAAGTCAGGAGAGTGAAGCAGAAGAAGCAGAAGAAGGAGAAGGAGAAGGTGAAGTCTGGAGGGTGAAGCAGAAGAAGCAGAAGAAGGAGAAGGAGAAGGTGAAGTCTGGAGGGCGAAGCAGAAGAAGCAGAAGAAGGAGAAGGGGAAGGTGAAGTCTGGAGGGTGAATCAGAAGAAGTAGAAGAAGCAGAAGGAGAAGGTGAAGTCTGGAGGGTGAATCAGAAGAAGCAGAAGAAGGAGAAGGAGAAGGTGAAGTCTGGAGATTGAATCAGAAGAAGCAGAAGAAGGAGAAGGAGAAGGTGAAGTCTGGAGGGTGAATCAGAAGAAGCAGAATAAGGAGAAGGAGAAGGTGAAGTCTGGAGGGAGAATCAGAAGAAGCAGAATAAGGAGAAGGAGAAGGTGAAGTCTGGAGGGTGAATCAGAAGAAGCAGAAGAAGGAGAAGGAGAAGGTGAAGTCTGGAGGGTGAATCAGAAGAAGTAGAAGAAGGAGAAGGAGAAGGTGAAGTCTGGAGGGTGAATCAGAAGAAGTAGAAGAAGGAGAAGGAGAAGGTGAAGTCTGGAGGGTGAATCAGAAGCAGTAGAAGAAGGAGAAGGAGAAGGTGAAGTCTGGAGGGTGAAGCAGAAGAAGTAGAAGAAGGAGAAGGAGAAGGTGAAGTCAGGAGGGTGAATCAGAAGAAGTAGAAGAAGGAGAAGGAGAAGGTGAAGTCAGGAGTGTGAATCAGAAGAAGCAGAAGAAGGAGAAGTAGAAGGTGAAGTCTGGAGAGTGAATCAGAAGAATCAGAAGAAGGAGAAGGAGGTGAAGTCTGGAGGGTGAATCAGAAGAAGCAGAAGAAAGAGAAGGAGAAGGTGAATTCTGGAGGGTGAAGCAGAAGAAACAGAAGAAGGAGAAGGAGAAGGTGAAGACTGGAGGATGTATCAGAAGAAGTAGAAGAAGGAGAAGGAGAAGGTGAGGTCTGGAGGGTGAATCAGAAGAAGTAGAAGAAGGAGAAGGAGAAGGTGAAGTCTGGAGGGTGAATCAGAAGAAGCAGAAGAAGGAGAAGGAGAAGATGAAGTCTGGAGGGTGAATCAGAAGTAGTAGAAGAAGTAGAAGGAGAAGGTGAGGTCTGGAGGGTGAATCAGAAGAAGCAGAAGAAGGAGAAGGAGAAGGTGAAGTCTGGAGGGTGAATCAGAAGAAGCAGAAGAAGGAGAAGGAGAAGGTGAAGTCTGGAGGGTGAATCAGAAGAAGCAGAAGAAGGAGAAGGAGAAGGTGAAGTCAGGAGGGTGAATCAGAAGAAGCAGAAGAAGGAGAAGGAGAAGGTGAAGTTAGGAGGGTGAATCAGAAGAAGCAGAAGAAGGAGAAGGAGAAGGTGAAGTCTGGAGGGTGAATCAGAAGAAGCAGAAGAAGGAGAAGGAGAAGGTGAAGTCTGGAGGGTGAATTAGAAGAAGCAGAAGAAGGAGAAGGAGAAGGTGAAGTCAGGGGGGTGAATCAGAAGAAGCAGAAGAAGGAGAAGCAGAAGGTAAAGTTAGGAGGGTGAACCAGAAGAAGCAGAAGAAGGAGAAGGAGCAGGTGAAGTCAGGGGGGTGAAGCAGAAGAAGTAGAAGAAGGAGAAGGAGAAGGTGAAGTCAGGAGGGTGAAGCAGAAGAAGCAGAAGAAGGAGAAGGAGAAGGTGAAGTCTGGAGGGCGCAGCAGAAGAAGCAGAAGAAGGAGAAGGAGAAGGTGAAGTCTGGAGGGTGAAGCAGAAGAAGCAGAAGAAGGAGAAGGAGAAGGTGAAGTCTGGAGGGTGAATCAGAAGAAGTAGAAGAAGGAGAAGGAGAAGGTGAAGTCAGGAGAGTGAAGCAGAAGAAGCAGAAGAAGGAGAAGGAGAAGGTGAAGTCTGGAGGGTGAAGCAGAAGAAGCAGAAGAAGGAGAAGGAGAAGGTGAAGTCTGGAGGGCGAAGCAGAAGAAGCAGAAGAAGGAGAAGGGGAAGGTGAAGTCTGGAGGGTGAATCAGAAGAAGTAGAAGAAGCAGAAGGAGAAGGTGAAGTCTGGAGGGTGAATCAGAAGAAGCAGAAGAAGGAGAAGGAGAAGGTGAAGTCTGGAGATTGAATCAGAAGAAGCAGAAGAAGGAGAAGGAGAAGGTGAAGTCTGGAGGGTGAATCAGAAGAAGCAGAATAAGGAGAAGGAGAAGGTGAAGTCTGGAGGGTGAATCAGAAGAAGCAGAAGAAGGAGAAGGAGAAGGTGAAGTCTGGAGGGTGAATCAGAAGAAGTAGAAGAAGGAGAAGGAGAAGGTGAAGTCTGGAGGGTGAATCAGAAGAAGTAGAAGAAGGAGAAGGAGAAGGTGAAGACTGGAGGGTGAATCAGAAGAAGCAGAAGAAGGAGAAGGAGAAGGTGTAGTCTGGAGGGTGAATCAGAAGAAGCAGAAGAAGGAGAAGGAGACGATGAAGTCTGGAGGGTGAATCAGAAGAAGTAGAAGAAGGAGAAGGAGAAGGTGAAGTCTGGAGGGTGAATCAGAAGAAGCAGAAGAAGGAGAAGGAGAAGGTGAAGTCTGGAGGGTGAATCAGAAGAAGCAGAAGAAGGAGAAGGAGAAGGTGAAGTCTGGAGGGTGAATCAGAAGAAGCAGAATAAGGAGAAGGAGAAGGTGAAGTCTGGAGGGTGAATCAGAAGAAGCAGAAGAAGTAGAAGGAGAAGGTGACGTCTGGAGGGTGAATAAGAAGAAGTAGAAGAAGGAGAAGGAGAAGGTGAAGTCTGGAGGGTGAAGCAGAAGAAGTAGAAGAAGGAGAAGGAGAAGGTGAAGTCAGGAGGGTGAATCAGAAGAAGTAGAAGAAGGAGAAGGAGAAGGTGAAGTCAGGAGGGTGATTCAGAAGAAGCAGAAGAAGGAGAAGGAGATGGTGAAGTCTGGAGGGTGAATCAGAAGAATCAGAAGAAGGAGAAGGAGAAGGTGAAGTCTGGAGGGTGAATCAGAACAAGCAGAAGAAAGAGAAGGAGAAGGTGAAGTCTGGAGGGTGAAGCAGAAGAAACAGAAGAAGGAGAAGGAGAAGGTGAAGACTGAAGGGTGAATCAGAAGAAGTAGAAGAAGGAGAAGGAGAAGGTGAGGTCTGGAGGGTGAATCAGAAGAAGTAGAAGAAGGAGAAGGAGAAGGTGAAGTCTGGAGGGTGAATCAGAAGAAGCAGAAGATGGAGAAGGAGAAGGTGAAGTCTGGAGGGTGAATCAGAAGAAGCAGAAGAAGGAGAAGGAGAAGATGAAGTCTGGAGGGTGAATCAGAAGAAGTAGAAGAAGGAGAAGGTGAAGGTGAGGTCTGGAGGGTGAATCAGAAGAAGCAGAAGAAGGAGAAGGAGAAGGTGAAGTCTGGAGGGTGAATCAGAAGAAGCAGAAGAAGGAGAAGGAGAAGGTGATGTCTGGAGGGTGAATCAGAAGAAGCAAAAGAAGGAGAAGGAGAAGGTGAAGTCAGGCGGGTGAATCAGAAGAAGCAGAAGAAGGAGAAGGAGAAGGTGAAGTTAGGAGGGTGAATCAGAAGAAGCAGAAGAAGGAGAAGGAGCAGGTGAAGTCAGGGGGGTGAAGCAGAAGAAGTAGAAGAAGGAGAAGGAGAAGGTGAAGTCAGGACGGTGAAGCAGAAGAGGCAGAAGAAGGAGAAGGAGAAGGTGAAGTCTGGAGGGCGCAGCAGAAGAAGCAGAAGAAGGAGAAGGAGAAGGTGAAGTCTGGAGGGTGAAGCAGAAGAAGCAGAAGAAGGAGAAGGAGGAGGTGAAGTCTGGAGGGTGAATCAGAAGAAGTAGAAGAAGGAGAAGGAGAAGGTGAAGTCAGGAGAGTGAAGCAGAAGAAGCAGAAGAAGGAGAAGGAGAAGGTGAAGTCTGGAGGGTGAAGCAGAAGAAGCAGAAGAAGGAGAAGGAGAAGGTGAAGTCTGGAGGGCGAAGCAGAAGAAGCAGAAGAAGGAGAAGGAGAAGGTGAAGTCTGGAGGGTGAAGCAGAAGAAGCTGAAGAAGGAGAAGGAGAAGGTGAAGTCTGGAGGGTGAATCAGAAGAAGTAGAAGAAGGAGAAGGAGAAGGTGAAGTCAGGAGGGTGAAGCAGAAGAAGCAGAAGATGGAGAAGGAGAAGGTGAAGTCTGGAGGGTGAAACAGAAGAATCAGAAGAAGGAGAAGGAGAAGGTGAAGTCCGGAGGGTGAATCAGAAGAAGCAGAAGAAAGAGAAGGAGAAGGTGAAGTCTGGAGGGTGAAGCAGAAGAAACAGAAGAAGGAGAAGGAGAAGGTGAAGACTGAAGGGTGAATCAGAAGAAGGAGAAGAAGGAGAAGGAGAAGGTGAAGTCTGGAGGGTGAATCAGAAGAAGTAGAAGAAGGCGAAGGAGAAGGTGAAGTCTGGAGGGTGAATCAGAAGAAGCAGAAGAAGGAGAAGGAGAAGGTGAAGTCTGGAGGGTGAATCACAAGAAGCAGAAGAAGGAGAAGGAGAAGGTGAAGTTTGGAGGGTGAATCAGAAGAAGCAGAATAAGGAGAAGGAGAAGGTGAAGTCTGGAGGGTGAATCAGAAGAAGCAGAAGAAGGAGAAGGAGAAGGTGAAGTCTGGAGGGTGAATCAGAAGAAGTAGGAGAAGGAGAAGGTGAAGTCTGGAGGGTGAATCAGAAGAAGTAGAAGAAGGAGAAGGAGAAGGTGTAGACTGGAGGGTGAATCAGAAGAAGCAGAAGAAGGAGAAGGAGAAGGTGAAGTCTGGAGGGTGAATCAGAAGAAGCAGAAGAAGGAGTAGGAGACGATGAAGTCTGGAGGGTGAATCACAAGAAGTAGAAGAAGGAGAAGGAGAAGGTGAAGTCTGGAGGGTGAATCAGAAGAAGCAGAAGAAGGAGAAGGAGAAGGTGAAGTCTGGAGGGTGAATCAGAAGAAGCAGAAGAAGGAGAAGGAGAAGGTGAAGTCTGGAGGGTGAATCAGAAGAAGCAGAATAAGGAGAAGGAGAAGATGAAGTCTGGAGGGTGAATCAGAAGAAGCAGAAGAAGTAGAAGGAGAAGGTGAAGTCTGGAGGGTGAATCAGAAGAAGTAGAAGAAGGAGAAGGAGAAGGTGAAGTCTGGAGGGTGAAGCAGAAGAAGTAGAAGAAGGAGAAGGAGAAGGTGAAGTCAGGAGGGTGAATCAGAAGAAGTAGAAGAAGGAGAAGGAGAAGGTGAAGTCAGGAGGGTGATTCAGAAGAAGCAGAAGAAGGAGAAGGAGAAGGTGAAGTCTGGAGGGTGAATCAGAAGAATCAGAAGAAGGAGAAGGAGAAGGTGAAGTCTGGAGGGTGAATCAGAAGAAGCAGAAGAAAGAGAAGGAGAAGTTGAAGTCTGGAGGGTGAAGCAGAAGAAACAGAAGAAGGAGAAGGAGAAGGTGAAGACTGAAGGGTGAATCAGAAGAAGTAGAAGAAGGAGAAGGAGAAGGTGAGGTCTGGAGGGTGAATCAGAAGAAGTAGAAGAAGGAGAAGGAGAAGGTGAAGTCTGGAGGGTGAATCAGAAGAAGCAGAAGAAGGAGAAGGAGAAGGTGAAGTCTGGAGGGTGAATCAGAAGAAGCAGAAGAAGGAGAAGGAGAAGATGAAGTCTGGAGGGTGAATCAGAAGAAGTAGAAGAAGGAGAAGGAGAAGGTGAGGTCTGGAGGGTGAATCAGAAGAAGCAGAAGAAGGAGAAGGAGAAGGTGAAGCCTGGAGGGTGAATCAGAAGAAGCAGAAGAAGGAGAAGGAGAAGGTGATGTCTGGAGGGTGAATCAGAAGAAGCAAAAGAAGGAGAAGGAGAAGGTGAAGTCAGGAGGGTGAATCAGAAGAAGCAGAAGAAGGAGAAGGAGAAGGTGAAGTTAGGAGGGTGAATCAGAAGAAGCAGAAGAAGGAGAAGGAGAAGGTGAAGTCAGGGGGGTGAAGCAGAAGAAGTAGAAGAAGGAGAAGGAGAAGGTGAAGTCAGGACGGTGAAGCAGAAGAGGCAGAAGAAGGAGAAGGAGAAGGTGAAGTCTGGAGGGCGCAGCAGAAGAAGCAGAAGAAGGAGAAGGAGAAGGTGAAGTCTGGAGGGTGAAGCAGAAGAAGCAGAAGAAGGAGAAGGAGAAGGTGAAGTCTGGAGGGTGAATCAGAAGAAGTAGAAGAAGGAGAAGGAGAAGGTGAAGTCAGGAGAGTGAAGCAGAAGAAGCAGAAGAAGGAGAAGGAGAAGGTGAAGTCTGGAGGGTGAAGCAGAAGAAGCAGAAGAAGGAGAAGGAGAAGGTGAAGTCTGGAGGGCGAAGCAGAAGAAGCAGAAGAAGGAGAAGGAGAAGGTGAAGTCTGGAGGGTGAAGCAGAAGAAGCTGAAGAAGGAGAAGGAGAAGGTGAAGTCTGGAGGGTGAATCAGAAGAAGTAGAAGAAGGAGAAGGAGAAGGTGAAGTCAGGAGGGTGAAGCAGAAGAAGCAGAAGATGGAGAAGGAGAAGGTGAAGTCTGGAGGGTGAAACAGAAGAATCAGAAGAAGGAGAAGGAGAAGGTGAAGTCTGGAGGGTGAATCAGAAGAAGCAGAAGACAGAGAAGGAGAAGGTGAAGTCTGGAGGGTGAAGCAGAAGAAACAGAAGAAGGAGAAGGAGAAGGTGAAGACTGAAGGGTGAATCAGAAGAAGTAGAAGAAGGAGAAGGAGAAGGTGAAGTCTGGAGGGTGAATCAGAAGAAGTAGAAGAAGGCGAAGGAGAAGGTGAAGTCTGGAGGGTGAATCAGAAGAAGCAGAAGAAGGAGAAGGAGAAGGTGAAGTCTGGAGGGTGAATCAGATGAAGCAGAAGAAGGAGAAGGAGAAGATGAAGTCTGGAGGGTGAATCAGAAGAAGTAGAAGAAGGAGAAGGAGAAGGTGAAGTCTGGAGGGTGAATCAGAAGAAGCAGAAGAAGGAGAAGGAGAAGGTGAAGTCTGGAGGGTGAATCAGAAGAAGCAAAAGAAGGAGAAGGAGAAGGTGAAGTCAGGAGGGTGAATCAGAAGAAGCAGAAGAAGGAGAAGGAGAAGGTGAAGTTAGGAGGGTGAATCAGAAGAAGCAGAAGAAGGAGAAGGAGCAGGTGAAGTGAGGGGGGTGAAGCAGAAGAAGTAGAAGAAGGAGAAGGAGAAGGTGAAGTCAGGACGGTGAAGCAGAAGAAGCAGAAGAAGGAGAAGGAGAAGGTGAAGTCTGGAGGGCGCAGCAGAAGAAGCCGAAGAAGGAGAAGGAGAAGGTGAAGTCTGGAGGGTGAAGCAGAAGAAGCAGAAGAAGGAGAAGGAGAAGGTGAAGTCTGGAGGGTGAATCAGAAGAAGTAGAAAAAGGAGAGGGAGAAGGTGAAGTCAGGAGAGTGAAGCAGAAGAAGCAGAAGAAGGAGAAGGAGAAGGTGAAGTCTGGAGGGTGAAACAGAAGAAGCAGAAGAAGGAGAAGGAGAAGGTGAAGTCTGGAGGGCGAAGCAGAAGAAGCCGAAGAAGGAGAAGGAGAAGGTGAAGTCTGGAGGGTGAAGCAGAAGAAGCAGAAGAAGGAGAAGGAGAAGGTGAAGTCTGGAGGTTGAATCAGAAGAAGTAGAAGAAGGAGAAGGAGAAGGTGAAGTCAGGAGGGTGAAGCAGAAGAAGCAGAAGAAGGAGAAGGAGAAGGTGAAGTCTGGAGGGTGAAGCAGAAGAAGCAGAAGAAGGAGAAGGAGAAGGTGAAGTCTGGAGGGTGAAGCAGAAGAAGCAGAAGAAGGAGAAGGAGAAGGTGAAGTAAGGAGGGTGAATCAGAAGAAGTAGAAGAAGGAGAAGGAGAAGGTTAAGTCTGGAGGGTGAATCAGAAGACGTAGAAGAAGGAGAAGGAGAAGGTGAAGTCTGGAGGGTGAATCAGAAGAAGTAGAAGAAGGAGAAGGAGAATGTGAAGTCTGGAGGGTGAATCAGAAGAAGCAGAAGAAGGAGAAGGAGAAGGTGAAGTCTGGAGGGAGAAGCAGAAGAAGTAGAAGAAGGAGAAGGAGAAGTTGAAGTCTGGAGGGTGAATCAGAAGAAGTAGAAGAAGGAGAAGGAGAAGGTGAAGTCTGGAGGGTGAATCAGAAGAAGTAGAAGAAGGAGAAGGAGAAGGTGTAGTCTGGACGGTGAATCAGAAGAAGTAGACGAAGGAGAAGGAGAAGGTGAAGTCTGCAGGGTGAATCAGAAGAAGCAGAAGAAGGAGAAGGAGAAGGTGAAGTCTGGAGGGTGGATCAGAAGAAGTAGAAGAAGGAGAAGGAGAAGGTGAAGTCTGGAGGGTGAATCAGAAGAAGAAGGAGAAGGTGAAGTCTGGAGGATGAATCAGAAGAAGCAGAAGAAGGAGAAGGAGAAGGTGAAGTCTGGAGGGTGAATCAGAAGAAGCAGAATAAGGAGAAGGAGAAGGTGAAGTCTGGAGGGTGCATCAGAAGAAGCAGAAGAAGGAGAAGGAGAAGGTGAAGTCTGGAGGGTGAATCAGAAGAAGTAGAAGAAGGAGAAGAGAAGTTGAAGTCTGGAGGGTGAATCAGAAGAAGTAGAAGAAGGAGAAGGAGAAGGTGAAGTCAGGAGAGTGAAGCAGAAGAAGCAGAAGAAGGAGAAGGAGAAGGTGAAGTCTGGAGGGTGAAGCAGAAGCAGCAGAAGAAGGAGAAGGAGAAGGTGAAGTCTGGAGGGCGAAGCAGAAGAAGCAGAAGAAGGAGAAGGAGAAGGTGATGTCTGGAGGGTGAAGCAGAAGAAGCAGAAGAAGGAGAAGGAGAAGGTGATGTCTGGAGGGTGAATCAGAAGAAGTAGAAGAAGGAGAAGGAGAAGGTGAAGTCTGGAGGGTGAAGCAGAAGAAACAGAAGAAGGAGAAGGAGAAGGTGAAGACTGAAGGGTGAATCAGAAGAAGTAGAAGAAGGAGAAGGAGAAGGTGAAGTCTGGAGGGTGAATCAGAAGAAGTAGAAGAAGGAGAAGGAGAAGGTGAGGTCTGGAGGGTGAATCAGAAGAAGCAGAAGAAGGAGAAGGAGAAGGTGAAGTCTGGAGAGTGAAGCAGAAGAAGCAGAAGAAGGAGAAGGAGAAGGTGAAGTCTGGAGGGTGAAGCAGAAGAAGCAGAAGAAGGAGAAGGAGAAGGTGAAGTCTGGAGGGCGAAGCAGAAGAAGCAGAAGAAGGAGAAGGAGAAGGTGAAGTCTGGAGGGTGAAGCAGAAGAAGCAGAAGAAGGAAAAGGAGAAGGTGAAGTCTGGAGGTTGAATCAGAAGAAGTAGAAGAAGGAGAAGGAGAAGGTGAAGTCAGGAGGGTGAAGCAGAAGAAGCAGAAGAAGGATAAGGAGAAGGTGAAGTCTGGAGGGTGAAGCAGAAGAAGCAGAAGAAGGAGAAGGAGAAGGTGAAGTCTGGAGGGTGAAGCAGAAGAAGCAGAAGAAGGAGAAGGAGAAGGTGAAGTAAGGAGGTTGAATCAGAAGAAGTAGAAGAAGGAGAAGGAGAAGGTGAAGTCTGGAGGGTGAATCAGAAGACGTAGAACAAGGAGAAGGAGAAGGTGAAGTCTGGAAGGTGAATCAGAAGAAGTAGAAGAAGGAGAAGGAGAATGTGAAGTCTGGAGGGTGAATCAGAAGAAGCAGAAGAAGGAGAAGGTGAAGTCTGGAGGGAGAAGCAGAAGAAGTAGAAGAAGGAGAAGGAGAAGTTGAAGTCTGGAGGGTGAATCAGAAGAAGTAGAAGAAGGAGAAGGAGAAGGTGAAGTCTGGAGGGTCAATCAGAAGAAGTAGAAGAAGGAGAAGGAGAAGGTGAAGTCTGGAGGGTGAATCAGAAGAAGCAGAAGAAGGAGAAGGAGAAGATGAAGTCTGGAGGGTGAATCAGAAGATGTAGAAGAAGGAGAAGGAGAAGGTGTAGTCTGGACGGTGAATCAGAAGAAGTAGACGAAGGAGAAGGAGAAGGTGAAGTCTGCAGGGTGAATCAGAACAAGCAGAAGAAGGAGAAGGATAAGGTGAAGTCTGGAGGGTGGATCAGAAGAAGTAGAAGAAGGAGAAGGAGAAGGTGAAGTCTGGAGGGTGAATCAGAAGAAGAAGGAGAAGGTGAAGTCTGGAGGATGAATCAGAAGAAGCAGAAGAAGGAAAAGGAGAAGGTGAAGTCTGGAGGGTGAATCAGAAGAAGCAGAATAAGGAGAAGGAGAAGGTGAAGTCTGGAGGGTGAATCAGAAGAAGCAGAAGAAGGAGAAGGAGAAGGTGAAGTCTGGAGTGTGAATCAGAAGAAGTAGAAGAAGGAGAAGGAGAAGTTGAAGTCTGGAGGGTGAATCAGAAGAAGTAGAAGAAGGAGAAGGAGAAGGTGAAGTCAGGAGAGTGAAGCAGAAGAAGCAGAAGAAGGAGAAGGAGAAGGTGAAGTCTGGAGGGTGAAGCAGAAGAAGCAGAAGAAGGAGAAGGAGAAGGTGAAGTCTGGAGGGCGAAGCAGAAGAAGCAGAAGAAGGAGAAGGAGAAGGTGAAGTCTGGAGGGTGAAGCAGAAGAAGCAGAAGAAGGAGAAGGAGAAGGTGATGTCTGGAGGGTGAATCAGAAGAAGTAGAAGAAGGAGAAGGAGAAGGTGAAGTCTGGAGGGTGAAGCAGAAGAAACAGAAGAAGGAGAAGGAGAAGGTGAAGACTGAAGGGTGAATCAGAAGAAGTAGAAGAAGGAGAAGGAGAAGGTGAAGTCTGGAGGGTGAATCAGAAGAAGCAGAAGAAGGAGAAGGAGAAGGTGAAGTCTGGAGGGTGAATCAGAAGAAGCAGAAGAAGGAGAAGGAGAAGATGAAGTCTGGAGGGTGAATCAGAAGAAGTAGAAGAAGGAGAAGGAGAAGGTGAGGTCTGGAGGGTGAATCAGAAGAAGCAGAAGAAGGAGAAGGAGAAGGTGAAGTCTGGAGAGTGAAGCAGAAGAAGCAGAAGAAGGAGAAGGAGAAGGTGAAGTCTGGAGGGTGAAGCAGAAGAAGCAGAAGAAGGAGAAGGAGAATGTGAAGTCTGGAGGGCGAAGCAGAAGAAGCAGAAGAAGGAGAAGGAGAAGGTGAAGTCTGGAGGGTGAAGCAGAAGAAGCAGAAGAAGGAGAAGGAGAAGGTGAAGTCTGGAGGTTGAATCAGAAGAAGTAGAAGAAGGAGAAGGAGAAGGTGAAGTCAGGAGGGTGAAGCAGAAGAAGCAGAAGAAGGATAAGGAGAAGGTGAAGTCTGGAGGGTGAAGCAGAAGAAGGAGAAGAAGGAGAAGGAGAAGGTGAAGTCTGGAGGGTGAAGCAGAAGAAGCAGAAGAAGGAGAAGGAGAAGGTGAAGTAAGGAGGTTGAATCAGAAGAAGTAGAAGAAGGAGAAGGAGAAGGTGAAGTCTGGAGGGTGATTCAGAAGACGTAGAAGAAGGAGAAGGAGAAGGTGAAGTCTGGAAGGTGAATCAGAAGAAGTAGAAGAAGGAGAAGGAGAATGTGAAGTCTGGAGGGTGAATCAGAAGAAGCAGAAGAAGGAGAAGGTGAAGTCTGGAGGGAGAAGCAGAAGAAGTAGAAGAAGGAGAAGGAGAAGTTGAAGTCTGGAGGGTGAATCAGAAGAAGTAGAAGAAGGAGAAGGAGAAGGTGAAGTCTGGAGGGTCAATCAGAAGAAGTAGAAGAAGGAGAAGGAGAAGGTGAAGTCTGGAGGGTGAATCAGAAGAAGCAGAAGAAGGAGAAGAAGAAGATGAAGTCTGGAGGGTGAATCAGAAGAAGTAGAAGAAGGAGAAGGAGAATGTGTAGTCTGGACGGTGAATCAGAAGAAGTAGACGAAGGAGAAGGAGAAGGTGAAGTCTGCAGGGTGAATCAGAACAAGCAGAAGAAGGAGAAGGATAAGGTGAAGTCTGGAGGGTGAATCAGAAGAAGTAGAAGAAGGAGAAGGAGAAGGTGAAGTCTGGAGGGTGAATCAGAAGAAGAAGGAGAAGGTGAAGTCTGGAGGGTGAATCAGAAGAAGCAGAAGAAGGAGAAGGAGAAGGTGAAGTCTGGAGGGTGAATCAGAAGAAGCAGAATAAGGAGAAGGAGAAGGTGAAGTCTGGAGGGTGAATCAGAAGAAGCAGAAGAAGGAGAAGGAGAAGTTGAAGTCTGGAGGGTGAATCAGAAGAAGAAGAAGAAGGAGAAGGAGAAGGTGAAGTCTGGAGGGTGAATCAGAAGAAGTAGAAGAAGGAGAACGAGAAGGTGAAGTCAGGAGAGTGAAGCAGAAGAAGCAGAAGAAGGAGAAGGAGAAGGTGAAGTCTGGAGGGTGAAGCAGAAGAAGCAGAAGAAGGAGAAGGAGAAGGTGAAGTCTGGAGGGCGAAGCAGAAGAAGCAGAAGAAGGAGAAGGAGATGGTGAAGTCTGGAGGGTGAAGCAGAAGAAGCAGAAGAAGGAGAAGGAGAAGGTGAAGTCTGGAGGGTGAATCAGAAGAAGTAGAAGAAGGAGAAGGAGAAGGTGAAGTCTGGAGGGTGAAGCAGAAGAAACAGAAGAAGGAGAAGGAGAAGGTGAAGACTGAAGGGTGAATCAGAAGAAGTAGAAGAAGGAGAAGGAGAAGGTGAAGTCTGGAGGGTGAATCAGAAGAAGCAGAAGAAGGAGAAGGAGAAGGTGAAGTCTGGAGGGTGAATCAGAAGAAGCAGAAGAAGGAGAAGGAGAAGATGAAGTCTGGAGGGTGAATCAGAAGAAGTAGAAGAAGGAGAAGGAGAAGGTGCGGTCTGGAGGGTGAATCAGAAGAAGCAGAAGAAGGAGAAGGAGAAGGTGAAGTCTGGAGGGTGAATCAGAAGAAGCAGAAGAAGGAGAAGGAGAAGGTGAAGTCTGGAGGGTGAATCAGAAGAAGCAAAAGAAGGAGAAGTAGAAGGTGAAGTCAGGAGGGTGAATCAGAAGAAGCAGAAGAAGGAGAAGGAGAAGGTGAAGTTAGGAGGGTGAATCAGAAGAAGCAGAAGAAGGAGAAGGAGCAGGTGAAGTCAGGGGGTGAAGCAGAAGAAGTAGAAGAAGGAGAAGCAGAAGGTGAAGTCAGGACGGTGAAGCAGAAGAAGCAGAAGAAGGAGAAGGAGAAGGTGAAGTCTGGAGGGCGCAGCAGAAGAAGCAGAAGAAGGAGAAGGAGAAGGTGAAGTCTGGAGGGTGAAGCAGAAGAAGCAGAAGAAGGAGAAGGAGAAGGTGAAGTCTGGAGGGTGAATCAGAAGAAGTAGAAGAAGGAGAAGGAGAAGGTGAAGTCAGGAGAGTGAAGCAGAAGAAGCAGAAGAAGGAGAAGGAGAAGTTGAAGTCTGGAGGGTGAAGCAGAAGAAGCAGAAGAAGGAGAAGGAGAAGGTGAAGTCTGGAGGGCGAAGCAGAAGAAGCAGAAGAAGTAGAAGGAGAAGGTGAAGTCTGGAGGGTGAAGCAGAAGAAGCAGAAGAAGGAGAAGGAGAAGGTGAAGTCTGGAGGGTGAATCAGAAGAAGTAGAAGAAGGAGAAGGAGAAGGTGAAGTCAGGAGGGTGAAGCAGAAGAAGCAGAAGAAGGAGAAGGAGAAGGTGAAGTCTGGAAGGTGAAGCAGAAGAAGCAGAAGGAGGAGAAGGAGAAGGTGAGGTCTGGAGGGTGAAGCAGAAGAAGCAGAAGAAGGAGAAGGAGAAGGTGAAGTAAGGAGGGTGAATCAGAAGAAGTAGAAGAAGGAGAAGGAGAAGGTGAAGTCTGGAGGGTGAATCAGAAGACGTAGAAGAAGGAGAAGGAGAAGGTGAAGTCTGGAGGGTGAATCAGAAGAAGTAGAAGAAGGAGAAGGAGAAGGTGAAGTCTGGAGGGTGAATCAGAAGAAGCAGAAGAAGGAGAAGGAGAAGGTGAAGTCTGGAGGGAGAAGCAGAAGAAGTAGAAGAAGGAGAAGGAGAAGTTGAAGTCTGGAGGGTGAATCAGAAGAAGTAGAAGAAGGAGAAGGAGAAGGTGAAGTCTGGAGGGTCAATCAGAAGAAGTAGAAGAAGGAGAAGGAGAAGGTGAAGTCTGGAGGGTGAATCAGAAGAAGCAGAAGAAGGAGAAGGAGAAGATGAAGTCTGGAGGGTGAATCAGAAGAAGTAGAAGAAGGAGAAGGAGAAGGTGTAGTCTGGACGGTGAATCAGAAGAAGTAGACGAAGGAGAAGGAGAAGGTGAAGTCTGCAGGGTGAATCAGAAGAAGCAGAAGAAGGAGAAGGAGAAGGTGAAGTCTGGCGGGTGAATCAGAAGAAGTCGAAGAAGGAGAAGGAGAAGGTGAAGTCTGGAGGGTGAATCAGAAGAAGAAGGAGAAGGTGAAGTCTGGAGGGTGAATCAGAAGAAGCAGAAGAAGGAGAAGGAGAAGGTGAAGTCTGGAGGGTGAATCAGAAGAAGCAGAATAAGGAGAAGGAGAAGGTGAAGTCTGGAGGGTGAATCAGAAGAAGCAGAAGAAGGAGAAGGAGAAGGTGAAGTCTGGAGGGAGAATCAGAAGAAGTAGAAGAAGGAGAAGGAGAAGGTGAATTCTGGAGGGTGAATCAGAAGAAGTAGAAGAAGGAGAAGGAGAAGGTGATGTCAGGAGAGTGAAGCAGAAGAAGCAGAAGAAGGAGAAGGAGAAGGTGAAGTCTGGAGGGTGAAGCAGAAGAAGCAGAAGAAGGAGAAGGAGAAGGTGAAGTCTGGAGGGCGAAGCAGAAGAAGCATAAGAAGGAGAAGGAGAAGGTGAAGTCTGGAGGGTGAAGCAGAAGAAGCAGAAGAAGGAGAAGGAGAAGGTGAAGTCTGGAGGGTGAATCAGAAGAAGTAGAAGAAGGAGAAGGAGAAGGTGAAGTCAGGAGGGTGAAGCAGAAGAAGCAGAAGAAGGAGAAGGAGAAGGTGAAGTCTGGAGGGCGAAGCAGAAGAAGCAGAAGAAGGAGAAGGAGATGGTGAAGTCTGGAGGGTGAAGCAGAAGAAGCAGAAGAAGGAGAAGGAGAAGGTGAAGTCTGGAGGGTGAATCAGAAGAAGTAGAAGAAGGAGAAGGAGAAGGTGAAGTCTGGAGGGTGAAGCAGAAGAAACAGAAGAAGGAGAAGGAGAAGGTGAAGACTGAAGGGTGAATCAGAAGAAGTAGAAGAAGGAGAAGGAGAAGGTGAAGTCTGGAGGTTGAATCAGAAGAAGCAGAAGAAGGAGAAGGAGAAGGTGAAGTCTGGAGGGTGAATCAGAAGAAGCAGAAGAAGGAGAAGGAGAAGATGAAGTCTGGAGGGTGAATCAGAAGAAGTAGAAGAAGGAGAAGGAGAAGGTGCGGTCTGGAGGGTGAATCAGAAGAAGCAGAAGAAGGAGAAGGAGAAGGTGAAGTCTGGAGGGTGAATCAGAAGAAGCAGAAGAAGGAGAAGGAGAAGGTGAAGTCTGAAGGGTGAATCAGAAGAAGCAAAAGAAGGAGAAGTAGAAGGAGAAGTCAGGAGGGTGAATCAGAAGAAGCAGAAGAAGGAGAAGGAGAAGGTGAAGTTAGGAGGGTGAATCAGAAGAAGCAGAAGAAGGAGAAGGAGCAGGTGAAGTCAGGGGGTGTAGCAGAAGAAGTAGAAGGAGAAGCAGAAGGTGAAGTCAGGACGGTGAAGCAGAAGAAGCAGAAGAAGGAGAAGGAGAAGGTGAAGTCTGGAGGGCGAAGCAGAAGAAGCAGAAGAAGTAGAAGGAGAAGGTGAAGTCTGGAGGGTGAAGCAGAAGAAGCAGAAGAAGGAGAAGGAGAAGGTGAAGTCTGTAGGGTGAATCAGAAGAAGTAGAAGAAGGAGAAGGAGAAGGTGAAGTCAGGATGGTGAAGCAGAAGAAGCAGAAGAAGGAGAAGGAGAAGGTGAAGTCTGGAAGGTGAAGCAGAAGAAGCAGAAGGAGGAGAAGGAGAAGGTGAGGTCTGGAGGGTGAAGCAGAAGAAGCAGAAGAAGGAGAAGGAGAAGGTGAAGTAAGGAGGGTGAATCAGAAGAAGTAGAAGAAGGAGAAGGAGAAGGTGAAGTCTGGAGGGTGAATCAGAAGAAGCAGAAGAAGGAGAAGGAGAAGGTGAAGTCTGGAGGGAGAAGCAGAAGAAGTAGAAGAAGGAGATGGAGAAGTTGAAGTCTGGAGGGTGAATCAGAAGAAGTAGAAGAAGGAGAAGGAGAAGGTGAAGTCTGGAGGGTCAATCAGAAGAAGTAGAAGAAGTAGAAGGAGAAGGTGAAGTCTGGAGGGTGAATCAGAAGAAGCAGAAGAAGGAGAAGGAGAAGATGAAGTCTGGAGGGTGAATCAGAAGAAGTAGAAGAAGGAGAAGGAGAAGGTGTAGTCTGGACGGTGAATCAGAAGAAGTAGACGAAGGAGAAGGAGAAGGTGAAGTCTGCAGGGTGAATCAGAAGAAGCAGAAGAAGGAGAAGGAGAAGGTGAAGTCTGGAGGGTGAATC
This sequence comes from Somniosus microcephalus, assembly GCF_052327205.1. NCBI lineage: Eukaryota > Metazoa > Chordata > Chondrichthyes > Squaliformes > Somniosidae > Somniosus > Somniosus microcephalus. Next base: position 372,563 of record NW_028225308.1, on the reverse strand, counting down.
AGAAGAAGTCGAAGAAGGAGAAGGAGAAGGTGAAGTCTGGAGGGTGAATCAGAAAAAGAAGGAGAAGGTGAAGTCTGGAGGGTGAATCAGAAGAAGCAGAAGAAGGAGAAGGAGAAGGTGAAGTCTGGAGGGTGAATCAGAAGAAGCAGAATAAGGAGAAGGAGAAGGTGAAGTCTGGAGGGTGAATCAGAAGAAGCAGAAGAAGGAGAAGGAGAAGGTGAAGTCTGGAGGGAGAATCAGAAGAAGTAGAAGAAGGAGAAGGAGAAGGTGAATTCTGGAGGGTGAATCAGAAGAAGTAGAAGAAGGAGAAGGAGAAGGTGAAGTCAGGAGAGTGAAGCAGAAGAAGCAGAAGAAGGAGAAGGAGAAGGTGAAGTCTGGAGGGTGAAGCAGAAGAAGCAGAAGAAGGAGAAGGAGAAGGTGAAGTCTGGAGGGCGAAGCAGAAGAAGCATAAGAAGGAGAAGGAGAAGGTGAAGTCTGGAGGGTGAAGCAGAAGAAGCAGAAGAAGGAGAAGGAGAAGGTGAAGTCTGGAGGGTGAATCAGAAGAAGTAGAAGAAGGAGAAGGAGAAGGTGAAGTCAGGAGGGTGAAGCAGAAGAAGCAGAAGAAGGAGAAGGAGAAGGTGAAGTCTGGAGGGTGAAGCAGAAGAAGCAGAAGAAGGAGAAGGAGAAGGTGAAGGTTGGAGGGTGAAGCAGAAGAAGCAGAAGAAGGAGAAGGAGAAGGTGAAGTCAGGAGGGTGAATCAGAAGAAGTAGAAGAAGGAGAAGGAGAAGGTGAAGTCTGGAGGGTGAATCAGAAGAAGTAGAAGAAGGAAAAGGAGAAGGTGAAGTCTGGAGGGTGAAACAGAAGAAGTAGAAGAAGGAGAAGGAGAACGTGAAGTCTGGAGGGTGAATCAGATGAAGTAGAAGAAAGAGAAGGAGAAGGTGAAGTCTGGAGGGCGAAGCAGAAGAAGCAGAAGAAGCAGAAGGAGAAGGTGAAGTCTGGAGGGTGAAGCAGAAGAAGCAGAAGAAGGAGAAGGAGAAGGTGAAGTCTGGAGGGTGAATCAGAAGAAGCAGAAGAAGGAGAAGGAGAAGGTGAAGTCTGGAGGGTGAATCAGAAGAAGTAGAAGAAGGAGAAGGAGAAGGTGAAGTCAGGAGAGTGAAGCAGAAGAAGCAGAAGAAGGAGAAGGAGAAGGTGAAGTCTGGAGGGTGAAGCAGAAGAAGCAGAAGAAGGAGAAGGAGAAGGTGAAGTCTGGAGGGCGAAGCAGAAGAAGCATAAGAAGGAGAAGGAGAAGGTGAAGTCTGGAGGGTGAAGCAGAAGAAGCAGAAGAAGGAGAAGGAGAAGGTGAAGTCTGGAGGGTGAATCAGAAGAAGTAGAAGAAGGAGAAGGAGAAGGTGAAGTCAGGAGGGTGAAGCAGAAGAAGCAGAAGAAGGAGAAGGAGAAGGTGAAGTCTGGAGGGTGAAGCAGAAGAAGCAGAAGAAGGAGAAGGAGAAGGTGAAGGTTGGAGGGTGAAGCAGAAGAAGCAGAAGAAGGAGAAGGAGAAGGTGAAGTCAGGAGGGTGAATCAGAAGAAGTAGAAGAAGGAGAAGGAGAAGGTGAAGTCTGGAAGGTGAAGCAGAAGAAGCAGAAGGAGGAGAAGGAGAAGGTGAGGTCTGGAGGGTGAAGCAGAAGAAGCAGAAGAAGGAGAAGGAGAAGGTGAAGTAAGGAGGGTGAATCAGAAGAAGTAGAAGAAGGAGAAGGAGAAGGTGAAGTCTGGAGGGTGAATCAGAAGACGTAGAAGAAGGAGAAGGAGAAGGTGAAGTCTGGAGGGTGAATCAGAAGAAGTAGAAGAAGGAGAAGGAGAAGGTGAAGTCTGGAGGGTGAATCAGAAGAAGCAGAAGAAGGAGAAGGAGAAGGTGAAGTCTGGAGGGAGAAGCAGAAGAAGTAGAAGAAGGAGAAGGAGAAGTTGAAGTCTGGAGGGTGAATCAGAAGAAGTAGAAGAAGGAGAAGGAGAAGGTGAAGTCTGGAGGGTCAATCAGAAGAAGTAGAAGAAGGAGAAGGAGAAGGTGAAGTCTGGAGGGTGAATCAGAAGAAGCAGAAGAAGGAGAAGGAGAAGATGAAGTCAGGGGGTGTAGCAGAAGAAGTAGAAGGAGAAGCAGAAGGTGAAGTCAGGACGGTGAAGCAGAAGAAGCAGAAGAAGGAGAAGGAGAAGGTGAAGTCTGGAGGGCGCAGCAGAAGAAGCAGAAGAAGGAGAAGGAGAAGGTGAAGTCTGGAGGGTGAAGCAGAAGAAGCAGAAGAAGGAGAAGGAGAAGGTGAAGTCTGGAGGGTGAATCAGAAGAAGTAGAAGAAGGAGAAGGAGAAGGTGAAGTCAGGAGAGTGAAGCAGAAGAAGCAGAAGAAGGAGAAGGAGAAGTTGAAGTCTGGAGGGTGAAGCAGAAGAAGCAGAAGAAGGAGAAGGAGAAGGTGAAGTCTGGAGGGCGAAGCAGAAGAAGCAGAAGAAGTAGAAGGAGAAGGTGAAGTCTGGAGGGTGAAGCAGAAGAAGCAGAAGAAGGAGAAGGAGAAGGTGAAGTCTGTAGGGTGAATCAGAAGAAGTAGAAGAAGGAGAAGGAGAAGGTGAAGTCAGGATGGTGAAGCAGAAGAAGCAGAAGAAGGAGAAGGAGAAGGTGAAGTCTGAAAGGTGAAGCAGAAGAAGCAGAAGGAGGAGAAGGAGAAGGTGAGGTCTGGAGGGTGAAGCAGAAGAAGCAGAAGAAGGAGAAGGAGAAGGTGAAGTAAGGAGGGTGAATCAGAAGAAGTAGAAGAAGGAGAAGGAGAAGGTGAAGTCTGGAGGGTGAATCAGAAGAAGCAGAAGAAGGAGAAGGAGAAGGTGAAGTCTGGAGGGAGAAGCAGAAGAAGTAGAAGAAGGAGATGGAGAAGTTGAAGTCTGGAGGGTGAATCAGAAGAAGTAGAAGAAGGAGAAGGAGAAGGTGAAGTCTGGAGGGTCAATCAGAAGAAGTAGAAGAAGTAGAAGGAGAAGGTGAAGTCTGGAGGGTGAATCAGAAGAAGCAGAAGAAGGAGAAGGAGAAGATGAAGTCTGGAGGGTGAATCAGAAGAAGTAGAAGAAGGAGAAGGAGAAGGTGTAGTCTGGACGGTGAATCAGAAGAAGTAGACGAAGGAGAAGGAGAAGGTGAAGTCTGCAGGGTGAATCAGAAGAAGCAGAAGAAGGAGAAGGAGAAGGTGAAGTCTGGAGGGTGAATCAGAAGAAGTCGAAGAAGGAGAAGGAGAAGGTGAAGTCTGGAGGGTGAATCAGAAGAAGAAGGAGAAGGTGAAGTCTGGAGGGTGAATCAGAAGAAGCAGAAGAAGGAGAAGGAGAAGGTGAAGTCTGGAGGGTGAATCAGAAGAAGCAGAATAAGGAGAAGGAGAAGGTGAAGTCTGGAGGGTGAATCAGAAGAAGCAGAAGAAGGAGAAGGAGAAGGTGAAGTCTGGAGGGAGAATCAGAAGAAGTAGAAGAAGGAGAAGGAGAAGGTGAATTCTGGAGGGTGAATCAGAAGAAGTAGAAGAAGGAGAAGGAGAAGGTGAAGTCAGGAGAGTGAAGCAGAAGAAGCAGAAGAAGGAGAAGGAGAAGGTGAAGTCTGGAGGGTGAAGCAGAAGAAGCAGAAGAAGGAGAAGGAGAAGGTGAAGTCTGGAGGGCGAAGCAGAAGAAGCATAAGAAGGAGAAGGAGAAGGTGAAGTCTGGAGGGTGAAGCAGAAGAAGCAGAAGAAGGAGAAGGAGAAGGTGAAGTCTGGAGGGTGAATCAGAAGAAGTAGAAGAAGGAGAAGGAGAAGGTGAAGTCAGGAGGGTGAAGCAGAAGAAGCAGAAGAAGGAGAAGGAGAAGGTGAAGTCTGGAGGGTGAAGCAGAAGAAGCAGAAGAAGGAGAAGGAGAAGGTGAAGGTTGGAGGGTGAAGCAGAAGAAGCAGAAGAAGGAGAAGGAGAAGGTGAAGTCAGGAGGGTGAATCAGAAGAAGTAGAAGAAGGAGAAGGAGAAGGTGAAGTCTGGAGGGTGAATCAGAAGAAGTAGAAGAAGGAAAAGGAGAAGGTGAAGTCTGGAGGGTGAAACAGAAGAAGTAGAAAAAGGAGAAGGAGAACGTGAAGTCTGGAGGGTGAATCAGATGAAGTAGAAGAAAGAGAAGGAGAAGGTGAAGTCTGGAGGGCGAAGCAGAAGAAGCAGAAGAAGCAGAAGGAGAAGGTGAAGTCTGGAGGGTGAAGCAGAAGAAGCAGAAGAAGGAGAAGGAGAAGGTGAAGTCTGGAGGGTGAATCAGAAGAAGCAGAAGAAGGAGAAGGAGAAGGTGAAGTCTGGAGGGTGAATCAGAAGAAGTAGAAGAAGGAGAAGGAGAAGGTGAAGTCAGGAGAGTGAAGCAGAAGAAGCAGAAGAAGGAGAAGGAGAAGGTGAAGTCTGGAGGGTGAAGCAGAAGAAGCAGAAGAAGGAGAAGGAGAAGGTGAAGTCTGGAGGGCGAAGCAGAAGAAGCATAAGAAGGAGAAGGAGAAGGTGAAGTCTGGAGGGTGAAGCAGAAGAAGCAGAAGAAGGAGAAGGAGAAGGTGAAGTCTGGAGGGTGAATCAGAAGAAGTAGAAGAAGGAGAAGGAGAAGGTGAAGTCAGGAGGGTGAAGCAGAAGAAGCAGAAGAAGGAGAAGGAGAAGGTGAAGTCTGGAGGGTGAAGCAGAAGAAGCAGAAGAAGGAGAAGGAGAAGGTGAAGGTTGGAGGGTGAAGCAGAAGAAGCAGAAGAAGGAGAAGGAGAAGGTGAAGTCAGGAGGGTGAATCAGAAGAAGTAGAAGAAGGAGAAGGAGAAGGTGAAGTCTGGAAGGTGAAGCAGAAGAAGCAGAAGGAGGAGAAGGAGAAGGTGAGGTCTGGAGGGTGAAGCAGAAGAAGCAGAAGAAGGAGAAGGAGAAGGTGAAGTAAGGAGGGTGAATCAGAAGAAGTAGAAGAAGGAGAAGGAGAAGGTGAAGTCTGGAGGGTGAATCAGAAGACGTAGAAGAAGGAGAAGGAGAAGGTGAAGTCTGGAGGGTGAATCAGAAGAAGTAGAAGAAGGAGAAGGAGAAGGTGAAGTCTGGAGGGTGAATCAGAAGAAGCAGAAGAAGGAGAAGGAGAAGGTGAAGTCTGGAGGGAGAAGCAGAAGAAGTAGAAGAAGGAGAAGGAGAAGTTGAAGTCTGGAGGGTGAATCAGAAGAAGTAGAAGAAGGAGAAGGAGAAGGTGAAGTCTGGAGGGTCAATCAGAAGAAGTAGAAGAAGGAGAAGGAGAAGGTGAAGTCTGGAGGGTGAATCAGAAGAAGCAGAAGAAGGAGAAGGAGAAGATGAAGTCTGGAGGGTGAATCAGAAGAAGTAGAAGAAGGAGAAGGAGAAGGTGTAGTCTGGACGGTGAATCAGAAGAAGTAGACGAAGGAGAAGGAGAAGGTGAAGTCTGCAGGGTGAATCAGAAGAAGCAGAAGAAGGAGAAGGAGAAGGTGAAGTCTGGAGGGTGAATCAGAAGAAGTCGAAGAAGGAGAAGGAGAAGGTGAAGTCTGGAGGGTGAATCAGAAGAAGAAGGAGAAGGTGAAGTCTGGAGGGTGAATCAGAAGAAGCAGAAGAAGGAGAAGGAGAAGGTGAAGTCTGGAGGGTGAATCAGAAGAAGCAGAATAAGGAGAAGGAGAAGGTGAAGTCTGGAGGGTGAATCAGAAGAAGCAGAAGAAGGAGAAGGAGAAGGTGAAGTCTGGAGGGAGAATCAGAAGAAGTAGAAGAAGGAGAAGGAGAAGGTGAATTCTGGAGGGTGAATCAGAAGAAGTAGAAGAAGGAGAAGGAGAAGGTGATGTCAGGAGAGTGAAGCAGAAGAAGCAGAAGAAGGAGAAGGAGAAGGTGAAGTCTGGAGGGTGAAGCAGAAGAAGCAGAAGAAGGAGAAGGAGAAGGTGAAGTCTGGAGGGCGAAGCAGAAGAAGCATAAGAAGGAGAAGGAGAAGGTGAAGTCTGGAGGGTGAAGCAGAAGAAGCAGAAGAAGGAGAAGGAGAAGGTGAAGTCTGGAGGGTGAATCAGAAGAAGTAGAAGAAGGAGAAGGAGAAGGTGAAGTCAGGAGGGTGAAGCAGAAGAAGCAGAAGAAGGAGAAGGAGAAGGTGAAGTCTGGAGGGCGAAGCAGAAGAAGCAGAAGAAGGAGAAGGAGATGGTGAAGTCTGGAGGGTGAAGCAGAAGAAGCAGAAGAAGGAGAAGGAGAAGGTGAAGTCTGGAGGGTGAATCAGAAGAAGTAGAAGAAGGAGAAGGAGAAGGTGAAGTCTGGAGGGTGAAGCAGAAGAAACAGAAGAAGGAGAAGGAGAAGGTGAAGACTGAAGGGTGAATCAGAAGAAGTAGAAGAAGGAGAAGGAGAAGGTGAAGTCTGGAGGGTGAATCAGAAGAAGCAGAAGAAGGAGAAGGAGAAGGTGAAGTCTGGAGGGTGAATCAGAAGAAGCAGAAGAAGGAGAAGGAGAAGATGAAGTCTGGAGGGTGAATCAGAAGAAGTAGAAGAAGGAGAAGGAGAAGGTGCGGTCTGGAGGGTGAATCAGAAGAAGCAGAAGAAGGAGAAGGAGAAGGTGAAGTCTGGAGGGTGAATCAGAAGAAGCAGAAGAAGGAGAAGGAGAAGGTGAAGTCTGAAGGGTGAATCAGAAGAAGCAAAAGAAGGAGAAGTAGAAGGAGAAGTCAGGAGGGTGAATCAGAAGAAGCAGAAGAAGGAGAAGGAGAAGGTGAAGTTAGGAGGGTGAATCAGAAGAAGCAGAAGAAGGAGAAGGAGCAGGTGAAGTCAGGGGGTGTAGCAGAAGAAGTAGAAGGAGAAGCAGAAGGTGAAGTCAGGACGGTGAAGCAGAAGAAGCAGAAGAAGGAGAAGGAGAAGGTGAAGTCTGGAGGGCGCAGCAGAAGAAGCAGAAGAAGGAGAAGGAGAAGGTGAAGTCTGGAGGGTGAAGCAGAAGAAGCAGAAGAAGGAGAAGGAGAAGGTGAAGTCTGGAGGGTGAATCAGAAGAAGTAGAAGAAGGAGAAGGAGAAGGTGAAGTCAGGAGAGTGAAGCAGAAGAAGCAGAAGAAGGAGAAGGAGAAGTTGAAGTCTGGAGGGTGAAGCAGAAGAAGCAGAAGAAGGAGAAGGAGAAGGTGAAGTCTGGAGGGCGAAGCAGAAGAAGCAGAAGAAGTAGAAGGAGAAGGTGAAGTCTGGAGGGTGAAGCAGAAGAAGCAGAAGAAGGAGAAGGAGAAGGTGAAGTCTGTAGGGTGAATCAGAAGAAGTAGAAGAAGGAGAAGGAGAAGGTGAAGTCAGGATGGTGAAGCAGAAGAAGCAGAAGAAGGAGAAGGAGAAGGTGAAGTCTGGAAGGTGAAGCAGAAGAAGCAGAAGGAGGAGAAGGAGAAGGTGAGGTCTGGAGGGTGAAGCAGAAGAAGCAGAAGAAGGAGAAGGAGAAGGTGAAGTAAGGAGGGTGAATCAGAAGAAGTAGAAGAAGGAGAAGGAGAAGGTGAAGTCTGGAGGGTGAATCAGAAGAAGCAGAAGAAGGAGAAGGAGAAGGTGAAGTCTGGAGGGAGAAGCAGAAGAAGTAGAAGAAGGAGATGGAGAAGTTGAAGTCTGGAGGGTGAATCAGAAGAAGTAGAAGAAGGAGAAGGAGAAGGTGAAGTCTGGAGGGTCAATCAGAAGAAGTAGAAGAAGTAGAAGGAGAAGGTGAAGTCTGGAGGGTGAATCAGAAGAAGCAGAAGAAGGAGAAGGAGAAGATGAAGTCTGGAGGGTGAATCAGAAGAAGTAGAAGAAGGAGAAGGAGAAGGTGTAGTCTGGACGGTGAATCAGAAGAAGTAGACGAAGGAGAAGGAGAAGGTGAAGTCTGCAGGGTGAATCAGAAGAAGCAGAAGAAGGAGAAGGAGAAGGTGAAGTCTGGAGGGTGAATCAGAAGAAGTCGAAGAAGGAGAAGGAGAAGGTGAAGTCTGGAGGGTGAATCAGAAGAAGAAGGAGAAGGTGAAGTCTGGAGGGTGAATCAGAAGAAGCAGAAGAAGGAGAAGGAGAAGGTGAAGTCTGGAGGGTGAATCAGAAGAAGCAGAATAAGGAGAAGGAGAAGGTGAAGTCTGGAGGGTGAATCAGAAGAAGCAGAAGAAGGAGAAGGAGAAGGTGAAGTCTGGAGGGAGAATCAGAAGAAGTAGAAGAAGGAGAAGGAGAAGGTGAATTCTGGAGGGTGAATCAGAAGAAGTAGAAGAAGGAGAAGGAGAAGGTGAAGTCAGGAGAGTGAAGCAGAAGAAGCAGAAGAAGGAGAAGGAGAAGGTGAAGTCTGGAGGGTGAAGCAGAAGAAGCAGAAGAAGGAGAAGGAGAAGGTGAAGTCTGGAGGGCGAAGCAGAAGAAGCATAAGAAGGAGAAGGAGAAGGTGAAGTCTGGAGGGTGAAGCAGAAGAAGCAGAAGAAGGAGAAGGAGAAGGTGAAGTCTGGAGGGTGAATCAGAAGAAGTAGAAGAAGGAGAAGGAGAAGGTGAAGTCAGGAGGGTGAAGCAGAAGAAGCAGAAGAAGGAGAAGGAGAAGGTGAAGTCTGGAGGGTGAAGCAGAAGAAGCAGAAGAAGGAGAAGGAGAAGGTGAAGGTTGGAGGGTGAAGCAGAAGAAGCAGAAGAAGGAGAAGGAGAAGGTGAAGTCAGGAGGGTGAATCAGAAGAAGTAGAAGAAGGAGAAGGAGAAGGTGAAGTCTGGAGGGTGAATCAGAAGAAGTAGAAGAAGGAAAAGGAGAAGGTGAAGTCTGGAGGGTGAAACAGAAGAAGTAGAAGAAGGAGAAGGAGAACGTGAAGTCTGGAGGGTGAATCAGATGAAGTAGAAGAAAGAGAAGGAGAAGGTGAAGTCTGGAGGGAGAAGCAGAAGAAGTAGAAGAAGGAGAAGGAGAAGGTGAAGTCTGGAGCGTGAATCAGAAGATGTAGAAGAAGGAGAAGGAGAAGGTGAAGTCTGGAGGGTCAATCAGAAGAAGTAGAAGAAGGAGAAGGAGAAGGTGAAGTCTGGAGGGTGAATCAGAAGAAGCAGAAGAAGGAGAAGGAGAAGGTGAAGTCTGGAGGGTGAATCAGAAGAAGTAGAAGAAGGAGAAGGAGAAGGTGTAGACTGGACGGTGAATCAGAAGAAGTAGACGAAGGAGAAGGTGAAATCTGCAGGGTGAATCAGAAGAAGCAGAAGAAGGAGAAGGAGAAGGTGTAGTCTGGAGGGTGAATCAGAAGAAGTAGAAGAAGGAGAAGGAGAAGGTGAAGTCTGGAGGGTGAATCAGAAGAAGCAGAAGAAGGAGAAGGAGAAGGTGAAGTCTGGAGGGTGAATCAGAAGAAGCAGAAGAAGGAGAAGGAGAAGTTGAAGTCTGGAGGGTGAATCAGAAGAAGCAGAATAAGGAGATGGAGAAGGTGAAGTCTGGAGGGTGAATCAGAAGAAGCAGAAGAAGGAGATGGAGGAGGTGAAGTCTGGAGGGTGAATCAGAAGAAGTAGAAGAAGGAGAAGGAGAAGGTGAAGTCTGGAGGGTGAATCAGAAGATGTAGAAGAAGGAGAAGGAGAAGGTGAAGTCTGGAGGGTGAATCAGAAGAAGCAGAAGAAGGAGAAGGAGAAGGTGAAGTCTGGAGGATGAATCAGAAGAAGCAGAAGAAGGAGAAGGAGACGATGAAGTCTGGAGGGTGAATCAGAAGAAGTAGAAGAAGGAGAAGGAGAAGGTGAAGTCTGGAGGGTGAATCAGAAGAAGCAGAAGAAGGAGAAGGAGAAGGTGAAGTCTGGAGGGTGAATCAGAAGAAGCAGAAGAAGGAGAAGGAGAAGGTGAAGTCTGGAGGGTGAATCAGAAGAAGCAGAATAAGGAGAAGGAGAAGGTGAAGTCTGGAGGGTGAATCAGAAGAAGCAGAAGAAGGAGAAGGTGACGTCTGGAGGGTGAATCAGAAGAACTAGAAGAAGGAGAAGGAGAAGGTGAAGTCTGGAGGGTGAAGCAGAAGAAGTAGAAGAAGGAGAAGGAGAAGGTGAAGTCAGGAGGGTGAATCAGAAGAAGTAGAAGAAGGAGAAGGAGAAGGTGAAGTCAGGAGGGTGAATCAGAAGAAGCTGAAGAAGGAGAAGGAGAAGGTGAAGTCTGGAGGGTGAATCAGATGAAGTAGAAGAAAGAGAAGGAGAAGGTGAAGTCTGGAGGGAGAAGCAGAAGAAGTAGAAGAAGGAGAAGGAGAAGGTGAAGTCTGGAGCGTGAATCAGAAGATGTAGAAGAAGGAGAAGGAGAAGGTGAAGTCTGGAGGGTCAATCAGAAGAAGTAGAAGAAGGAGAAGGAGAAGGTGAAGTCTGGAGGGTGAATCAGAAGAAGCAGAAGAAGGAGAAGGAGAAGGTGAAGTCTGGAGGGTGAATCAGAAGAAGCAGAAGAAGGAGAAGGAGAAGGTGAAGTCTGGAGGGTGAAACAGAAGAAGCAGAAGAAGAAGAAGGAGAAGATGAAGTCTGGAGGGTGAATCAGAAGAAGTAGAAGAAGGAGAAGGAGAAGGTGAGGTCTGGAGGGTGAATCAGAAGAAGCAGAAGAAGGAGAAGGAGAAGGTGAAGTCTGGAGGGTGAATCAGAAGAAGCAGAAGAAGGAGAAGGAGAAGGTGAAGTTAGGAGGGTGAATCAGAAGAAGCAGAAGAAGGAGAAGGAGAAGGTGAAGTCAGGGGGGTGAAGCAGAAGAAGTAGAAGAAGGAGAAGGAGAAGGTGAAGTCAGGAGGGTGAAGCAGAAGAAGCAGAAGAAGGAGAAGGAGAAGGTGAAGTCTGGAGGGCGCAGCAGAAGAAGCAGAAGAAGGAGAAGGAGAAGGTGCAGTCTGGAGAGTGAAGCAGAAGAAGCAGAAGAAGGAGAAGGAGAAGGTGAAGTCTGGAGGGTGAAACAGAAGAAGTAGAAGAAGGAGAAGGAGAAGGTGAAGTCAGGAGGGTGAAGCAGAAGAAGCAGAAGAAGGAGAAGGAGAAGGTGAAGTCTGGAGGGTGAATCAGAAGAAGTAGAAGAAGGAGAAGGAGAAGGTGAAGTCAGGAGGGTGAAGCAGAAGAAGTAGAAGAAGGAGAAGGAGAAGGTGAAGTCTGGAGCGTGAATCAGAAGATGTAGAAGAAGGAGAAGGAGAAGGTGAAGTCTGGAGGGTCAATCAGAAGAAGTAGAAGAAGGAGAAGGAGAAGGTGAAGTCTGGAGGGTGAATCAGAAGAAGCAGAATAAGGAGAAGGAGAAGGTGAAGTCTGGAGGGTGAATCAGAAGAAGCAGAAGAAGGAGAAGGAGAAGGTGAAGTCTGGAGGGAGAATCAGAAGAAGTAGAAGAAGGAGAAGGAGAAGGTGAAGTCTGGAGGGTGAATCAGAAGAAGTAGAAGAAGGAGAAGGAGAAGGTGAAGTCTGGAGGGTGAAGCAGAAGAAGCAGAGGAAGGAGAAGGAGAAGGTGAAGTCTGGAGGGCGAAGCAGAAGAAGCATAAGAAGGAGAAGGAGAAGGTGAAGTCTGGAGGGTGAAGCAGAAGAAGCAGAAGAAGGAGAAGGAGAAGGTGAAGTCTGGAGGGTGAATCAGAAGAAGTAGAAGAAGGAGAAGGAGAAGGTGAAGTCAGGAGGGTGAAGCAGAAGAAGCAGAAGAAGGAGAAGGAGAAGGTGAAGTCTGGAGGGTGAAGCAGAAGAAGCAGAAGAAGGAGAAGGAGAAGGTGAAGTTTGGAGGGTGAAGCAGAAGAAGCAGAAGAAGGAGAAGGAGAAGCTGAAGTCAGGAGGGTGAATCAGAAGAAGTAGAAGAAGGAGAAGGAGAAGGTGAAGTCTGGAGGGTGAATCAGAAGAAGTAGAAGAAGGAGAAGGAGAAGGTGAAGTCTGGAGGGTGAATCAGAAGAAGTAGAAGAAGGAGAAGGAGAAGGTGAAGTCTGGAGGGTGAATCAGATGAAGTAGAAGAAAGAGAAGGAGAAGGTGAAGTCTGGAGGGAGAAGCAGAAGAAGTAGAAGAAGGAGAAGGAGAAGGTGAAGTCTGGAGCGTGAATCAGAAGATGTAGAAGAAGGAGAAGGAGAAGGTGAAGTCTGGAGGGTCAATCAGAAGAAGTAGAAGAAGGAGAAGGAGAAGGTGAAGTCTGGAGGGTGAATCAGAAGAAGCAGAAGAAGGAGAAGGAGAAGGTGAAGTCTGGAGGGTGAATCAGAAGAAGTAGAAGAAGGAGAAGGAGAAGGTGTAGTCTGGACGGTGAATCAGAAGAAGTAGACGAAGGAGAAGGAGAAGGTGAAGTCTGCAGGGTGAATCAGAAGAAGCAGAAGAAGGAGAAGGAGAAGGTGAAGTCTGGAGGGTGAATCAGAAGAAGTAGAAGAAGGAGAAGGAGAAGGTGAAGTCTGGAGGGTGAATCAGAAGAAGCAGAAGAAGGAGAAGGAGAAGGTGAAGTCTGGAGGGTGAATTAGAAGAAGCAGAAGAAGGAGAAGGAGAAGGTGAAGTCTGGAGGGTGAATCAGAAGAAGCAGAATAAGGATAAGGAGAAGGTGAAGTCTGGAGGGTGAATCAGAAGAAGCAGAAGAAGGAGATGGAGAAGGTGAAGTCTGGAGGGTGAATCAGAAGAAGTAGAAGAAGGAGAAGGAGAAGGTGAAGTCTGGAGGGTGAATCAGAAGATGTAGAAGAAGGAGAAGGAGAAGTTGAAGTCTGGAGGGTGAATCAGAAGAAGCAGAAAAGGAGAAGGAGAAGGTGAAGTCTGGAGGATGAATCAGAAGAAGCAGAAGAAGGAGAAGGAGACGATGAAGTCTGGAGGGTGAATCAGAAGAAGTAGAAGAAGGAGAAGGAGAAGGTGAAGTCTGGAGGGTGAATCAGAAGAAGGAGAAGAAGGAGAAGGAGAAGGTGAAGTCTGGAGGGTGAATCAGAAGAAGCAGAAGGAGAAGGAGAAGGTGAAGTCTGGAGGGTGAATCAGAAGAAGCAGAATAAGGAGAAGGAGAAGGTGAAGTCTTGAGGGTGAATCAGAAGAAGCAGAAGAAGGAGAAGGTGACGTCTGGAGGGTGAATCAGAAGAAGTAGAAGAAGGAGAAGGAGAAGGTGAAGTCTGGAGGGTGAAGCAGAAGAAGTAGAAGAAGGAGAAGGAGAAGGTGAAGTCAGGAGGGTGAATCAGAAGAAGTAGAAGAAGGAGAAGGAGAAGGTGAAGTCAGGAGGGTGAATCAGAAGAAGCTGAAGAAGGAGAAGGAGAAGGTGAAGTCTGGAGGGTGAATCAGAAGAATCAGAAGAAGGAGAAGGTGAAGTCTGGAGGGTGAATCAGAAGAAGCAGAAGAAAGAGAAGGAGAAGGTGATGTCTGGAGGGTGAAGCAGAAGAAACAGAAGAAGGAGAAGGAGAAGGTGAAGACTGGAGGCTGAATCAGAAGAAGTAGAAGAAGGAGAAGGAGAAGGTGAAGTCTGGAGGGTGAATCAGAAGAAGTAGAAGAAGTTGAAGGAGAAGGTGAAGTCTGGAGGGTGAATCAGAAGAAGCAGAAGAAGGAGAAGGAGAAGGTGAAGTCTGGAGGGTGAATCAGAAGAAGCAGAAGAAGAAGAAGGAGAAGATGAAGTCTGGAGGGTGAATCAGAAGAAGTAGAAGAAGGAGAAGGAGAAGGTGAGGTCTGGAGGGTGAATCAGAAGAAGCAGAAGAAGGAGAAGGAGAAGGTGAAGTCTGGAGGGTGAATCAGAAGAAGCAGAAGAAGGAGAAGGAGAAGGTGAAGTTAGGAGGGTGAATCAGAAGAAGCAGAAGAAGGAGAAGGAGAAGGTGAAGTCAGGGGGGTGAAGCAGAAGAAGTAGAAGAAGGAGAAGGAGAAGGTGAAGTCAGGAGGGTGAAGCAGAAGAAGCAGAAGAAGGAGAAGGAGAAGGTGAAGTCTGGAGGGCGCAGCAGAAGAAGCAGAAGAAGGAGAAGGAGAAGGTGCAGTCTGGAGGGTGAAGCAGAAGAAGCAGAAGAAGGAGAAGAAGAAGGTGAAGTCTGGAGGGTGAAACAGAAGAAGTAGAAGAAGGAGAAGGAGAAGGTGAAGTCAGGAGGGTGAAGCAGAAGAAGCAGAAGAAGGAGAAGGAGAAGGTGAAGTCTGGAGGGTGAATCAGAAGAAGTAGAAGAAGGAGAAGGAGAAGGTGAAGTCAGGAGGGTGAAGCTGAAGAAGTAGAAGAAGGAGAAGGAGAAGGCGAAGCCTGGAGTGTGAAACAGAAGAAGTAGAAGAAGGAGAAGGAGAAGGTGAAGTCTGGAGCGTGAATCAGAAGATGTAGAAGAAGGAGAAGGAGAAGGTGAAGTCTGGAGGGTCAATCAGAAGAAGTAGAAGAAGGAGATGGAGAAGGTGAAGTCTGGAGGGTGAATCAGAAGAAGCAGAAGAAGGAGAAGGAGAAGGTGAAGTCTGGAGTGTGAATCAGAAGAAGTAGAAGAAGGAGAAGGAGAAGGTGTAGTCTGGACGGTGAATCAGAAGAAGTAGACGAAGGAGAAGGAGAAGGTGAAGTCTGCAGGGTGAATCAGAAGAAGCAGAAGAAGGAGAAGGAGAAGGTGAAGTCTGGATGGTGAATCAGAAGAAGTAGAAGAAGGAGAAGGAGAAGGTGAAGTCTGGAGGGTGAATCAGAAGAAGCAGAAGAAGGAGAAGGAGAAGGTGAAGTCTGGAGGGTGAATCAGAAGAAGCAGAATAAGGAGAAGGAGAAGGTGAAGTCAGGAGGGTGAATCAGAAGAAGTAGAAGAAGTTGAAGGAGAAGGTGAAGTCTGGAGGGTGAATCAGAAGAAGCAGAAGAAGGAGAAGGAGAAGGTGAAGTCTGGAGGGTGAATCAGAAGAAGCAGAAGAAGAAGAAGGAGAAGATGAAGTCTGGAGGGTGAATCAGAAGAAGTAGAAGAAGGAGAAGGAGAAGGTGAGGTCTGGAGGGTGAATCAGAAGAAGCAGAAGAAGGAGAAGGAGAAGGTGAAGTCTGGAGGGTGAATCAGAAGAAGCAGAAGAAGGAGAAGGAGAAGGTGAAGTTAGGAGGGTGAATCAGAAGAAGCAGAAGAAGGAGAAGGAGAAGGTGAAGTCAGCGCGGTGAAGCAGAAGAAGTAGAAGAAGGAGAAGGAGAAGGTGAAGTCAGGAGGGTGAAGCAGAAGAAGCAGAAGAAGGAGAAGGAGAAGCTGAAGTCTGGAGGGCGCAGCAGAAGAAGCAGAAGAAGGAGAAGGAGAAGGTGCAGTCTGGAGGGTGAAGCAGAAGAAGCAGAAGAAGGAGAAGGAGAAGGTGAAGTCTGGAGGGTGAAACAGAAGAAGTAGAAGAAGGAGAAGGAGAAGGTGAAGTCAGGAGGTTGAAGCAGAAGAAGCAGAAGAAGGAGAAGGAGAAGGTGAAGTCTGGAGGGTGAATCAGAAGAAGTAGAAGAAGGAGAAGGAGAAGGTGAAGTCAGGAGGGTGAAGCAGAAGAAGCAGAAGAAGGAGAAGGAGAAGGTGAAGTCTGGAGGGTGAAGCAGAAGAAGCAGAAGAAGGAGAAGGAGAAGGTGAAGTCTGGAGGGTGAAGCAGAAGAAGCAGAAGAAGGAGAAGGAGAAGGTGAAGTCAGGAGGGTGAATCAGAAGAAGTAGAAGAAGGAGAAGGAGAAGGTGAAGTCTGGAGGGTGAATCAGAAGAAGTAGAAGAAGGAGAAGGAGAAGGTGAAGTCTGGAGGGTGAATCAGAAGATGTAGAAGAAGGAGAAGGAGAAGGTGAAGCCTGGAGGGTGAATCAGAAGAAGCAGAAGAAGGAGAACGGGAAGGTGAAATCTGGAGGGAGAAGCAGAAGAAGTAGAAGAAGGAGAAGGAGAAGGTGAAGTCTGGAGGGTGAATCAGAAGAAGTAGAAGATGGAGAAGGCGAAGGGAATGTCTGGAGGGTGAATCAGAAGAAGTAGAAGAAGGAGAAGGAGAAGGTGAAGTCTGGATGGTGAATCGGAAGAAGCATAAGAAGGAGAAGGAGAAGGTGAAGTCTGGAGGGTGAATCAGAAGAAGTAGAAGAAGGAGAAGGAGAAGGTGTAGTCTGGAGGGTGAATCAGAAGAAGTAGACGAAGGAGAAGGAGAAGGTGAAATCTGGAGGGTGAATCAGAAGAAGCAGAAGAAGGAAAAGGAGAAGGTGAAGTCTGGAGGGTGAATCAGAAGAGGTAGAAGAAGGATAAGGAGAAGGTGAAGTCTGGAGGGTGAACCAGAAGAAGCAGAAGAAGGAGAAGGAGAAGGTGAAGTCTGGAGGGTGAATCAGATGAAGCAGAAGAAGGATAAGGAGAAGGTGAAGTCTGGAGGGTGAATCAGAAGAAGTAGAAGAAGTAGAAGGAGAAGGTGAAGTCTGGAGGGTGAATCAGAAGAAGTAGAAGAAGGAGAAGGAGAAGGTGAAGTCTGGAGGGTGAATCAGAAGATGCAGAAGAAGGAGAAGGAGAAGGTGAAGTCAGGAGGGTGAATCAGAAGAAGCAGAAGAAGGAGAAGGAGAAGGTGAAGTCTGGAGGGTGAATCAGAAGAAGCAGAAGAAGGAGAAGGAGAAGGTGAAGACTGGAGGGTGAATCAGAAGAAGTAGAAGAAGGAGAAGGAGAAGGTGAAGTCTGGAGGGTGAATCAGAAGAAGTAGAAGAAGGAGAAGGAGAAGGCGAAGTCTGGAGGGTGAATCAGAAGAAGCAGAAGAAGGAGAAGGAGAAGGTGAAGTCTGGAGGGTGAATCAGAAGAAGCAGAAGAAGGAGAAGGAGAAGATGAAGTCTGGAGGGTGAATCAGAAGAAGTAGAAGAAGGAGAAGGAGAAGGTGAGGTCTGGAGGGTGAATCAGAAGAAGCAGAAGAAGGAGAAGGAGAAGGTGAAGTCTGAAGGGTGAATCAGAAGAAGCAGAAGAAGGAGAAGGAGAAGGTGAAGTCTGGAGGGTGAATCAGAAGAAGCAGAAGAAGGAGAAGGAGAAGGTGAAGTCTGGAGGGTGAATCAGAAGAAGCAGAAGAAGGAGAAGGAGAAGGTGAAGTCTGGAGGGTGAATCAGAAGAAGTAGAAGAAGGAGAAGGAGAAGGTGAAGTCTGCAGGGTGAATCAGAAGAAGTAGAAGAAGGAGAAGGAGAAGGTGAAGTCTGGAGGGTGAATCAGAAGAAGCAGAAGAAGGAGAACGGGAAGGTGAAGTCTGGAGGGAGAAGCAGAAGAAGTAGAAGAAGGAGAAGGAGAAGGTGAAGTCTGGAGGGTGAATCAGAAGAAGTAGAAGAAGGAGAAGGCGAAGGTAAAGTCTGGAGGGTGAATCAGAAGAAGTAGAAGAAGGAGAAGGAGAAGGTGAAGTCTGGAGGGTGAATCGGAAGAAGCAGAAGAAGGAGAAGGAGAAGGTGAAGTCTGGAGGGTGAATCAGAAGAAGTAGAAGAAGGAGAAGGAGAAGGTGTAGTCTGGAGGGTGAATCAGAAGAAGTAGACGAAGGAGAAGGAGAAGGTGAAGTCTGGAGGGTGAATCAGAAGAAGCAGAAGAAGGAGAAGGAGAAGGTGAAGTCTGGAGGGTGGATCAGAAGAGGTAGAAGAAGGATAAGGAGAAGGTGAAGTCTGGAGGGTGAACCAGAAGAAGCAGAAGAAGGAGAAGGAGAAGGTGAAGTCCGGAGGGTGAATCGGAAGAAGCAGAAGAAGGAGAAGGAGAAGGTGAAGTCTGGAGGGTGAATCAGAAGAAGCAGAAGAAGTAGAAGGAGAAGGTGAAGTCTGGAGGGTGAATCAGAAGAAGTAGAAGAAGGAGAAGGAGAAGGTGAAGTCTGGAGGGTGAATCAGAAGAAGCAGAAGAAGGAGAAGGAGAAGGTGAAGTCAGGAGGGTGAATCAGAAGAAGCAGAAGAAGGAGAAGGAGAAGGTGAAGTCTGGAGGGAGAATCAGAAGAAGCAGAAGAAGGAGAAGGAGAAGGTGAAGACTGGAGTGTGAATCAGAAGAAGGAGAAGAAGGAGAAGGAGAAGGTGAAGTCTGGAGGGTGAATCAGAAGAAGTAGAAGAAGGAGAAGGAGAAGGCGAAGTCTGGAGGGTGAATCAGAAGAAGCAGAAGAAGGAGAAGGAGAAGGTGAAGTCTGGAGGGTGAATCAGAAGAAGCAGAAGAAGGAGAAGGAGAAGTTGAAGTCTGGAGGGTGAATCAGAAGAAGTAGAAGAAGGAGAAGGAGAAGGTGAGGTCTGGAGGGTGAATCAGAAGAAGCAGAAGAAGGAGAAGGAGAAGGTGAAGTCTGAAGGGTGAATCAGAAGAAGCAGAAGAAGGAGAAGGAGAAGGTGAAGTCTGGAGGGTGAATCAGAAGAAGCAGAAGAAGGAGAAGGAGAAGGTGAAGTCTGGAGGGTGAATCAGAAGAAGCAGAAGAAGGAGAAGGAGAAGGTGAAGTCTGGAGGGTGAATCAGAAGAAGTAGAAGAAGGAGAAGGAGAAGGTGAAGTCTGGAGGGTGATTCAGAAGAAGTAGAAGAAGGAGAAGGAGAAGGCGAAGTCTGGAGGGTGAATCAGAAGAAGCAGAAGAAGGAGAAGGAGAAGGTGAAGTCTGGAGGGTGAATCAGAAGAAGCAGAAGAAGGAGAAGGAGAAGATGAAGTCTGGAGGGTGAATCAGAAGAAGTAGAAGAAGGAGAAGGAGAAGGTGAAGTCTGGAGGGTGAATCAGCAGAAGCAGAAGAAGGAGAAGGAGAAGGTGAAGTCTGGAGGGTGAATCAGAAGAAGCAGAAGAAGGAGAAGGAGAAGGTGAAGTCTGGAGGGTGAATCAGAAGAAGCAGAATAAGGAGAAGGAGAATGTGAAGTCTGGAGGGTGAATCAGAAGATGCAGAAGAAGGAGAAGGAGAAGGTGAAGTCTGGAGGGTGAATCAGAAGAAGTAGAAGAAGGAGAAGGAGAAGGTGAAGTCTGGAGGGTGAAGCAGAAGAAGTAGAAGAAGGAGAAGGAGAAGGTGAAGTCAGGAGGGTGAATCAGAAGAAGTAGAAGAAGGAGAAGGTGAAGTCAGGAGGGTGAATCAGAAGAAGCAGAAGAAGGAGAAGGAGAAGGTGAAGTCTGGAGGGTGAATCAGAAGAATCAGACGAAGGAGAAGGAGAAGGTGAAGTCTGGAGGGTGAATCAGAAGAAGCAGAAGAAAGAGAAGGAGAAGGTGAAGTCTGGAGGGTGAAGCAGAAGAAGCAGAAGAAGGAGAAGGAGAAGGTGAAGATTGGAGGGTGAATCAGAAGAAGTAGAAGAAGTAGAAGGAGAAGGTGAAGTCTGGAGGGTGAATCAGAAGAAGTAGAAGAAGGAGAAGGAGAAGGTGAAGTCTGGAGGGATAATCAGAAGAAGCAGAAGAAGGAGAAGTGGAAGATGAAGTCTGGAGCGTGAATCAGAAGAAGCAGAAGAAGGAGAAGGAGAAGATGAAGTCTGGAGGGTGAATCAGAAGAAGTAGAAGAAGGAGAAGGAGAAGGTTAGGTCTGGAGGGTGAATCAGAAGAAGCAGAAGAAGGAGAAGGAGAAGGTGAAGTCTGGAGGGTGAATCAGAAGAAGCAGAAGCAGGAGAAGGAGAAGGTGAAGTCTGGAGGGTGAATCAGAAGAAGCAGAAGAAGGAGAAGGAGAAGGTGAAGTCAGGAGGGTGAATCAGAAGAAGCAGAAGAAGGAGAAGGAGAAGGTGAAGTTAGGAGGGTGAATCAGAAGAAGCAGAAGAAGGAGAAGGAGAAGTTGAGGTCAGGGGGGTGAAGCAGAAGAAGTAGAAGAAGGAGAAGGAGAAGGTGAAGTCAGGAGGGTGAAGCAGAAGAAGCAGAAGAAGGAGAAGGAGAAGGTGAAGTCAGGAGGGTGAAGCAGAAGAAGCAGAAGAAGGAGATGAAGGCGGTGAAGTCTGGAGGGTGCAGCAGAAGAAGCAGAAGAAGGAGAAGGAGAAGGTGAAGTCCTAAGGGTGAAGCAGAAGAAGCAGAAGAAGGAGAAGGAGAAGGTGAAGTCTGGAGGGTGAATCAGAAGAAGTAGAAGAAGGAGAAGGAGAAGGTGAAGTCAGGAGGGTGAAGCAGAAGAAGCAGAAGAAGGAGAAGGAGAAGGTGAAATCTGGAGGGTGAAGCAGAAGAAGCAGAAGAAGGAGAAGGAGAAGGTGAAGTCTGGAGGGTGAAGCAGAAGAAGCAGAAGAAGGAAAAGGAGAAGGTGAAGTCTGGAGGGTGAATCAGAAGAAGTAGAAGAAGGAGAAGGAGAAGGTGAAGTAAGGAGGGTGAAGCAGAAGAAGCAGAAGAAGGAGAAGGAGAAGGTGAAGTCTGGAGGGTGAAGCAGAAGAAGGAGAAGGAGAAGGTGAAGTCTGGAGGGTGAAGCAGAAGAAGCAGAAGAAGGAGAAGGACAAGGTGAAGTCAGGAGGGTGAATCAGAAGAAGTAGAAGAAGGAAAAGGAGAAGGTGAAGTCTGGAGGGTGAATCAGAAGAAGTAGAAGAAGGAGAAGGAGAAGGTGAAGTCTGGAGGGTGAATCAGAAGAAGTTTAAGAAGGAGAAGGAGAAGGTGAAGTCTGGAGGGTGAAGCAGAAGAAGCAGAAGAAGGAGAAGGAGAAGGTGAAGTCTGGAGGGTGAATCAGAAGAAGTAGAAGAAGGAGAAGGAGAAGGTGAAGTCTGGAGGGTGAAGCAGAAGAAGCAGAAGAAGGAGAAGGAGAAGCTGAAGTCTGGAGGGTGAATCAGAAGAAGTAGAAGAAGGAGAAGGAGAAGGTGAAGTCAGGAGGGTGAATCAGAAGAAGCAGAAGAAGGAGAAGGAGAAGATGAAGTCTGGAGGGTGAATCAGAAGAAGCAGAAGAAGGAGAAGGAGAAGGTGAAGTCTGGAGGGTGAATCAGAAGAAGCAGAATAAGGAGAAGGAGAAGGTGAAGTCTGGAGGGTGAATCAGAAGAAGCAGAAGAAGGAGAAGGAGAAGGTGAAGTCTGGAGGGTGAATCAGAAGAAGTAGAAGAAGGAGAAGGAGAAGGTGAAGTCTGGAGAGTGAAGCAGAAGAAGTAGAAGAAGGAGAAGGAGAAGATGAAGTCAGGAGGGTGAATCAGAAGAAGTAGAAGAAGGAGAAGGAGAAGGTGAAGTCAGGAGGGTGAATCAGAAGAAGCAGAAGAAGGAGAAGGAGAAGGTGAAGACTGGAGGGTGAATCTGAAGAATCAGACGAAGGAGAAGGAGAAGGTGAAGTCTGGAGGGTGAATCAGAAGAAGCAGAAGAAAGAGAAGGAGAAGGTGAAGTCTGGAGGGTGAAGCAGAAGAAGCAGAAGAAGGAGAAGAAGGTGAAGACTGGAGGGTGAATCAGAAGAAGGAGAAGAAGGAGAAGGAGAAGGTGAAGTCTGGAGGGTGAATCAGATGAAGTAGAAGAAGGAGACGGAGATGGTGAAGTCTGGAGGGTGAATCAGAAGAAGCAGAAGAAGGAGAAGTAGAAGATGAAGTCTGGAGCGTGAATCAGAAGAAGCAGAAGAAGGAGAAGGAGAAGATGAAGTCTGGAGGGTGAATCAGAAGAAGAAGAAGAAGGAGAAGGAGAAGGTGAGGTCTGGAGGGTGAATCAGAAGAAGCAGAAGAAGGAGAAGGAGAAGGTGAAGTCTGGAGGGTGAATCAGAAGAAGCAGAAGAAGGAGAAGGAGAAGGTGAAGTCTGGAGGGTGAATCAGAAGAAGCAGAAGAAGGAGAAGGAGAAGGTGAAGTCAGGAGGGTGAATCAGAAGAAGCAGAAGAAGGAGAAGGAGAAGGTGAAGTTAGGAGGGTGAATCAGAAGAAGCAGAAGAAGGAGAAGGAGAAGGTGAAGTCAGGGGGGTGAAGCAGAAGAAGTAGAAGAAGGAGAAGGAGAAGGTGAAGTCAGGAGGGTGAAGCAGAAGAAGCAGAAGAAGTAGATGGAGACGGTGAAGCCTGGAGGGCGCAGCAGAAGAAGCAGAAGAAGGAGAAGGAGAAGGTGAAGTCCTAAGGGTGAAGCAGAAGAAGTAGAAGAAGGAGAAGGAGAAGGTGAAGTCAGGAGGGTGAATCAGAAGAAGTAGAAGAAGGAGAAGGTGAAGTCTGGAGGGTGAATCAGAAGAAGCAGAAGAAAGAGAAGGAGAAGGTGAAGTCTGGAGGGTGAAGCAGAAGAAGCAGAAGAAGGAGTGGGAGAAGGTGAAGATTGGAGGGTGAATCAGAAGAAGTAGAAGAAGGAGAAGGAGAAGGTGAAGTCTGGAGGGTGAATCAGAAGAAGTAGAAGAAGGAGAAGGAGAAGGTGAAGTCTGGAGGGTGAATCAGAAGAAGCAGAAGAAGGAGAAGTGGAAGATGAAGTCTGGAGCGTGAATCAGAAGAAGCAGAAGAAGGAGAAGGAGAAGATGAAGTCTGGAGGGTGAATCAGAAGAAGTAGAAGAAGGAGAAGGAGAAGGTGAGGTCTGGAGGGTGAATCAGAAGAAGCAGAAGAAGGAGAAGGAGAAGGTGAAGTCTGGAGGGTGAATCAGAAGAAGCAGAAGCAGGAGAAGGAGAAGGTGAAGTCTGGAGGGTGAATCAGAAGAAGCAGAAGAAGGAGAAGGAGAAGGTGAAGTCAGGAGGGTGAATCAGAAGAAGCAGAGGAAGGAGAAGGAGAAGGTGAAGTTAGGAGGGTGAATCAGAAGAAGCAGAAGAAGGAGAAGGAGAAGGTGAAATCTGGAGGGTGAAGCAGAAGAAGCAGAAGAAGGAGAAGGAGAAGGTGAAGTCTGGAGGGCGAAGCAGAAGAAGCAGAAGAAGGAGAAGGAGAAGGTGAAGTCTGGAGGGTGAAGCAGAAGAAGCAGAAGAAGGAGAAGGAGAAGGTGAAGTCTGGAGGGTGAATCACAAGAAGTAGAAGAAGGAGAAGGAGAAGGTGAAGTAAGGAGGGTGAAGCAGAAGAAGCAGAAGAAGGAGAAGGAGAAGGTGAAGTCTGGAGGGTGAAGCAGAAGAAGCAGAAGAAGGAGAAGGAGAAGGTGAAGTCTGGAGGGTGAAGCAGAAGAAGCAGAAGAAGGAGAAGGAGAAGGTGAAGTCAGGAGGGTGAATCAGAAGAAGTAGAAGAAGGAAAAGGAGAAGGTGAAGTCTGGAGGGTGAATCAGAAGAAGTAGAAGAAGGAGAAGGAGAAGGTGAAGTCTGGAGGGAGAATCAGAAGAAGTGGAAGAAGGAGAAGGAGAAGGTGAAGTCTGGAGGGTGAATCAGAAGAAGCAGAAGAAGGAGAAGGAGAAGGTGAAGCCTGGAGGGAGAAGCAGAAGAAGTAGAAGAAGGAGAAGGAGAAGGTGAAGTCTGGATTGTGAATCAGAAGAAGTAGAAGAAGGAGAAGGAGGAGGTGACCTCTGGAGGGTGAATCAGAAGAAGTAGAAGAAGGAGAAGGAGAAGGTCAAGTCTGGAGGGTGAATCAAAAGGAGCAGAAGAAGGAGAAGGAGAAGGTGAAGTCTGGAGGGTGAATCAGAAGAAGTAGAAGAAGGAGAAGGAGAAGGTGAAGTCTGGAGGGTGAATCAGAAGAAGCAGAATAAGGAGAAGGAGAAGGTGAAGTCTGGAGGGTGAATCAGAAGAAGCAGAAGAAGGAGAAGGAGAAGGTGAAGTCTGGAGGGTGAATCAGAAGAAGTAGAAGAAGGAGAAGGAGAAGGTGAAGTCTGGAGGGTGAAGCAGAAGAAGTAGAAGAAGGAGAAGGAGAAGGTGAAGTCTGGAGGGCGAAGCAGAAGAAGCAGAAGAAGGAGAAGGAGAAGGTGAAGTCTGGAGGGTGAAGCAGAAGAAGCAGAAGAAGGAGAAGGAAAAGGTGAAGTCTGGAGGGTGAATCAGAAGAAGTAGAAGAAGGAGAAGGAGAAGGTGAAGTAAGGAGGGTGAAGCAGAAGAAGTAGAAGAAGGAGAAGGAGAAGGTGAAGTCTGGAGGGTGAATCAGCAGAAGCAGAAGAAGGAGAAGGAGAAGGTGAAGTCTGGAGGGTGAATCAGAAGAAGCAGAAGAAGGAGAAGGAGAAGGTGAAGTCTGGAGGGTGAATCAGAAGAAGCAGAATAAGGAGAAGAAGAATGTGAAGTCTGGAGGGTGAATCAGAAGATGCAGAAGAAGGAGAAGGAGAAGGTGAAGTCTGGAGGGTGAATCAGAAGAAGTAGAAGAAGGAGAAGGAGAAGGTGAAGTCTGGAGGGTGAAGCAGAAGAAGTAGAAGAAGGAGAAGGAGAAGGTGAAGTCAGGAGGGTGAATCAGAAGAAGTAGAAGAAGGAGAAGGTGAAGTCAGGAGGGTGAATCAGAAGAAGCAGAAGAAGGAGAAGGAGAAGGTGAAGTCTGGAGGGTGAATCAGAAGAATCAGACGAAGGAGAAGGAGAAGGTGAAGTCTGGAGGGTGAATCAGAAGAAGCAGAAGAAAGAGAAGGAGAAGGTGAAGTCTGGAGGGTGAAGCAGAAGAAGCAGAAGAAGGAGTGGGAGAAGGTGAAGATTGGAGGGTGAATCAGAAGAAGTAGAAGAAGGAGAAGGAGAAGGTGAAGTCTGGAGGGTGAATCAGAAGAAGTAGAAGAAGGAGAAGGAGAAGGTGAAGTCTGGAGGGTGAATCAGAAGAAGCAGAAGAAGGAGAAGTGGAAGATGAAGTCTGGAGCGTGAATCAGAAGAAGCAGAAGAAGGAGAAGGAGAAGATGAAGTCTGGAGGGTGAATCAGAAGAAGTAGAAGAAGGAGAAGGAGAAGGTGAGGTCTGGAGGGTGAATCAGAAGAAGCAGAAGAAGGAGAAGGAGAAGGTGAAGTCTGGAGGGTGAATCAGAAGAAGCAGAAGCAGGAGAAGGAGAAGGTGAAGTCTGGAGGGTGAATCAGAAGAAGCAGAAGAAGGAGAAGGAGAAGGTGAAGTCAGGAGGGTGAATCAGAAGAAGCAGAAGAAGGAGAAGGAGAAGGTGAAGTTAGGAGGGTGAATCAGAAGAAGCAGAAGAAGGAGAAGGAGAAGTTGAGGTCAGGGGGGTGAAGCAGAAGAAGTAGAAGAAGGAGAAGGAGAAGGTGAAGTCAGGAGGGTGAAGCAGAAGAAGCAGAAGAAGGAGAAGGAGAAGGTGAAGTCAGGAGGGTGAAGCAGAAGAAGCATAAGAAGGAGATGGAGGCGGTGAAGTCTGGAGGTTGCAGCAGAAGAAGCAGAAGAAGGAGAAGGAGAAGGTGAAGTCCTAAGGGTGAAGCAGAAGAAGCAGAAGAAGGAGAAGGAGAAGGTGAAGTCTGGAGGGTGAATCAGAAGAAGTAGAAGAAGGAGAAGGAGAAGGTGAAATCTGGAGGGTGAAGCAGAAGAAGCAGAAGAAGGAGAAGGAGAAGGTGAAGTCCTAAGGGTGAAGCAGAAGAAGCAGAAGAAGGAGAAGGAGAAGGTGAAGTCAGGAGGGTGAAGCAGAAGAAGCAGAAGAAGGAGAAGGAGAAGGTGAAATCTGGAGGGTGAAGCAGAAGAAGCAGAAGAAGGAGAAGGAGAAGGTGAAGTCTGGAGGGTGAAGCAGAAGAAGC
The DNA here is from genome assembly GCF_052327205.1 of Somniosus microcephalus. Lineage (NCBI taxonomy): Eukaryota > Metazoa > Chordata > Chondrichthyes > Squaliformes > Somniosidae > Somniosus > Somniosus microcephalus. Next base: position 347,568 of record NW_028225308.1, on the reverse strand, counting down.
AGAAGAAGGAAAAGGAGAAGGTGAAGTCTGGAGGGTGAATCAGAAGAAGTAGAAGAAGGAGAAGGAGAAGGTGAAGTAAGGAGGGTGAAGCAGAAGAAGCAGAAGAAGGAGAAGGAGAAGGTGAAGTCTGGAGGGTGAAGCAGAAGAAGGAGAAGGAGAAGGACAAGGTGAAGTCAGGAGGGTGAATCAGAAGAAGTAGAAGAAGGAAAAGGAGAAGGTGAAGTCTGGAGGGTGAATCAGAAGAAGTAGAAGAAGGAGAAGGAGAAGGTGAAGTCTGGAGGGTGAATCAGAAGAAGTGGAAGAAGGAGAAGGAGAAGGTGAAGTCTGGAGGGTGAAGCAGAAGAAGCAGAAGAAGGAGAAGGAGAAGGTGAAGTCTGGAGGGTGAATCAGAAGAAGTAGAAGAAGGAGAAGGAGAAGGTGAAGTCTGGAGGGTGAAGCAGAAGAAGCAGAAGAAGGAGAAGGAGAAGCTGAAGTCTGGAGGGTGAATCAGAAGAAGTAGAAGAAGGAGAAGGAGAAGGTGAAGTCAGGAGGGTGAATCAGAAGAAGCAGAAGAAGGAGAAGGAGAAGATGAAGTCTGGAGGGTGAATCAGAAGAAGCAGAAGAAGGAGAAGGAGAAGGTGAAGTCTGGAGGTTGAATCAGAAGAAGCAGAATAAGGAGAAGGAGAAGGTGAAGTCTGGAGGGTGAATCAGAAGAAGCAGAAGAAGGAGAAGGAGAAGGTGAAGTCTGGAGGGTGAATCAGAAGAAGTAGAAGAAGGAGAAGGAGAAGGTGAAGTCTGGAGAGTGAAGCAGAAGAAGTAGAAGAAGGAGAAGGAGAAGGTGAAGTCAGGAGGGTGAATCAGAAGAAGTAGAAGAAGGAGAAGGAGAAGGTGAAGTCAGGAGGGTGAATCAGAAGAAGCAGAAGAAGGAGAAGGTGAAGACTGGAGGGTGAATCTGAAGAATCAGACGAAGGAGAAGGAGTAGGTGAAGTCTGGAGGGTGAATCAGAAGAAGCAGAAGAAAGAGAAGGAGAAGGTGAAGTCTGGAGGGTGAAGCAGAAGAAGCAGAAGAAGGAGAAGAAGGTGAAGACTGGAGGGTGAATCAGAAGAAGGAGAAGAAGGAGAAGGAGAAGGTGAAGTCTGGAGGGTGAATCAGATGAAGTAGAACAAGGAGACGGAGATGGTGAAGTCTGGAGGGTGAATCAGAAGAAGCAGAAGAAGGAGAAGTAGAAGATGAAGTCTGGAGCGTGAATCAGAAGCAGCAGAAGAAGGAGAAGGAGAAGATGAAGTCTGGAGGGTGAAGCAGAAGAAGAAGAAGAAGGAGAAGGAGAAGGTGAGGTCTGGAGGGTGAATCAGAAGAAGCAGAAGAAGGAGAAGGAGAAGGTGAAGTCTGGAGGGTGAATCAGAAGAAGCAGAAGAAGGAGAAGGAGAAGGTGAAGTCTGGAGGGTGAATCAGAAGAAGCAGAAGAAGGAGAAGGAGAAGGTGAAGTCAGGAGGGTGAATCAGAAGAAGCAGAAGAAGGAGAAGGAGAAGGTGAAGTTAGGAGGGTGAATCAGAAGAAGCAGAAGAAGGAGAAGGAGAAGGTGAAGTCAGGGGGGTGAAGCAGAAGAAGTAGAAGAAGGAGAAGGAGAAGGTGAAGTCAGGAGGGTGAAGCAGAAGAAGCAGAAGAAGTAGATGGAGACGGTGAAGCCTGGAGGGCGCAGCAGAAGAAGCAGAAGAAGGAGAAGGAGAAGGTGAAGTCCTAAGGGTGAAGCAGAAGAAGCAGAAGAAGGAGAAGGAGAAGGTGAAGTCTGGAGGGTGAAGCAGAAGAAGCAGAAGAAGGAAAAGGAGAAGGTGAAGTCTGGAGGGTGAATCAGAAGAAGTAGAAGAAGGAGAAGGAGAAGGTGAAGTAAGGAGGGTGAAGCAGAAGAAGCAGAAGAAGGAGAAGGAGAAGGTGAAGTTAGGAGGGTGAATCAGAAGAAGCAGAAGAAGGAGAAGGAGAAGTTGAGGTCAGGGGGGTGAAGCAGAAGAAGTAGAAGAAGGAGAAGGAGAAGGTGAAGTCAGGAGGGTGAAGCAGAAGAAGCAGAAGAAGGAGAAGGAGAAGGTGAAGTCAGGAGGGTGAAGCAGAAGAAGCATAAGAAGGAGATGGAGGCGGTGAAGTCTGGAGGTTGCAGCAGAAGAAGCAGAAGAAGGAGAAGGAGAAGGTGAAGTCCTAAGGGTGAAGCAGAAGAAGCAGAAGAAGGAGAAGGAGAAGGTGAAGTCTGGAGGGTGAATCAGAAGAAGTAGAAGAAGGAGAAGGAGAAGGTGAAATCTGGAGGGTGAAGCAGAAGAAGCAGAAGAAGGAGAAGGAGAAGGTGAAGTCCTAAGGGTGAAGCAGAAGAAGCAGAAGAAGGAGAAGGAGAAGGTGAAGTCAGGAGGGTGAAGCAGAAGAAGCAGAAGAAGGAGAAGGAGAAGGTGAAATCTGGAGGGTGAAGCAGAAGAAGCAGAAGAAGGAGAAGGAGAAGGTGAAGTCTGGAGGGTGAAGCAGAAGAAGCAGAAGAAGGAAAAGGAGAAGGTGAAGTCTGGAGGGTGAATCAGAAGAAGTAGAAGAAGGAGAAGGAGAAGGTGAAGTAAGGAGGGTGAAGCAGAAGAAGCAGAAGAAGGAGAAGGAGAAGGTGAAGTCTGGAGGGTGAAGCAGAAGAAGGAGAAGGAGAAGGACAAGGTGAAGTCAGGAGGGTGAATCAGAAGAAGTAGAAGAAGGAAAAGGAGAAGGTGAAGTCTGGAGGGTGAATCAGAAGAAGTAGAAGAAGGAGAAGGAGAAGGTGAAGTCTGGAGGGTGAATCAGAAGAAGTGGAAGAAGGAGAAGGAGAAGGTGAAGTCTGGAGGGTGAAGCAGAAGAAGCAGAAGAAGGAGAAGGAGAAGGTGAAGTCTGGAGGGTGAATCAGAAGAAGTAGAAGAAGGAGAAGGAGAAGGTGAAGTCTGGAGGGTGAAGCAGAAGAAGCAGAAGAAGGAGAAGGAGAAGCTGAAGTCTGGAGGGTGAATCAGAAGAAGTAGAAGAAGGAGAAGGAGAAGGTGAAGTCAGGAGGGTGAATCAGAAGAAGCAGAAGAAGGAGAAGGAGAAGATGAAGTCTGGAGGGTGAATCAGAAGAAGCAGAAGAAGGAGAAGGAGAAGGTGAAGTCTGGAGGTTGAATCAGAAGAAGCAGAATAAGGAGAAGGAGAAGGTGAAGTCTGGAGGGTGAATCAGAAGAAGCAGAAGAAGGAGAAGGAGAAGGTGAAGTCTGGAGGGTGAATCAGAAGAAGTAGAAGAAGGAGAAGGAGAAGGTGAAGTCTGGAGAGTGAAGCAGAAGAAGTAGAAGAAGGAGAAGGAGAAGGTGAAGTCAGGAGGGTGAATCAGAAGAAGTAGAAGAAGGAGAAGGAGAAGGTGAAGTCAGGAGGGTGAATCAGAAGAAGCAGAAGAAGGAGAAGGTGAAGACTGGAGGGTGAATCTGAAGAATCAGACGAAGGAGAAGGAGTAGGTGAAGTCTGGAGGGTGAATCAGAAGAAGCAGAAGAAAGAGAAGGAGAAGGTGAAGTCTGGAGGGTGAAGCAGAAGAAGCAGAAGAAGGAGAAGAAGGTGAAGACTGGAGGGTGAATCAGAAGAAGGAGAAGAAGGAGAAGGAGAAGGTGAAGTCTGGAGGGTGAATCAGATGAAGTAGAACAAGGAGACGGAGATGGTGAAGTCTGGAGGGTGAATCAGAAGAAGCAGAAGAAGGAGAAGTAGAAGATGAAGTCTGGAGCGTGAATCAGAAGCAGCAGAAGAAGGAGAAGGAGAAGATGAAGTCTGGAGGGTGAAGCAGAAGAAGAAGAAGAAGGAGAAGGAGAAGGTGAGGTCTGGAGGGTGAATCAGAAGAAGCAGAAGAAGGAGAAGGAGAAGGTGAAGTCTGGAGGGTGAATCAGAAGAAGCAGAAGAAGGAGAAGGAGAAGGTGAAGTCTGGAGGGTGAATCAGAAGAAGCAGAAGAAGGAGAAGGAGAAGGTGAAGTCAGGAGGGTGAATCAGAAGAAGCAGAAGAAGGAGAAGGAGAAGGTGAAGTTAGGAGGGTGAATCAGAAGAAGCAGAAGAAGGAGAAGGAGAAGGTGAAGTCAGGGGGGTGAAGCAGAAGAAGTAGAAGAAGGAGAAGGAGAAGGTGAAGTCAGGAGGGTGAAGCAGAAGAAGCAGAAGAAGTAGATGGAGACGGTGAAGCCTGGAGGGCGCAGCAGAAGAAGCAGAAGAAGGAGAAGGAGAAGGTGAAGTCCTAAGGGTGAAGCAGAAGAAGCAGAAGAAGGAGAAGGAGAAGGTGAAGTCTGGAGGGTGAATCAGAAGAAGTAGAAGAAGGAGAAGGAGAAGGTGAAGTCAGGAGGGTGAAGTAGAAGAAGCAGAAGAAGGAGAAGGAGAAGGTGAAATCTGGAGGGTGAAGCAGAAGAAGCAGAAGAAGGAGAAGGAGAAGGTGAAGTCTGGAGGGCGAAGCAGAAGAAGCAGAAGAAGGAGAAGGAGAAGGTGAAGTCTGGAGGGTGAAGCAGAAGAAGCAGAAGAAGGAGAAGGAGAAGGTGAAGTCTGGAGGGTGAATCACAAGAAGTAGAAGAAGGAGAAGGAGAATGTGAAGTAAGGAGGGTGAAGCAGAAGAAGCAGAAGAAGGAGAAGGAGAAGGTGAAGTCTGGAGGGTGAAGCAGAAGAAGCAGAAGAAGGAGAAGGAGAAGGTGAAGTCTGGAGGGTGAATCACAAGAAGTAGAAGAAGGAGAAGGAGAATGTGAAGTAAGGAGGGTGAAGCAGAAGAAGCAGAAGAAGGAGAAGGAGAAGGTGAAGTCTGGAGGGTGAAGCAGAAGAAGCAGAAGAAGGAGAAGGAGAAGGTGAAGTCTGGAGGGTGAAGCAGAAGAAGCAGAAGAAGGAGAAGGAGAAGGTGAAGTCAGGAGGGTGAATCAGAAGAAGTAGAAGAAGGAAAAGGAGAAGGTGAAGTCTGGAGGGTGAATCAGAAGAAGTAGAAGAAGGAGAAGGAGAAGGTGAAGTCTGGAGGGAGAATCAGAAGAAGTGGAAGAAGGAGAAGGAGAAGGTGAAGTCTGGAGGGTGAATCAGAAGAAGCAGAAGAAGGAGAAGGAGAAGGTGAAGTCTGGAGGGAGAAGCAGAAGAAGTAGAAGAAGGAGAAGGAGAAGGTGAAGTTTGGATTGTGAATCAGAAGAAGTAGAAGAAGGAGAAGGAGGAGGTGAAGTCTGGAGGGTGAATCAGAAGAAGTAGAAGAAGGAGAAGGAGAAGGTCAAGTCTGGAGGGTGAATCAAAAGGAGCAGAAGAAGGAGAAGGAGAAGGTGAAGTCTGGAGGGTGAATCAGAAGAAGTAGAAGAAGGAGAAGGAGAAGGTGTAGTCTGGAGGATGAATCAGAAGAAGTAGAAGAAGGAGAAGGAGAAGGTGAAGTCTGGAGGGTGAATCAGAAGAAGCAGAATAAGGAGAAGGAGAAGGTGAAGTCTGGAGGGTGAATCAGAAGAAGCAGAAGAAGGAGAAGGAGAAGGTGAAGTCTGGAGGGTGAATTAGAAGAAGTAGAAGAAGGAGAAGGAGAAGGTGAAGTCTGGAGGGTGAAGCAGAAGAAGTAGAAGAAGGAGAAGGAGAAGGTGAAGTCTGGAGGGCGAAGCAGAAGATGCAGAAGAAGGAGAAGGAGAAGATGAAGTCTGGAGGGTGAAGCAGAAGAAGCAGAAGAAGGAGAAGGAGAAGGTGAAGTCTGGAGGGTGAATCAGAAGAAGTAGAAGAAGGAGAAGGAGAAGGTGAAGTAAGGAGGGTGAAGCAGAAGAAGCAGAAGAAGGAGAAGGAGGAGGTGAAGTCTGGAGGGTGAATCAGAAGAAGCAGAAGAAGGAGAAGGAGAAGGTGAAGTCTGGAGGGTGAATCAGAAGAAGTAGAAGAAGGAGAAGGAGAAGGTGAAGTCAGGAGGGTGAAGCAGAAGAAGCAGAAGAAGGAGAAGGAGAAGGTGTAATCTGGAGGGTGAAGCAGAAGAAGCAGAAGAAGGAGAAGGAGAAGGTGAAGTCTGGAGGGTGAAGCAGAAGAAGCAGAAGAAGGAGAAGGAGAAGGTGAAGTCTGGAGGGTGAATCAGAAGAAGTAGAAGAAGGAGAAGGAGAAGGTGAAGTAAGGAGGGTGAAGCAGAAGAAGCAGAAGAAGGAGAAGGAGAAGGTGAAGTCTGGAGGGTGAAGCAGAAGAAGGAGAAGGAGAAGGTGAAGTCTGGAGGGTGAAGCAGAAGAAGCAGAAGAAGGAGAAGGAGAAGGTGAAGTCAGGAGGGTGAATCAGAAGAAGTAGAAGAAGGAAAAGGAGAAGGTGAAGTCCGGAGGGTGAATCAGAAGATGTAGAAGAAGGAGAAGGAGAAGGTGAAGTCTGGAGGGTGAATCAGAAGAAGTGGAAGAAGGAGAAGGAGAAGGTGAAGTCTGGAGGGTGAAGCAGAAGAAGCAGAAGAAGGAGAAGGAGAAGGTGAAGTCTGGAGGGTGAATCAGAAGAAGTAGAAGAAGGAGAAGGAGAAGGTGAAGTCTGGAGGGTGAAGCAGAAGAAGCAGAAGAAGGAGAAGGAGAAGGTGAAGTCTGGAAGGTGAATCAGAAGAAGTAGAAGAAGGAGAAGGAGAAGGTGAAGTCTGGAGGGTGAATCAGAAGAAGCAGAATAAGGAGAAGGAGAAGATGAAGTCTGGAGGGTGAATCAGAAGAAGCAGAAGAAGGAGAAGGAGAAGGTGAAGTCTGGAGGGTGAATCAGAAGAAGTAGAAGAAGGAGAAGGAGAAGGTGAAGTCTGGAGGGTGAAGCAGAAGAAGTAGAAGAAGGAGAAGGAGAAGGTGAAGTCAGGAGGGTGAATCAGAAGAAGTAGAAGAAGGAGAAGGAGAAGGTGAAGTCAGGAGGGTGAATCAGAAGAAGCAGAAGAAGGAGAAGGAGAAGGTGAAGTCTGGAGGGTGAATCAGAAGAAACAGACGAAGGAGAAGGAGAAGGTGAAGTCTGGAGGGTGAATCAGAAGAAGCAGAAGAAGGATAAGAAGAAGGTGAAGTCTGGAGGGTGAAGCAGAAGAAGCAGAAGAAGGAGAAGGAGAAGGTGAAGTCTGGAGGGCGAAGCAGAAGAAGCAGAAGAAGGAGAAGGAGAAGGTGAAGTCTGGAGGGTGAAGCAGAAGAAGCAGAAGAAGGAGAAGGAGAAGGTGAAGTCTGGAGGGTGAATCACAAGAAGTAGAAGAAGGAGAAGGAGAAGGTGAAGTAAGGAGGGTGAAGCAGAAGAAGCAGAAGAAGGAGAAGGAGAAGGTGAAGTCTGGAGGGTGAAGCAGAAGAAGCAGAAGAAGGAGAAGGAGAAGGTGAAGTCTGGAGGGTGAAGCAGAAGAAGCAGAAGAAGGAGAAGGAGAAGGTGAAGTCAGGAGGGTGAATCAGAAGAAGTAGAAGAAGGAAAAGAAGAAGGTGAAGTCTGGAGGGTGAATCAGAAGAAGTAGAAGAAGGAGAAGGAGAAGTTGAAGTCAGGAGGGTGAATCAGAAGAAGTAGAAGAAGGAGAAGGAGAAGGTGAAGTCAGGAGGGTGAATCAGAAGAAGCAGAAGAAGGAGAAGGAGAAGGTGAAGACTGGAGGGTGAATCTGAAGATTCAGACGAAGGAGAAGGAGAAGGTGAAGTCTGGAGGGTGAATCAGAAGAAGCAGAAGAAAGAGAAGGAGAAGGTGAAGTCTGGAGGGTGAAGCAGAAGAAGAAGAAGAAGGAGAAGAAGGTGAAGACTGGAGGGTGAATCAGAAGAAGGAGAAGAAGGAGAAGGAGAAGGTGAAGTCTGGAGGGTGAATCAGATGAAGTAGAACAAGGAGACGGAGATGGTGAAGTCTGGAGGGTGAATCAGAAGAAGCAGAAGAAGGAGAAGTAGAAGATGAAGTCTGGAGCGTGAATCAGAAGAAGCAGAAGAAGGAGAAGGAGAAGATGAAGTCTGGAGGGTGAATCAGAAGAAGAAGAAGAAGGAGAAGGAGAAGGTGAGGTCTGGAGGGTGAATCAGAAGAAGCAGAAGAAGGAGAAGGAGAAGGTGAAGTCTGGAGGGTGAATCAGAAGAAGCAGAAGAAGGAGAAGGAGAAGGTGAAGTCTGGAGGGTGAATCAGAAGAAGCAGAAGAAGGAGAAGGAGAAGGTGAAGTCAGGAGGGTGAATCAGAAGAAGCAGAAGAAGGAGAAGGAGAAGGTGAAGTTAGGAGGGTGAATCAGAAGAAGCAGAAGAAGGAGAAGGAGAAGGTGAAGTCAGGGGGGTGAAGCAGAAGAAGTAGAAGAAGGAGAAGGAGAAGGTGAAGTCAGGAGGGTGAAGCAGAAGAAGCAGAAGAAGTAGATGGAGACGGTGAAGCCTGGAGGGCGCAGCAGAAGAAGCAGAAGAAGGAAAAGGAGAAGGTGAAGTCCTAAGGGTGAAGCAGAAGAAGCAGAAGAAGGAGAAGGAGAAGGTGAAGTCTGGAGGGTGAATCAGAAGAAGTAGAAGAAGGAGAAGGAGAAGGTGAAGTCAGGAGGGTGAAGCAGAAGAAGCAGAAGAAGGAGAAGGAGAAGGTGAAATCTGGAGGGTGAAGCAGAAGAAGCAGAAGAAGGAGAAGGAGAAGGTGAAGTCTGGAGGGCGAAGCAGAAGAAGCAGAAGAAGGAGAAGGAGAAGGTGAAGTCTGGAGGGTGAAGCAGAAGAAGCAGAAGAAGGAGAAGGAGAAGGTGAAGTCTGGAGGGTGAATCACAAGAAGTAGAAGAAGGAGAAGGAGAAGGTGAAGTAAGGAGGGTGAAGCAGAAGAAGCAGAAGAAGGAGAAGGAGAAGGTGAAGTCTGGAGGGTGAAGCAGAAGAAGCAGAAGAAGGAGAAGGAGAAGGTGAAGTCTGGAGGGTGAAGCAGAAGAAGCAGAAGAAGGAGAAGGAGAAGGTGAAGTCAGGAGGGTGAATCAGAAGAAGTAGAAGAAGGAAAAGGAGAAGGTGAAGTCTGGAGGGTGAATCAGAAGAAGTAGAAGAAGGAGAAGGAGAAGGTGAAGTCTGGAGGGAGAATCAGAAGAAGTGGAAGAAGGAGAAGGAGAAGGTGAAGTCTGGAGGGTGAATCAGAAGAAGCAGAAGAAGGAGAAGGAGAAGGTGAAGTCTGGAGGGAGAAGCAGAAGAAGTAGAAGAAGGAGAAGGAGAAGGTGAAGTCTGGATTGTGAATCAGAAGAAGTAGAAGAAGGAGAAGGAGGAGGTGAAGTCTGGAGGGTGAATCAGAAGAAGTAGAAGAAGGAGAAGGAGAAGGTCAAGTCTGGAGGGTGAATCAAAAGGAGCAGAAGAAGGAGAAGGAGAAGGTGAAGTCTGGAGGGTGAATCAGAAGAAGTAGAAGAAGGAGAAGGAGAAGGTGTAGTCTGGAGGATGAATCAGAAGAAGTAGAAGAAGGAGAAGGAGAAGGTGAAGTCTGGAGGGTGAATCAGAAGAAGCAGAATAAGGAGAAGGAGAAGGTGAAGTCTGGAGGGTGAATCAGAAGAAGCAGAAGAAGGAGAAGGAGAAGGTGAAGTCTGGAGGGGGAATCAGAAGAAGTAGAAGAAGGAGAAGGAGAAGGTGAAGTCTGGAGGGTGAAGCAGAAGAAGCAGAAGAAGGAGAAGGAGAAGGTGAAGTCTGGAGGGTGCAGCAGAAGAAGCAGAAGAAGGAGAAGGAGAAGGTGAAGTCCTAAGGGTGAAGCAGAAGAAGCAGAAGAAGGAGAAGGAGAAGGTGAAGTCTGGAGGGTGAATCAGAAGAAGTAGAAGAAGGAGAAGGAGAAGGTGAAATCTGGAGGGTGAAGCAGAAGAAGCAGAAGAAGGAGAAGGAGAAGGTGAAGTCCTAAGGGTGAAGCAGAAGAAGCAGAAGAAGGAGAAGGAGAAGGTGAAGTCAGGAGGGTGAAGCAGAAGAAGCAGAAGAAGGAGAAGGAGAAGGTGAAATCTGGAGGGTGAAGCAGAAGAAGCAGAAGAAGGAGAAGGAGAAGGTGAAGTCTGGAGGGTGAAGCAGAAGAAGCAGAAGAAGGAAAAGGAGAAGGTGAAGTCTGGAGGGTGAATCAGAAGAAGTAGAAGAAGGAGAAGGAGAAGGTGAAGTAAGGAGGGTGAAGCAGAAGAAGCAGAAGAAGGAGAAGGAGAAGGTGAAGTCTGGAGGGTGAAGCAGAAGAAGGAGAAGGAGAAGGACAAGGTGAAGTCAGGAGGGTGAATCAGAAGAAGTAGAAGAAGGAAAAGGAGAAGGTGAAGTCTGGAGGGTGAATCATAAGAAGTAGAAGAAGGAGAAGGAGAAGGTGAAGTCTGGAGGGTGAATCAGAAGAAGTGGAAGAAGGAGAAGGAGAAGGTGAAGTCTGGAGGGTGAAGCAGAAGAAGCAGAAGAAGGAGAAGGAGAAGGTGAAGTCTGGAGGGTGAATCAGAAGAAGTAGAAGAAGGAGAAGGAGAAGGTGAAGTCTGGAGGGTGAAGCAGAAGAAGCAGAAGAAGGAGAAGGAGAAGCTGAAGTCTGGAGGGTGAATCAGAAGAAGTAGAAGAAGGAGAAGGAGAAGGTGAAGTCAGGAGGGTGAATCAGAAGAAGCAGAAGAAGGAGAAGGAGAAGATGAAGTCTGGAGGGTGAATCAGAAGAAGCAGAAGAAGGAGAAGGAGAAGGTGAAGTCTGGAGGGTGAATCAGAAGAAGCAGAATAAGGAGAAGGAGAAGGTGAAGTCTGGAGGGTGAATCAGAAGAAGCAGAAGAAGGAGAAGGAGAAGGTGAAGTCTGGAGGGTGAATCAGAAGAAGTAGAAGAAGGAGAAGGAGAAGGTGAAGTCTGGAGAGTGAAGCAGAAGAAGTAGAAGAAGGAGAAGGAGAAGGTGAAGTCAGGAGGGTGAATCAGAAGAAGTAGAAGAAGGAGAAGGAGAAGGTGAATTCAGGAGGGTGAATCAGAAGAAGCAGAAGAAGGAGAAGGAGAAGGTGAAGACTGGAGGGTGAATCTGAAGAATCAGACGAAGGAGAAGGAGAAGGTGAAGTCTGGAGGGTGAATCAGAAGAAGCAGAAGAAAGAGAAGGAGAAGGTGAAGTCTGGAGGGCGAAGCAGAAGAAGCAGAAGAAGGAGAAGGAGAAGGTGAAGTCTGGAGGGTGAAGCAGAAGAAGCAGAAGAAGGAGAAGGAGAAGGTGAAGTCTGGAGGGTGAATCACAAGAAGTAGAAGAAGGAGAAGGAGAAGGTGAAGTAAGGAGGGTGAAGCAGAAGAAGCAGAAGAAGGAGAAGGAGAAGGTGAAGTCTGGAGGGTGAAGCAGAAGAAGCAGAAGAAGGAGAAGGAGAAGGTGAAGTCTGGAGGGTGAAGCAGAAGAAGCAGAAGAAGGAGAAGGAGAAGGTGAAGTCAGGAGGGTGAATCAGAAGAAGTAGAAGAAGGAAAAGAAGAAGGTGAAGTCTGGAGGGTGAATCAGAAGAAGTAGAAGAAGGAGAAGGAGAAGTTGAAGTCAGGAGGGTGAATCAGAAGAAGTAGAAGAAGGAGAAGGAGAAGGTGAAGTCAGGAGGGTGAATCAGAAGAAGCAGAAGAAGGAGAAGGAGAAGGTGAAGACTGGAGGGTGAATCTGAAGATTCAGACGAAGGAGAAGGAGAAGGTGAAGTCTGGAGGGTGAATCAGAAGAAGCAGAAGAAAGAGAAGGAGAAGGTGAAGTCTGGAGGGTGAAGCAGAAGAAGAAGAAGAAGGAGAAGAAGGTGAAGACTGGAGGGTGAATCAGAAGAAGGAGAAGAAGGAGAAGGAGAAGGTGAAGTCTGGAGGGTGAATCAGATGAAGTAGAACAAGGAGACGGAGATGGTGAAGTCTGGAGGGTGAATCAGAAGAAGCAGAAGAAGGAGAAGTAGAAGATGAAGTCTGGAGCGTGAATCAGAAGAAGCAGAAGAAGGAGAAGGAGAAGATGAAGTCTGGAGGGTGAATCAGAAGAAGAAGAAGAAGGAGAAGGAGAAGGTGAGGTCTGGAGGGTGAATCAGAAGAAGCAGAAGAAGGAGAAGGAGAAGGTGAAGTCTGGAGGGTGAATCAGAAGAAGCAGAAGAAGGAGAAGGAGAAGGTGAAGTCTGGAGGGTGAATCAGAAGAAGCAGAAGAAGGAGAAGGAGAAGGTGAAGTCAGGAGGGTGAATCAGAAGAAGCAGAAGAAGGAGAAGGAGAAGGTGAAGTTAGGAGGGTGAATCAGAAGAAGCAGAAGAAGGAGAAGGAGAAGGTGAAGTCAGGGGGGTGAAGCAGAAGAAGTAGAAGAAGGAGAAGGAGAAGGTGAAGTCAGGAGGGTGAAGCAGAAGAAGCAGAAGAAGTAGATGGAGACGGTGAAGCCTGGAGGGCGCAGCAGAAGAAGCAGAAGAAGGAAAAGGAGAAGGTGAAGTCCTAAGGGTGAAGCAGAAGAAGCAGAAGAAGGAGAAGGAGAAGGTGAAGTCTGGAGGGTGAATCAGAAGAAGTAGAAGAAGGAGAAGGAGAAGGTGAAGTCAGGAGGGTGAAGCAGAAGAAGCAGAAGAAGGAGAAGGAGAAGGTGAAATCTGGAGGGTGAAGCAGAAGAAGCAGAAGAAGGAGAAGGAGAAGGTGAAGTCTGGAGGGCGAAGCAGAAGAAGCAGAAGAAGGAGAAGGAGAAGGTGAAGTCTGGAGGGTGAAGCAGAAGAAGCAGAAGAAGGAGAAGGAGAAGGTGAAGTCTGGAGGGTGAATCACAAGAAGTAGAAGAAGGAGAAGGAGAAGGTGAAGTAAGGAGGGTGAAGCAGAAGAAGCAGAAGAAGGAGAAGGAGAAGGTGAAGTCTGGAGGGTGAAGCAGAAGAAGCAGAAGAAGGAGAAGGAGAAGGTGAAGTCTGGAGGGTGAAGCAGAAGAAGCAGAAGAAGGAGAAGGAGAAGGTGAAGTCAGGAGGGTGAATCAGAAGAAGTAGAAGAAGGAAAAGGAGAAGGTGAAGTCTGGAGGGTGAATCAGAAGAAGTAGAAGAAGGAGAAGGAGAAGGTGAAGTCTGGAGGGAGAATCAGAAGAAGTGGAAGAAGGAGAAGGAGAAGGTGAAGTCTGGAGGGTGAATCAGAAGAAGCAGAAGAAGGAGAAGGAGAAGGTGAAGTCTGGAGGGAGAAGCAGAAGAAGTAGAAGAAGGAGAAGGAGAAGGTGAAGTCTGGATTGTGAATCAGAAGAAGTAGAAGAAGGAGAAGGAGGAGGTGAAGTCTGGAGGGTGAATCAGAAGAAGTAGAAGAAGGAGAAGGAGAAGGTCAAGTCTGGAGGGTGAATCAAAAGGAGCAGAAGAAGGAGAAGGAGAAGGTGAAGTCTGGAGGGTGAATCAGAAGAAGTAGAAGAAGGAGAAGGAGAAGGTGTAGTCTGGAGGATGAATCAGAAGAAGTAGAAGAAGGAGAAGGAGAAGGTGAAGTCTGGAGGGTGAATCAGAAGAAGCAGAATAAGGAGAAGGAGAAGGTGAAGTCTGGAGGGTGAATCAGAAGAAGCAGAAGAAGGAGAAGGAGAAGGTGAAGTCTGGAGGGGGAATCAGAAGAAGTAGAAGAAGGAGAAGGAGAAGGTGAAGTCTGGAGGGTGAAGCAGAAGAAGCAGAAGAAGGAGAAGGAGAAGGTGAAGTCTGGAGGGTGCAGCAGAAGAAGCAGAAGAAGGAGAAGGAGAAGGTGAAGTCCTAAGGGTGAAGCAGAAGAAGCAGAAGAAGGAGAAGGAGAAGGTGAAGTCTGGAGGGTGAATCAGAAGAAGTAGAAGAAGGAGAAGGAGAAGGTGAAATCTGGAGGGTGAAGCAGAAGAAGCAGAAGAAGGAGAAGGAGAAGGTGAAGTCCTAAGGGTGAAGCAGAAGAAGCAGAAGAAGGAGAAGGAGAAGGTGAAGTCAGGAGGGTGAAGCAGAAGAAGCAGAAGAAGGAGAAGGAGAAGGTGAAATCTGGAGGGTGAAGCAGAAGAAGCAGAAGAAGGAGAAGGAGAAGGTGAAGTCTGGAGGGTGAAGCAGAAGAAGCAGAAGAAGGAAAAGGAGAAGGTGAAGTCTGGAGGGTGAATCAGAAGAAGTAGAAGAAGGAGAAGGAGAAGGTGAAGTAAGGAGGGTGAAGCAGAAGAAGCAGAAGAAGGAGAAGGAGAAGGTGAAGTCTGGAGGGTGAAGCAGAAGAAGGAGAAGGAGAAGGACAAGGTGAAGTCAGGAGGGTGAATCAGAAGAAGTAGAAGAAGGAAAAGGAGAAGGTGAAGTCTGGAGGGTGAATCATAAGAAGTAGAAGAAGGAGAAGGAGAAGGTGAAGTCTGGAGGGTGAATCAGAAGAAGTGGAAGAAGGAGAAGGAGAAGGTGAAGTCTGGAGGGTGAAGCAGAAGAAGCAGAAGAAGGAGAAGGAGAAGGTGAAGTCTGGAGGGTGAATCAGAAGAAGTAGAAGAAGGAGAAGGAGAAGGTGAAGTCTGGAGGGTGAAGCAGAAGAAGCAGAAGAAGGAGAAGGAGAAGCTGAAGTCTGGAGGGTGAATCAGAAGAAGTAGAAGAAGGAGAAGGAGAAGGTGAAGTCAGGAGGGTGAATCAGAAGAAGCAGAAGAAGGAGAAGGAGAAGATGAAGTCTGGAGGGTGAATCAGAAGAAGCAGAAGAAGGAGAAGGAGAAGGTGAAGTCTGGAGGGTGAATCAGAAGAAGCAGAATAAGGAGAAGGAGAAGGTGAAGTCTGGAGGGTGAATCAGAAGAAGCAGAAGAAGGAGAAGGAGAAGGTGAAGTCTGGAGGGTGAATCAGAAGAAGTAGAAGAAGGAGAAGGAGAAGGTGAAGTCTGGAGAGTGAAGCAGAAGAAGTAGAAGAAGGAGAAGGAGAAGGTGAAGTCAGGAGGGTGAATCAGAAGAAGTAGAAGAAGGAGAAGGAGAAGGTGAATTCAGGAGGGTGAATCAGAAGAAGCAGAAGAAGGAGAAGGAGAAGGTGAAGACTGGAGGGTGAATCTGAAGAATCAGACGAAGGAGAAGGAGAAGGTGAAGTCTGGAGGGTGAATCAGAAGAAGCAGAAGAAAGAGAAGGAGAAGGTGAAGTCTGGAGGGTGAAGCAGAAGAAGCAGAAGAAGGAGAAGAAGGTGAAGACTGGAGGGTGAATCAGAAGAAGGAGAAGAAGGAGAAGGAGAAGGTGAAGTCTGGAGGGTGAATCAGATGAAGTAGAACAAGGAGACGGAGATGGTGAAGTCTGGAGGGTGAATCAGAAGAAGCAGAAGAAGGAGAAGTAGAAGATGAAGTCTGGAGCGTGAATCAGAAGAAGCAGAAGAAGGAGAAGGAGAAGATGAAGTCTGGAGGGTGAAGCAGAAGAAGAAGAAGAAGGAGAAGGAGAAGGTGAGGTCTGGAGGGTGAATCAGAAGAAGCAGAAGAAGGAGAAGGAGAAGGTGAAGTCTGGAGGGTGAATCAGAAGAAGCAGAAGAAGGAGAAGGAGAAGGTGAAGTCTGGAGGGTGAATCAGAAGAAGCAGAAGAAGGAGAAGGAGAAGGTGAAGTCAGGAGGGTGAATCAGAAGAAGCAGAAGAAGGAGAAGGAGAAGGTGAAGTTAGGAGGGTGAATCAGAAGAAGCAGAAGAAGGAGAAGGAGAAGGTGAAGTCAGGGGGGTGAAGCAGAAGAAGTAGAAGAAGGAGAAGGAGAAGGTGAAGTCAGGAGGGTGAAGCAGAAGAAGCAGAAGAAGTAGATGGAGACGGTGAAGCCTGGAGGGCGCAGCAGAAGAAGCAGAAGAAGGAGAAGGAGAAGGTGAAGTCCTAAGGGTGAAGCAGAAGAAGCAGAAGAAGGAGAAGGAGAAGGTGAAGTCTGGAGGGTGAATCAGAAGAAGTAGAAGAAGGAGAAGGAGAAGGTGAAGTCAGGAGGGTGAAGCAGAAGAAGCAGAAGAAGGAGAAGGAGAAGGTGAAATCTGGAGGGTGAAGCAGAAGAAGCAGAAGAAGGAGAAGGAGAAGGTGAAGTCTGGAGGGCGAAGCAGAAGAAGCAGAAGAAGGAGAAGGAGAAGGTGAAGTCTGGAGGGTGAAGCAGAAGAAGCAGAAGAAGGAGAAGGAGAAGGTGAAGTCTGGAGGGTGAATCACAAGAAGTAGAAGAAGGAGAAGGAGAATGTGAAGTAAGGAGGGTGAAGCAGAAGAAGCAGAAGAAGGAGAAGGAGAAGGTGAAGTCTGGAGGGTGAAGCAGAAGAAGCAGAAGAAGGAGAAGGAGAAGGTGAAGTCTGGAGGGTGAAGCAGAAGAAGCAGAAGAAGGAGAAGGAGAAGGTGAAGTCAGGAGGGTGAATCAGAAGAAGTAGAAGAAGGAAAAGGAGAAGGTGAAGTCTGGAGGGTGAATCAGAAGAAGTAGAAGAAGGAGAAGGAGAAGGTGAAGTCTGGAGGGAGAATCAGAAGAAGTGGAAGAAGGAGAAGGAGAAGGTGAAGTCTGGAGGGTGAATCAGAAGAAGCAGAAGAAGGAGAAGGAGAAGGTGAAGTCTGGAGGGAGAAGCAGAAGAAGTAGAAGAAGGAGAAGGAGAAGGTGAAGTTTGGATTGTGAATCAGAAGAAGTAGAAGAAGGAGAAGGAGGAGGTGAAGTCTGGAGGGTGAATCAGAAGAAGTAGAAGAAGGAGAAGGAGAAGGTCAAGTCTGGAGGGTGAATCAAAAGGAGCAGAAGAAGGAGAAGGAGAAGGTGAAGTCTGGAGGGTGAATCAGAAGAAGTAGAAGAAGGAGAAGGAGAAGGTGTAGTCTGGAGGATGAATCAGAAGAAGTAGAAGAAGGAGAAGGAGAAGGTGAAGTCTGGAGGGTGAATCAGAAGAAGCAGAATAAGGAGAAGGAGAAGGTGAAGTCTGGAGGGTGAATCAGAAGAAGCAGAAGAAGGAGAAGGAGAAGGTGAAGTCTGGAGGGTGAATTAGAAGAAGTAGAAGAAGGAGAAGGAGAAGGTGAAGTCTGGTGGGTGAAGCAGAAGAAGTAGAAGAAGGAGAAGGAGAAGGTGAAGTCTGGAGGGCGAAGCAGAAGAAGCAGAAGAAGGAGAAGGAGAAGGTGAAGTCTGGAGGGTGAAGCAGAAGAAGCAGAAGAAGGAGAAGGAGAAGGTGAAGTCTGGAGGGTGAATCAGAAGAAGTAGAAGAAGGAGAAGGAGAAGGTAAAGTAAGGAGGGTGAAGCAGAAGAAGCAGAAGAAGGAGAAGGAGAAGGTGAAGTCTGGAGGGTGAAGCAGAAGAAGCAGAAGAAGGAGAAGGAGGAGGTGAAGTCTGGAGGGTGAATCAGAAGAAGCAGAAGAAGGAGAAGGAGAAGGTGAAGTCTGGAGGGTGAATCAGAAGAAGTAGAAGAAGGAGAAGGAGAAGGTGAAGTCAGGAGGGTGAAGCAGAAGAAGCAGAAGAAGGAGAAGGAGAAGGTGTAATCTGGAGGGTGAAGCAGAAGAAGCAGAAGAAGGAGAAGGAGAAGGTGAAGTCTGGAGGGTGAAGCAGAAGAAGCAGAAGAAGGAGAAGGAGAAGGTGAAGTCTGGAGTGTGAATCAGAAGAAGTAGAAGAAGGAGAAGGAGAAGGTGAAGTAAGGAGGGTGAAGCAGAAGAAGCAGAAGAAGGAGAAGGAGAAGGTGAAGTCTGGAGGGTGAAGCAGAAGAAGGAGAAGGAGAAGGTGAAGTCTGGAGGGTGAAGCAGAAGAAGCAGAAGAAGGAGAAGGAGAAGGTGAAGTCAGGAGGGTGAATCAGAAGAAGTAGAAGAAGGAAAAGGAGAAGGTGAAGTCCGGAGGGTGAATCAGAAGATGTAGAAGAAGGAGAAGGAGAAGGTGAAGTCTGGAGGGTGAATCAGAAGAAGTGGAAGAAGGAGAAGGAGAAGGTGAAGTCTGGAGGGTGAAGCAGAAGAAGCAGAAGAAGGAGAAGGAGAAGGTGAAGTCTGGAGGGTGAATCAGAAGAAATAGAAGAAGGAGAAGGAGAAGGTGAAATCTGGAGGGTGAAGCAGAAGAAGCAGAAGAAGGAGAAGGAGAAGGTGAAGTCTGGAAGGTGAATCAGAAGAAGTAGAAGAAGGAGAAGGAGAAGGTGAAGTCTGGAGGGTGAATCAGAAGAAGCAGAAGAAGGAGAAGGAGAAGATGAAGTCTGGAGGGTGAATCAGAAGAAGCAGAAGAAGGAGAAGGAGAAGGTGAAGTCTGGAGGGTGAATCAGAAGAAGCAGAATAAGGAGAAGGAGAAGGTGAAGTCTGGAGGGTGAATCAGAAGAAGCAGAAGAAGGAGAAGGAGAAGGTGAAGTCTGGAGGGTGAATCAGAAGAAGTAGAAGAAGGAGAAGGAGAAGGTGAAGTCTGGAGGGTGAAGCAGAAGAAGTAGAAGAAGGAGAAGGAGAAGGTGAAGTCAGGAGGGTGAATCAGAAGAAGTAGAAGAAGGAGAAGGAGAAGGTGAAGTCAGGAGGGTGAATCAGAAGAAGTAGAAGAAGGAGAAGGAGAAGGTGAAGTCTGGAGGGTGAATCAGAAGAAACAGACGAAGGAGAAGGAGAAGGTGAAGTCTGGAGGGTGAATCAGAAGAAGCAGAAGAAGGATAAGAAGAAGGTGAAGTCTGGAGGGTGAAGCAGAAGAAGCAGAAGAAGAAGAAGGAGAAGGTGAAGTCTGGAGGGCGAAGCAGAAGAAGCAGAAGAAGGAGAAGGAGAAGGTGAAGTCTGGAGGGTGAAGCAGAAGAAGCAGAAGAAGGAGAAGGAGAAGGTGAAGTCTGGAGGGTGAATCACAAGAAGTAGAAGAAGGAGAAGGAGAAGGTGAAGTAAGGAGGGTGAAGCAGAAGAAGCAGAAGAAGGAGGAGGAGAAGGTGAAGTCTGGAGGGTGAAGCAGAAGAAGCAGAAGAAGGAGAAGGAGAAGGTGAAGTCTGGAGGGTGAAGCAGAAGAAGCAGAAGAAGGAGAAGGAGAAGGTGAAGTCAGGAGGGTGAATCAGAAGAAGTAGAAGAAGGAAAAGAAGAAGGTGAAGTCTGGAGGGTGAATCAGAAGAAGTAGAAGAAGGAGAAGGAGAAGGTGAAGTCAGGAGGGTGAATCAGAAGAAGTAGAAGAAGGAGAAGGAGAAGGTGAAGTCAGGAGGGTGAATCAGAAGAAGCAGAAGAAGGAGAAGAAGAAGGTGAAGACTGGAGGGTGAATCTGAAGAATCAGACGAAGGAGAAGGAGAAGGTGAAGTCTGGAGGGTGAATCAGAAGAAGCAGAAGAAAGAGAAGGAGAAGGTGAAGTCTGGAGGGTGAAGCAGAAGAAGAAGAAGAAGGAGAAGAAGGTGAAGACTGGAGGGTGAATCAGAAGAAGGAGAAGAAGGAGAAGGAGAAGGTGAAGTCTGGAGGGTGAATCAGATGAAGTAGAACAAGGAGACGGAGATGGTGAAGTCTGGAGGGTGAATCAGAAGAAGCAGAAGAAGGAGAAGTAGAAGATGAAGTCTGGAGCGTGAATCAGAAGAAGCAGATGAAGGAGAAGGAGAAGATGAAGTCTGGAGGGTGAATCAGAAGAAGAAGAAGAAGGAGAAGGAGAAGGTGAGGTCTGGAGGGTGAATCAGAAGAAGCAGAAGAAGGAGAAGGAGAAGGTGAAGTCTGGAGGGTGAATCAGAAGAAGCAGAAGAAGGAGAAGGAGAAGGTGAAGTCTGGAGGGTGAATCAGAAGAAGCAGAAGAAGGAGAAGGAGAAGGTGAAGTCAGGAGGGTGAATCAGAAGAAGCAGAAGAAGGAGAAGGAGAAGGTGAAGTTAGGAGGGTGAATCAGAAGAAGCAGAAGAAGGAGAAGGAGAAGGTGAAGTCAGGGGGGTGAAGCAGAAGAAGTAGAAGAAGGAGAAGGAGAAGGTGAAGTCAGGAGGGTGAAGCAGAAGAAGCAGAAGAAGTAGATGGAGACGGTGAAGCCTGGAGGGCGCAGCAGAAGAAGCAGAAGAAGGAGAAGGAGAAGGTGAAGTCCTAAGGGTGAAGCAGAAGAAGCAGAAGAAGGAGAAGGAGAAGGTGAAGTCTGGAGGGTGAATCAGAAGAAGTAGAAGAAGGAGAAGGAGAAGGTGAAGTCAGGAGGGTGAAGCAGAAGAAGCAGAAGAAGGAGAAGGAGAAGGTGAAATCTGGAGGGTGAAGCAGAAGAAGCAGAAGAAGGAGAAGGAGAAGGTGAAGTCTGGAGGGCGAAGCAGAAGAAGCAGAAGAAGGAGAAGGAGAAGGTGAAGTCAGGAGGGTGAAGCAGAAGAAGCAGAAGAAGGAGAAGGAGAAGGTGAAGTCTGGAGGGTGAATCACAAGAAGTAGAAGAAGGAGAAGGAGAAGGTGAAGTAAGGAGGGTGAAGCAGAAGAAGCAGAAGAAGGAGAAGGAGAAGGTGAAGTCTGGAGGGTGAAGCAGAAGAAGCAGAAGAAGGAGAAGGAGAAGGTGAAGTCTGGAGGGTGAAGCAGAAGAAGCAGAAGAAGGAGAAGGAGAAGGTGAAGTCAGGAGGGTGAATCAGAAGAAGTAGAAGAAGGAAAAGGAGAAGGTGAAGTCTGGAGGGTGAATCAGAAGAAGTAGAAGAAGGAGAAGGAGAAGGTGAAGTCTGGAGGGAGAATCAGAAGAAGTGGAAGAAGGAGAAGGAGAAGGTGAAGTCTGGAGGGTGAATCAGAAGAAGCAGAAGAAGGAGAAGGAGAAGGTGAAGTCTGGAGGGAGAAGCAGAAGAAGTAGAAGAAGGAGAAGGAGAAGGTGAAGTCTGGATTGTGAATCAGAAGAAGTAGAAGAAGGAGAAGGAGGAGGTGAAGTCTGGAGGGTGAATCAGAAGAAGTAGAAGAAGGAGAAGGAGAAGGTCAAGTCTGGAGGGTGAATCAAAAGGAGCAGAAGAAGGAGAAGGAGAAGGTGACGTCTGGAGGGTGAATCAGAAGAAGTAGAAGAAGGAGAAGGAGAAGGTGTAGTCTGGAGGATGAATCAGAAGAAGTAGAAGAAGGAGAAGGAGAAGGTGAAGTCTGGAGGGTGAATCAGAAGAAGCAGAATAAGGAGAAGGAGAAGGTGAAGTCTGGAGGGTGAATCAGAAGAAGCAGAAGAAGGAGAAGGAGAAGGTGAAGTCTGGAGGGGGAATCAGAAGAAGTAGAAGAAGGAGAAGGAGAATGTGAAGTCTGGAGGGTGAAGCAGAAGAAGTAGAAGAAGGAGAAGGAGAAGGTGAAGTCTGGAGGGCGAAGCAGAAGAAGCAGAAGAAGGAGAAGGAGAAGGTGAAGTCTGGAGGGTGAAGCAGAAGAAGCAGAAGAAGGAGAAGGAGAAGGTGAAGTCTGGAGGGTGAATCAGAAGAAGTAGAAGAAGGAGAAGGAGAAGGTGAAGTAAGGAGGGTGAAGCAGAAGAAGCAGAAGAAGGAGAAGGAGAAGGTGAAGTCTGGAGGGTGAAGCAGAAGAAGCAGAAGAAGGAGAAGGAGGAGGTGAAGTCTGGAGGGTGAATCAGAAGAAGCAGAAGAAGGAGAAGGAGAAGGTGAAGTCTGGAGGGTGAATCAGAAGAAGTAGAAGAAGGAGAAGGAGAAGGTGAAGTCAGGAGGGTGAAGCAGAAGAAGCAGAAGAAGGAGAAGGAGAAGGTGAAATCTGGAGGGTGAAGCAGAAGAAGCAGAAGAAGGAGAAGGAGAAGGTGAAGTCTGGAGGGTGAAGCAGAAGAAGCAGAAGAAGGAGAAGGAGAAGGTGAAGACTGGAGGGTGAATCAGAAGAAGTAGAAGAAGGAGAAGGAGAAGGTGAAGTAAGGAGGGTGAAGCAGAAGAAGCAGAAGAAGGAGAAGAATAAGGTGAAGTCTGGAGGGTGAAGCAGAAGAAGGAGAAGGAGAAGGTGAAGTCTGGAGGGTGAAGCAGAAGAAGCAGAAGAAGGAGAAGGAGAAGGTGAAGTCAGGAGGGTGAATCAGAAGAAGTAGAAGAAGGAAAAGGAGAAGGTGAAGTCCGTAGGGTGAATCAGAAGATGTAGAAGAAGGAGAAGGAGAAGGTGAAGTCTGGAGGGTGAATCAGAAGAAGTGGAAGAAGGAGAAGGAGAAGGTGAAGTCTGGAGGGTGAAGCAGAAGAAGCAGAAGAAGGAGAAGGAGAAGGTGAAGTCTGGAGGGTGAATCAGAAGAAGTAGAAGAAGGAGAAGGAGAAGGTGAAGTCTGGAGGGTGAAGCAGAAGAAGCAGAAGAAGGAGAAGGAGAAGGTGAAGTCTGGAAGGTGAATCAGAAGAAGTAGAAGAAGGAGAAGGAGAAGGTGAAGTCTGGAGGGTGAATCAGAAGAAGCAGAAGAAGGAGAAGGAGAAGATGAAGTCTGGAGGGTGAATCAGAAGAAGCAGAAGAAGGAGAAGGAGAAGGTGAAGTCTGGAGGGTGAATCAGAAGAAGCAGAATAAGGAGAAGGAGAAGGTGAAGTCTGGAGGGTGAATCAGAAGAAGCAGAAGAAGGAGAAGGAGAAGGTGAAGTCTGGAGGGTGAATCAGAAGAAGTAGAAGAAGGAGAAGGAGAAGGTGAAGTCTGGAGGGTGAAGCAGAAGAAGTAGAAGAAGGAGAAGGAGAAGGTGAAGTCAGGAGGGTGAATCAGAAGAAGTAGAAGAAGGAGAAGGAGAAGGTGAAGTCAGGAGGGTGAATCAGAAGAAGCAGAAGAAGGAGAAGGAGAAGGTGAAGTCTGGAGGGTGAATCAGAAGAATCAGACGAAGGAGAAGGAGAAGGTGAAGTCTGGAGGGTGAATCAGAAGAAGCAGAAGAAGGATAAGAAGAAGGTGAAGTCTGGAGGGTGAAGCAGAAGAAGCAGAAGAAGGAGAAGGAGAAGGTGAAGTCTGGAGGGCGAAGCAGAAGAAGCAGAAGAAGGAGAAGGAGAAGGTGAAGTCTGGAGGGTGAAGCAGAAGAAGCAGAAGAAGGAGAAGGAGAAGGTGAAGTCTGGAGGGTGAATCACAAGAAGTAGAAGAAGGAGAAGGAGAAGGTGAAGTAAGGAGGGTGAAGCAGAAGAAGCAGAAGAAGGAGAAGGAGAAGGTGAAGTCTGGAGGGTGAAGCAGAAGAAGCAGAAGAAGGAGAAGGAGAAGGTGAAGTCTGGAGGGTGAAGCAGAAGAAGCAGAAGAAGGAGAAGGAGAAGGTGAAGTCAGGAGGGTGAATCAGAAGAAGTAGAAGAAGGAAAAGAAGAAGGTGAAGTCTGGAGGGTGAATCAGAAGAAGTAGAAGAAGGAGAAGGAGAAGGTGAAGTCTGGAGGGTGAATAAGAAGAAGTGGAAGAAGGAGAAGGAGAAGTTGAAGTCTGGAGGGTGAATCAGAAGAAGCAGAAGAAGGAGAAGGAGAAGGTGAAGTCTGGAGGGAGAAGCAGAAGAAGTAGAAGAAGGAGAAGGAGAAGGTGAAGTCTGGATTGTGAATCAGAAGAAGTAGAAGAAGGAGAAGGAGGAGGTGAAGTCTGGAGGGTGAATCAGAAGAATTAGAAGAAGGAGAAGGAGAAGGTCAAGTCTGGAGGGTGAATCAAAAGGAGCAGAAGAAGGAGAAGGAGAAGGTGAAGTCTGGAGGGTGAATCAGAAGAAGTAGAAGAAGGAGAAGGAGAAGGTGTAGTCTGGAGGATGAATCAGAAGAAGTAGAAGAAGGAGAAGGAGAAGGTGAAGTCTGGAGGGTGAATCAGAAGAAGCAGAATAAGGAGAAGGAGAAGGTGAAGTCTGGAGGGTGAATCAGAAGAAGCAGAAGAAGGAGAAGGAGAAGGTGAAGTCTGGAGGGTGAATCAGAAGAAGTAGAAGAAGGAGAAGGAGAAGGTGAAGTCTGGAGGGTGAAGCAGAAGAAGTAGAAGAAGGAGAAGGAGAAGGTGAAGTCTGGAGGGCGAAGCAGAAGAAGCAGAAGAAGGAGAAGGAGAAGGTGAAGTCTGGAGGGTGAAGCAGAAGAAGCAGAAGAAGGAGAAGGAGAAGGTGAAGTCTGGAGGGTGAATCAGAAGAAGTAGAAGAAGGAGAAGGAGAAGGTGAAGTAAGGAGGGTGAAGCAGAAGAAGCAGAAGAAGGAGAAGGAGAAGGTGAAGTCTGGAGGGTGAAGCAGAAGAAGCAGAAGAAGGAGAAGGAGGAGGTGAAGTCTGGAGGGTGAATCAGAAGAAGCAGAAGAAGGAGAAGGAGAAGGTGAAGTCTGGAGGGTGAATCAGAAGAAGTAGAAGAAGGAGAAGGAGAAGGTGAAGTCAGGAGGGTGAAGCAGAAGAAGCAGAAGAAGGAGAAGGAGAAGGTGAAATCTGGAGGGTGAAGCAGAAGAAGCAGAAGAAGGAGAAGGAGAAGGTGAAGTCTGGAGGGTGAAGCAGAAGAAGCAGAAGAAGGAGAAGGAGAAGGTGAAGTCTGGAGGGTGAATCAGAAGAAGTAGAAGAAGGAGAAGGAGAAGGTGAAGTAAGGAGGGTGAAGCAGAAGAAGCAGAAGAAGGAGAAGGAGAAGGTGAAGTCTGGAGGGTGAAGCAGAAGAAGGAGAAGGAGAAGGTGAAGTCTGGAGGGTGAAGCAGAAGAGGCAGAAGAAGGAGAAGGAGAATGTGGAGTCAGGAGGGTGAATCAGAAGAAGTAGAAGAAGGAAAAGGAGAAGGTGAAGTCCGGAGGGTGAATCAGAAGATGTAGAAGAAGGAGAAGGAGAAGGTGAAGTCTGGAGGGTGAATCAGAAGAAGTGGAAGAAGGAGAAGGAGAAGGTGAAGTCTGGAGGGTGAAGCAGAAGAAGCAGAAGAAGGAGAAGGAGAAGGTGAAGTCTGGAGGGTGAATCAGAAGAAGTAGAAGAAGGAGAAGCAGAAGGTGAAGTCTGGAGGGTGAAGCAGAAGAAGCAGAAGAAGGAGAAGGAGAAGGTGAAGACTGGAAGGTGAATCAGAAGAAGTGGAAGAAGGAGAAGGAGAAGGTGAAGTCTGGAGGGTGATTCAGAAGAAGCAGAAGAAGGAGAAGGAGAAGATGAAGTCTGGAGGGTGAATCAGAAGAAGCAGAAGAAGGAGAAGGAGAAGGTGAAGTCTGGAGGGTGAATCAGAAGAAGCAGAATAAGGAGAAGGAGAAGGTGAAGTCTGGAGGGTGAATCAGAAGAAGCAGAAGAAGGAGAAGGAGAAGGTGAAGTCTGGAGGGTGAATCAGAAGAAGTAGAAGAAGGAGAAGGAGAAGGTGAAGTCTGGAGGGTGAAGCAGAAGAAGTAGAAGAAGGAGAAGGAGAAGGTGAAGTCAGAAGGGTGAATCAGAAGAAGTAGAAGAAGGAGAAGGAGAAGGTGAAGTCAGGAGGGTGAATCAGAAGAAGCAGAAGAAGGAGAAGGAGAAGGTGAAGTCTGGAGGGTGAATCAGAAGAATCAGACGAAGGAGAAGGAGAAGGTGAAGTCTGGAGGGTGAATCAGAAGAAGCAGAAGAAAGAGAAGGAGAAGGTGAAGTCTGGAGGGTGAAGCAGAAGAAGCAGAAGAAGGAGAAGAAGGTGAAGACTGGAGGGTGAATCAGAAGAAGGAGAAGAAGGAGAAGGAGAAGGTGAAGTCTGGAGGGTGAATCAGAAGAAGTCGAAGAAGGAGAAGGAGATGGTGAAGTCTGGAGGGTGAATCAGAAGAAGCAGAAGAAGGAGAAGTAGAAGATGAAGTCTGGAGCGTGAATCAGAAGAAGCAGAAGAAGGAGAAGGAGAAGATGAAGTCTGGAGGGTGAATCAGAAGAAGTAGAAGAAGGAGAAGGAGAAGGTGAGGTCTGGTGGGTGAATCAGAAGAAGCAGAAGAAGGAGAAGGAGAAGGTGAAGTCTGGAGGGTGAATCAGAAGAAGCAGAAGAAGGAGAAGGAGAAGGTGGAGTCTGGAGGGTGAATCAGAAGAAGCAGAAGAAGGAGAAGGAGAAGGTGAAGTCAGGAGGGTGAATCAGAAGAAGCAGAAGAAGGAGAAGGAGAAGGTGAAGTTAGGAGGGTGAATCAGAAGAAGCAGAAGAAGGAGAAGGAGAAGGTGAAGTCAGGGGGGTGAAGCAGAAGAAGTAGAAGAAGGAGAAGGAGAAGGTGAAGTCAGGAGGGTGAAGCAGAAGAAGCAGAAGAAGGAGAAGGAGAAGGTGAAGTCAGGAGGGTGAAGCAGAAGAAGCAGAAGAAGGAGATGGAGACGGTGAAGCCTGGAGGGCGCAGCAGAAGAAGCAGAAGGAGGAGAAGGAGAAGGTGAAGTCCTAAGGGTGAAGCAGAAGAAGCAGAAGAAGGAGAAGGAGAAGGTGAAGTCTGGAGGGTGAATCAGAAGAAGTAGAAGAAGGAGAAGGAGAAGGTGAAGTCAGGAGGGTGAAGCAGAAGAAGGAGAAGGAGAAGGTGAAATCTGGAGGGTGAAGCAGAAGAAGCAGAAGCAGGAGAAGGAGAAGGTGAAGTCTGGAGGGCGAAGCAGAAGAAGCAGTAGAAGGAGAAGGAGAAGGTGAAGTCTGGAGGGTGAAGCAGAAGAAGCAGAAGAAGGAGAAGGAGAAGGTGAAGTCTGGAGGGTGAATCACAAGAAGTAGAAGAAGGAGAAGGAGAAGGTGAAGTAAGGAGGGTGAAGCAGAAGAAGCAGAAGAAGGAGAAGGAGAAGGTGAAGTCTGGAGGGTGAAGCAGAAGAAGCAGAAGAAGGAGAAGGAGAAGGTGAAGTCTGGAGGGTGAAGCAGAAGAAGCAGAAGAAGGAGAAGGAGAAGGTGAAGTCAGGAGGGTGAATCAGAAGAAGTAGAAGAAGGAAAAGGAGAAGGTGAAGTCTGGAGGGTGAATCAGAAGAAGTAGAAGAAGGAGAAGGAGAAGGTGAAGTCTGGAGGGTGAATCAGAAGAAGTGGAAGAAGGAGAAGGAGAAGGTGAAGTCTGGAGGGTGAATCAGAAGAAGCAGAAGAAGGAGAAGGAGAAGGTGAAGTCTGGAGGGAGAAGCAGAAGAAGTAGAAGAAGGAGAAGGAGAAGGTAAAGTCTGGATTGTGAATCAGAAGAAGTAGAAGAAGGAGAAGGAGGAGGTGATGTCTGGAGGGTGAATCAGAAGAAGTAGAAGAAGGAGAAGGAGAAGGTCAAGTCTGGAGGGTGAATCAAAAGGAGCAGAAGTAGGAGAAGGAGAAGGTGAAGTCTGGAGGGTGAATCAGAAGAAGTAGAAGAAGGAGAAGGAGAAGGTGTAGTCTGGAGGATGAATCAGAAGAAGTAGAAGAAGGAGAAGGAGAAGGTGAAGTCTGGAGGGTGAATCAGAAGAAGCAGAATAAGGAGAAGGAGAAGGTGAAGTCTGGAGGGTGAATCAGAAGAAGCAGAAGAAGGAGAAGGAGAAGGTGAAGTCTGGAGGGTGAATCAGAAGAAGTAGAAGAAGGAGAAGGAGAAGGTGAAGTCTGGAGCGTGAAGCAGAAGAAGTAGAAGAAGGAGAAGGAGAAGGTGAAGTCTGGAGGGCGAAGCAGAAGAAGCAGAAGAAGGAGAAGGAGAAGGTGAAGTCTGGAGGGTGAAGCAGAAGAAGCAGAAGAAGGAGAAGGAGAAGGTGAAGTCTGGAGGGTGAATCAGAAGAAGTAGAAGAAGGAGAAGTAGAAGGTGAAGTAAGGAGGGTGAAGCAGAAGAAGCAGAAGAAGGAGAAGGAGAAGGTGAGGTCTGGAGGGTGAAGCAGAAGAAGCAGAAGAAGGAGAAGGAGGAGGTGAAGTCTGGAGGGTGAATCAGAAGAAGCAGAAGAAGGAGAAGGAGAAGGTGAAGTCTGGAGGGTGAATCAGAAGAAGTTGAAGAAGGAGAAGGAGAAGGTGAAGTCTGGTGGGTGAATCAGAAGAAGCAGAATAAGGAGAAGGAGAAGGTGAAGTCTGGAGGGTGAATCAGAAGAAGCAGAAGAAGGAGAAGGAGAAGGTGAAGTCTGGAGGGTGAATCAGAAGAAGTAGAAGAAGGAGAAGGAGAAGGTGAAGTCTGGAGGGTGAAGCGGTAGAAGTAGAAGAAGTAGAAGGAGAAGGCGAAGTCTGGAGGGTGAATCAGAAGAAGCAGAAGAAGGAGAAGGAGAAGGTGAAGTCTGGAGGGTGAATCAGAAGAAGTAGAAGAAGGAGAAGGAGAAGGCGAAGTCTGGAGGGTGAAACAGAAGAAGTTGAAGAAGGAGAAGGAGAAGGTGAAGACTGGAGGTTGAATCAGAAGAAGTAGAAGAAGGAGAAGGAGAAGGTGAAGTCTGGAGGGTGAATCAGAAGAAGTAGAAGAAGGAGAAGGAGAAGGCGAAGTCTGGAGATTGAATCAGAAGAAGCAGAAGAAGGAGAAGGAGAAGGTGAAGTCTGGAGGGTGAATCAGAAGAAGCAGAAGAAGGAGAAGGAGAAGATGAAGTCTGGAGGGTGAATCAGAAGAATTAGAAGAAGGAGAAGGAGAAGTTGAGGTCTGGAGGGTGAATCAGAAGAAGCAGAAGAAGGAGAAGGAGAAGGTGAAGTCTGAAGGGTGAACCAGAAGAAGCAGAAGAAGGAGAAGGAGAAGGTGAAGTCTGGAGGGTGTATCAGAAGAAGCAGAAGAAGGAGAAGTAGAAGGTGAAGTCTGGAGGGTGAATCAGAAGAAGTAGAAGAAGGAGAAGGAGAAGGTGAAGTCTGGAGGGTGAATCAGAAGAAGTAGAACAAGGAGAAGGAGAAGTTGAAGTCTGGAGGGTGCATCAGAAGAAGCAGAAGAAGGAGAAGGAGAAGGTGAAGTCTGGAGGGTGAATCAGAAGAATCAGAAGAAGGAGAAGGAGGAGGTGAAGTCTGGAGGGTGAATCAGAAGAAGCAGAAGAAGGAGAATGAGGAGGTGAAGTCTGGAGGGTGAATCAGAAGAAGTAGAAGAAGGAGAAGTAGAAGGTGAAGTAAGGAGGGTGAAGCAGAAGAAGCAGAAGAAGGAGAAGGAGAAGGTGAAGTCTGGAGGGTGAAGCAGAAGAAGCAGAAGAAGGAGAAGGAGGAGGTGAAGTCTGGAGGGTGAATCAGAAGAAGCAGAAGAAGGAGAAGGAGAAGGTGAAGTCTGGAGGGTGAATCAGAAGAAGTTGAAGAAGGAGAAGGAGAAGGTGAAGTCTGGAGGGTGAATCAGAAGAAGCAGAATAAGGAGAAGGAGAAGGTGAAGTCTGGAGGGTGAATCAGAAGAAGCAGAAGAAGGAGAAGGAGAAGGTGAAGTCTGGAGGGTGAATCAGAAGAAGTAGAAGAAGGAGAAGGAGAAGGTGAAGTCTGGAGGGTGAAGCGGAAGAAGTAGAAGAAGGAGAAGGAGAAGGCGAAGTCTGGAGGGTGAATCAGAAGAAGTTGAAGAAGGAGAAGGAGAAGGTGAAGACTGGAGGTTGAATCAGAAGAAGTAGAAGAAGGAGAAGGAGAAGGTGAAGTCTGGAGGGTGAATCAGAAGAAGTAGAAGAAGGAGAAGGAGAAGGCGAAGTCTGGAGGGTGAATCAGAAGAAGCAGAAGAAGGAGAAGGAGAAGGTGAAGTCTGGAGGGTGAATCAGAAGAAGTAGAAGAAGGAGAAGGAGAAGATGAAGTCTGGAGGGTGAATCAGAAGAATTAGAAGAAGGAGAAGGAGAAGTTGAGGTATGGAGGGTGAATCAGAAGAAGCAGAAGAAGGAGAAGGAAAAGGTGAAGTCTGAAGGGTGAACCAGAAGAAGCAGAAGAAGGAGAAGGAGAAGGTGAAGTCTGGAGGGTGTATCAGAAGAAGCAGAAGAAGGAGAAGGAGAAGGTGAAGTCTGGAGGGTGAATCAGAAGAAGCAGAAGAAGGAGAAGGAGAAGGTGAAGTCTGGAGGGTGAATCAGAAGAAGTAGAAGAAGGAGAAGGAGAAGGTGAAGTCTGGAGGGTGAATCAGAAGAAGTAGAACAAGGAGAAGGAGAAGTTGAAGTCTGGAGGGTGCATCAGAAGAAGCAGAAGAAGGAGAAGGAGAAGGTGAAGTTTGGAGGGTGAATCAGAAGAAGCAGAAGAAGGAGAAGGAGAAGATGAAGTCTGGAGGGTGAATCAGAATAAGTAGAAGAAGGAGAAGGAGAAGGTGAAGTCTGGAGGGTGAATCAGAAGAAGCAGAAGAAGGGGAAGGAGAAGGTGAAGTCTGAAGAGTGAATCAGAAGAAGCAGAAGAAGGAGAAGGAGAAGGTGAAGTCTGGAGGGTGAATCAGAAGAAGCAGAATAAGGAGAAGGAGAAGGTGAAGTCTGGAGGGTGAATCAGAAGAAGCAGAAGAAGGAGAAGGAGAAGGTGAAGTCAGGAGGGTGAATCAGAAGAAGCAGAAGAAGGAGAAGGAGAAGGTGAAGTCTGGAGTGTGAATCAGAAGAATCAGAAGAAGGAGAAGGAGAAGGTGAAGTCTGGAGGGTGAATCAGAAGAAGCAGAAGAAAGAGAAGGAGAAGGTGAAGTCTAGAGGGTGAAGCAGAAGAAGCAGAAGAAGGAGAAGTAGAAGGTGAAGACTGGAGGGTGAATCAGAAGAAGTAGAAGGAGAAGGAGAAGGTGAAGTCTGGAGGGTGAATCAGAAGAGGTAGAAGAAGGAGAAGGAGAAGGTGAAGTCTGGAGGGTGAATCAGAAGAAGTAGAAGAAGGAGAAGGAGATGGTGAAGTCTGGAGGGTGAATCAGAAGAAGTAGAAGAAGGAGAAGGAGAAGGTGAAGTCAGGAGGGTGAATCAGAAGAAGCAGAAGAAGGAGAAGGAGAAGGTGAAGTTAGGAGGGTGAATCAGAAGAAGCAGAAGAAGGAGAAGGAGAAGGTGAAGTCAGGGGGGTGAAGCAGAAAAAGTAGAAGAAGGAGAAGGAGAAGGCGAAGTCAGGAAGGTGAAGCAGAAGAAGCAGAAGAAGGAGAAGGAGAAGGTGAAGTCTGGCGGGCGCAGCAGAAGAAGCAGAAGAAGGAGAAGGTGAAGGTGAAGTCTGGAGGGTGAAGCAGAAGAAGTAGAAGAAGGAGAAGGAGAAGGTGAAGTCAGGAGGGTGAAGCAGAAGAAGCAGAAGAAGGAGAAGGAGAAGGTGATGTCTGGAGGGTGAAGCAGAAGAAGCAGAAGAAGGAGAAGGAGAAGGTGAAGTCTGGAGGGCGAAGCAGAAGAAGTAGAAGAAGGAGAAGGAGAAGGTGAAGTCTGGATGGTGAAGCAGAAGAAGCAGAAGAAGGAGAAGGAGAAGGTGAAGTCTGGAGGGTGAATCAGAAGAAGTAGAAGAAGGAGAAGGAGAAGGTGAAGTCAGGAGGGTGAAGCAGAAGAAGCAGAAGAAGGAGAAGGAGAAGGTGAAGTCTGGAGGGTGAAACAGAAGAAGCAGAAGAAGGAGAAGGAGAAGGTGAAGTCTGGAGGGTGAAGCAGAAGAAGCAGAAGAAGGAGAAGGAGAAGGTGAAGTCAGGAGGGTGAATCAGAAGAAGTAGAAGAAGGAGAAGGAGAAGGTGAAGTCTGGAGGGTGAATCAGAAGAAGTAGAAGAAGGAGAAGGAGAAGGTGAAGTCTGGAGGTTGAATCAGAAGAAGTAGAAGAAGAAGAAGGAGAAGGGGAAGTCTGGAGGGTGAATCAGAAGAAGCAGAAGAAGGAGAAGGAGAAGGTGAAGTCAGGAGGGTGAATCAGAAGAAGCAGAAGAAGGAGAAGGAGAAGGTGAAGTTAGGAGGGTGAATCAGAAGAAGCAGAAGAAGGAGAAGGAGAAGGTGAAGTCAGGGGGGTGAAGCAGAAGAAGTAGAAGAAGGAGAAGGAGAAGGTGAAGTCAGGAGGGTGAAGCAGAAGAAGCAGAAGAAGGAGAAGGAGAAGGTGAAGTCAGGAGGGTGAAGCAGAAGAAGCAGAAGAAGGAGATGGAGACGGTGAAGCCTGGAGGGCGCAGCAGAAGAAGCAGAAGGAGGAGAAGGAGAAGGTGAAGTCCTAAGGGTGAAGCAGAAGAAGCAGAAGAAGGAGAAGGAGAAGGTGAAGTCTGGAGGGTGAATCAGAAGAAGTAGAAGAAGGAGAAGGAGAAGGTGAAGTCAGGAGGGTGAAGCAGAAGAGGCAGAAGAAGGAGAAGGAGAAGGTGAAATCTGGAGGGTGAAGCAGAAGAAGCAGAAGAAGGAGAAGGAGAAGGTGAAGTCTGGAGGGCGAAGCAGAAGAAGCAGAAGAAGGAGAAGGAGAAGGTGAAGTCTGGAGGGTGAAGCAGAAGAAGCAGAAGAAGGAGAAGGAGAAGGTGAAGTCTGGAGGGTGAATCACAAGAAGTAGAAGAAGGAGAAGGAGAAGCTGAAGTAAGGAGGGTGAAGCAGAAGAAGCAGAAGAAGGAGAAGGAGAAGGTGAAGTCTGGAGGGTGAAGCAGAAGAAGCAGAAGAAGGAGAAGGAGAAGGTGAAGTCTGGAGGGTGAAGCAGAAGAAGCAGAAGAAGGAGAAGGAGAAGGTGAAGTCAGGAGGGTGAATCAGAAGAAGTAGAAGAAGGAAAAGGAGAAGGTGAAGTCTGGAGGGGGAATCAGAAGAAGTAGAAGAAGGAGAAGGAGAAGGTGAAGTCTGGAGGGTGAATCAGAAGAAGTGGAAGAAGGAGAAGGAGAAGGTGAAGTCTGGAGGGTGAATCAGAAGAAGCAGAAGAAGGAGAAGGAGAAGGTGAAGTCTGGAGGGAGAAGCAGAAGAAGTAGAAGAAGGAGAAGGAGAAGGTGAAGTCTGGATTGTGAATCAGAAGAAGTAGAAGAAGGAGAAGGAGGAGGTGAAGGCTGGAGGGTGAATCAGAAGAAGTAGAAGAAGGAGAAGGAGAAGGTCAAGTCTGGAGGGTGAATCAAAAGGAGCAGAAGAAGGAGAAGGAGAAGGTGAAGTCTGGAGGGTGAATCAGAAGAAGTAGAAGAAGGAGAAGGAGAAGGTGTAGTCTGGAGGATGAATCAGAAGAAGTAGAAGAAGGAGAAGGAGAAGGTGAAGTCTGGAGGGTGAATCAGAAGAAGCAGAATAAGGAGAAGGAGAAGGTGAAGTCTGGAGGGTGAATCAGAAGAAGCAGAAGAAGGAGAAGGAGAAGGTGAAGTCTGGAGGGTGAATCAGAAGAAGTAGAAGAAGGAGAAGGAGAAGGTGAAGTCTGGAGCGTGAAGCAGAAGAAGTAGAAGAAGGAGAAGGAGAAGGTGAAGTCTGGAAGGGGAAGCAGAAGGAGCAGAAGAAGGAGAAGGATAAGGTGAAGTCTGGAGGGTGAAGCAGAAGAAGCAGAAGAAGGAGAAGAAGAAGGTGAAGTCTGGAGGGTGAATCAGAAGAAGTAGAAGAAGGAGAAGGAGAAGGTGAAGTAAGGAGGGTGAAGCAGAAGAAGCAGAAGAAGGAGAAGGAGAAGGTGAAGTCTGGAGGGAGAAGCAGAAGAAGCAGAAGAAGGAGAAGGAGTAGGTGAAGTCTGGAGGGTGAATCAGAAGAAGCAGAAGAAGGAGAAGGAGAAGGTGAAGTCTGGAGGGTGAATCAGAAGAAGTTGAAGAAGGAGAAGGAGAAGGTGAAGTCTGGAGGGTGAATCAGAAGAAGCAGAATAAGGAGAAGGAGAAGGTGAAGTCTGGAGGGTGAATCAGAAGAAGCAGAAGAAGGAGAAGGTGAAGTCTGGAGGGTGAATCAGAAGAAGTAGAAGAAGGAGAAGGAGAAGGTGAAGTCTGGAGGGTGAAGCGGAAGAATTAGAAGAAGGAGAAGGAGAAGGCGAAGTCTGGAGGGTGAATCAGAAGAAGCAGAAGAAGGAGAAGGAGAAGGTGAAGTCTGGAGGGTGAATCAGAAGAAGTAGAAGAAGGAGAAGGACAAGGCGAAGTCTGGAGGGTGAATCAGAAGAAGTTGAAGAAGGAGAAGGAGAAGGTGAAGACTGGAGGTTGAATCAGAAGAAGTAGAAGAAGGAGAAGGAGAAGGTGAAGTCTGGAGGGTGAATCAGAAGAAGTAGAAGAAGGAGAAGGAGAAGGCGAAGTCTGGAGGTTGAATCAGAAGAAGCAGAAGAAGGAGAAGGAGAAGGTGAAGTCTGGAGGGTGAATCAGAAGAAGCAGAAGAAGGAGAAGGAGAAGATGAAGTCTGGAGGGTGAATCAGAAGAATTAGAAGAAGGAGAAGGAGAAGTTGAGGTCTGGAGGGTGAATCAGAAGAAGCAGAAGAAGGAGAAGGAGAAGGTGAAGTCTGAAGGGTGAACCAGAAGAAACAGAAGAAGGAGAAGGAGAAGGTGAAGTCTGGAGGGTGTATCAGAAGAAGCAGAAGAAGGAGAAGGAGAAGGTGAAGTCTGGAGGGTGAATCAGAAGAAGCAGAAGAAGGAGAAGGAGAAGGTGAAGTCTGGAGGGTGAATCAGAAGAAGTAGAAGAAGGAGAAGGAGAAGGTGAAGTCTGGAGGGTGAATCAGAAGAAGTAGAACAAGGAGAAGGAGAAGTTGAAGTCTGGAGGGTGAATCAGAAGAAGCAGAAGAAGGAGAAGGAGAAGGTGAAGTCTGGAGGGTGAATCAGAAGAAGCAGAAGAAGGGGAAGGAGAAGGTGAAGTCTGAAGAGTGAATCAGAAGAAGCAGAAGAAGGAGAAGGAGAAGGTGAAGTCTGGAGGGTGAATCAGAAGAAGCAGAATAAGGAGAAGGAGAAGGTGAAGTCTGGAGGGTGAATCAGAAGAAGCAGAAGAAGGAGAAGGAGAAGGTGAAGTCTGGAGGGTGAATCAGAAGAAGTAGAAGAAGGAGAAGGAGAAGGTGAAGTCTGGAGGGTGAAGCAGAAGAAGTAGAAGAAGGAGAAGGAGAAGGTGAAGTCATGAGGGAGAATCAGAAGAAGTAGAAGAAGGAGAAGGAGAAGGTGAAGTCAGGAGGGTGAATCAGAAGAAGCAGAAGAAGGAGAAGGAGAAGGTGAAGTCTGGAGTGTGAATCAGAAGAATCAGAAGAAGGAGAAGGAGAAGGTGAAGTCTGGAGGGTGAATCAGAAGAAGCAGAAGAAAGAGAAGGAGAAGGTGAAGTCTAGAGGGTGAAGCAGAAGAAGCAGAAGAAGGAGAAGGAGAAGGTGAAGTCAGGAGGGTGAATCAGAAGAAGTAGAAGAAGGAAAAGGAGAAGGTGAAGTCTGGAGGGTGAATCAGAAGAAGTAGAAGAAGGAGAAGGAGAAGGTGAAGTCTGGAGGGTGAATCAGAAGAAGTGGAAGAAGGAGAAGGAGAAGGTGAAGTCTGGAGGGTGAATCAGAAGAAGCAGAAGAAGGAGAAGGAGAAGGTGAAGTCTGGAGGGAGAAGCAGAAGAAGTAGAAGAAGGAGAAGGGGAAGGTGAAGTCTGGATTGTGAATCAGAAGAAGTAGAAGAAGGAGAAGGAGGAGGTGAAGTCTGGAGAGTGAATCAGAAGAAGTAGAAGAAGGAGAAGGAGAAGGTCAAGTCTGGAGGGTGAATCAAAAGGAGCAGAAGAAGGAGAAGGAGAAGGTGAAGTCTGGAGGGTGAATCAGAAGAAGTAGAAGAAGGAGAAGGAGAAGGTGAAGTCTGGAGGGTGAAGCAGAAGAAGTAGAAGAAGGAGAAGGGGAAGGTGAAGTCATGAGGGTGAATCAGAAGAAGTAGAAGAAGGAGAAGGAGAAGGTGAAGTCAGGAGGGTGAATCAGAAGAAGCAGAAGAAGGAGAAGGAGAAGGTGAAGTCTGGAGTGTGAATCAGAAGAATCAGAAGAAGGAGAAGGAGAAGGTGAAGTCTGGAGGGTGAATCAGAAGAAGCAGAAGAAAGAGAAGGAGAAGGTGAAGTCTGGAGGGTGAATCAGAAGAAGCAGAATAAGGAGAAGGAGAAGGTGAAGTCTGGAGGGTGAATCAGAAGAAGCAGAAGAAGGAGAAGGTGAAGTCTGGAGGGTGAATCAGAAGAAGTAGAAGAAGGAGAAGGAGAAGGTGAAGTCTGGAGGGTGAAGCGGAAGAATTAGAAGAAGGAGAAGGAGAAGGCGAAGTCTGGAGGGTGAATCAGAAGAAGCAGAAGAAGGAGAAGGAGAAGGTGAAGTCTGGAGGGTGAATCAGAAGAAGTAGAAGAAGGAGAAGGACAAGGCGAAGTCTGGAGGGTGAATCAGAAGAAGTTGAAGAAGGAGAAGGAGAAGGTGAAGACTGGAGGTTGAATCAGAAGAAGTAGAAGAAGGAGAAGGAGAAGGTGAAGTCTGGAGGGTGAATCAGAAGAAGTAGAAGAAGGAGAAGGAGAAGGCGAAGTCTGGAGGTTGAATCAGAAGAAGCAGAAGAAGGAGAAGGAGAAGGTGAAGTCTGGAGGGTGAATCAGAAGAAGCAGAAGAAGGAGAAGGAGAAGATGAAGTCTGGAGGGTGAATCAGAAGAATTAGAAGAAGGAGAAGGAGAAGTTGAGGTCTGGAGGGTGAATCAGAAGAAGCAGAAGAAGGAGAAGGAGAAGGTGAAGTCTGAAGGGTGAACCAGAAGAAACAGAAGAAGGAGAAGGAGAAGGTGAAGTCTGGAGGGTGTATCAGAAGAAGCAGAAGAAGGAGAAGGAGAAGGTGAAGTCTGGAGGGTGAATCAGAAGAAGCAGAAGAAGGAGAAGGAGAAGGTGAAGTCTGGAGGGTGAATCAGAAGAAGTAGAAGAAGGAGAAGGAGAAGGTGAAGTCTGGAGGGTGAATCAGAAGAAGTAGAACAAGGAGAAGGAGAAGTTGAAGTCTGGAGGGTGAATCAGAAGAAGCAGAAGAAGGAGAAGGAGAAGGTGAAGTCTGGAGGGTGAATCAGAAGAAGCAGAAGAAGGGGAAGGAGAAGGTGAAGTCTGAAGAGTGAATCAGAAGAAGCAGAAGAAGGAGAAGGAGAAGGTGAAGTCTGGAGGGTGAATCAGAAGAAGTGGAAGAAGGAGAAGGAGAAGGTGAAGTCTGGAGGGTGAATCAGAAGAAGCAGAAGAAGGAGAAGGAGAAGGTGAAGTCTGGAGGGAGAAGCAGAAGAAGTAGAAGAAGGAGAAGGGGAAGGTGAAGTCTGGATTGTGAATCAGAAGAAGTAGAAGAAGGAGAAGGAGGAGGTGAAGTCTGGAGGGTGAATCAGAAGAAGTAGAAGAAGGAGAAGGAGAAGGTCAAGTCTGGAGGGTGAATCAAAAGGAGCAGAAGAAGGAGAAGGAGAAGGTGAAGTCTGGAGGGTGAATCAGAAGAAGTAGAAGAAGGAGAAGGAGAAGGTGAAGTCTGGAGGGTGAAGCAGAAGAAGTAGAAGAAGGAGAAGGGGAAGGTGAAGTCATGAGGGTGAATCAGAAGAAGTAGAAGAAGGAGAAGGAGAAGGTGAAGTCAGGAGGGTGAATCAGAAGAAGCAGAAGAAGGAGAAGGAGAAGGTGAAGTCTGGAGTGTGAATCAGAAGAATCAGAAGAAGGAGAAGGAGAAGGTGAAGTCTGGAGGGTGAATCAGAAGAAGCAGAAGAAAGAGAAGGAGAAGGTGAAGTCTGGAGGGTGAATCAGAAGAAGCAGAATAAGGAGAAGGAGAAGGTGAAGTCTGGAGGGTGAATCAGAAGAAGCAGAAGAAGGAGAAGGTGAAGTCTGGAGGGTGAATCAGAAGAAGTAGAAGAAGGAGAAGGAGAAGGTGAAGTCTGGAGGGTGAAGCGGAAGAATTAGAAGAAGGAGAAGGAGAAGGCGAAGTCTGGAGGGTGAATCAGAAGAAGCAGAAGAAGGAGAAGGAGAAGGTGAAGTCTGGAGGGTGAATCAGAAGAAGTAGAAGAAGGAGAAGGACAAGGCGAAGTCTGGAGGGTGAATCAGAAGAAGTTGAAGAAGGAGAAGGAGAAGGTGAAGACTGGAGGTTGAATCAGAAGAAGTAGAAGAAGGAGAAGGAGAAGGTGAAGTCTGGAGGGTGAATCAGAAGAAGTAGAAGAAGGAGAAGGAGAAGGCGAAGTCTGGAGGTTGAATCAGAAGAAGCAGAAGAAGGAGAAGGAGAAGGTGAAGTCTGGAGGGTGAATCAGAAGAAGCAGAAGAAGGAGAAGGAGAAGATGAAGTCTGGAGGGTGAATCAGAAGAATTAGAAGAAGGAGAAGGAGAAGTTGAGGTCTGGAGGGTGAATCAGAAGAAGCAGAAGAAGGAGAAGGAGAAGGTGAAGTCTGAAGGGTGAACCAGAAGAAACAGAAGAAGGAGAAGGAGAAGGTGAAGTCTGGAGGGTGTATCAGAAGAAGCAGAAGAAGGAGAAGGAGAAGGTGAAGTCTGGAGGGTGAATCAGAAGAAGCAGAAGAAGGAGAAGGAGAAGGTGAAGTCTGGAGGGTGAATCAGAAGAAGTAGAAGAAGGAGAAGGAGAAGGTGAAGTCTGGAGGGTGAATCAGAAGAAGTAGAACAAGGAGAAGGAGAAGTTGAAGTCTGGAGGGTGAATCAGAAGAAGCAGAAGAAGGAGAAGGAGAAGGTGAAGTCTGGAGGGTGAATCAGAAGAAGCAGAAGAAGGGGAAGGAGAAGGTGAAGTCTGAAGAGTGAATCAGAAGAAGCAGAAGAAGGAGAAGGAGAAGGTGAAGTCTGGAGGGTGAATCAGAAGAAGCAGAATAAGGAGAAGGAGAAGGTGAAGTCTGGAGGGTGAATCAGAAGAAGCAGAAGAAGGAGAAGGAGAAGGTGAAGTCTGGAGGGTGAATCAGAAGAAGTAGAAGAAGGAGAAGGAGAAGGTGAAGTCTGGAGGGTGAAGCAGAAGAAGTAGAAGAAGGAGAAGGAGAAGGTGAAGTCATGAGGGAGAATCAGAAGAAGTAGAAGAAGGAGAAGGAGAAGGTGAAGTCAGGAGGGTGAATCAGAAGAAGCAGAAGAAGGAGAAGGAGAAGGTGAAGTCTGGAGGGTGAATCAGAAGAAGCAGAAGAAAGAGAAGGAGAAGGTGAAGTCTAGAGGGTGAAGCAGAAGAAGCAGAAGAAGGAGAAGGAGAAGGTGAAGTCAGGAGGGTGAATCAGAAGAAGTAGAAGAAGGAAAAGGAGAAGGTGAAGTCTGGAGGGTGAATCAGAAGAAGTAGAAGAAGGAGAAGGAGAAGGTGAAGTCTGGAGGGTGAATCAGAAGAAGTGGAAGAAGGAGAAGGAGAAGGTGAAGTCTGGAGGGTGAATCAGAAGAAGCAGAAGAAGGAGAAGGAGAAGGTGAAGTCTGGAGGGAGAAGCAGAAGAAGTAGAAGAAGGAGAAGGGGAAGGTGAAGTCTGGATTGTGAATCAGAAGAAGTAGAAGAAGGAGAAGGAGGAGGTGAAGTCTGGAGGGTGAATCAGAAGAAGTAGAAGAAGGAGAAGGAGAAGGTCAAGTCTGGAGGGTGAATCAAAAGGAGCAGAAGAAGGAGAAGGAGAAGGTGAAGTCTGGAGGGTGAATCAGAAGAAGTAGAAGAAGGAGAAGGAGAAGGTGAAGTCTGGAGGGTGAAGCAGAAGAAGTAGAAGAAGGAGAAGGGGAAGGTGAAGTCATGAGGGTGAATCAGAAGAAGTAGAAGAAGGAGAAGGAGAAGGTGAAGTCAGGAGGGTGAATCAGAAGAAGCAGAAGAAGGAGAAGGAGAAGGTGAAGTCTGGAGTGTGAATCAGAAGAATCAGAAGAAGGAGAAGGAGAAGGTGAAGTCTGGAGGGTGAATCAGAAGAAGCAGAAGAAAGAGAAGGAGAAGGTGAAGTCTAGAGGGTGAAGCAGAAGAAGCAGAAGAAGGAGAAGGAGAAGGTGAAGTCTGGAGGGTGAATCAGAAGAAGTAGAAGAAGGAGAAGGAGAAGGTGAAGTCTGGAGGGTGAATCAGAAGAAGTGGAAGAAGGAGAAGGAGAAGGTGAAGTCTGGAGGGTGAATCAGAAGAAGCAGAAGAAGGAGAAGGAGAAGGTGAAGTCTGGAGGGAGAAGCAGAAGAAGTAGAAGAAGGAGAAGGAGAAGGTGAAGTCTGGATTGTGAATCAGAAGAAGTAGAAGAAGGAGAAGGAGGAGGTGAAGTCTGGAGGGTGAATCAGAAGAAGTAGGAGAAGGAGAAGGTCAAGTCTGGAGGGTGAATCAAAAGGAGCAGAAGAAGGAGAAGGAGAAGGTGAAGTCTGGAGGGTGAATCAGAAGAAGTAGAAGAAGGAGAAGGAGAAGGTGTAGTCTGGAGGATGAATCAGAAGAAGTAGAAGAAGGAGAAGGAGAAGGTGAAGTCTGGAGGGTGAATCAGAAGAAGCAGAATAAGGAGAAGGAGAAGGTGAAGTCTGGAGGGTGAATCAGAAGAAGCAGAAGAAGGAGAAAGAGAAGGTGAAGTCTGGAGGGTGAATCAGAAGAAGTAGAAGAAGGAGAAGGAGAAGGTGAAGTCTGGAGCGTGAAGCAGAAGAAGTAGAAGAAGGAGAAGGAGAAGGTGAAGTCTGGAGGGTGAATCAGAAGAAGCAGAAGAAGGAGAAGGAGAAGGTGAAGTCTGGAGGGTGAATCAGAAGAAGTTGAAGAAGGAGAAGGAGAAGGTGAAGTCTGGAGGGTGAATCAGAAGAAGCAGAATAAGGAGAAGGAGAAGGTGAAGTCTGGAGGGTGAATCAGAAGAAGCAGAAGAAGGAGAAGGAGAAGGTGAAGTCTCTAGGGTGAATCAGAAGAAGTAGAAGAAGGAGAAGGAGAAGGTGAAGTCTGGAGGGTGAAGCGGAAGAAGTAGAAGAAGGAGAAGGAGAAGGCGAAGTCTGGAGGGTGAATCAGAAGAAGCAGAAGAAGGAGAAGGAGAAGGTGAAGTCTGGAGGGTGAATCAGAAGAAGTAGAAGAAGGAGAAGGAGAAGGCGAAGTCTGGAGGGTGAATCAGAAGAAGTTGAAGAAGGAGAAGGAGAAGGTGAAGACTGGAGGTTGAATCAGAAGAAGTAGAAGAAGGAGAAGGTGAAGGTGGAGTCTGGAGGGTGAATCAGAAGAAGTAGAAGAAGGAGAAGGAGAAGGCGAAGTCTGGAGGGTGAATCAGAAGAAGCAGAAGAAGGAGAAGGAGAAGGTGAAGTCTGGAGGGTGAATCAGAAGAAGCAGAAGAAGGAGAAGGAGAAGATGAAGTCTGGAGGGTGAATCAGAAGAATTAGAAGAAGGAGAAGGAGAAGTTGAGGTCTGGAGGGTGAATCAGAAGAAGCAGAAGAAGGAGAAGGAGAAGGTGAAGTCTGAAGGGTGAACCAGAAGAAGCAGAAGAAGGAGAAGGAGAAGGTGAAGTCTGGAGGGTGTATCAGAAGAAGCAGAAGAAGGAGAAGGAGAAGGTGAAGTCTGGAGGGTGAATCAGAAGAAGCAGAAGAAGGAGAAGGAGAAGGTGAAGTCTGGAGGGTGAATCAGAAGAAGTAGAAGAAGGAGAAGGAGAAGGTGAAGTCTGGAGGGTGAATCAGAAGAAGTAGAACAAGGAGAAGGAGAAGTTGAAGTCTGGAGGGTGAATCAGAAGAAGCAGAAGAAGGAGAAGGAGAAGGTGAAGTCTGGAGGGTGAATCAGAAGAAGCAGAAGAAGGAGAAGGAGAAGATGAAGTCTGGAGGGTGAATCAGAATAAGTAGAACAAGGAGAAGGAGAAGGTGAAGTCTGGAGGGTGAATCAGAAGAAGCAGAAGAAGGGGAAGGAGAAGGTGAAGTCTGAAGAGTGAATCAGAAGAAGCAGAAGAAGGAGAAGGAGAAGGTGAAGTCTGGAGGGTGAATCAGAAGAAGCAGAATAAGGAGAAGGAGAAGGTGAAGTCTGGAGGGTGAATCAGAAGAAGCAGAAGAAGGAGAAGGAGAAGGTGAAGTCTGGAGGGTGAAGCAGAAGAAGTAGAAGAAGGAGAAGGAGAAGGTGAAGTCTGGAGGGTGAAGCAGAAGAAGTAGAAGAAGGAGAAGGAGAAGCTGAAGTCATGAGGGTGAATCAGAAGAAGTAGAAGAAGGAGAAGGAGAAGGTGAAGTCAGGAGGGTGAATCAGAAGAAGCAGAAGAAGGAGAAGGAGAAGGTGAAGTCTGGAGTGTGAATCAGAAGAATCAGAACAAGGAGAAGGAGAAGGTGAAGTCTGGAGGGTGAATCAGAAGAAGCAGAAGAAGGGGAAGCAGAAGGTGAAGTCTGAAGAGTGAATCAGAAGAAGCAGAAGAAGGAGAAGGAGAAGGTGAAGTCTGGAGCGTGAAGCAGAAGAAGTAGAAGAAGGAGAAGGAGAAGGTGAAGTCTGGAGGGTGAATCAGAAGAAGCAGAAGAAGGAGAAGGAGAAGGTGAAGTCTGGAGGGTGAATCAGAAGAAGTTGAAGAAGGAGAAGGAGAAGGTGAAGTCTGGAGGGTGAATCAGAAGAAGCAGAATAAGGAGAAGGAGAAGGTGAAGTCTGGAGGGTGAATCAGAAGAAGCAGAAGAAGGAGAAGGAGAAGGTGAAGTCTGGAGGGTGAATCAGAAGAAGTAGAAGAAGGAGAAGGAGAAGGTGAAGTCTGGAGGGTGAAGCGGAAGAAGTAGAAGAAGGAGAAGGAGAAGGCGAAGTCTGGAGGGTGAATCAGAAGAAGCAGAAGAAGGAGAAGGAGAAGGTGAAGTCTGGAGGGTGAATCAGAAGAAGTAGAAGAAGGAGAAGGAGAAGGCGAAGTCTGGAGGGTGAATCAGAAGAAGTTGAAGAAGGAGAAGGAGAAGGTGAAGACTGGAGGTTGAATCAGAAGAAGTAGAAGAAGGAGAAGGTGAAGGTGGAGTCTGGAGGGTGAATCAGAAGAAGTAGAAGAAGGAGAAGGAGAAGGCGAAGTCTGGAGGGTGAATCAGAAGAAGCAGAAGAAGGAGAAGGAGAAGGTGAAGTCTGGAGGGTGAATCAGAAGAAGCAGAAGAAGGAGAAGGAGAAGATGAAGTCTGGAGGGTGAATCAGAAGAATTAGAAGAAGGAGAAGGAGAAGTTGAGGTCTGGAGGGTGAATCAGAAGAAGCAGAAGAAGGAGAAGGAGAAGGTGAAGTCTGAAGGGTGAACCAGAAGAAGCAGAAGAAGGAGAAGGAGAAGGTGAAGTCTGGAGGGTGTATCAGAAGAAGCAGAAGAAGGAGAAGGAGAAGGTGAAGTCTGGAGGGTGAATCAGAAGAAGCAGAAGAAGGAGAAGGAGAAGGTGAAGTCTGGAGGGTGAATCAGAAGAAGTAGAAGAAGGAGAAGGAGAAGGTGAAGTCTGGAGGGTGAATCAGAAGAAGTAGAACAAGGAGAAGGAGAAGTTGAAGTCTGGAGGGTGAATCAGAAGAAGCAGAAGAAGGAGAAGGAGAAGGTGAAGTCTGGAGGGTGAATCAGAAGAAGCAGAAGAAGGAGAAGGAGAAGATGAAGTCTGGAGGGTGAATCAGAATAAGTAGAACAAGGAGAAGGAGAAGGTGAAGTCTGGAGGGTGAATCAGAAGAAGCAGAAGAAGGGGAAGGAGAAGGTGAAGTCTGAAGAGTGAATCAGAAGAAGCAGAAGAAGGAGAAGGAGAAGGTGAAGTCTGGAGGGTGAATCAGAAGAAGCAGAATAAGGAGAAGGAGAAGGTGAAGTCTGGAGGGTGAATCAGAAGAAGCAGAAGAAGGAGAAGGAGAAGGTGAAGTCTGGAGGGTGAAGCAGAAGAAGTAGAAGAAGGAGAAGGAGAAGGTGAAGTCTGGAGGGTGAAGCAGAAGAAGTAGAAGAAGGAGAAGGAGAAGCTGAAGTCATGAGGGTGAATCAGAAGAAGTAGAAGAAGGAGAAGGAGAAGGTGAAGTCAGGAGGGTGAATCAGAAGAAGCAGAAGAAGGAGAAGGAGAAGGTGAAGTCTGGAGTGTGAATCAGAAGAATCAGAAGAAGGAGAAGGAGAAGGTGAAGTCTGGAGGGTGAATCAGAAGAAGCAGAAGAAAGAGAAGGAGAAGGTGAAGTCTAGAGGGTGAAGCAGAAGAAGCAGAAGAAGGAGAAGTAGAAGGTGAAGATTGGAGGGTGAATCAGAAGAAGTAGAAGAAGGAGAAGGAGAAGGTGAAGTCTGGAGGGTGAATCAGAAGAGGTAGAAGAAGGAGAAGGAGAAGGTGAAGTCTGGAGGGTGAATCAGAAGAAGTCGAAGAAGAGAAGGAAATGGTGAAGTCTGGAGGGTGAATCAGAAGAAGTAGAAGAAGGAGAAGGAGAAGGTGAAGTCAGGAGGGTGAATCAGAAGAAGCAGAAGAAGGAGAAGGAG
The DNA here is from genome assembly GCF_052327205.1 of Somniosus microcephalus. Taxonomy (NCBI): domain Eukaryota; kingdom Metazoa; phylum Chordata; class Chondrichthyes; order Squaliformes; family Somniosidae; genus Somniosus; species Somniosus microcephalus. The sequence goes on along the minus strand of NW_028225308.1, from coordinate 304,469 downwards.
AAGGTGAAGTTAGGAGGGTGAATCAGAAGAAGCAGAAGAAGGAGAAGGAGAAGGTGAAGTCAGGGGGGTGAAGCAGAAAAAGTAGAAGAAGGAGAAGGAGAAGGCGAAGTCAGGAAGGTGAAGCAGAAGAAGCAGAAGAAGGAGAAGGAGAAGGTGAAGTCTGGCGGGCGCAGCAGAAGAAGCAGAAGAAGGAGAAGGTGAAGGTGAAGTCTGGAGGGTGAAGCAGAAGAAGCAGAAGAAGGAGAAGGAGAAGGTGAAGTCTGGAGGGTGAATCAGAAGAAGTAGAAGAAGGAGAAGGAGAAGGTGAAGTCAGGAGGGTGAAGCAGAAGAAGCAGAAGAAGGAGAAGGAGAAGGTGAAGTCTGGAGGGTGAAGCAGAAGAAGCAGAAGAAGGAGAAGGAGAAGGTGAAGTCTGGAGGGCGAAGCAGAAGAAGTAGAAGAAGGAGAAGGAGAAGGTGAAGTCTGGATGGTGAAGCAGAAGAAGCAGAAGAAGGAGAAGGAGAAGGTGAAGTCTGGAGGGTGAATCAGAAGAAGTAGAAGAAGGAGAAGGAGAAGGTGAAGTCAGGAGGGTGAAGCAGAAGAAGCAGAAGAAGGAGAAGGAGAAGGTGAAGTCTGGAGGGTGAAACAGAAGAAGCAGAAGAAGGAGAAGGAGAAGGTGAAGTCTGGAGGGTGAAGCAGAAGAAGCAGAAGAAGGAGAAGGAGAAGGTGAAGTCAGGAGGGTGAATCCGAAGAAGTAGAAGAAGGAGAAGGAGAAGGTGAAGTCTGGAGGGTGAATCAGAAGAAGTAGAAGAAGGAGAAGGAGAAGGTGAAGTCTGGAGGTTGAATCAGAAGAAGTAGAAGAAGAAGAAGGAGAAGGGGAAGTCTGGAGGGTGAATCAGAAGAAGCAGAAGAAGGAGAAGGAGAAGGTGAAGTCTGGAGGGAGAAGCAGAAGAAGTGGAAGAAGAAGGAGAAGGTGAAATCTGGAGGGTGAATAAGAAGAAGTAGAAGAAGGAGAAGGAGAAGGTGAAGTCTGGAGGGTGAATCAGAAGACGCAGAAGAAGGAGAAGGAGAAGGTGGAGTCTGGAGGCTGAATCAGAAGAAGTAGAAGAAGGAGAAGGAGAAGGTGTAGTCTGGAGAGTGAATCAGAAGAAGTAGACGAAGGAGAAGGAGAAGGTGAAGTCTGGAGGGTGAATCAGAAAAAGCAGAAGAAGGAGAAGGAGAAGGCGAAGTCTGGAGGGTGAATCAGAAGAAGTAGAAGAAGGAGAAGGAGAAGGTGAAGTCTGGAGGGTGAATCAGAAGAAGCAGAAGAAGGAGAAGGAGAAGGTGAAGTCTGGAGGGTGAATCTGAAGAAGCAGAAGAAGGAGAAGGAGAAGGTGAAGTCTGGAGGGTGAATCAGAAGAAGCAGAAGAAGGAGAAGGAGAAGGTGAAGTCTGGAGGGTGAATCAGAAGAAGCAGAAGAAGTAGAAGGAGAAGGTGAAGTCTGGAGGGTGAATCAGAAGAAGTAGAAGAAGGAGAAGGAGAAGGTGAAGTCTGGAGGGTGAATCAGAAGAAGCAGAAGAAGGAGAAGGAGAAGGTGAAGTCAGGAGTGTGAATCAGAAGAAGCAGAAACAGGAGAAGGAGAAGGTGAAGACTGGAGGGTGAATCAGAAGAAGTAGAAGAAGCAGAAGGAGAAGGTGAAGTCTGGAGGGTGAATCAGAAGAAGTAGAAGAAGGAGAAGGAGATGGTGAGGTCTGGAGGGTGAATCAGAAGAAGCAGAAGAAGGAGAAGGAGAAGGTGAAGTCTGGAGGGTGAATCAGAAGAAGCAGAAGAAGGAGAAGGAGAAGGTGAAGACTGGCGGGTGAATCAGAAGAAGTAGAAGAAGGAGAAGGAGAAGATGAAGTCTGGAGGGTGAATCAGAAGAAGTAGAAGAAGGAGAAGGAGAAGGTGAGGTCTGGAGGGTGAATCAGAAGAAGCAGAAGAAGGAGAAGGAGAAGGTGAAGTCTGGAGGGTGAATCAGAAGAAGCAGAAGAAGGAGAAGGAGAAGGTGAAGTCTGGAGGGTGAATCAGAAGAAGCAGAAGAAGGAGAAGGAGAAGGTGAAGTCAGGAGGGTGAATCAGAAGAAGCAGAAGAAGGAGAAGGAGAAGGTGAAGTTAGGAGGGTGAATCAGAAGAAGTAGAAGAAGGAGAAGGAGAAGGTGAAGTCTGGAGGGTGAATCAGAAGAAGTAGAAGAAGGAGAAGGAGAAGGTGAAGTCAGGAGGGTGAAGCAGAAGAAGCAGAAGAAGGAGAAGGAGAAGGTGAAATCTGGAGGGTGAAGCAGAAGAAGCAGAAGAAGGAGAAGGAGAAGGTGAAGTCTGGAGGGCGAAGCAGAAGAAGCAGAAGAATGAGAAGGAGAAGGTGAAGTCTGGAGGGTGAAGCAGAAGAAGCAGAAGAAGGAGAAGGAGAAGGTGAAGTCTGGAGGGTGAATCACAAGAAGTAGAAGAAGGAGAAGGAGAAGGTGAAGTAAGGAGGGTGAAGCAGAAGAAGCAGAAGAAGGAGAAGGAGAAGGTGAAGTCTGGAGGGTGAATCAGAAGAAGCAGAATAAGGAGAAGGAGAAGGTGAAGTCTGGAGGGTGAATCAGAAGAAGCAGAAGAAGGAGAAGGAGAAGGTGAAGTCTGGAGGGTGAATCAGAAGAAGTAGAAGAAGGAGAAGGAGAAGGTGAAGTCTGGAGCGTGAAGCAGAAGAAGTAGAAGAAGGAGAAGGAGAAGGTGAAGTCTGGAGGGCGAAGCAGAAGAAGCAGAAGAAGGAGAAGGAGAAGGTGAAGTCTGGAGGGTGAAGCAGAAGAAGCAGAAGAAGGAGAAGAAGAAGGTGAAGTCTGGAGGGTGAATCAGAAGAAGTAGAAGAAGGAGAAGGAGAAGGTGAAGTAAGGAGGGTGAAGCAGAAGAAGCAGAAGAAGGAGAAGGAGAAGGTGAAGTCTGGAGGGAGAAGCAGAAGAAGCAGAAGAAGGAGAAGGAGGAGGTGAAGTCTGGAGGGTGAATCAGAAGAAGCAGAAGAAGGAGAAGGAGAAGGTGAAGTCTGGAGGGTGAATCAGAAGAAGTTGAAGAAGGAGAAGGAGAAGGTGAAGTCTGGAGGGTGAATCAGAAGAAGCAGAATAAGGAGAAGGAGAAGGTGAAGTCTGGAGGGTGAATCAGAAGAAGCAGAAGAAGGAGAAGGAGAAGGTGAAGTCTGGAGGGTGAATCAGAAGAAGTAGAAGAAGGAGAAGGAGAAGGTGAAGTCTGGAGGGTGAAGCGGAAGAAGTAGAAGAAGGAGAAGGAGAAGGCGAAGTCTGGAGGGTGAATCAGAAGAAGCAGAAGAAGGAGAAGGAGAAGGTGAAGTCTGGAGGGTGAATCAGAAGAAGTAGAAGAAGGAGAAGGAGAAGGCGAAGTCTGGAGGGTGAATCAGAAGAAGTTGAAGAAGGAGAAGGAGAAGGTGAAGACTGGAGGTTGAATCAGAAGAAGTAGAAGAAGGAGAAGGAGAAGGTGAAGTCTGGAGGGTGAATCAGAAGAAGTTGAAGAAGGAGAAGGAGAAGGTGAAGTCTGGAGTGTGAATCAGAAGAATCAGAAGAAGGAGAAGGAGAAAGTGAAGTCTGGAGGGTGAATCAGAAGAAGCAGAAGAAAGAGAAGGAGAAGGTGAAGTCTAGAGGGTGAAGCAGAAGAAGCAGAAGAAGGAGAAGTAGAAGGTGAAGACTGGAGGGTGAATCAGAAGAAGTAGAAGAAGGAGAAGGAGAAGGTGAAGTCTGGAGGGTGAATCAGAAGAGGTAGAAGAAGGAGAAGGAGAAGGTGAAGTCTGGAGGGTGAATCAGAAGAAGTCGAAGAAGAGAAGGAAATGGTGAAGTCTGGAGGGTGAATCAGAAGAAGTAGAAGAAGGAGAAGGAGAAGGTGAAGTCAGGAGGGTGAATCAGAAGAAGCAGAAGAAGGAGAAGGAGAAGGTGAAGTTAGGAGGGTGAATCAGAAGAAGCAGAAGAAGGAGAAGGAGAAGGTGAAGTCAGGGGGGTGAAGCAGAAAAAGTAGAAGAAGGAGAAGGAGAAGGCGAAGTCAGGAAGGTGAAGCAGAAGAAGCAGAAGAAGGAGAAGGAGAAGGTGAAGTCTGGCGGGCGCAGCAGAAGAAGCAGAAGAAGGAGAAGGTGAAGGTGAATTCTGGAGGGTGAAGCAGAAGAAGCAGAAGAAGGAGAAGGAGAAGGTGAAGTCTGGAGGGTGAATCAGAAGAAGTAGAAGAAGGAGAAGGAGAAGGTGAAGTCAGGAGGGTGAAGCAGAAGAAGGAGAAGGAGAAGGTGAAGTCTGGAGGGTGAAGCAGAAGAAGCAGAAGAAGGAGAAGGAGAAGGTGAAGTCTGGAGGGCGAAGCAGAAGAAGTAGAAGAAGGAGAAGGAGAAGGTGAAGTCTGGATGGTGAAGCAGAAGAAGCAGAAGAAGGAGAAGGAGAAGGTGAAGTCTGGAGGGTGAATCAGAAGAAGTAGAAGAAGGAGAAGGAGAAGGTGAAGTCAGGAGGGTGAAGCAGAAGAAGCAGAAGAAGGAGAAGGAGAAGGTGAAGTCTGGAGGGTGAAACAGAAGAAGCAGAAGAAGGAGAAGGAGAAGGTGAAGTCTGGAGGGTGAAGCAGAAGAAGCAGAAGAAGGAGAAGGAGAAGGTGAAGTCAGGAGGGTGAATCAGAAGAAGTAGAAGAAGGAGAAGGAGAAGGTGAAGTCTGGAGGGTGAATCAGAAGAAGTAGAAGAAGGAGAAGGAGAAGGTGAAGTCTGGAGGTTGAATCAGAAGAAGTAGAAGAAGAAGAAGGAGAAGGGGATGTCTGGAGGGTGAATCAGAAGAAGCAGAAGAAGGAGAAGGAGAAGGTGAAGTCTGGAGGGAGAAGCAGAAGATGTAGAAGAAGAAGGAGAAGGTGAAATCTGGAGGGTGAATAAGAAGAAGTAGAAGAAGGAGAAGGAGAAGGTGAAGTCTGGAGGGTGAATCAGAAGAAGTAGAAGAAGGAGAAGGAGAAGGTGAAGTCTGGAGGGTGAATCAGAAGAAGCAGAAGAAGGAGAAGGAGAAGGTGGAGTCTGGAGGCTGAATCAGAAGAAGTAGAAGAAGGAGAAGGAGAAGGTGTAGTCTGGAGAGTGAATCAGAAGAAGTAGACGAAGGAGAAGGAGAAGGTGAAGTCTGGAGGGTGAATCAGAAAAAGCAGAAGAAGGAGAAGGAGAAGGCGAAGTCTGGAGGGTGAATCAGAAGAAGTAGAAGAAGGAGAAGGAGAAGGTGAAGTCTGGAGGGTGAATCAGAAGAAGCAGAAGAAGGAGAAGGAGAAGGTGAAGTCTGGAGGGTGAATCTGAAGAAGCAGAAGAAGGAGAAGGAGAAGGTGAAGTCTGGAGGGTGAATCAGAAGAAGCAGAAGAAGGAGAAGGAGAAGGTGAAGTCTGGAGGGTGAATCAGAAGAAGCAGAAGAAGTAGAAGGAGAAGGTGAAGTCTGGAGGGTGAATCAGAAGAAGTAGAAGAAGGAGAAGGAGAAGGTGAAGTCTGGAGGGTGAATCAGAAGAAGCAGAAGAAGGAGAAGGAGAAGGTGAAGTCAGGAGTGTGAATCAGAAGAAGCAGAAACAGGAGAAGGAGAAGGTGAAGACTGAAGGGTGAATCAGAAGAAGTAGAAGAAGCAGAAGGAGAAGGTGAAGTCTGGAGGGTGAATCAGAAGAAGTAGAAGAAGGAGAAGGAGATGGTGAGGTCTGGAGGGTGAATCAGAAGAAGCAGAAGAAGGAGAAGGAGAAGGTGAAGTCTGGAGGGTGAATCAGAAGAAGCAGAAGAAGGAGAAGGAGAAGGTGAAGACTGGCGGGTGAATCAGAAGAAGTAGAAGAAGGAGAAGGAGAAGATGAAGTCTGGAGGGTGAATCAGAAGAAGTAGAAGAAGGAGAAGGAGAAGGTGAGGTCTGGAGGGTGAATCAGAAGAAGCAGAAGAAGGAGAAGGAGAAGGTGAAGTCTGGAGGGTGAATCAGAAGAAGCAGAAGAAGGAGAAGGAGAAGGTGAAGTCTGGAGGGTGAATCAGAAGAAGCAGAAGAAGGAGAAGGAGAGGGTGAAGTCAGGAGGGTGAATCAGAAGAAGCAGAAGAAGGAGAAGGAGAAGGTGAAGTTAGGAGGGTGAATCAGAAGAAGTAGAAGAAGGAGAAGGAGAAGGTGAAGTCTGGAGGGTGAATCAGAAGAAGTAGAAGAAGGAGAAGGAGAAGGTGAAGTCAGGAGGGTGAAGCAGAAGAAGCAGAAGAAGGAGAAGGAGAAGGTGAAATCTGGAGGGTGAAGCAGAAGAAGCAGAAGAAGGAGAAGGAGAAGGTGAAGTCTGGAGGGCGAAGCAGAAGAAGCAGAAGAAGGTGAAGTCTGGAGGGTGAAGCAGAAGAAGCAGAAGAAGGAGAAGGAGAAGGTGAAGTCTGGAGGGTGAATCACAAGAAGTAGAAGAAGGAGAAGGAGAAGGTGAAGTAAGGAGGGTGAAGCAGAAGAAGCAGAAGAAGGAGAAGGAGAAGGTGAAGTCTGGAGGGTGAATCAGAAGAAGCAGAATAAGGAGAAGGAGAAGGTGAAGTCTGGAGGGTGAATCAGAAGAAGCAGAAGAAGGAGAAGGAGAAGGTGAAGTCTGGAGGGTGAATCAGAAGAAGTAGAAGAAGGAGAAGGAGAAGGGGAAGTCTGGAGCGTGAAGCAGAAGAAGTAGAAGAAGGAGAAGGAGAAGGTGAAGTCTGGAGGGCGAAGCAGAAGAAGCAGAAGAAGGAGAAGGTGAAGTCTGGAGGGTGAAGCAGAAGAAGCAGAAGAAGGAGAAGTAGAAGGTGAAGTCTGGAGGGTGAAGCAGAAGAAGCAGAAGAAGGAGAAGGAGAAGGTGAAGTCTGGAGGGAGAAGCAGAAGAAGCAGAAGAAGGAGAAGGAGGAGGTGAAGTCTGGAGGGTGAATCAGAAGAAGCAGAAGAAGGAGAAGGAGAAGGTGAAGTCTGGAGGGTGAATCAGAAGAAGTTGAAGAAGGAGAAGGAGAAGGTGAAGTCTGGAGGGTGAATCAGAAGAAGCAGAATAAGGAGAAGGAGAAGGTGAAGTCTGGAGGGTGAATCAGAAGAAGCAGAAGAAGGAGAAGGAGAAGGTGAAGTCTGGAGGGTGAATCAGAAGAAGTAGAAGAAGGAGAAGGAGAAGGTGAAGTCTGGAGGGTGAAGCGGAAGAAGTAGAAGAAGGAGAAGGAGAAGGCGAAGTCTGGAGGGTGAATCAGAAGAAGCAGAAGAAGGAGAAGGAGAAGGCGAAGTCTGGAGGGTGAATCAGAAGAAGTAGAAGAAGGAGAAGGAGAAGGTGAAGTCTGGAGGGTGAAGCGGAAGAAGTAGAAGAAGGAGAAGTAGAAGGTGAAGTCTGGAGGGTGAAGCAGAAGAAGCAGAAGAAGGAGAAGGAGAAGGTGAAGTCTGGAGGGAGAAGCAGAAGAAGCAGAAGAAGGAGAAGGAGGAGGTGAAGTCTGGAGGGTGAATCAGAAGAAGCAGAAGAAGGAGAAGGAGAAGGTGAAGTCTGGAGGGTGAATCAGAAGAAGTTGAAGAAGGAGAAGGAGAAGGTGAAGTCTGGAGGGTGAATCAGAAGAAGCAGAATAAGGAGAAGGAGAAGGTGAAGTCTGGAGGGTGAATCAGAAGAAGTTGAAGAAGGAGAAGGAGAAGGTGAAGTCTGGAGGGTGAATCAGAAGAAGCAGAATAAGGAGAAGGAGAAGGTGAAGTCTGGAGGGTGAATCAGAAGAAGCAGAAGAAGGAGAAGGAGAAGGTGAAGTCTGGAGGGTGAATCAGAAGAAGTAGAAGAAGGAGAAGGAGAAGGTGAAGTCTGGAGGGTGAAGCGGAAGAAGTAGAAGAAGGAGAAGGAGAAGGCGAAGTCTGGAGGGTGAATCAGAAGAAGCAGAAGAAGGAGAAGGAGAAGGCGAAGTCTGGAGGGTGAATCAGAAGAAGTAGAAGAAGGAGAAGGAGAAGGTGAAGTCTGGAGGGTGAAGCGGAAGAAGTAGAAGAAGGAGAAGTAGAAGGTGAAGTCTGGAGGGTGAAGCAGAAGAAGCAGAAGAAGGAGAAGGAGAAGGTGAAGTCTGGAGGGAGAAGCAGAAGAAGCAGAAGAAGGAGAAGGAGGAGGTGAAGTCTGGAGGGTGAATCAGAAGAAGCAGAAGAAGGAGAAGGAGAAGGTGAAGTCTGGAGGGTGAATCAGAAGAAGTTGAAGAAGGAGAAGGAGAAGGTGAAGTCTGGAGGGTGAATCAGAAGAAGCAGAATAAGGAGAAGGAGAAGGTGAAGTCTGGAGGGTGAATCAGAAGAAGCAGAAGAAGGAGAAGGAGAAGGTGAAGTCTGGAGGGTGAATCAGAAGAAGTAGAAGAAGGAGAAGGAGAAGGTGAAGTCTGGAGGGTGAAGCGGAAGAAGTAGAAGAAGGAGAAGGAGAAGGCGAAGTCTGGAGGGTGAATCAGAAGAAGCAGAAGAAGGAGAAGGAGAAGGTGAAGTCTGGAGGGTGAATCAGAAGAAGTAGAAGAAGGAGAAGGAGAAGGCGAAGTCTGGAGGGTGAATCAGAAGAAGTTGAAGAAGGAGAAGGAGAAGGTGAAGACTGGAGGTTGAATCAGAAGAAGTAGAAGAAGGAGAAGGAGAAGGTGAAGTCTGGAGGGTGAATTAGAAGAAGTAGAAGAAGGAGAAGGAGAAGGCGAAGTCTGGAGGGTGAATCAGAAGAAGCAGAAGAAGGAGAAGGAGAAGGTGAAGTCTGGAGGGTGAATCAGAAGAAGCAGAAGAAGGAGAAGGAGAAGATGAAGTCTGGAGGGTGAATCAGAAGAATTAGAAGAAGGAGAAGGAGAAGTTGAGGTCTGGAGGGTGAATCAGAAGAAGCAGAAGTAGGAGAAGGAGAAGGTGAAGTCTGAAGGGTGAACCAGAAGAAGCAGAATAAGGAGAAGGAGAAGGTGAAGTCTGGAGGGTGAATCAGAAGAAGCAGAAGAAGGAGAAGGAGAAGGTGAAGTCTGGAGGGTGAATCAGAAGAAGTAGAAGAAGGAGAAGGAGAAGGTGAAGTCTGGAGGGTGAATCAGAAGAAGTAGAACAAGGAGAAGGAGAAGTTGAAGTCTGGAGGGTGAATCAGAAGAAGCAGAAGAAGGAGAAGGATAAGGTGAAGTCTGGAGGGTGAATCAGAATAAGTAGAAGAAGGAGAAGGAGAAGGTGAAGTCTGGAGGGTGAATCAGAAGAAGCAGAAAAGGGGAAGGAGAAGGTGAAGTCTGAAGAGTGAATCAGAAGAAGCAGAAGAAGGAGAAGGAGAAGGTGAAGTCTGGAGGGTGAATCAGAAGAAGCAGAATAAGGAGAAGGAGAAGGTGAAGTCTGGAGGGTGAATCAGAAGAAGCAGAAGAAGGAGAAGGAGAAGGTGAAGTCTGGAGGGTGAATCAGAAGAAGTAGAAGAAGGAGAAGGAGAAGGTGAAGTCTGGAGGGTGAAGCAGAAGAAGTAGAAGAAGGAGAAGGAGAAGGTGAAGTCATGAGGGTGAATCAGAAGAAGTAGAAGAAGGAGAAGGAGAAGGTGAAGTCAGGAGGGTGAATCAGAAGAAGCAGAAGAAGGAGAAGGAGAAGGTGAAGTCTGGAGTGTGAATCAGAAGAATCAGAAGAAGGAGAAGGAGAAGGTGAAGTCTGGAGGGTGAATCAGAAGAAGCAGAAGAAAGAGAAGGAGAAGGTGAAGTCTAGAGGGTGAAGCAGAAGAAGCAAAAGAAGGAGAAGGAGAAGGTGAAGTCAGGAGGGTGAATCAGAAGAAGTAGAAGAAGGAAAAGGAGAAGGTGAAGTCTGGAGGGTGAATCAGAAGAAGTAGAAGAAGGAGAAGGAGAAGGTGAAGTCTGGAGGGTGAATCAGAAGAAGTAGAAGAAGGAGAATGAGAAGGTGAAGTCTGGAGGGTGAATCAGAAGAAGCAGAAGAAGGAGAAGGAGAAGGTGAAGTCTGGAGGGAGAAGCAGAAGAAGTAGAAGAAGGAGAAGGAGAAGGTGAAGTCTGGAGGGTGAATCAGAAGAAGTAGAAGAAGGAGAAGGAGAAGGTGAAGTCTGGAGGGTGAATCAGAAGAAGTAGAAGAAGGAGAAGGAGAAGGTGAAGTCTGGAGGGTGAAGCAGAAGAAGTAGAAGAAGGAGAATGAGAAGGTGAAGTCTGGAGGGTGAATCAGAAGAATTAGAAGAAGGAGAAGGAGAAGTTGAGGTCTGGAGGGTGAATCAGAAGAAGCAGAAGAAGGAGAAGGAGAAGGTGAAGTCTGAAGGGTGAACCAGAAGAAGTTGAAGAAGGAGAAGGAGAAGGTGAAGTCTGGAGGGTGAATCAGAAGAAGCAGAATAAGGAGAAGGAGAAGGTGAAGTCTGGAGGGTGAATCAGAAGAAGCAGAAGAAGGAGAAGGAGAAGGTGAAGTCTGGAGGGTGAATCAGAAGAAGTAGAAGAAGGAGAAGGAGAAGGTGAAGTCTGGAGGGTGAAGCGGAAGAAGTAGAAGAAGGAGAAGGAGAAGGCGAAGTCTGGAGGGTGAATCAGAAGAAGCAGAAGAAGGAGAAGGAGAAGGTGAAGTCTGGAGGGTGAATCAGAAGAAGTAGAAGAAGGAGAAGGAGAAGGCGAAGTCTGGAGGGTGAATCAGAAGAAGTTGAAGAAGGAGAAGGAGAAGGTGAAGACTGGAGGTTGAATCAGAAGAAGTAGAAGAAGGAGAAGGAGAAGGTGAAGTCTGGAGGGTGAATTAGAAGAAGTAGAAGAAGGAGAAGGAGAAGGCGAAGTCTGGAGGGTGAATCAGAAGAAGCAGAAGAAGGAGAAGGAGAAGGTGAAGTCTGGAGGGTGAATCAGAAGAAGCAGAAGAAGGAGAAGGAGAAGATGAAGTCTGGAGGGTGAATCAGAAGAATTAGAAGAAGGAGAAGGAGAAGTTGAGGTCTGGAGGGTGAATCAGAAGAAGCAGAAGTAGGAGAAGGAGAAGGTGAAGTCTGAAGGGTGAACCAGAAGAAGCAGAATAAGGAGAAGGAGAAGGTGAAGTCTGGAGGGTGAATCAGAAGAAGCCGAAGAAGGAGAAGGAGAAGGTGAAGTCTGGAGGGTGAATCAGAAGAAGTAGAAGAAGGAGAAGGAGAAGGTGAAGTCTGGAGGGTGAATCAGAAGAAGTAGAACAAGGAGAAGGAGAAGTTGAAGTCTGGAGGGTGAATCAGAAGAAGCAGAAGAAGGAGAAGGATAAGGTGAAGTCTGGAGGGTGAATCAGAAGAAGCAGAAGAAGGAGAAGGAGAAGATGAAGTCTGGAGGGTGAATCAGAATAAGTAGAAGAAGGAGAAGGAGAAGGTGAAGTCTGGAGGGTGAATCAGAAGAAGCAGAAAAGGGGAAGGAGAAGGTGAAGTCTGAAGAGTGAATCAGAAGAAGCAGAAGAAGGAGAAGGAGAAGGTGAAGTCTGGAGGGTGAATCAGAAGAAGCAGAATAAGGAGAAGGAGAAGGTGAAGTCTGGAGGGTGAATCAGAAGAAGCAGAAGAAGGAGAAGGAGAAGGTGAAGTCTGGAGGGTGAATCAGAAGAAGTAGAAGAAGGAGAAGGAGAAGGTGAAGTCTGGAGGGTGAAGCAGAAGAAGTAGAAGAAGGAGAAGGAGAAGGTGAAGTCATGAGGGTGAATCAGAAGAAGTAGAAGAAGGAGAAGGAGAAGGTGAAGTCAGGAGGGTGAATCAGAAGAAGCAGAAGAAGGAGAAGGAGAAGGTGAAGTCTGGAGTGTGAATCAGAAGAATCAGAAGAAGGAGAAGGAGAAGGTGAAGTCTGGAGGGTGAATCAGAAGAAGCAGAAGAAAGAGAAGGAGAAGGTGAAGTCTAGAGGGTGAAGCAGAAGAAGCAAAAGAAGGAGAAGGAGAAGGTGAAGTCAGGAGGGTGAATCAGAAGAAGTAGAAGAAGGAAAAGGAGAAGGTGAAGTCTGGAGGGTGAATCAGAAGAAGTAGAAGAAGGAGAAGGAGAAGGTGAAGTCTGGAGGGTGAATCAGAAGAAGTAGAAGAAGGAGAATGAGAAGGTGAAGTCTGGAGGGTGAATCAGAAGAAGCAGAAGAAGGAGAAGGAGAAGGTGAAGTCTGGAGGGAGAAGCAGAAGAAGTAGAAGAAGGAGAAGGAGAAGGTGAAGTCTGGAGGGTGAATCAGAAGAAGTAGAAGAAGGAGAAGGAGAAGGTGAAGTCTGGAGGGTGAATCAGAAGAAGTAGAAGAAGGAGAAGGAGAAGGTGAAGTCTGGAGGGTGAAGCAGAAGAAGTAGAAGAAGGAGAATGAGAAGGTGAAGTCTGGAGGGTGAATCAGAAGAATTAGAAGAAGGAGAAGGAGAAGTTGAGGTCTGGAGGGTGAATCAGAAGAAGCAGAAGAAGGAGAAGGAGAAGGTGAAGTCTGAAGGGTGAACCAGAAGAAGCAGAAGAAGGAGAAGGAGAAGGTGAAGTCTGGAGGGGATATCAGAAGAAGCAGAAGAAGGAGAAGGAGAAGGTGAAGTCTGGAGGGTGAATCAGAAGAAGCAGAAGAAGGAGAAGGAGAAGGTGAAGTCTGGAGGGTGAATCAGAAGAAGTAGAAGAAGGAGAAGGAGAAGGTGAAGTCTGGAGGGTGAATCAGAAGAAGTAGAACAAGGAGAAGGAGAAGTTGAAGTCTGGAGGGTGAATCAGAAGAAGCAGAAGAAGGAGAAGGAGAAGGTGAAGTCTGGAGGGTGAATCAGAAGAAGCAGAAGAAGGAGAAGGAGAAGATGAAGTCTGGAGGGTGAATCAGAATAAGTAGAAGAAGGAGAAGGAGAAGGTGAAGTCTGGAGGGTGAATCAGAAGAAGCAGAAGAAGGGGAAGGAGAAGGTGAAGTCTGAAGAGTGAATCAGAAGAAGCAGAAGAAGGAGAAGGAGAAGGTGAAGTCTGGAGGGTGAATCAGAAGAAGCAGAATAAGGAGAAGGAGAAGGTGAAGTCTGGAGGGTGAATCAAAAGAAGCAGAAGAAGGAGAAGGAGAAAGTGAAGTCTGGAGGGTGAATCAGAAGAAGTAGAAGAAGGAGAAGGAGAAGGTGAAGTCTGGAGGGTGAAGCAGAAGAAGTAGAAGAAGGAGAAGGAGAAGGTGAAGTCATGAGGGTGAATCAGAAGAAGTAGAAGAAGGAGAAGGAGAAGGTGAAGTCAGGAGGGTGAATCAGAAGAAGCAGAAGAAGGAGAAGGAGAAGGTGAAGTCTGGAGTGTGAATCAGAAGAATCAGAAGAAGGAGAAGGAGAAATTGAAGTCTGGAGGGTGAATCAGCAGAAGCAGAAGAAAGAGAAGGAGAAGGTGAAGTCTAGAGGGTGAAGCAGAAGAAGCAGAAGAAGGAGAAGGAGAAGGTGAAGTCAGGAGGGTGAATCAGAAGAAGTAGAAGAAGGAAAAGGAGAAGGTGAAGTCTGGAGGGTGAATCAGAAGAAGTAGAAGAAGGAGAAGGAGAAGGTGAAGTCTGGAGGGTGAATCAGAAGAAGTGGAAGAAGGAGAAGGAGAAGGTGAAGTCTGGAGGGTGAATCAGAAGAAGCAGAAGAAGGAGAAGGAGAAGGTGAAGTCTGGAGGGAGAAGCAGAAGAAGTAGAAGAAGGAGAAGGAGAAGGTGAAGTCTGGATTGTGAATCAGAAGAAGTAGGAGAAGGAGAAGGAGGAGGTGAAGTCTGGAGGGTGAATCAGAAGAAGTAGAAGAAGGAGAAGGAGAAGGTCAAGTCTGGAGGGTGAATCAAAAGGAGCAGAAGAAGGAGAAGGAGAAGGTGAAGTCTGGAGGGTGAATCAGAAGAAGTAGAAGAAGGAGAAGGTGAAGTCTGGAGGGTGAAGCAGAAGAAGTAGAAGAAGGAGAAGGAGAAGGTGAAGTCATGAGGGTGAATCAGAAGAAGTAGAAGAAGGAGAAGGAGAAGGTGAAGTCAGGAGGGTGAATCAGAAGAAGCAGAAGAAGGAGAAGGAGAAGGTGAAGTCTGGAGTGTGAATCAGAAGAATCAGAAGAAGGAGAAGGAGAAGGTGAAGTCTGGAGGGTGAATCAGAAGAAGCAGAAGAAAGAGAAGGAGAAGGTGAAGTCTAGAGGGTGAAGCAGAAGAAGCAGAAGAAGGAGAAGGAGAAGGTGAAGTCAGGAGGGTGAATCAGAAGAAGTAGAAGAAGGAAAAGGAGAAGGTGAAGTCTGGAGGGTGAATCAGAAGAAGTAGAAGAAGGAGAAGGAGAAGGTGAAGTCTGGAGGGTGAATCAGAAGAAGTGGAAGAAGGAGAAGGAGAAGGTGAAGTCTGGAGGGTGAATCAGAAGAAGCAGAAGAAGGAGAAGGAGAAGGTGAAGTCTGGAGGGAGAAGCAGAAGAAGTAGAAGAAGGAGAAGGAGAAGGTGAAGTCTGGATTGTGAATCAGAAGAAGTAGAAGAAGGAGAAGGAGGAGGTGAAGTCTGGAGGGTGAATCAGAAGAAGTAGAAGAAGGAGAAGGAGAAGGTCAAGTCTGGAGGGTGAATCAAAAGGAGCAGAAGAAGGAGAAGGAGGAGGTGAAGTCTGGAGGGTGAATCAGAAGAAGTAGAAGAAGGAGAAGGAGAAGGTGTAGTCTGGAGGATGAATCAGAAGAAGTAGAAGAAGGAGAAGGAGAAGGTGAAGTCTTGAGGGTGAATCAGAAGAAGCAGAATAAGGAGAAGGAGAAGGTGAAGTCTGGAGGGTGAATCAGAAGAAGCAGAAGAAGGAGAAGGAGAAGGTGAAGTCTGGAGGGTGAATCAGAAGAAGTAGAAGAAGGAGAAGGAGAAGGTGAAGTCTGGAGCGTGAAGCAGAAGAAGTAGAAGAAGGAGAAGGAGAAGGTGAAGTCTGGAGGGCGAAGCAGAAGAAGCAGAAGAAGGAGAAGGAGAAGGTGAAGTCTGGAGGGTGAAGCAGAAGAAGCAGAAGAAGGAGAAGAAGAAGGTGAAGTCTGGAGGGTGAATCAGAAGAAGTAGAAGAAGGAGAAGGAGAAGGTGAAGTAAGGAGGGTGAAGCAGAAGAAGCAGAAGAAGGAGAAGGAGAGGGTGAAGTCTGGAGGGAGAAGCAGAAGAAGCAGAAGAAGGAGAAGGAGGAGGTGAAGTCTGGAGGGTGAATCAGAAGAAGCAGAAGAAGGAGAAGGAGAAGGTGAAGTCTGGAGGGTGAATCAGAAGAAGTTGAAGAAGGAGAAGGAGAAGGTGAAGTCTGGAGGGTGAATCAGAAGAAGCAGAATAAGGAGAAGGAGAAGGTGAAGTCTGGAGGGTGAATCAGAAGAAGCAGAAGAAGGAGAAGGAGAAGGTGAAGTCTGGAGGGTGAATCAGAAGAAGTAGAAGAAGGAGAAGGAGAAGGTGAAGTCTGGAGGGTGAA
Organism: Somniosus microcephalus; assembly: GCF_052327205.1. Taxonomy (NCBI): domain Eukaryota; kingdom Metazoa; phylum Chordata; class Chondrichthyes; order Squaliformes; family Somniosidae; genus Somniosus; species Somniosus microcephalus. The sequence goes on along the minus strand of NW_028225308.1, from coordinate 289,339 downwards.
GCGGAAGAAGTAGAAGAAGGAGAAGGAGAAGGCGAAGTCTGGAGGGTGAATCAGAAGAAGCAGAAGAAGGAGAAGGAGAAGGTGAAGTCTGGAGGGTGAATCAGAAGAAGTAGAAGAAGGAGAAGGAGAAGGCGAAGTCTGGACGGTGAATCAGAAGAAGTTGAAGAAGGAGAAGGAGAAGGTGAAGACTGGAGGTTGAATCAGAAGAAGTAGAAGAAGGAGAAGGAGAAGGTGAAGTCTGGAGGGTGAATCAGAAGAAGTAGAAGAAGGAGAAGGAGAAGGCGAAGTCTGGAGGGTGAATCAGAAGAAGCAGAAGAAGGAGAAGGAGAAGGTGAAGTCTGGAGGGTGAATCAGAAGAAGCAGAAGAAGGAGAAGGAGAAGATGAAGTCTGGAGCGTGAATCAGAAGAATTAGAAGAAGGAGAAGGAGAAGTTGAGGTCTGGAGGGTGAATCAGAAGAAGCAGAAGAAGGAGAAGGAGAAGGTGAAGTCTGAAGGGTGAACCAGAAGAAGCAGAAGAAGGAGAAGGAGAAGGTGAAGTCTGGAGGGTGTATCAGAAGAAGCAGAAGAAGGAGAAGGAGAAGGTGAAGTCTGGAGGGTGAATCAGAAGAAGCAGAAGAAGGAGAAGGAGAAGGTGAAGTCTGGAGGGTGAATCAGAAGAAGTAGAAGAAGGAGAAGGAGAAGGTGAAGTCTGGAGGGTGAATCAGAAGAAGTAGAACAAGGAGAAGGAGAAGTTGAAGTCTGGAGGGTGAATCAGAAGAAGCAGAAGAAGGAGAAGGAGAAGGTGAAGTCTGGAGGGTGAATCAGAAGAAGCAGAAGAAGGAGAAGGGGAAGATGAAGTCTGGAGGGTGAATCAGAATAAGTAGAAGAAGGAGAAGGAGAAGGTGAAGTCTGGAGGGTGAATCAGAAGAAGCAGAAGAAGGGGAAGGAGAAGGTGAAGTCTGAAGAGTGAATCAGAAGAAGCAGAAGAAGGAGAAGGAGAAGGTGAAGTCTGGAGGGTGAATCAGAAGAAGCAGAATAAGGAGAAGGAGAAGGTGAAGTCTGGAGGGTGAATCAGAAGAAGCAGAAGAAGGAGAAGGAGAAGGTGAAGTCTGGAGGGTGAAGCAGAAGAAGTAGAAGAAGGAGAAGGAGAAGGTGAAGTCTGGAGGGTGAAGCAGAAGAAGTAGAAGAAGGAGAAGGAGAAGGTGAAGTCATGAGGGTGAATCAGAAGAAGTAGAAGAAGGAGAAGGAGAAGGTGAAGTCAGGAGGGTGAATCAGAAGAAGCAGAAGAAGGAGAAGGAGAAGGTGAAGTCTGGAGTGTGAATCAGAAGAATCAGAAGAAGGAGAAGGAGGAGGTGAAGTCTGGAGGGTGAATCAGAAGAAGCAGAAGAAAGAGAAGGAGAAGGTGAAGTCTAGAGGGTGAAGCAGAAGAAGCAGAAGAAGGAGAAGTAGAAGGTGAAGACTGGAGGGTGAATCAGAAGAAGTAGAAGAAGGAGAAGGAGAAGGTGAAGTCTGGAGGGTGAATCAGAAGAGGTAGAAGAAGGAGAAGGAGAAGGTGAAGTCTGGAGGGTGAATCAGAAGAAGTCGAAGAAGGAGAAGGAAATGGTGAAGTCTGGAGGGTGAATCAGAAGAAGTAGAAGAAGGAGAAGGAGAAGGTGAAGTCAGGAGGGTGAATCAGAAGAAGCAGAAGAAGGAGAAGGAGAAGGTGAAGTTAGGAGGGTGAATCAGAAGAAGCAGAAGAAGGAGAAGGAGAAGGTGAAGTCAGGGGGGTGAAGCAGAAAAAGTAGAAGAAGGAGAAGGAGAAGGCGAAGTCAGGAAGGTGAAGCAGAAGAAGCAGAAGAAGGAGAAGGAGAAGGTGAAGTCTGGAGGATGAAGCAGAAGAAGCAGAAGAAGGAGAAGGAGAAGGTGAAGTCTGGAGGGTGAATCAGAAGAAGTAGAAGAAGGAGAAGGAGAAGGTGAAGTCAGGAGGGTGAAGCAGAAGAAGCAGAAGAAGGAGAAGGAGAAGGTGAAGTCTGGAGGGTGAAGCAGAAGAAGCAGAAGAAGGAGAAGGAGAAGGTGAAGTCTGGAGGGCGAAGCAGAAGAAGTAGAAGAAGGAGAAGGAGAAGGTGAAGTCTGGATGGTGAAGCAGAAGAAGCAGAAGAAGGAGAAGGAGAAGGTGAAGTCTGGAGGGTGAATCAGAAGAAGTAGAAGAAGGAGAAGGAGAAGGTGAAGTCAGGAGGGTGAAGCAGAAGAAGCAGAAGAAGGAGAAGGAGAAGGTGAAGTCTGGAGGGTGAAACAGAAGAAGCAGAAGAAGGAGAAGGAGAAGGTGAAGTCTGGAGGGTGAAGCAGAAGAAGCAGAAGAAGGAGAAGGAGAAGGTGAAGTCAGGAGGGTGAATCAGAAGAAGTAGAAGAAGGAGAAGGAGAAGGTGAAGTCTGGAGGGTGAATCAGAAGAAGTAGAAGAAGGAGAAGGAGAAGGTGAAGTCTGGAGGTTGAATCAGAAGAAGTAGAAGAAGAAGAAGGAGAAGGGGAAGTCTGGAGGGTGAATCAGAAGAAGCAGAAGAAGGAGAAGGAGAAGGTGAAGTCTGGAGGGAGAAGCAGAAGAAGTAGAAGAAGAAGGAGAAGGTGAAATCTGGGGGGTGAATAAGAAGAAGTAGAAGAAGGAGAAGGAGAAGGTGAAGTCTGGAGGGTGAATCAGAAGAAGTAGAAGAAGGAGAAGGAGAAGGTGAAGTGTGGAGGGTGAATCAGAAGAAGCAGAAGAAGGAGAAGGAGAAGGTGGAGTCTGGAGGCTGAATCAGAAGAAGTAGAAGAAGGAGAAGGAGAAGGTGTAGTCTGGAGAGTGAATCAGAAGAAGTAGACGAAGGAGAAGGAGAAGGTGAAGTCTGGAGGGTGAATCAGAAAAAGCAGAAGAAGGAGAAGGAGAAGGCGAAGGCTGGAGGGTGAATCAGAAGAAGCAGAAGAAGGAGAAGGAGAAGGTGAAGTCTGGAGGGTGAATCAGAAGAAGCAGAAGAAGGAGAAGGAGAAGGTGAAGTCTGGAGGGTGAATCTGAAGAAGCAGAAGAAGGAGAAGGAGAAGGTGAAGTCTGGAGGGTGAATCAGAAGAAGCAGAAGAAGGAGAAGGAGAAGGTGAAGTCTGGAGGGTGAATCAGAAGAAGCAGAAGAAGTAGAAGGAGAAGGTGAAGTCTGGAGGGTGAATCAGAAGAAGTAGAAGAAGGAGAAGGAGAAGGTGAAGTCTGGAGGGTGAATCAGAAGAAGCAGAAGAAGGAGAAGGAGAAGGTGAAGTCAGGAGTGTGAATCAGAAGAAGCAGAAACAGGAGAAGGAGAAGGTGAAGACTGGAGGGTGAATCAGAAGAAGTAGAAGAAGCAGAAGGAGAAGGTGAAGTCTGGAGGGTGAATCAGAAGAAGCAGAAGAAGGAGAAGGAGATGGTGAGGTCTGGAGGGTGAATCAGAAGAAGTAGAAGAAGGAGAAGGAGAAGGTGAAGTCTGGAGGGTGAATCAGAAGAAGTAGAACAAGGAGAAGGAGAAGTTGAAGTCTGGAGGGTGAATCAGAAGAAGCAGAAGAAGGAGAAGGAGAAGGTGAAGTCTGGAGGGTGAATCAGAAGAAGTAGAAGAAGGAGAAGGAGAAGGTGAAGTCTGGAGGGTGAATCAGAAGAAGTAGAACAAGGAGAAGGAGAAGTTGAAGTCTGGAGGGTGAATCAGAAGAAGCAGAAGAAGGAGAAGGAGAAGGTGAAGTCTGGAGGGTGAATCAGAAGAAGCAGAAGAAGGAGAAGGGGAAGATGAAGTCTGGAGGGTGAATCAGAATAAGTAGAAGAAGGAGAAGGAGAAGGTGAAGTCTGGAGGGTGAATCAGAAGAAGCAGAAGAAGGGGAAGGAGAAGGTGAAGTCTGAAGAGTGAATCAGAAGAAGCAGAAGAAGGAGAAGGAGAAGGTGAAGTCTGGAGGGTGAATCAGAAGAAGCAGAATAAGGAGAAGGAGAAGGTGAAGTCTGGAGGGTGAATCAGAAGAAGCAGAAGAAGGAGAAGGAGAAGGTGAAGTCTGGAGGGTGAAGCAGAAGAAGTAGAAGAAGGAGAAGGAGAAGGTGAAGTCTGGAGGGTGAAGCAGAAGAAGTAGAAGAAGGAGAAGGAGAAGGTGAAGTCATGAGGGTGAATCAGAAGAAGTAGAAGAAGGAGAAGGAGAAGGTGAAGTCAGGAGGGTGAATCAGAAGAAGCAGAAGAAGGAGAAGGAGAAGGTGAAGTCTGGAGTGTGAATCAGAAGAATCAGAAGAAGGAGAAGGAGGAGGTGAAGTCTGGAGGGTGAATCAGAAGAAGCAGAAGAAAGAGAAGGAGAAGGTGAAGTCTAGAGGGTGAAGCAGAAGAAGCAGAAGAAGGAGAAGTAGAAGGTGAAGACTGGAGGGTGAATCAGAAGAAGTAGAAGAAGGAGAAGGAGAAGGTGAAGTCTGGAGGGTGAATCAGAAGAGGTAGAAGAAGGAGAAGGAGAAGGTGAAGTCTGGAGGGTGAATCAGAAGAAGTCGAAGAAGGAGAAGGAAATGGTGAAGTCTGGAGGGTGAATCAGAAGAAGTAGAAGAAGGAGAAGGAGAAGGTGAAGTCAGGAGGGTGAATCAGAAGAAGCAGAAGAAGGAGAAGGAGAAGGTGAAGTTAGGAGGGTGAATCAGAAGAAGCAGAAGAAGGAGAAGGAGAAGGTGAAGTCAGGGGGGTGAAGCAGAAAAAGTAGAAGAAGGAGAAGGAGAAGGCGAAGTCAGGAAGGTGAAGCAGAAGAAGCAGAAGAAGGAGAAGGAGAAGGTGAAGTCTGGAGGATGAAGCAGAAGAAGCAGAAGAAGGAGAAGGAGAAGGTGAAGTCTGGAGGGTGAATCAGAAGAAGTAGAAGAAGGAGAAGGAGAAGGTGAAGTCAGGAGGGTGAAGCAGAAGAAGCAGAAGAAGGAGAAGGAGAAGGTGAAGTCTGGAGGGTGAAGCAGAAGAAGCAGAAGAAGGAGAAGGAGAAGGTGAAGTCTGGAGGGCGAAGCAGAAGAAGTAGAAGAAGGAGAAGGAGAAGGTGAAGTCTGGATGGTGAAGCAGAAGAAGCAGAAGAAGGAGAAGGAGAAGGTGAAGTCTGGAGGGTGAATCAGAAGAAGTAGAAGAAGGAGAAGGAGAAGGTGAAGTCAGGAGGGTGAAGCAGAAGAAGCAGAAGAAGGAGAAGGAGAAGGTGAAGTCTGGAGGGTGAAACAGAAGAAGCAGAAGAAGGAGAAGGAGAAGGTGAAGTCTGGAGGGTGAAGCAGAAGAAGCAGAAGAAGGAGAAGGAGAAGGTGAAGTCAGGAGGGTGAATCAGAAGAAGTAGAAGAAGGAGAAGGAGAAGGTGAAGTCTGGAGGGTGAATCAGAAGAAGTAGAAGAAGGAGAAGGAGAAGGTGAAGTCTGGAGGTTGAATCAGAAGAAGTAGAAGAAGAAGAAGGAGAAGGGGAAGTCTGGAGGGTGAATCAGAAGAAGCAAAAGAAGGAGAAGGAGAAGGTGAAGTCTGGAGGGAGAAGCAGAAGAAGTAGAAGAAGAAGGAGAAGGTGAAATCTGGGGGGTGAATAAGAAGAAGTAGAAGAAGGAGAAGGAGAAGGTGAAGTCTGGAGGGTGAATCAGAAGAAGTAGAGAAGGAGAAGGAGAAGGTGAAGTGTGGAGGGTGAATCAGAAGAAGCAGAAGAAGGAGAAGGAGAAGGTGGAGTCTGGAGGCTGAATCAGAAGAAGTAGAAGAAGGAGAAGGAGAAGGTGTAGTCTGGAGAGTGAATCAGAAGAAGTAGACGAAGGAGAAGGAGAAGGTGAAGTCTGGAGGGTGAATCAGAAAAAGCAGAAGAAGGAGAAGGAGAAGGCGAAGGCTGGAGGGTGAATCAGAAGAAGCAGAAGAAGGAGAAGGAGAAGGTGAAGTCTGGAGGGTGAATCAGAAGAAGCAGAAGAAGGAGAAGGAGAAGGTGAAGTCTGGAGGGTGAATCTGAAGAAGCAGAAGAAGTAGAAGGAGAAGGTGAAGTCTGGAGGGTGAATCAGAAGAAGCAGAAGAAGGAGAAGGAGAAGGTGAAGTCTGGAGGGTGAATCAGAAGAAGCAGAAGAAGTAGAAGGAGAAGGTGAAGTCTGGAGGGTGAATCAGAAGAAGTAGAAGAAGGAGAAGGAGAAGGTGAAGTCTGGAGGGTGAATCAGAAGAAGCAGAAGAAGGAGAAGGAGAAGGTGAAGTCAGGAGTGTGAATCAGAAGAAGCAGAAACAGGAGAAGGAGAAGGTGAAGACTGGAGGGTGAATCAGAAGAAGTAGAAGAAGCAGAAGGAGAAGGTGAAGGTCTGGAGGGTGAATCAGAAGAAGTAGAAGAAGGAGAAGGAGATGGTGAGGTCTGGAGGGTGAATCAGAAGAAGCAGAAGAAGGAGAAGGAGAAGGTGAAGTCTGGAGGGTGAATCAGAAGAAGCAGAAGAAGGAGAAGGAGAAGGTGAAGACTGGCGGGTGAATCAGAAGAAGTAGAAGAAGGAGAAGGAGAAGATGAAGTCTGGAGGGTGAATCAGAAGAAGTAGAAGAAGGAGAAGGAGAAGGTGAGGTCTGGAGGGTGAATCAGAAGAAGCAGAAGAAGGAGAAGGAGAAGGTGAAGTCTGGAGGGTGAATCAGAAGAAGCAGAAGAAGGAGAAGGAGAAGGTGAAGTCTGGAGGGTGAATCAGAAGAAGCAGAAGAAGGAGAAGGAGAAGGTGAAGTCAGGAGGGTGAATCAGAAGAAGCAGAAGAAGGAGAAGGAGAAGGTGAAGTTAGGAGGGTGAATCAGAAGAAGTAGAAGAAGGAGAAGGAGAAGGTGAAGTCTGGAGGGTGAATCAGAAGAAGTAGAAGAAGGAGAAGGAGAAGGTGAAGTCAGGAGGGTGAAGCAGAAGAAGCAGAAGAAGGAGAAGGAGAAGGTGAAATCTGGAGGGTGAAGCAGAAGAAGCAGAAGAAGGAGAAGGAGAAGGTGAAGTCTGGAGGGCGAAGCAGAAGAAGCAGAAGAAGGAGAAGGAGAAGGTGAAGTCTGGAGGGTGAAGCAGAAGAAGCAGAAGAAGGAGAAGGAGAAGGTGAAGTCTGGAGGGTGAATCACAAGAAGTAGAAGAAGGAGAAGGAGAAGGTGAAGTAAGGAGGGTGAAGCAGAAGAAGCAGAAGAAGGAGAAGGAGAAGGTGAAGTCTGGAGGGTGAAGCAGAAGAAGCAGAAGAAGGAGAAGGAGATGGTGAAGTCTGGAGGGTGAAGCAGAAGAAGCAGAAGAAGGAGAAGGAGAAGGTGAAGTCAGGAGGGTGAATCAGAAGAAGTAGAAGAAGGAAAAGGAGAAGGTGAAGTCTGGAGGGTGAATCAGAAGAAGTAGAAGAAGGAGAAGGAGAAGGTGAAGTCTGGAGGGTGAATCAGAAGAAGTGGAAGAAGGAGAAGGAGAAGGTGAAGTCTGGAGGGTGAATCAGAAGAAGCAGAAGAAGGAGAAGGAGAAGGTGAAGTCTGGAGGGAGAAGCAGAAGAAGTAGAAGAAGGAGAAGGAGAAGGTGAAGTCTGGATTGTGAATCAGAAGAAGTAGAAGAAGGAGAAGGAGGAGGTGAAGTCTGGAGGGTGAATCAGAAGAAGTAGAAGAAGGAGAAGGAGAAGGTCAAGTCTGGAGGGTGAATCAAAAGGAGCAGAAGAAGGAGAAGGAGAAGGTGAAGTCTGGAGGGTGAATCAGAAGAAGTAGAAGAAGGAGAAGGAGAAGGTGTAGTCTGGAGGATGAATCAGAAGAAGTAGAAGAAGGAGAAGGAGAAGGTGAAGTCTGGAGGGTGAATCAGAAGAAGCAGAATAAGGAGAAGGAGAAGGTGAAGTCTGGAGGGTGAATCAGAAGAAGCAGAAGAAGGAGAAGGAGAAGGTGAAGTCTGGAGGGTGAATCAGAAGAAGTAGAAGAAGGAGAAGGAGAAGGTGAAGTCTGGAGCGTGAAGCAGAAGAAGTAGAAGAAGGAGAAGGAGAAGGTGAAGTCTGGAGGGCGAAGCAGAAGAAGCAGAAGAAGGAGAAGGAGAAGGTGAAGTCTGGAGGGTGAAGCAGAAGAAGCAGAAGAAGGAGAAGGAGAAGGTGAAGTCTGGAGGGTGAATCAGAAGAAGTAGAAGAAGGAGAAGGAGAAGGTGAAGTAAGGAGGGTGAAGCAGAAGAAGCAGAAGAAGGAGAAGGAGAAGGTGAAGTCTGGAGGGTGAAGCAGAAGAAGCAGAAGAAGGAGAAGGAGGAGGTGAAGTCTGGAGGGTGAATCAGAAGAAGCAGAAGAAGGAGAAGGAGAAGGTGAAGTCTGGAGGGTGAATCAGAAGAAGTTGAAGAAGGAGAAGGAGAAGGTGAAGTCTGGAGGGTGAATCAGAGAAACAGAATAAGGAGAAGGAGAAGGTGAAGTCTGGAGGGTGAATCAGAAGAAGCAGAAGAAGGAGAAGGAGAAGGTGAAGTCTGGAGGGTGAATCAGAAGAAGTAGAAGAAGGAGAAGGAGAAGGTGAAGTCTGGAGGGTGAAGCGGAAGAAGTAGAAGAAGGAGAAGGAGAAGGCGAAGTCTGGAGGGTGAATCAGAAGAAGCAGAAGAAGGAGAAGGAGAAGGTGAAGTCTGGAGGGTGAATCAGAAGAAGTAGAAGAAGGAGAAGGAGAAGGCGAAGTCTGGAGGGTGAATCAGAAGAAGTTGAAGAAGGAGAAGGAGAAGGTGAAGACTGGAGGTTGAATCAGAAGAAGTAGAAGAAGGAGAAGGAGAAGGTGAAGTCTGGAGGGTGAATCAGAAGAAGTAGAAGAAGGAGAAGGAGAAGGCGAAGTCTGGAGGGTGAATCAGAAGAAGCAGAAGAAGGAGAAGGAGAAGGTGAAGTCTGGAGGGTGAATCAGAAGAAGCAGAAGAAGGAGAAGGAGAAGATGAAGTCTGGAGGGTGAATCAGAAGAATTAGAAGAAGGAGAAGGAGAAGTTGAGGTCTGGAGGGTGAATCAGAAGAAGCAGAAGAAGGAGAAGGAGAAGGTGAAGTCTGGAGGGTGTATCAGAAGAAGCAGAAGAAGGAGAAGGAGAAGGTGAAGTCTGGAGGGTGAATCAGAAGAAGCAGAAGAAGGAGAAGGAGAAGGTGAAGTCTGGAGGGTGAATCAGAAGAAGTCGAAGAAGGAGAAGGAGAAGGTGAAGTCTGGAGGGTGAATCAGAAGAAGTAGAACAAGGAGAAGGAGAAGTTGAAGTCTGGAGGGTGAATCAGAAGAAGCAGAAGAAGGAGAAGGAGAAGGTGCAGTCTGGAGGGTGAATCAGAAGAAGCAGAAGAAGGAGAAGGAGAAGATGAAGTCTGGAGGGTGAATCAGAATAAGTAGAAGAAGGAGAAGGAGAAGGTGAAGTCTGGAGGGTGAATCAGAAGAAGCAGAAGAAGGGGAAGGAGAAGGTGAAGTCTGAAGAGTGAATCAGAAGAAGCAGAATAAGGAGAAGGAGAAGGTGAAGTCTGGAGGGTGAATCAGAAGAAGCAGAAGAAGGAGAAGGAGAAGGTGAAGTCTGGAGGGTGAATCAGAAGAAGTAGAAGAAGGAGAAGGAGAAGGTGAAGTCTGGAGGGTGAAGCAGAAGAAGTAGAAGAAGGAGAAGGAGAAGGTGAAGTCATGAGGGTGAATCAGAAGAAGTAGAAGAAGGAGAAGGAGAAGGTGAAGTCAGGAGGGTGAATCAGAAGAAGCAGAAGAAGGAGAAGGAGAAGGTGAAGTCTGGAGTGTGAATCAGAAGAATCAGAAGAAGGAGAAGGAGAAGGTGAAGTCTGGAGGGTGAATCAGAAGAAGCAGAAGAAAGAGAAGGAGAAGGTGAAGTCTAGAGGGTGAAGCAGAAGAAGCAGAAGAAGGAGAAGTAGAAGGTGAAGACTGGAGGGTGAATCAGAAGAAGTAGAAGAAGGAGAAGGAGAAGGTGAAGTCTGGAGGGTGAATCAGAAGAAGTAGAAGAAGGAGAAGGAGAAGGTGAAGTCTGGAGGGTGAATCAGAAGAAGTAGAAGAAGGAGAAGGAGATGGTGAAGTCTGGAGGGTGAATCAGAAGAAGTAGAAGAAGGAGAAGGAGAAGGTGAAGTCAGGAGGGTGAATCAGAAGAAGCAGAAGAAGGAGAAGGAGAAGGTGAAGTTAGGAGGGTGAATCAGAAGAAGCAGAAGAAGGAGAAGGAGAAGGTGAAGTCAGGGGGGTGAAGCAGAAAAAGTAGAAGAAGGAGAAGGAGAAGGCGAAGTCAGAAAGGTGAAGCAGAAGAAGCAGAAGAAGGAGAAGGAGAGGGTGAAGTCTGGCGGGCGCAGCAGAAGAAGCAGAAGAAGGAGAAGGAGAAGGTGAAGTCTGGAGGGTGAATCAGAAGAAGTAGAAGAAGGAGAAGGAGAAGGTGAAGTCAGGAGGGTGAAGCAGAAGAAGCAGAAGAAGGAGAAGGAGAAGGTGAAGTCTGGAGGGTGAAGCAGAAGAAGCAGAAGAAGGAGAAGGAGAAGGTGAAGTCTGGAGGGCGAAGCAGAAGAAGTAGAAGAAGGAGAAGGAGAAGGTGAAGTCTGGATGGTGAAGCAGAAGAAGCAGAAGAAGGAGAAGGAGAAGGTGAAGTCTGGAGGGTGAATCAGAAGAAGTAGAAGAAGGAGAAGGAGAAGGTGAAGTCAGGAGGGTGAAGCAGAAGAAGCACTAGAAGGAGAAGGAGAAGGTGAAGTCTGGAGGGTGAAACAGAAGAAGCAGAAGAAGGAGAAGGAGAAGGTGAAGTCTGGAGGGTGAAGCAGAAGAAGCAGAAGAAGGAGAAGGAGAAGGTGAAGTCTGGAGGGTGTATCAGAAGAAGCAGAAGAAGGAGAAGGAGGAGGTGAAGTCTGGAGGGTGAATCAGAAGAAGCAGAAGAAGGAGAAGGAGAAGATGAATTCTGGAGGGTGAATCAGAAGAATTAGAAGAAGGAGAAGGAGAAGTTGAGGTCTGGAGGGTGAATCAGAAGAAGCAGAAGAAGGAGAAGGAGAAGGTGAAGTCTGAAGGGTGAACCAGAAGAAGCAGGAGAAGGAGAAGGAGAAGGTGAAGTCTGGAGGGTGTATCAGAAGAAGCAGAAGAAGGAGAAGGAGAAGGTGAAGTCTGGAGGGTGAATCAGAAGAAGCAGAAGAAGGAGAAGGAGAAGGTGAAGTCTGGAGGGTGAATCAGAAGAAGTAGAAGAAGGAGAAGGAGAAGGTGAAGTCTGGAGGGTGAATCAGAAGAAGTAGAACAAGGAGAAGGAGAAGTTGAAGTCTGGAGGGTGAATCAGAAGAAGCAGAAGAAGGAGAAGGAGGAGGTGAAGTCTGGAGGGTGAATCAGAAGAAGCAGAAGAAGGAGAAGGAGAAGATGAAGTCTGGAGGGTGAATCAGAATAAGTAGAAGAAGGAGAAGGAGAAGGTGAAGTCTGGAGGGTGAATCAGAAGAAGCAGAAGAAGGGGAAGGAGAAGGTGAAGTCTGAAGAGTGAATCAGAAGAAGCAGAAGAAGGAGAAGGAGAAGGTGAAGTCTGGAGGGTGAATCAGAAGAAGCAGAAGAAGGAGAAGGAGAAGGTGAAGTCAGGAGGATGAATCAGAAGAAGCAGAAGAAGGAGAAGGAGAAGGTGAAGTCTGGAGTGTGAATCAGAAGAATCAGAAGAAGGAGAAGGAGATGGTGAAGTCTGGAGGGTGAATCAGAAGAAGCAGAAGAAAGAGAAGGAGAAGGTGAAGTCTAGAGGGTGAAGCAGAAGAAGCAGAAGGAGGAGAAGTAGAAGGTGAAGACAGGAGGGTGAATCAGAAGAAGTAGAAGAAGGAGAAGGAGAAGGTGAAGTCTGGAGGGTGAATCAGAAGAGGTAGAAGAAGGAGAAGGAGAAGGTGAAGTCTGGAGGGTGAATCAGAAGAAGTAGAAGAAGGAGAAGGAGAAGGTGAAGTCAGGAGGGTGAATCAGAAGAAGCAGAAGAAGGAGAAGGAGAAGGTGAAGTTAGGAGGGTGAATCAGAAGAAGCAGAAGAAGGAGAAGGAGAAGGTGAAGTCAGGGGGGTGAAGCAGAAAAAGTAGAAGAAGGAGAAGGAGAAGGCGAAGTCAGGAAGGTGAAGCAGAAGAAGCAGAAGAAGGAGAAGGAGAAGGTGAAGTCTGGCGGGCGCAGCAGAAGAAGCAGAAGAAGAAGGTGAAGGTGAAGTCTGGAGGGTGAAGCAGAAGAAGCAGAAGAAGGAGAAGGAGAAGGTGAAGTCTGGAGGGTGAATCAGAAGAAGTAGAAGAAGGAGAAGGAGAAGATGAAGTCAGGAGGGTGAAGCAGAAGAAGCAGAAGAAGGAGAAGGAGAAGGTGAAGTCTGGAGGGTGAAGCAGAAGAAGCAGAAGAAGGAGAAGGTGAAGTCTGGAGGGCGAAGCAGAAGAAGTAGAAGAAGGAGAAGGAGAAGGTGAAGTCTGGATGGTGAAGCAGAAGAAGCAGAAGAAGGAGAAGGAGAAGGTGAAGTCTGGAGGGTGAATCAGAAGAAGTAGAAGAAGGAGAAGGAGAAGGTGAAGTCAGGAGGGTGAAGCAGAAGAAGCAGAAGAAGGAGAAGGAGAAGGTGAAGTCTGGAGGGTGAAACAGAAGAAGCAGAAGAAGGAGAAGGAGAAGGTGAAGTCTGGAGGGTGAAGCAGAAGAAGCAGAAGAAGGAGAAGGAGAAGGTGAAGTCAGGAGAGTGAATCAGAAGAAGTAGAAGAAGGAGAAGGAGAAGGTGAAGTCTGGAGGGTGAATCAGAAGAAGTAGAAGAAGGAGAAGGAGAAGGTGAAGTCTGGAGGTTGAATCAGAAGAAGTAGAAGAAGAAAAAGGAGAAGGGGAAGTCTGGAGGGTGAATCAGAAGAAGCAGAAGAAGGAGAAGGAGAAGGTGAAGTCTGGAGGGAGAAGCAGAAGAAGTAGAAGAAGAAGGAGAAGGTGAAATCTGGAGGGTGAATAAGAAGAAGTAGAAGAAGGAGAAGGAGAAGGTGAAGTCTGGAGGGTGAATCAGAAGAAGTAGAAGAAGGAGAAGGAGAAGGTGAAGTCTGGAGGGTGAATCAGAAGAAGCAGAAGAAGGAGAAGGAGAAGGTGGAGTCTGGAGGCTGAATCAGAAGAAGTAGAAGAAGGAGAAGGAGAAGATGTAGTCTGGAGAGTGAATCAGAAGAAGTAGACGAAGGAGAAGGAGAAGGTGAAGTCTGGAGGGTGAATCAGAAAAAGCAGAAGAAGGAGAAGGAGAAGGCGAAGTCTGGAGGGTGAATCAGAATAAGTAGAAGAAGGAGAAGGAGAAGGTGAAGTCTGGAGGGTGAATCAGAAGAAGCAGAAGAAGGAGAAGGAGAAGGTGAAGTCTGGAGGGTGAATCTGAAGAAGCAGAAGAAGGAGAAGGAGAAGGTGAAGTCTGGAGGGTGAATCAGAAGAAGCAGAAGAAGGAGAAGGAGAAGGTGAAGTCTGGAGGGTGAATCAGAAGAAGCAGAAGAAGTAGAAGGAGAAGGTGAAGTCTGGAGGGTGAATCAGAAGAAGTAGAAGAAGGAGAAGGAGAAGGTGAAGTCTGGAGGGTGAATCAGAAGAAGCAGAAGAAGGAGAAGGAGAAGGTGAATTCAGGAGGGTGAATCAGAAGAAGCAGAAGCAGGAGAAGGAGAAGGTGAAGACTGGAGGGTGAATCAGAAGAAGTAGAAGAAGCAGAAGGAGAAGGTGAAGTCTGGAGGGTGAATCAGAAGAAGTAGAAGAAGGAGAAGGAGATGGTGAGGTCTGGAGGGTGAATCAGAAGAAGCAGAAGAAGGAGAAGGAGAAGGTGAAGTCTGGAGGGTGAATCAGAAGAAGCAGAAGAAGGAGAAGGAGAAGGTGAAGACTGGCGGGTGAATCAGAAGAAGTAGAAGAAGGAGAAGGAGAAGATGAAGTCTGGAGGGTGAATCAGAAGAAGTAGAAGAAGGAGAAGGAGAAGGTGAAGTCTGGAGGGTGAATCAGAAGAAGCAGAAGAAGGGGAAGGAGAAGGTGAAGTCTGAAGAGTGAATCAGAAGAAGCAGAAGAAGGAGAAGGAGAAGGTGAAGTCTGGAGGGTGAATCAGAAGAAGCAGAATAAGGAGAAGGAGAAGGTGAAGTCTGGAGGGTGAATCAGAAGAAGCAGAAGAAGGAGAAGGAGAAGGTGAAGTCTGGAGGGTGAATCAGAAGAAGTAGAAGAAGGAGAAGGAGAAGGTGAAGTCTGGAGGGTGAAGCAGAAGAAGTAGAAGAAGGAGAAGGAGAAGGTGAAGTCATGAGGGTGAATCAGAAGAAGTAGAAGAAGGAGAAGGAGAAGGTGAAGTCAGGAGGGTGAATCAGAAGAAGCAGAAGAAGGAGAAGGAGAAGGTGAAGTCTGGAGTGTGAATCAGAAGAATCAGAAGAAGGAGAAGGAGAAGGTGAAGTCTGGAGGGTGAATCAGAAGAAGCAGAAGAAAGAGAAGGAGAAGGTGAAGTCTAGAGGGTGAAGCAGAAGAAGCAGAAGAAGGAGAAGTAGAAGGTGAAGACTGGAGGGTGAATCAGAAGAAGTAGAAGAAGGAGAAGGAGAAGGTGAAGTCTGGAGGGTGAATCAGAAGAGGTAGAAGAAGGAGAAGGAGAAGGTGAAGTCTGGAGGGTGAATCAGAAGAAGTAGAAGAAGGAGAAGGAGAAGGTGAAGTCAGGAGGGTGAATCAGAAGAAGCAGAAGAAGGAGAAGGAGAAGGTGAAGTTAGGAGGGTGAATCAGAAGAAGCAGAAGAAGGAGAAGGAGAAGGTGAAGTCAGGGGGGTGAAGCAGAAAAAGTAGAAGAAGGAGAAGGAGAAGGCGAAGTCAGGAAGGTGTAGCAGAAGAAGCAGAAGAAGGAGAAGGAGAAGGTGAAGTCTGGCGGGCGCAGCAGAAGAAGCAGAAGAAGGAGAAGGTGAAGGTGAAGTCTGGAGGGTGAAGCAGAAGAAGCAGAAGAAGGAGAAGGAGAAGGTGAAGTCTGGAGGGTGAATCAGAAGAAGTAGAAGAAGGAGAAGGAGAAGGTGAAGTCAGGAGGGTGAAGCAGAAAAAGCAGAAGAAGGAGAAGGAGAAGGTGAAGTCTGGAGGGTGAAGCAGAAGAAGCAGAAGAAGGAGAAGGAGAAGGTGAGGTCTGGCGGGCGAAGCAGAAGAAGTAGAAGAAGGAGAAGGAGAAGGTGAAGTCTGGATGGTGAAGCAGAAGAAGCAGAAGAAGGAGAAGGAGAAGGTGAAGTCTGGAGGGTGAATCAGAAGAAGTAGAAGAAGGAGAAGGAGAAGGTGAAGTCAGGAGGGTGAAGCAGAAGAAGCAGAAGAAGGAGGAGAAGGTGAAGTCTGGAGGGTGAAACAGAAGAAGCAGAAGAAGGAGAAGGAGAAGGTGAAGTCTGGAGGGTGAAGCAGAAGAAGCAGAAGAAGGAGAAGGAGAAGGTGAAGTCAGGAGGGTGAATCAGAAGAAGTAGAAGAAGGAGAAGGAGAAGGTGAAGTCTGGAGGATGAATCAGAAGAGGTAGAAGAAGGAGAAGGAGAAGGTGAAGTCTGGAGGTTGAATCAGAAGAAGTAGAAGAAGAAGAAGGAGAAGGGGAAGTCTGGAGGGTGAATCAGAAGAAGCAGAAGAAGGAGAAGGAGAAGGTGAAGTCTGGAGGGAGAAGCAGAAGAAGTAGTAGAAGAAGGAGAAGGTGAAATCTGGAGGGTGAATAAGAAGAAGTAGAAGAAGGAGAAGGAGAAGGTGAAGTCTGGAGGGTGAATCAGAAGAAGTAGAAGAAGGAGAAGGAGAAGGTGAAGTCTGGAGGGTGAATCAGAAGAAGCAGAAGAAGGAGAAGGAGAAGGTGGAGTCTGGAGGCTGAATCAGAAGAAGTAGAAGAAGGAGAAGGAGAAGGTGTAGTCTGGAGAGTGAATCAGAAGAAGTAGACGAAGGAGAAGGAGAAGGTGAAGTCTGGAGGGTGAATCAGAAAAAGCAGAAGAAGGAGAAGGAGAAGGCGAAGTCTGGAGGGTGAATCAGAAGAAGTAGAAGAAGGAGAAGGAGAAGGTGAAGTCTGGAGGGTGAATCAGAAGAAGCAGAAGAAGGAGAAGGAGAAGGTGAAGTCTGGAGGGTGAATCTGAAGAAGCAGAAGAAGGAGAAGGAGAAGGTGAAGTCTGGAGGGTGAATCAGAAGGAGCAGAAGAAGGAGAAGGAGAAGGTGAAGTCTGGAGGGTGAATCAGAAGAAGCAGAAGAAGTAGAAGGAGAAGGTGAAGTCTGGAGGGTGTATCAGAAGAAGTAGAAGAAGGAGAAGGAGAAGGTGAAGTCTGGAGGGTGAATCAGAAGAAGCAGAAGAAGGAGAAGGAGAAGGTGAAGTCAGGAGGGTGCATCAGAAGAAGCAGAAGCAGGAGAAGGAGAAGGTGAAGACTGGAGGGTGAATCAGAAGAAGTAGAAGAAGCAGAAGGAGAAGGTGATGTCTGGAGGGTGAATCAGAAGAAGTAGAAGAAGGAGAAGGAGATGGTGAGCTCTGGAGGGTGAATCAGAAGAAGCAGAAGAAGGAGAAGGAGAAGGTGAAGTCTGGAGGGTGAATCAGAAGAAGCAGAAGAAGGAGAAGGAGAACGTGAAGACTGGCGGGTGAATCAGAAGAAGTAGAAGAAGGAGAAGGAGAAGATGAAGTCCGGAGGGTGAAGCAGAAGAAGCAGAAGAAGGAGAAGGAGAAGGTGAAGTCTGGAGGGTGAAGCAGAAGAAGCAGAAGAAGGAGAAGGAGAAGGTGAAGTCTGGAGGGCGAAGCAGAAGAAGTAGAAGAAGGAGAAGGAGAAGGTGAAGTCTGGATGGTGAAGCAGAAGAAGCAGAAGAAGGAGAAGGAGAAGGTGAAGTCTGGAGGGTGAATCAGAAGAAGTAGAAGAAGGAGAAGGAGAAGGTGAAGTCAGGAGGGTGAAGCAGAAGAAGCAGAAGAAGGAGAAGGAGAAGGTGAAGTCTGGAGGGTGAAACAGAAGAAGCAGAAGAAGGAGAAGGAGAAGGTGAAGTCTGGAGGGTGAAGCAGAAGAAGCAGAAGAAGGAGAAGGAGAAGGTGAAGTCTGGAGGGTGTATCAGAAGAAGCAGAAGAAGGAGAAGGAGAAGGTGAAGTCTGGAGGGTGAATCAGAAGAAGCAGAAGAAGGAGAAGGAGAAGATGAAGTCTGGAGGGTGAATCAGAAGAATTAGAAGAAGGAGAAGGAGAAGTTGAGGTCTGGAGGGTGAATCAGAAGAAGCAGAAGAAGGAGAAGGAGAAGGTGAAGTCTGAAGGGTGAACCAGAAGAAGCAGAAGAAGGAGAAGGAGAAGGTGAAGTCTGGAGGGTGTATCAGAAGAAGCAGAAGAAGGAGAAGGAGAAGGTGAAGTCTGGAGGGTGAATCAGAAGAAGCAGAAGAAGGAGAAGGAGAAGGTGAAGTCTGGAGGGTGAATCAGAAGAAGTAGAAGAAGGAGAAGGAGAAGGTGAAGTCTGGAGGGTGAATCAGAAGAAGTAGAACAAGGAGAAGGAGAAGTTGAAGTCTGGAGGGTGAATCAGAAGAAGCAGAAGAAGGAGAAGGAGAAGGTGAAGTCTGGAGGGTGAATCAGAAGAAGCAGAAGAAGGAGAAGGAGAAGATGAAGTCTGGAGGGTGAATCAGAATATGTAGAAGAAGGAGAAGGAGAAGGTGAAGTCTGGAGGGTGAATCAGAAGAAGCAGAAGAAGGGGAAGGAGAAGATGAAGTCTGAAGAGTGAATCAGAAGAAGCAGAAGAAGGAGAAGGAGAAGGTGAAGTCTGGAGGGTGAATCAGAAGAAGCAGAAGAAGGAGAAGGAGAAGGTGAAGTCAGGAGGGTGAATCAGAAGAAGCAGAAGAAGGAGAAGGAGAAGGTGAAGTCTGGAGTGTGAATCAGAAGAATCAGAAGAAGGAGAAGGAGAAGGTGAAGTCTGGAGGGTGAATCAGAAGAAGCAGAAGAAAGAGAAGGAGAAGGTGAAGTCTAGAGGGTGAAGCAGAAGAAGCAGAAGGAGGAGAAGTAGAAGGTGAAGACTGGAGGGTGAATCAGAAGAAGTAGAAGAAGGAGAAGGAGAAGGTGAAGTCTGGAGGGTGAATCAGAAGAGGTAGAAGAAGGAGAAGGAGAAGGTGAAGTCTGGAGGGTGAATCAGAAGAAGTAGAAGAAGGAGAAGGAGAAGGTGAAGTCAGGAGGGTGAATCAGAAGAAGCAGAAGAAGGAGAAGGAGAAGGTGAAGTTAGGAGGGTGAATCAGAAGAAGCAGAAGAAGGAGAAGGAGAAGGTGAAGTCAGGGGGTGAAGCAGAAAAAGTAGAAGAAGGAGAAGGAGAAGGCGAAGTCAGGAAGGTGAAGCAGAAGAAGCAGAAGAAGGAGAAGGAGAAGGTGAAGTCTGGCGGGCGCAGCAGAAGAAGCAGAAGAAGAAGGTGAAGGTGAAGTCTGGAGGGTGAAGCAGAAGAAGCAGAAGAAGGAGAAGGAGAAGGTGAAGTCTGGAGGGTGAATCAGAAGAAGTAGAAGAAGGAGAAGGAGAAGGTGAAGTCAGGAGGGTGAAGCAGAAGAAGCAGAAGAAGGAGAAGGAGAAGGTGAAGTCTGGAGGGTGAAGCAGAAGAAGCAGAAGAAGGAGAAGGAGAAGGTGAAGTCTGGAGGGCGAAGCAGAAGAAGTAGAAGAAGGAGAAGGAGAAGGTGAAGTCTGGATGGTGAAGCAGAAGAAGCAGAAGAAGGAGAAGGAGAAGGTGAAGTCTGGAGGGTGAATCAGAAGAAGTAGAAGAAGGAGAAGGAGAAGGTGAAGTCAGGAGGGCGAAGCAGAAGAAGCAGAAGAAGGAGAAGGAGAAGGTGAAGTCTGGAGGGTGAAACAGAAGAAGCAGAAGAAGGAGAAGGAGAAGGTGAAGTCTGGAGGGTGAAGCAGAAGAAGCAGAAGAAGGAGAAGGAGAAGGTGAAGTCAGGAGGGTGAATCAGAAGAAGTAGAAGAAGGAGAAGGAGAAGGTGAAGTCTGGAGGGTGAATCAGAAGAAGTAGAAGAAGGAGAAGGAGAAGGTGAAGTCTGGAGGTTGAATCAGAAGAAGTAGAAGAAGAAAAAGGAGAAGGGGAAGTCTGGAGGGTGAATCAGAAGAAGCAGAAGAAGGAGAAGGAGAAGGTGAAGTCTGGAGGGAGAAGCAGAAGAAGTAGAAGAAGAAGGAGAAGGTGAAATCTGGAGGGTGAATAAGAAGAAGTAGAAGAAGGAGAAGGAGAAGGTGAAGTCTGGAGGGTGAATCAGAAGAAGTAGAAGAAGGAGAAGGAGAAGGTGAAGTCTGGAGGGTGAATCAGAAGAAGCAGAAGAAGGAGAAGGAGAAGGTGGAGTCTGGAGGCTGAATCAGAAGAAGTAGAAGAAGGAGAAGGAGAAGGTGTAGTCTGGAGAGTGAATCAGAAGAAGTAGACGAAGGAGAAGGAGAAGGTGAAGTCTGGAGGGTGAATCAGAAAAAGCAGAAGAAGGAGAAGGAGAAGGCGAAGTCTGGAGGGTGAATCAGAAGAAGTAGAAGAAGGAGAAGGAAAAGGTGAAGTCTGGAGGGTGAATCAGAAGAAGCAGAAGAAGGAGAAGGAGAAGGTGAAGTCTGGAGGGTGAATCTGAAGAAGCAGAAGAAGGAGAAGGAGAAGGTGAAGTCTGGAGGGTGAATCAGAAGAAGCAGAAGAAGGAGAAGGAGAAGGTGAAGTCTGGAGGGTGAATCAGAAGAAGCAGAAGAAGTAGAAGGAGAAGGTGAAGTCTGGAGGGTGAATCAGAAGAAGTAGAAGAAGGAGAAGGAGAAGGTGAAGTCTGGAGGGTGAATCAGAAGAAGCAGAAGAAGGAGAAGGAGAAGGTGAAGTCAGGAGGGTGAATCAGAAGAAGCAGAAGCAGGAGAAGGAGAAGGTGAAGACTGGAGGGTGAATCAGAAGAAGTAGAAGAAGCAGAAGGAGAAGGTGAAGTCTGGAGGGTGAATCAGAAGAAGTAGAAGAAGGAGAAGGAGATGGTGAGGTCTGGAGGGTGAATCAGAAGAAGCAGAAGAAGGAGAAGGAGAAGGTGAAGTCTGGAGGGTGAATCAGAAGAAGCAGAAGAAGGAGAAGGAGAAGGTGAAGACTGGCGGGTGAATCAGAAGAAGTAGAAGAAGGAGAAGGAGAAGATGAAGTCTGGAGGGTGAATCAGAAGAAGTAGAAGAAGGAGAAGGAGAAGGTGAAGTCTGGAGGGTGAATCAGAAGAAGCAGAAGAAGGGGAAGGAGAAGGTGAAGTCTGAAGAGTGAATCAGAAGAAGCAGAAGAAGGAGAAGGAGAAGGTGAAGTCTGGAGGGTGAATCAGAAGAAGCAGAATAAGGAGAAGGAGAAGGTGAAGTCTGGAGGGTGAATCAGAAGAAGCAGAAGAAGGAGAAGGAGAAGGTGAAGTCTGGAGGGTGAATCAGAAGAAGTAGAAGAAGGAGAAGGAGAAGGTGAAGTCTGGAGGGTGAAGCAGAAGAAGTAGAAGAAGGAGAAGGAGAAGGTGAAGTCATGAGGGTGAATCAGAAGAAGTAGAAGAAGGAGAAGGTGAAGTCAGGAGGGTGAATCAGAAGAAGCAGAAGAAGGAGAAGGAGAAGGTGAAGTCTGGAGTGTGAATCAGAAGAATCAGAAGAAGGAGAAGGAGAAGGTGAAGTCTGGAGGGTGAATCAGAAGAAGCAGAAGAAAGAGAAGGAGAAGGTGAAGTCTAGAGGGTGAAGCAGAAGAAGCAGAAGAAGGAGAAGTAGAAGGTGAAGACTGGAGGGTGAATCAGAAGAAGTAGAAGAAGGAGAAGGAGAAGGTGAAGTCTGGAGGGTGAATCAGAAGAGGTAGAAGAAGGAGAAGGAGAAGGTGAAGTCTGGAGGGTGAATCAGAAGAAGTAGAAGAAGGAGAAGGAGAAGGTGAAGTCAGGAGGGTGAATCAGAAGAAGCAGAAGAAGGAGAAGGAGAAGGTGAAGTTAGGAGGGTGAATCAGAAGAAGCAGAAGAAGGAGAAGGAGAAGGTGAAGTCAGGGGGGTGAAGCAGAAAAAGTAGAAGAAGGAGAAGGAGAAGGCGAAGTCAGGAAGGTGTAGCAGAAGAAGCAGAAGAAGGAGAAGGAGAAGGTGAAGTCTGGCGGGCGCAGCAGAAGAAGCAGAAGAAGGAGAAGGTGAAGGTGAAGTCTGGAGGGTGAAGCAGAAGAAGCAGAAGAAGGAGAAGGAGAAGGTGAAGTCTGGAGGGTGAATCAGAAGAAGTAGAAGAAGGAGAAGGAGAAGGTGAAGTCAGGAGGGTGAAGCAGAAAAAGCAGAAGAAGGAGAAGGAGAAGGTGAAGTCTGGAGGGTGAAGCAGAAGAAGCAGAAGAAGGAGAAGGAGAAGGTGAAGACTGGCGGGCGAAGCAGAAGAAGTAGAAGAAGGAGAAGGAGAAGGTGAAGTCTGGATGGTGAAGCAGAAGAAGCAGAAGAAGGAGAAGGAGAAGGTGAAGTCTGGAGGGTGAATCAGAAGAAGTAGAAGAAGGAGAAGGAGAAGGTGAAGTCAGGAGGGTGAAGCAGAAGAAGCAGAAGAAGGAGGAGAAGGTGAAGTCTGGAGGGTGAAACAGAAGAAGCAGAAGAAGGAGAAGGAGAAGGTGAAGTCTGGAGGGTGAAGCAGAAGAAGCAGAAGAAGGAGAAGGAGAAGGTGAAGTCAGGAGGGTGAATCAGAAGAAGTAGAAGAAGGAGAAGGAGAAGGTGAAGTCTGGAGGATGAATCAGAAGAAGTAGAAGAAGGAGAAGGAGAAGGTGAAGTCTGGAGGTTGAATCAGAAGAAGTAGAAGAAGAAGAAGGAGAAGGGGAAGTCTGGAGGGTGAATCAGAAGAAGCAGAAGAAGGAGAAGGAGAAGGTGAAGTCTGGAGGGAGAAGCAGAAGAAGTAGAAGAAGAAGGAGAAGGTGAAATCTGGAGGGTGAATAAGAAGAAGTAGAAGAAGGAGAAGGAGAAGGTGAAGTCTGGAGGGTGAATCAGAAGAAGTAGAAGAAGGAGAAGGAGAAGGTGAAGTCTGGAGGGTGAATCAGAAGAAGCAGAAGAAGGAGAAGGAGAAGGTGGAGTCTGGAGGCTGAATCAGAAGAAGTAGAAGAAGGAGAAGGAGAAGGTGTAGTCTGGAGAGTGAATCAGAAGAAGTAGACGAAGGAGAAGGAGAAGGTGAAGTCTGGAGGGTGAATCAGAAAAAGCAGAAGAAGGAGAAGGAGAAGGCGAAGTCTGGAGGGTGAATCAGAAGAAGTAGAAGAAGGAGAAGGAGAAGGTGAAGTCTGGAGGGTGAATCAGAAGAAGCAGAAGAAGGAGAAGGAGAAGGTGAAGTCTGGAGGGTGAATCTGAAGAAGCAGAAGAAGGAGAAGGAGAAGGTGAAGTCTGGAGGGTGAATCAGAAGGAGCAGAAGAAGGAGAAGGAGAAGGTGAAGTCTGGAGGGTGAATCAGAAGAAGCAGAAGAAGTAGAAGGAGAAGGTGAAGTCTGGAGGGTGAATCAGAAGAAGTAGAAGAAGGAGAAGGAGAAGGTGAAGTCTGGAGGGTGAATCAGAAGAAGCAGAAGAAGGAGAAGGAGAAGGTGAAGTCAGGAGGGTGCATCAGAAGAAGCAGAAGCAGGAGAAGGAGAAGGTGAAGACTGGAGGGTGAATCAGAAGAAGTAGAAGAAGCAGAAGGAGAAGGTGATGTCTGGAGGGTGAATCAGAAGAAGTAGAAGAAGGAGAAGGAGATGGTGAGCTCTGGAGGGTGAATCAGAAGAAGCAGAAGAAGGAGAAGGAGAAGGTGAAGTCTGGAGGGTGAATCAGAAGAAGCAGAAGAAGGAGAAGGAGAACGTGAAGACTGGCGGGTGAATCAGAAGAAGTAGAAGAAGGAGAAGGAGAAGATGAAGTCCGGAGGGTGAATCAGAAGAAGTAGAAGAAGGAGAAGGAGAAGGTGAGGTCTGGAGGGTGAATCAGAAGAAGCAGAAGAAGGAGAAGGAGAAGGTGAAGTCTGGAGGGTGAATCAGAAGAAGCAGAAGAAGGAGAAGTAGAAGGTGAAGTCTGGAGGGTGAATCAGAAGAAGCAGAAGAAGGAGAAGGAGAAGGTGAAGTCAGGAGGGTGAATCAGAAGAAGCAGAAGAAGGAGAAGGAGAAGGTGAAGTTAGGAGGGTGAATCAGAAGAAGCAGAAAAGGAGAAGGAGAAGGTGAAGTCAGGGGGGTGAAGCAGAAGAAGTAGAAGAAGGAGAAGGAGAAGGTGAAGTCAGGAGGGTGAAGCAGAAGAAGCAGAAGAAGGAGAAGGAGAAGGTGAAGTCTGGCGGGCGCAGCAGAAGAAGCAGAAGAAGGAGAAGGAGAAGGTGAAGTCTGGAGGGTGAAGCAGAAGAAGCAGAAGAAGTAGAAGGAGAAGGTGAAGTCTGGAGGGAGAAGCAGAAGAAGTAGAAGAAGGAGAAGGAGAAGGTGAAGTCTGGAGGGTGAATCAGAAGAAGTAGAAGAAGGAGAAGGAGAAGGTGACGTCTGGAGGGTGAATCAGAAGAAGTAGAAGAAGGAGAAGGAGAAGGTGTAGTCTGGAGGGTGAATCAGAAGAAGTCGACGAAGGAGAAGGAGAAGGTGAAGTCTGGAGGGTGAATCAGAAGAAGCAGAAGCAGGAGAAGGAGAAGGTGAAGTCTGGAGGGTGAATCAGAAGAAGTAGAAGAAGGAGAAGGAGAAGGTGAAGTCTGGAGGGTGAATCAGAAGAAGCAGAAGAAGGAGAAGGAGAAGGTGAAGTCTGGAGGGTGAATCAGAAGAAGCAGGAGAAGGAGAAGGTGAAGTCTGGAGGGTGAATCAGAAGAAGCAGAAGAAGTAGAAGGAGAAGGTGAAGTCTGGAGGGTGAATCAGAAGAAGGAGAAGAAGGAGAAGGAGAAGGTGAAGTCTGGAGGGTGAATCAGAAGAAGCAGAAGAAGGAGAAGGAGAAGGTGAAGTCAGGAGGGTGAATCAGAAGAAGCAGAAGAAGGAGAAGGAGAAGGTGAAGTCTGGAGGGTGAATCAGAAGAAGCAGAAGAAGGCGAAGGAGAAGGTGAAGACTGGAGGGTGAATCAGAATAAGTAGAAGAAGGAGAAGGAGATGGTGAAGTCTGGAGGGTGAATCAGAAGAAGTAGAAGAAGCAGAAGGAGAAGGCGAAGTCTGGGGGGTGAATCAGAAGAAGCAGAAGAAGGAGAAGGAGAAGGTTAAGTCTGGAGGGTGAATCAGAAGAAGCAGAAGAAGGAGAAGGAGAAGGTGAAGTCTGGAGGGTGAATCATAAGAAGTAGAAGAAGGAGAAGGAGAAGGTGAGGTCTGGAGGGTGAATCAGAAGAAGCAGAAGAAGGAGAAGGAGAAGGTGAAGTCTGAAGGGTGAATCAGAAGAAGCAGAAGATGGAGAAGGAGAAGGTGAAGTCTGGAGGGTGAATCAGAAGAAGCAGAAGAAGGAGAAGGAGAAGGTGAAGTCTGGAGGGTGAATCAGAAGATGCAGAAGAAGGAGAAGGAGAAGGTGAAGTCTGGAGGGTGAATCAGAAGAAGTAGAAGAAGGAGAAGGAGAAGGTGAAGTCTGGAGGGTGAATCAGAAGAAGTAGAATAAGGAGAAGGAGAAGGACAAGTCTGGAGGGTGAATCAGAAGAAGCAGAAGAAGGAGAAGGAGAAGGTGAAGTCTGGAGGGTGAATCAGAAGAAGCAGAAGAAGGAGAATGAGAAGATGAAGTCTGGAGGGTGTATCAGAAGAAGTAGAAGAAGGAGAAGGAGAAGGTGAAGTCTGGAGGGTGAATCAGAAGAAGCAGAAGAAGGAGAAGGAGAAGGTGAAGTCTGGAGGGTGAATCAGAAGAAGCAGAAGAAGGAGAAGGAGAAGGTGAAGTCTGGTGGGTGAATCAGGAGAAGCAGAAGAAGGAGAAGGAGAAGGTGAAGTCTGGAGGGTGAATCAGAAGAAGTAGAAGAAGGAGAAGGAGAAGGTGAAGTCTGGAGGGTGAAGCAGAAGAAGTAGAAGAAGGAGAAGGAGAAGGTGAAGTCAGGAGGGTGAATCAGAAGAAGTAGAAGAAGGAGAAGGAGAAGGTGAAGTCTGGAGGGTGAATCAGAAGAAGTAGAAGAAGGAGAAGGAGAAGGTGAGGTCTGGAGGGTGAATCAGAAGAAGCAGAAGAAGGAGAAGGAGAAGATGAAGTCTGGAGGGTGAATCAGAAGAAGCAGAAGAAGGAGAAGGAGAAGGTGAAGTCTGGAGGGTGAATCAGAAGAAGCAGAAGAAGGAGAAGGAGAAGGTGAAGTCAGGAGGGTGAATCAGAAGAAGCAGAGGAAGGAGAAGGAGAAGGTGAAGTTAGGATGGTGAATCAGAAGAAGCAGAAGAAGGAGAAGGAGAAGGTGAAGTCAGGGGGGTGAAGCAGAAGAAGTAGAAGAAGGAGAAGGAGATGGTGAAGTCAGGAGGGTGAAGCAGAAGAAGCAGAAGAAGGAGAAGGAGAAGGTGCAGTCTGGAGGGTGAAGCAGAAGAAACAGAAGAAGGAGAAGGAGAAGGTGAAGTCTGGAGGGCGAAGCAGAAGAAGCAGAAGAAGGAGAAGGAGAAGGTGAAGTCTGGAGGGTGAATCAGAAGAAGTAGAAGAAGGAGAAGGAGAAGGTGAAGTCAGGAGGGTGAAGCAGAAGAAGGAGACGGAGAAGGTGAAGTCTGGAGGGTGAAGCAGAAGAAGCAAAAGAAGGAGAAGGAGAAGGTGAAGTCTGGAGGGTGAAGCAGAAGAAGCAGAAGAAGGAGAAGGAGAAGGTGAAGTCAGGAGGGTGAATCAGAAGAAGTAGAAGAAGGAGAAGGAGAAGGTGAAGTCTGGAGGGTGAATCAGAAGAAGTAGAAGAAGGAGAAGGAGAAGGTGAAGTCTGGAGGGTGAATCAGAAGAAGTAGAAGAAGGAGAAGGAGAAGGTGAAGTCTGGAGGGTGAATCAGAAGAAGCAGAAGAAGGAGAAGGAGAAGGTGAAGTCTGGAGGGAGAAGCAGAAGAAGTAGAAGAAGGAGAAGGAGAAGGTGAAGTCTGGAGGGTGAATCAGAAGAAGTAGAAGAAGGAGAAGGAGAAGGTAAAGTCTGGAGGGTGAATCAGAAGAAGTAGAAGAAGGAAAAGGAGAAGGTGAAGTCTGGAGGGTGAATCAGAAGAAGCAGAAGAAGGAGAAGGAGAAGGTGAAGTCTGGAGGGTGAATCAGAAGAAGTAGAAGAAGGAGAAGGAGAAGGTGTAGTTTGGAGGGTGAATCAGGAGAAGTAGACGAAGGAGAAGGAGAAGGTGAAGTCTGGAGGGTGAATCAGAAGAAGCAGATGAAGGAGAAGGAGAAGGTGAAGTCTGGAGGGTGAATCAGAAGAAGTAGAAGAAGCAGAAGGAGAAGGTGAAGTCTGGAGGGTGAATCAGAAGAAGCAGAAGAAGGAGAAGGAGAAGGTGAAGTCTGGAGGGTGAATCAGAAGAAGCAGGAGAAGGAGAAGGTGAAGTATGGAGGGTGAATCAGAAGAAGCAGAAGAAGGAGAAGGAGAAGGTGAAGTATGGAGTGTGAATCAGAAGAAGCAGAAGAAGTAGAAGGAGAAGGTGAAGTCTGGAGGGTGAATCAGAAGAAGTAGAAGAAGGAGAAGGAGAAGGTGAAGTCTGGAGGGTGAATCAGAAGAAGCAGAAGAAGGAGAAGGAGAAGGTGAAGTCAGGAGGGTGAATCAGAGGAAGCAGAAGAAGGAGAAGGAGAAGGTGAAGTCTGGAGGGTGAATCAGAAGAAGCAGAAGAAGGAGAAGGAGAAGGTGAAGACTGGAGGGTGAATCAGAAGAAGTAGAAGAAGGAGAAGGAGAAGGTGAAGTCTGGAGGGTGAATCAGAAGAAGGAGAAGAAGGAGAAGGAGAAGGCGAAGTCTGGAGGGTGAATCAGAAGAAGCAGAAGAAGGAGAAGGAGAAGATGAAATCTGGAGGGTGAATCAGAAGAAGCAGAAGAAGGAGAAGGAGAAGATGAAGTCTGGAGGGTGAATCAGAAGAAGTAGAAGAAGGAGAAGGAGAAGGTGAGATCAGGAGGGTGAATCAGAAGAAGCAGAAGAAGGAGAAGGAGAAGGTGAAGTCTGAAGGGTGAATCAGAAGAAGCAGAAAAAGGAGAAGGAGAAGGTGAAGTCTGGAGGGTGAATCAGAAGAAGCAGAAGAAGGAGAAGTAGAAGCTGAAGTCTGGAGGGTGAATCAGAAGAAGCAGAAGAAGGAGAAGGAGAAGGTGAAGTCCGGAGGGTGAATCAGAAGAAGCAGAAGAAGGAGAGGAGAAGGTGAAGTCTGGAGGGTGAATCAGAAGAAGTAGAAGAAGGAGAAGGAGAAGGTGAAGTCTGGAGGGTGAATCAGAAGAAGCAGAAGAAGGAGAAGGAGAAGGTGAAGTCTGGAGGGTGAATCAGAAGAAGCAGAAGAAGGAGAAGGAGAAGATGAAGTCTGGAGGGTGAATCAGAAGAAGTAGAAGAAGGAGAAGGAGAAGGTGAAGTCTGGAGGGTGAATCAGAAGAAGCAGAAGAAGGAGAAGGAGAAGGTGAAGTCTGGAGGGTGAATCAGAAGAAGCAGAAGAAGGAGAAGGAGAAGGTGAAGTCTGGAGGGTGAATCAGAAGAAGCAGAATAAGGAGAAGGAGAAGGTGAAGTCTGGAGGGTGAATCAGAAGAAGCAGAAGAAGGAGAAGGAGAAGGTGAAGTCTGGGGGGTGAATCAGAAGAAGTAGAAGAAGGAGAAGGAGAAGGTGAAGTCTGGAGGGTGAAGCAGAAGAAGTAGAAGAAGGAGAAGGAGAAGGTGAAGTCAGGAGGGTGAATCAGAAGAAGCAGAAGAAGGAGAAGGAGAAGGTGAAGTCAGGAGGGTGAATCAGAAGAAGCAGAAGAAGGAGAAGGAGAAGGTGAAGTTAGGAGGGTGAATCAGAAGAAGCAGAAGAAGGAGAAGGAGAAGGTGAAGTCAGGGGGGTGAAGCAGAAGAAGTAGAAGAAGGAGAAGGAGAAGGTGAAGTCAGGAGGGTGAAGCAGAAGAAGCAGAAGAAGGAGAAGGAGAAGGTGAAGTCTGGCGGGCGCAGCAGAAGAAGCAGAAGAAGGAGAAGGAGAAGGTGAAGTCTGGAGGGTGAAGCAGAAGAAGCAGAAGAAGTAGAAGGAGAAGGTGAAGTCTGGAGGGTGAATCAGAAGAAGTAGAAGAAGGAGAAGGAGAAGGTGAAGTCATGAGGGAGAAGCAGAAGAAGCAGAAGAAGGAGACGGAGAAGGTGATGTCTGGAGGGTGAAGCAGAAGAAGCAGAAGAAGGAGAAGGAGAAGGTGAAGTCTGGAGGGCGAAGCAGAAGAAGCAGAAGAAGGAGAAAGAGAAGGTGACGTCTGGAGGGTGAAGAAGAAGAAGCAGAAGAAGGAGAAGGAGAAGGTGAAGTCTGGAGGGTGAATCAGAAGAAGTAGAAGAAGGAGAAGGAGAAGGTGAAGTCTGGAGGGTGAATCAGAAGAAGTAGAAGAAGGAGAAGGAGAAGGTGAAGTCAGGAGGGTGAAGCAGAAGAAGCAGAAGAAGGAGAAGGACAAGGTGAAGTCTGGAGGGTGAAGCAGAAGAAGCAGAAGAAGGAGAAGGAGAAGGTGAAGTCTGGAGGGTGAAGCAGAAGAAGTAGAAGAAGGAGAAGGAGAAGGTGAAGTCTGGAGGGTGAATCAGAAGAAGTAGAAGAAGGAGAAGGAGAAGGTGAAGTCTGGAGGGTGAATCAGAAGAAGTAGAATAAGGAGAAGGAGAAGGACAAGTCTGGAGGGTGAATCAGAAGAAGCAGAAGAAGGAGAAGGAGAAGGTGAAGTCTGGAGGGTGAATCAGAAGAAGCAGAAGAAGGAGAATGAGAAGATGAAGTCTGGAGGGTGTATCAGAAGAAGTAGAAGAAGGAGAAGGAGAAGGTGAAGTCTGGAGGGTGAATCAGAAGAAGCAGAAGAAGGAGAAGGAGAAGGTGAAGTCTGGAGGGTGAATCAGAAGAAGCAGAAGAAGGAGAAGGAGAAGGTGAAGTCTGGTGGGTGAATCAGGAGAAGCAGAAGAAGGAGAAGGAGAAGGTGAAGTCTGGAGGGTGAATCAGAAGAAGTAGAAGAAGGAGAAGGAGAAGGTGAAGTCTGGAGGGTGAAGCAGAAGAAGTAGAAGAAGGAGAAGGAGAAGGTGAAGTCAGGAGGGTGAATCAGAAGAAGTAGAAGAAGGAGAAGGAGAAGGTGAAGTCTGGAGGGTGAATCAGAAGAAGTAGAAGAAGGAGAAGGAGAAGGTGAGGTCTGGAGGGTGAATCAGAAGAAGCAGAAGAAGGAGAAGGAGAAGATGAAGTCTGGAGGGTGAATCAGAAGAAGCAGAAGAAGGAGAAGGAGAAGGTGAAGTCTGGAGGGTGAATCAGAAGAAGCAGAAGAAGGAGAAGGAGAAGGTGAAGTCAGGAGGGTGAATCAGAAGAAGCAGAGGAAGGAGAAGGAGAAGGTGAAGTTAGGATGGTGAATCAGAAGAAGCAGAAGAAGGAGAAGGAGAAGGTGAAGTCAGGGGGGTGAAGCAGAAGAAGTAGAAGAAGGAGAAGGAGATGGTGAAGTCAGGAGGGTGAAGCAGAAGAAGCAGAAGAAGGAGAAGGAGAAGGTGAAGTCTGGAGGGTGAAGCAGAAGAAACAGAAGAAGGAGAAGGAGAAGGTGAAGTCTGGAGGGCGAAGCAGAAGAAGCAGAAGAAGGAGAAGGAGAAGGTGAAGTCTGGAGGGTGAATCAGAAGAAGTAGAAGAAGGAGAAGGAGAAGGTGAAGTCAGGAGGGTGAAGCAGAAGAAGGAGACGGAGAAGGTGAAGTCTGGAGGGTGAAGCAGAAGAAGCAAAAGAAGGAGAAGGAGAAGGTGAAGTCTGGAGGGTGAAGCAGAAGAAGCAGAAGAAGGAGAAGGAGAAGGTGAAGTCAGGAGGGTGAATCAGAAGAAGTAGAAGAAGGAGAAGGAGAAGGTGAAGTCTGGAGGGTGAATCAGAAGAAGTAGAAGAAGGAGAAGGAGAAGGTGAAGTCTGGAGGGTGAATCAGAAGAAGTAGAAGAAGGAGAAGGAGAAGGTGAAGTCTGGAGGGTGAATCAGAAGAAGCAGAAGAAGGAGAAGGAGAAGGTGAAGTCTGGAGGGAGAAGCAGAAGAAGTAGAAGAAGGAGAAGGAGAAGGTGAAGTCTGGAGGGTGAATCAGAAGAAGTAGAAGAAGGAGAAGGAGAAGGTAAAGTCTGGAGGGTGAATCAGAAGAAGTAGAAGAAGGAAAAGGAGAAGGTGAAGTCTGGAGGGTGAATCAGAAGAAGCAGAAGAAGGAGAAGGAGAAGGTGAAGTCTGGAGGGTGAATCAGAAGAAGTAGAAGAAGGAGAAGGAGAAGGTGTAGTTTGGAGGGTGAATCAGGAGAAGTAGACGAAGGAGAAGGAGAAGGTGAAGTCTGGAGGGTGAATCAGAAGAAGCAGATGAAGGAGAAGGAGAAGGTGAAGTCTGGAGTATGAATCAGAAGAAGTAGAAGAAGCAGAAGGAGAAGGTGAAGTCTGGAGGGTGAATCAGAAGAAGCAGAAGAAGGAGAAGGAGAAGGTGAAGTCTGGAGGGTGAATCAGAAGAAGCAGAAGAAGGAGAAGGAGAAGGTGAAGTATGGAGGGTGAATCAGAAGAAGCAGAAGAAGGAGAAGGAGAAGGTGAAGTATGGAGTGTGAATCAGAAGAAGCAGAAGAAGTAGAAGGAGAAGGTGAAGTCTGGAGGGTGAATCAGAAGAAGTAGAAGAAGGAGAAGGAGAAGGTGAAGTCTGGAGGGTGAATCAGAAGAAGCAGAAGAAGGAGAAGGAGAAGGTGAAGTCAGGAGGGTGAATCAGAGGAAGCAGAAGAAGGAGAAGGAGAAGGTGAAGTCTGGAGGGTGAATCAGAAGAAGCAGAAGAAGGAGAAGGAGAAGGTGAAGACTGGAGGGTGAATCAGAAGAAGTAGAAGAAGGAGAAGGAGAAGGTGAAGTCTGGAGGGTGAATCAGAAGAAGGAGAAGAAGGAGAAGGAGAAGGCGAAGTCTGGAGGGTGAATCAGAAGAAGCAGAAGAAGGAGAAGGAGAAGATGAAATCTGGAGGGTGAATCAGAAGAAGCAGAAGAAGGAGAAGGAGAAGATGAAGTCTGGAGGGTGAATCAGAAGAAGTAGAAGAAGGAGAAGGAGAAGGTGAGATCTGGAGGGTGAATCAGAAGAAGCAGAAGAAGGAGAAGGAGAAGGTGAAGTCTGAAGGGTGAATCAGAAGAAGCAGAAAAAGGAGAAGGAGAAGGTGAAGTCTGGAGGGTGAATCAGAAGAAGCAGAAGAAGGAGAAGTAGAAGCTGAAGTCTGGAGGGTGAATCAGAAGAAGCAGAAGAAGGAGAAGGAGAAGGTGAAGTCCGGAGGGTGAATCAGAAGAAGCAGAAGAAGGAGAGGAGAAGGTGAAGTCTGGAGGGTGAATCAGAAGAAGTAGAAGAAGGAGAAGGAGAAGGTGAAGTCTGGAGGGTGAATCAGAAGAAGCAGAAGAAGGAGAAGGAGAAGGTGAAGTCTGGAGGGTGAATCAGAAGAAGCAGAAGAAGGAGAAGGAGAAGATGAAGTCTGGAGGGTGAATCAGAAGAAGTAGAAGAAGGAGAAGGAGAAGGTGAAGTCTGGAGGGTGAATCAGAAGAAGCAGAAGAAGGAGAAGGAGAAGGTGAAGTCTGGAGGGTGAATCAGAAGAAGCAGAAGAAGGAGAAGGAGAAGGTGAAGTCTGGAGGGTGAATCAGAAGAAGCAGAATAAGGAGAAGGAGAAGGTGAAGTCTGGAGGGTGAATCAGAAGAAGCAGAAGAAGGAGAAGGAGAAGGTGAAGTCTGGGGGGTGAATCAGAAGAAGTAGAAGAAGGAGAAGGAGAAGGTGAAGTCTGGAGGGTGAAGCAGAAGAAGTAGAAGAAGGAGAAGGAGAAGGTGAAGTCAGGAGGGTGAATCAGAAGAAGCAGAAGAAGGAGAAGGAGAAGGTGAAGTCAGGAGGGTGAATCAGAAGAAGCAGAAGAAGGAGAAGGAGAAGGTGAAGTTAGGAGGGTGAATCAGAAGAAGCAGAAGAAGGAGAAGGAGAAGGTGAAGTCAGGGGGGTGAAGCAGAAGAAGTAGAAGAAGGAGAAGGAGAAGGTGAAGTCAGGAGGGTGAAGCAGATGAAGCAGAAGAAGGAGAAGGAGAAGGTGAAGTCTGGCGGGCGCAGCAGAAGAAGCAGAAGAAGGAGAAGGAGAAGGTGAAGTCTGGAGGGTGAAGCAGAAGAAGCAGAAGAAGTAGAAGGAGAAGGTGAAGTCTGGAGGGTGAATCAGAAGAAGTAGAAGAAGGAGAAGGAGAAGGTGAAGTCATGAGGGAGAAGCAGAAGAAGCAGAAGAAGGAGACGGAGAAGGTGATGTCTGGAGGGTGAAGCAGAAGAAGCAGAAGAAGGAGAAGGAGAAGGTGAAGTCTGGAGGGCGAAGCAGAAGAAGCAGAAGAAGGAGAAAGAGAAGGTGACGTCTGGAGGGTGAAGAAGAAGAAGCAGAAGAAGGAGAAGGAGAAGGTGAAGTCTGGAGGGTGAATCAGAAGAAGTAGAAGAAGGAGAAGGAGAAGGTGAAGTCTGGAGGGTGAATCAGAAGAAGTAGAAGAAGGAGAAGGAGAAGGTGAAGTCAGGAGGGTGAAGCAGAAGAAGCAGAAGAAGGAGAAGGACAAGGTGAAGTCTGGAGGGTGAAGCAGAAGAAGCAGAAGAAGGAGAAGGAGAAGGTGAAGTCTGGAGGGTGAAGCAGAAGAAGCAGAAGAAGGAGAAGGAGAAGGTGAAGTCAGGAGGGTGAATCAGAAGAAGTAGAAGAAGGAGAAGGAGAAGGTGAAGTCTGGAGGGTGAATCAGAAGAAGCAGAAGAAGGAGAAGGAGAAGGTGAAGTCTGGAGGGAGAAGCAGAAGAAGTAGAAGAAGGAGAAGGAGAAGGTGAAGTCTGGAGGGTGAATCAGAAGAAGTAGAAGAAGGAGAAGGAGAAGGTGACGTCTGGAGGGTGAATCAGAAGAAGTAGAAGAAGGAGAAGGAGAAGGTGTAGTCTGGAGGGTGAATCAGAAGAAGTCGACGAAGGAGAAGGAGAAGGTGAAGTCTGGAGGGTGAATCAGAAGAAGCAGAAGCAGGAGAAGGAGAAGGTGACGTCTGGAGGGTGAATCAGAAGAAGTAGAAGAAGGAGAAGGAGAAGGTGTAGTCTGGAGGGTGAATCAGAAGAAGTCGACGAAGGAGAAGGAGAAGGTGAAGTCTGGAGGGTGAATCAGAAGAAGCAGAAGCAGGAGAAGGAGAAGGTGAAGTCTGGAGGGTGAATCAGAAGAAGCAGAAGAAGGAGAAGGAGAAGGTGAAGTCTGGAGGGTGAATCAGAAGAAGCAGAAGAAGTAGAAGGAGAAGGTGAAGTCTGGAGGGTGAATCAGAAGAAGGAGAAGAAGGAGAAGGAGAAGGTGAAGTCTGGAGGGTGAATCAGAAGAAGCAGAAGAAGGAGAAGGAGAAGGTGAAGTCAGGAGGGTGAATCAGAAGAAGCAGAAGAAGGAGAAGGAGAAGGTGAAGTCTGGAGGGTGAATCAGAAGAAGCAGAAGAAGGCGAAGGAGAAGGTGAAGACTGGAGGGTGAATCAGAATAAGTAGAAGAAGGAGAAGGAGATGGAGAAGTCTGGAGGGTGAATCAGAAGAAGTAGAAGAAGCAGAAGGAGAAGGCGAAGTCTGGGGGGTGAATCAGAAGAAGCAGAAGAAGGAGAAGGAGAAGGTTAAGTCTGGAGGGTGAATCAGAAGAAGCAGAAGAAGGAGAAGGAGAAGGTGAAGTCTGGAGGGTGAATCATAAGAAGTAGAAGAAGGAGAAGGAGAAGGTGAGGTCTGGAGGGTGAATCAGAAGAAGCAGAAGAAGGAGAAGGAGAAGGTGAAGTCTGAAGGGTGAATCAGAAGAAGCAGAAGATGGAGAAGGAGAAGGTGAAGTCTGGAGGGTGAATCAGAAGAAGCAGAAGAAGGAGAAGGAGAAGGTGAAGTCTGGAGGGTGAATCAGAAGATGCAGAAGAAGGAGAAGGAGAAGGTGAAGTCTGGAGGGTGAATCAGAAGAAGTAGAAGAAGGAGAAGGAGAAGGTGAAGTCTGGAGGGTGAATCAGAAGAAGTAGAAGAAGGAGAAGGAGAAGGACAAGTCTGGAGGGTGAATCAGAAGAAGCAGAAGAAGGAGAAGGAGAAGGTGAAGTCTGGAGGGTGAATCAGAAGAAGCAGAAGAAGGAGAATGAGAAGATGAAGTCTGGAGGGTGTATCAGAAGAAGTAGAAGAAGGAGAAGGAGAAGGTGAAGTCTGGAGGGTGAATCAGAAGAAGCAGAAGAAGGAGAAGGAGAAGGTGAAGTCTGGAGGGTGAATCAGAAGAAGCAGAATAAGGAGAAGGAGAAGGTGAAGTCTGGTGGGTGAATCAGGAGAAGCAGAAGAAGGAGAAGGAGAAGGTGAAGTCTGGAGGGTGAATCAGAAGAAGTAGAAGAAGGAGAAGGAGAAGGTGAAGTCTGGAGGGTGAAGCAGAAGAAGTAGAAGAAGGAGAAGGAGAAGGTGAAGTCAGGAGGGTGAATCAGAAGAAGTAGAAGAAGGAGAAGGAGAAGGTGAAGTCTGGAGGGTGAATCAGAAGAAGTAGAAGAAGGAGAAGGAGAAGGTGAGGTCTGGAGGGTGAATCAGATGAAGCAGAAGAAGGAGAAGGAGAAGATGAAGTCTGGAGGGTGAATCAGAAGAAGCAGAAGAAGGAGAAGGAGAAGGTGAAGTCTGGAGGGTGAATCAGAAGAAGCAGAAGAAGGAGAAGGAGAAGGTGAAGTCAGGAGGGTGAATCAGAAGAAGCAGAGGAAGGAGAAGGAGAAGGTGAAGTTAGGATGGTGAATCAGAAGAAGCAGAAGAAGGAGAAGGAGAAGGTGAAGTCAGGGGGGTGAAGCAGAAGAAGTAGAAGAAGGAGAAGGAGATGGTGAAGTCAGGAGGGTGAAGCAGAAGAAGCAGAAGAAGGAGAAGGAGAAGGTGAAGTCTGGAGGGTGAAGCAGAAGAAACAGAAGAAGGAGAAGGAGAAGGTGAAGTCTGGAGGGCGAAGCAGAAGAAGCAGAAGAAGGAGAAGGAGAAGGTGAAGTCTGGAGGGTGAATCAGAAGAAGTAGAAGAAGGAGAAGGAGAAGGTGAAGTCAGGAGGGTGAAGCAGAAGAAGGAGACGGAGAAGGTGAAGTCTGGAGGGTGAAGCAGAAGAAGCAAAAGAAGGAGAAGGAGAAGGTGAAGTCTGGAGGGTGAAGCAGAAGAAGCAGAAGAAGGAGAAGGAGAAGGTGAAGTCAGGAGGGTGAATCAGAAGAAGTAGAAGAAGGAGAAGGAGAAGGTGAAGTCTGGAGGGTGAATCAGAAGAAGTAGAAGAAGGAGAAGGAGAAGGTGAAGTCTGGAGGGTGAATCAGAAGAAGTAGAAGAAGGAGAAGGAGAAGGTGAAGTCTGGAGGGTGAATCAGAAGAAGCAGAAGAAGGAGAAGGAGAAGGTGAAGTCTGGAGGCAGAAGCAGAAGAAGTAGAAGAAGGAGAAGGAGAAGGAGAAGTCTGGAGGGTGAATCAGAAGAAGTAGAAGAAGGAGAAGGAGAAGGTAAAGTCTGGAGGGTGAATCAGAAGAAGTAGAAGAAGGAAAAGGAGAAGGTGAAGTCTGGAGGGTGAATCAGAAGAAGCAGAAGAAGGAGAAGGAGAAGGTGAAGTCTGGAGGGTGAATCAGAAGAAGTAGAAGAAGGAGAAGGAGAAGGTGTAGTTTGGAGGGTGAATCAGGAGAAGTAGACGAAGGAGAAGGAGAAGGTGAAGTCTGGAGGGTGAATCAGAAGAAGCAGATGAAGGAGAAGGAGAAGGTGAAGTCTGGAGGGTGAATCAGAAGAAGTAGAAGAAGCAGAAGGAGAAGATGAAGTCTGGAGGGTGAATCAGAAGAAGCAGAAGAAGGAGAAGGAGAAGGTGAAGTCTGGAGGGTGAATCAGAAGAAGCAGAAGAAGGAGAAGGAGAAGGTGAAGTATGGAGGGTGAATCAGAAGAAGCAGAAGAAGGAGAAGGAGAAGGTGAAGTATGGAGTGTGAATCAGAAGAAGCAGAAGAAGTAGAAGGAGAAGGTGAAGTCTGGAGGGTGAATCAGAAGAAGTAGAAGAAGGAGAAGGAGAAGGTGAAGTCTGGAGGGTGAATCAGAAGAAGCAGAAGAAGGAGAAGGAGAAGGTGAAGTCAGGAGGGTGAATCAGAGGAAGCAGAAGAAGGAGAAGGAGAAGGTGAAGTCTGGAGGGTGAATCAGAAGAAGCAGAAGAAGGAGAAGGAGAAGGTGAAGACTGGAGGGTGAATCAGAAGAAGTAGAAGAAGGAGAAGGAGAAGGTGAAGTCTGGAGGGTGAATCAGAAGAAGGAGAAGAAGGAGAAGGAGAAGGCGAAGTCTGGAGGGTGAATCAGAAGAAGCAGAAGAAGGAGAAGGAGAAGATGAAGTCTGGAGGGTGAATCAGAAGAAGTAGAAGAAGGAGAAGGAGAAGGTGAAGTCTGGAGGGTGAATCAGAAGAAGCAGAAGAAGGAGAAGGAGAAGGTGAAGTCTGGAGGGTGAATCAGAAGAAGCAGAAGAAGGAGAAGGAGAAGGTGAAGTCTGGAGGGTGAATCAGAAGAAGCAGAATAAGGAGAAGGAGAAGGTGAAGTCTGGAGGGTGAATCAGAAGAAGCAGAAGAAGGAGAAGGAGAAGGTGAAGTCTGGGGGGTGAATCAGAAGAAGTAGAAGAAGGAGAAGGAGAAGGTGAAGTCTGGAGGGTGAAGCAGAAGAAGTAGGAGAAGGAGAAGGAGAAGGTGAAGTCAGGAGGGTGAATCAGAAGAAGTAGAAGAAGGAGAAGGAGAAGGTGAAGTCAGGAGGGTGAACCAGAAGAAGCAGAAGAAGGAGAAGGAGAAGGTGAAGTCTGGCGGGTGAACCAGAAGAATCAGAAGAAGGAGAAGGAGAAGGTGAAGTCTGGAGGGTGAATCAGAAGAAGCAGAAGAAAGAGAAGGAGAAGGTGAAGTCTGGAGGGTGAAGCAGAAGAAGCAGAAGAAGGAGAAGGAGAAGGTGAAGACTGGAGGGTGAATCAGAAGAAGTAGAAGAAGGAGAAGAAGAAGGTGAAGTCTGGAGGGTGAATCAGAAGAAGTAGAAGAAGGAGAAGGAGAAGGTGAAGTCTGGAGGGTGAATCAGAAGAAGCAGAAGAAGGAGAAGGAGAAGGTGAAGTCTGGAGGGTGAATCAGAAGAAGTAGAAGAAGGAGAAGGAGAAGGTGAGGTCTGGAGGGTGAATCAGAAGAAGCAGAAGAAGGAGAAGTAGAAGGTGAAGTCTGGAGGGTGGATCAGAAGAAGCAGAAGAAGGAGAAGGAGAAGGTAAAGTCTGGAGGGTGAATCAGAAGAAGTAGAAGAAGGAAAAGGAGAAGGTGAAGTCTGGAGGGTGAATCAGAAGAAGCAGAAGAAGGAGAAGGAGAAGGTGAAGTCTGGAGGGTGAATCAGAAGAAGTAGAAGAAGGAGAAGGAGAAGGTGTAGTTTGGAGGGTGAATCAGGAGAAGTAGACGAAGGAGAAGGAGAAGGTGAAGTCTGGAGGGTGAATCAGAAGAAGCAGATGAAGGAGAAGGAGAAGGTGAAGTCTGGAGGGTGAATCAGAAGAAGTAGAAGAAGCAGAAGGAGAAGGCGAAGTCTGGGGGGTGAATCAGAAGAAGCAGAAGAAGGAGAAGGAGAAGGTGAAGTCTGGAGGGAGAAGCAGAAGAAGTAGAAGAAGGAGAAGGAGAAGGTGAAGTCTGGAGGGTGAATCAGAAGAAGTAGAAGAAGGAGAAGGAGAAGGTAAAGTCTGGAGGGTGAATCAGAAGAAGTAGAAGAAGGAAAAGGAGAAGGTGAAGTCTGGAGGGTGAATCAGAAGAAGCAGAAGAAGGAGAAGGAGAAGGTGAAGTCTGGAGGGTGAATCAGAAGAAGTAGAAGAAGGAGAAGGAGAAGGTGTAGTTTGGAGGGTGAATCAGGAGAAGTAGACGAAGGAGAAGGAGAAGGTGAAGTCTGGAGGGTGAATCAGAAGAAGCAGATGAAGGAGAAGGAGAAGGTGAAGTCTGGAGTATGAATCAGAAGAAGTAGAAGAAGCAGAAGGAGAAGGTGAAGTCTGGAGGGTGAATCAGAAGAAGCAGAAGAAGGAGAAGGAGAAGGTGAAGTCTGGAGGGTGAATCAGAAGAAGCAGAAGAAGGAGAAGGAGAAGGTGAAGTATGGAGGGTGAATCAGAAGAAGCAGAAGAAGGAGAAGGAGAAGGTGAAGTATGGAGTGTGAATCAGAAGAAGCAGAAGAAGTAGAAGGAGAAGGTGAAGTCTGGAGGGTGAATCAGAAGAAGTAGAAGAAGGAGAAGGAGAAGGTGAAGTCTGGAGGGTGAATCAGAAGAAGCAGAAGAAGGAGAAGGAGAAGGTGAAGTCAGGAGGGTGAATCAGAGGAAGCAGAAGAAGGAGAAGGAGAAGGTGAAGTCTGGAGGGTGAATCAGAAGAAGCAGAAGAAGGAGAAGGAGAAGGTGAAGACTGGAGGGTGAATCAGAAGAAGTAGAAGAAGGAGAAGGAGAAGGTGAAGTCTGGAGGGTGAATCAGAAGAAGGAGAAGAAGGAGAAGGAGAAGGCGAAGTCTGGAGGGTGAATCAGAAGAAGCAGAAGAAGGAGAAGGAGAAGATGAAATCTGGAGGGTGAATCAGAAGAAGCAGAAGAAGGAGAAGGAGAAGATGAAGTCTGGAGGGTGAATCAGAAGAAGTAGAAGAAGGAGAAGGAGAAGGTGAGATCTGGAGGGTGAATCAGAAGAAGCAGAAGAAGGAGAAGGAGAAGGTGAAGTCTGAAGGGTGAATCAGAAGAAGCAGAAAAAGGAGAAGGAGAAGGTGAAGTCTGGAGGGTGAATCAGAAGAAGCAGAAGAAGGAGAAGTAGAAGCTGAAGTCTGGACGGTGAATCAGAAGAAGCAGAAGAAGGAGAAGGAGAAGGTGAAGTCCGGAGGGTGAATCAGAAGAAGCAGAAGAAGGAGAGGAGAAGGTGAAGTCTGGAGGGTGAATCAGAAGAAGTAGAAGAAGGAGAAGGAGAAGGTGAAGTCTGGAGGGTGAATCAGAAGAAGCAGAAGAAGGAGAAGGAGAAGGTGAAGTCTGGAGGGTGAATCAGAAGAAGCAGAAGAAGGAGAAGGAGAAGATGAAGTCTGGAGGGTGAATCAGAAGAAGTAGAAGAAGGAGAAGGAGAAGGTGAAGTCTGGAGGGTGAATCAGAAGAAGCAGAAGAAGGAGAAGGAGAAGGTGAAGTCTGGAGGGTGAATCAGAAGAAGCAGAAGAAGGAGAAGGAGAAGGTGAAGTCTGGAGGGTGAATCAGAAGAAGCAGAATAAGGAGAAGGAGAAGGTGAAGTCTGGAGGGTGAATCAGAAGAAGCAGAAGAAGGAGAAGGAGAAGGTGAAGTCTGGGGGGTGAATCAGAAGAAGTAGAAGAAGGAGAAGGAGAAGGTGAAGTCTGGAGGGTGAAGCAGAAGAAGTAGAAGAAGGAGAAGGAGAAGGTGAAGTCAGGAGGGTGAATCAGAAGAAGCAGAAGAAGGAGAAGGAGAAGGTGAAGTCAGGAGGGTGAATCAGAAGAAGCAGAAGAAGGAGAAGGAGAAGGTGAAGTTAGGAGGGTGAATCAGAAGAAGCAGAAGAAGGAGAAGGAGAAGGTGAAGTCAGGGGGGTGAAGCAGAAGAAGTAGAAGAAGGAGAAGGAGAAGGTGAAGTCAGGAGGGTGAAGCAGATGAAGCAGAAGAAGGAGAAGGAGAAGGTGAAGTCTGGCGGGCGCAGCAGAAGAAGCAGAAGAAGGAGAAGGAGAAGGTGAAGTCTGGAGGGTGAAGCAGAAGAAGCAGAAGAAGTAGAAGGAGAAGGTGAAGTCTGGAGGGTGAATCAGAAGAAGTAGAAGAAGGAGAAGGAGAAGGTGAAGTCATGAGGGAGAAGCAGAAGAAGCAGAAGAAGGAGACGGAGAAGGTGATGTCTGGAGGGTGAAGCAGAAGAAGCAGAAGAAGGAGAAGGAGAAGGTGAAGTCTGGAGGGCGAAGCAGAAGAAGCAGAAGAAGGAGAAAGAGAAGGTGACGTCTGGAGGGTGAAGAAGAAGAAGCAGAAGAAGGAGAAGGAGAAGGTGAAGTCTGGAGGGTGAATCAGAAGAAGTAGAAGAAGGAGAAGGAGAAGGTGAAGTCTGGAGGGTGAATCAGAAGAAGTAGAAGAAGGAGAAGGAGAAGGTGAAGTCAGGAGGGTGAAGCAGAAGAAGCAGAAGAAGGAGAAGGACAAGGTGAAGTCTGGAGGGTGAAGCAGAAGAAGCAGAAGAAGGAGAAGGAGAAGGTGAAGTCTGGAGGGTGAAGCAGAAGAAGCAGAAGAAGGAGAAGGAGAAGGTGAAGTCAGGAGGGTGAATCAGAAGAAGTAGAAGAAGGAGAAGGAGAAGGTGAAGTCTGGAGGGTGAATCAGAAGAAGCAGAAGAAGGAGAAGGAGAAGGTGAAGTCTGGAGGGAGAAGCAGAAGAAGTAGAAGAAGGAGAAGGAGAAGGTGAAGTCTGGAGGGTGAATCAGAAGAAGTAGAAGAAGGAGAAGGAGAAGGTGACGTCTGGAGGGTGAATCAGAAGAAGTAGAAGAAGGAGAAGGAGAAGGTGTAGTCTGGAGGGTGAATCAGAAGAAGTCGACGAAGGAGAAGGAGAAGGTGAAGTCTGGAGGGTGAATCAGAAGAAGCAGAAGCAGGAGAAGGAGAAGGTGACGTCTGGAGGGTGAATCAGAAGAAGTAGAAGAAGGAGAAGGAGAAGGTGTAGTCTGGAGGGTGAATCAGAAGAAGTCGACGAAGGAGAAGGAGAAGGTGAAGTCTGGAGGGTGAATCAGAAGAAGCAGAAGCAGGAGAAGGAGAAGGTGAAGTCTGGAGGGTGAATCAGAAGAAGCAGAAGAAGGAGAAGGAGAACGTGAAGTCTGGAGGGTGAATCAGAAGAAGCAGAAGAAGTAGAAGGAGAAGGTGAAGTCTGGAGGGTGAATCAGAAGAAGGAGAAGAAGGAGAAGGAGAAGGTGAAGTCTGGAGGGTGAATCAGAAGAAGCAGAAGAAGGAGAAGGAGAAGGTGAAGTCAGGAGGGTGAATCAGAAGAAGCAGAAGAAGGAGAAGGAGAAGGTGAAGTCTGGAGGGTGAATCAGAAGAAGCAGAAGAAGGCGAAGGAGAAGGTGAAGACTGGAGGGTGAATCAGAATAAGTAGAAGAAGGAGAAGGAGATGGAGAAGTCTGGAGGGTGAATCAGAAGAAGTAGAAGAAGCAGAAGGAGAAGGCGAAGTCTGGGGGGTGAATCAGAAGAAGCAGAAGAAGGAGAAGGAGAAGGTTAAGTCTGGAGGGTGAATCAGAAGAAGCAGAAGAAGGAGAAGGAGAAGGTGAAGTCTGGAGGGTGAATCATAAGAAGTAGAAGAAGGAGAAGGAGAAGGTGAGGTCTGGAGGGTGAATCAGAAGAAGCAGAAGAAGGAGAAGGAGAAGGTGAAGTCTGAAGGGTGAATCAGAAGAAGCAGAAGATGGAGAAGGAGAAGGTGAAGTCTGGAGGGTGAATCAGAAGAAGCAGAAGAAGGAGAAGGAGAAGGTGAAGTCTGGAGGGTGAATCAGAAGATGCAGAAGAAGGAGAAGGAGAAGGTGAAGTCTGGAGGGTGAATCAGAAGAAGTAGAAGAAGGAGAAGGAGAAGGTGAAGTCTGGAGGGTGAATCAGAAGAAGTAGAAGAAGGAGAAGGAGAAGGACAAGTCTGGAGGGTGAATCAGAAGAAGCAGAAGAAGGAGAAGGAGAAGGTGAAGTCTGGAGGGTGAATCAGAAGAAGCAGAAGAAGGAGAATGAGAAGATGAAGTCTGGAGGGTGTATCAGAAGAAGTAGAAGAAGGAGAAGGAGAAGGTGAAGTCTGGAGGGTGAATCAGAAGAAGCAGAAGAAGGAGAAGGAGAAGGTGAAGTCTGGAGGGTGAATCAGAAGAAGCAGAATAAGGAGAAGGAGAAGGTGAAGTCTGGTGGGTGAATCAGGAGAAGCAGAAGAAGGAGAAGGAGAAGGTGAAGTCTGGAGGGTGAATCAGAAGAAGTAGAAGAAGGAGAAGGAGAAGGTGAAGTCTGGAGGGTGAAGCAGAAGAAGTAGAAGAAGGAGAAGGAGAAGGTGAAGTCAGGAGGGTGAATCAGAAGAAGTAGAAGAAGGAGAAGGAGAAGGTGAAGTCTGGAGGGTGAATCAGAAGAAGTAGAAGAAGGAGAAGGAGAAGGTGAGGTCTGGAGGGTGAATCAGATGAAGCAGAAGAAGGAGAAGGAGAAGATGAAGTCTGGAGGGTGAATCAGAAGAAGCAGAAGAAGGAGAAGGAGAAGGTGAAGTCTGGAGGGTGAATCAGAAGAAGCAGAAGAAGGAGAAGGAGAAGGTGAAGTCAGGAGGGTGAATCAGAAGAAGCAGAGGAAGGAGAAGGAGAAGGTGAAGTTAGGATGGTGAATCAGAAGAAGCAGAAGAAGGAGAAGGAGAAGGTGAAGTCAGGGGGGTGAAGCAGAAGAAGTAGAAGAAGGAGAAGGAGATGGTGAAGTCAGGAGGGTGAAGCAGAAGAAGCAGAAGAAGGAGAAGGAGAAGGTGAAGTCTGGAGGGTGAAGCAGAAGAAACAGAAGAAGGAGAAGGAGAAGGTGAAGTCTGGAGGGCGAAGCAGAAGAAGCAGAAGAAGGAGAAGGAGAAGGTGAAGTCTGGAGGGTGAATCAGAAGAAGTAGAAGAAGGAGAAGGAGAAGGTGAAGTCAGGAGGGTGAAGCAGAAGAAGGAGACGGAGAAGGTGAAGTCTGGAGGGTGAAGCAGAAGAAGCAAAAGAAGGAGAAGGAGAAGGTGAAGTCTGGAGGGTGAAGCAGAAGAAGCAGAAGAAGGAGAAGGAGAAGGTGAAGTCAGGAGGGTGAATCAGAAGAAGTAGAAGAAGGAGAAGGAGAAGGTGAAGTCTGGAGGGTGAATCAGAAGAAGTAGAAGAAGGAGAAGGAGAAGGTGAAGTCTGGAGGGTGAATCAGAAGAAGTAGAAGAAGGAGAAGGAGAAGGTGAAGTCTGGAGGGTGAATCAGAAGAAGCAGAAGAAGGAGAAGGAGAAGGTGAAGTCTGGAGGCAGAAGCAGAAGAAGTAGAAGAAGGAGAAGGAGAAGGAGAAGTCTGGAGGGTGAATCAGAAGAAGTAGAAGAAGGAGAAGGAGAAGGTAAAGTCTGGAGGGTGAATCAGAAGAAGTAGAAGA
The DNA here is from genome assembly GCF_052327205.1 of Somniosus microcephalus. Classification (NCBI taxonomy): domain Eukaryota; kingdom Metazoa; phylum Chordata; class Chondrichthyes; order Squaliformes; family Somniosidae; genus Somniosus; species Somniosus microcephalus. The sequence continues at coordinate 246,718 of NW_028225308.1, read as the reverse complement.
AGGAAAAGGAGAAGGTGAAGTCTGGAGGGTGAATCAGAAGAAGCAGAAGAAGGAGAAGGAGAAGGTGAAGTCTGGAGGGTGAATCAGAAGAAGTAGAAGAAGGAGAAGGAGAAGGTGTAGTTTGGAGGGTGAATCAGGAGAAGTAGACGAAGGAGAAGGAGAAGGTGAAGTCTGGAGGGTGAATCAGAAGAAGCAGATGAAGGAGAAGGAGAAGGTGAAGTCTGGAGGGTGAATCAGAAGAAGTAGAAGAAGCAGAAGGAGAAGATGAAGTCTGGAGGGTGAATCAGAAGAAGCAGAAGAAGGAGAAGGAGAAGGTGAAGTCTGGAGGGTGAATCAGAAGAAGCAGAAGAAGGAGAAGGAGAAGGTGAAGTATGGAGGGTGAATCAGAAGAAGCAGAAGAAGGAGAAGGAGAAGGTGAAGTATGGAGTGTGAATCAGAAGAAGCAGAAGAAGTAGAAGGAGAAGGTGAAGTCTGGAGGGTGAATCAGAAGAAGTAGAAGAAGGAGAAGGAGAAGGTGAAGTCTGGAGGGTGAATCAGAAGAAGCAGAAGAAGGAGAAGGAGAAGGTGAAGTCAGGAGGGTGAATCAGAGGAAGCAGAAGAAGGAGAAGGAGAAGGTGAAGTCTGGAGGGTGAATCAGAAGAAGCAGAAGAAGGAGAAGGAGAAGGTGAAGACTGGAGGGTGAATCAGAAGAAGTAGAAGAAGGAGAAGGAGAAGGTGAAGTCTGGAGGGTGAATCAGAAGAAGGAGAAGAAGGAGAAGGAGAAGGCGAAGTCTGGAGGGTGAATCAGAAGAAGCAGAAGAAGGAGAAGGAGAAGATGAAGTCTGGAGGGTGAATCAGAAGAAGTAGAAGAAGGAGAAGGAGAAGGTGAAGTCTGGAGGGTGAATCAGAAGAAGCAGAAGAAGGAGAAGGAGAAGGTGAAGTCTGGAGGGTGAATCAGAAGAAGCAGAAGAAGGAGAAGGAGAAGGTGAAGTCTGGAGGGTGAATCAGAAGAAGCAGAATAAGGAGAAGGAGAAGGTGAAGTCTGGAGGGTGAATCAGAAGAAGCAGAAGAAGGAGAAGGAGAAGGTGAAGTCTGGGGGGTGAATCAGAAGAAGTAGAAGAAGGAGAAGGAGAAGGTGAAGTCTGGAGGGTGAAGCAGAAGAAGTAGGAGAAGGAGAAGGAGAAGGTGAAGTCAGGAGGGTGAATCAGAAGAAGTAGAAGAAGGAGAAGGAGAAGGTGAAGTCAGGAGGGTGAACCAGAAGAAGCAGAAGAAGGAGAAGGAGAAGGTGAAGTCTGGCGGGTGAACCAGAAGAATCAGAAGAAGGAGAAGGAGAAGGTGAAGTCTGGAGGGTGAATCAGAAGAAGCAGAAGAAAGAGAAGGAGAAGGTGAAGTCTGGAGGGTGAAGCAGAAGAAGCAGAAGAAGGAGAAGGAGAAGGTGAAGACTGGAGGGTGAATCAGAAGAAGTAGAAGAAGGAGAAGAAGAAGGTGAAGTCTGGAGGGTGAATCAGAAGAAGTAGAAGAAGGAGAAGGAGAAGGTGAAGTCTGGAGGGTGAATCAGAAGAAGCAGAAGAAGGAGAAGGAGAAGGTGAAGTCTGGAGGGTGAATCAGAAGAAGTAGAAGAAGGAGAAGGAGAAGGTGAGGTCTGGAGGGTGAATCAGAAGAAGCAGAAGAAGGAGAAGTAGAAGGTGAAGTCTGGAGGGTGGATCAGAAGAAGCAGAAGAAGGAGAAGGAGAAGGTAAAGTCTGGAGGGTGAATCAGAAGAAGTAGAAGAAGGAAAAGGAGAAGGTGAAGTCTGGAGGGTGAATCAGAAGAAGCAGAAGAAGGAGAAGGAGAAGGTGAAGTCTGGAGGGTGAATCAGAAGAAGTAGAAGAAGGAGAAGGAGAAGGTGTAGTTTGGAGGGTGAATCAGGAGAAGTAGACGAAGGAGAAGGAGAAGGTGAAGTCTGGAGGGTGAATCAGAAGAAGCAGATGAAGGAGAAGGAGAAGGTGAAGTCTGGAGGGTGAATCAGAAGAAGTAGAAGAAGCAGAAGGAGAAGGCGAAGTCTGGGGGGTGAATCAGAAGAAGCAGAAGAAGGAGAAGGAGAAGGTTAAGTCTGGAGGGTGAATCAGAAGAAGCAGAAGAAGGAGAAGGAGAAGGTGAAGTCTGGAGGGTGAATCATAAGAAGTAGAAGAAGGAGAAGGAGAAGGTGAGGTCTGGAGGGTGAATCAGAAGAAGCAGAAGAAGGAGAAGGAGAAGGTGAAGTCTGAAGGGTGAATCAGAAGAAGCAGAAGATGGAGAAGGAGAAGGTGAAGTCTGGAGGGTGAATCAGAAGAAGCAGAAGAAGGAGAAGGAGAAGGTGAAGTCTGGAGGGTGAATCAGAAGATGCAGAAGAAGGAGAAGGAGAAGGTGAAGTCTGGAGGGTGAATCAGAAGAAGTAGAAGAAGGAGAAGGAGAAGGTGAAGTCTGGAGGGTGAATCAGAAGAAGTAGAAGAAGGAGAAGGAGAAGGACAAGTCTGGAGGGTGAATCAGAAGAAGCAGAAGAAGGAGAAGGAGAAGGTGAAGTCTGGAGGGTGAATCAGAAGAAGCAGAAGAAGGAGAATGAGAAGATGAAGTCTGGAGGGTGTATCAGAAGAAGTAGAAGAAGGAGAAGGAGAAGGTGAAGTCTGGAGGGTGAATCAGAAGAAGCAGAAGAAGGAGAAGGAGAAGGTGAAGTCTGGAGGGTGAATCAGAAGAAGCAGAATAAGGAGAAGGAGAAGGTGAAGTCTGGTGGGTGAATCAGGAGAAGCAGAAGAAGGAGAAGGAGAAGGTGAAGTCTGGAGGGTGAATCAGAAGAAGTAGAAGAAGGAGAAGGAGAAGGTGAAGTCTGGAGGGTGAAGCAGAAGAAGTAGAAGAAGGAGAAGGAGAAGGTGAAGTCAGGAGGGTGAATCAGAAGAAGTAGAAGAAGGAGAAGGAGAAGGTGAAGTCTGGAGGGTGAATCAGAAGAAGTAGAAGAAGGAGAAGGAGAAGGTGAGGTCTGGAGGGTGAATCAGATGAAGCAGAAGAAGGAGAAGGAGAAGATGAAGTCTGGAGGGTGAATCAGAAGAAGCAGAAGAAGGAGAAGGAGAAGGTGAAGTCTGGAGGGTGAATCAGAAGAAGCAGAAGAAGGAGAAGGAGAAGGTGAAGTCAGGAGGGTGAATCAGAAGAAGCAGAGGAAGGAGAAGGAGAAGGTGAAGTTAGGATGGTGAATCAGAAGAAGCAGAAGAAGGAGAAGGAGAAGGTGAAGTCAGGGGGGTGAAGCAGAAGAAGTAGAAGAAGGAGAAGGAGATGGTGAAGTCAGGAGGGTGAAGCAGAAGAAGCAGAAGAAGGAGAAGGAGAAGGTGAAGTCTGGAGGGTGAAGCAGAAGAAACAGAAGAAGGAGAAGGAGAAGGTGAAGTCTGGAGGGCGAAGCAGAAGAAGCAGAAGAAGGAGAAGGAGAAGGTGAAGTCTGGAGGGTGAATCAGAAGAAGTAGAAGAAGGAGAAGGAGAAGGTGAAGTCAGGAGGGTGAAGCAGAAGAAGGAGACGGAGAAGGTGAAGTCTGGAGGGTGAAGCAGAAGAAGCAAAAGAAGGAGAAGGAGAAGGTGAAGTCTGGAGGGTGAAGCAGAAGAAGCAGAAGAAGGAGAAGGAGAAGGTGAAGTCAGGAGGGTGAATCAGAAGAAGTAGAAGAAGGAGAAGGAGAAGGTGAAGTCTGGAGGGTGAATCAGAAGAAGTAGAAGAAGGAGAAGGAGAAGGTGAAGTCTGGAGGGTGAATCAGAAGAAGTAGAAGAAGGAGAAGGAGAAGGTGAAGTCTGGAGGGTGAATCAGAAGAAGCAGAAGAAGGAGAAGGAGAAGGTGAAGTCTGGAGGGAGAAGCAGAAGAAGTAGAAGAAGGAGAAGGAGAAGGAGAAGTCTGGAGGGTGAATCAGAAGAAGTAGAAGAAGGAGAAGGAGAAGGTAAAGTCTGGAGGGTGAATCAGAAGAAGTAGAAGAAGGAAAAGGAGAAGGTGAAGTCTGGAGGGTGAATCAGAAGAAGCAGAAGAAGGAGAAGGAGAAGGTGAAGTCTGGAGGGTGAATCAGAAGAAGTAGAAGAAGGAGAAGGAGAAGGTGTAGTTTGGAGGGTGAATCAGGAGAAGTAGACGAAGGAGAAGGAGAAGGTGAAGTCTGGAGGGTGAATCAGAAGAAGCAGATGAAGGAGAAGGAGAAGGTGAAGTCTGGAGGGTGAATCAGAAGAAGTAGAAGAAGCAGAAGGAGAAGATGAAGTCTGGAGGGTGAATCAGAAGAAGCAGAAGAAGGAGAAGGAGAAGGTGAAGTCTGGAGGGTGAATCAGAAGAAGCAGAAGAAGGAGAAGGAGAAGGTGAAGTATGGAGGGTGAATCAGAAGAAGCAGAAGAAGGAGAAGGAGAAGGTGAAGTATGGAGTGTGAATCAGAAGAAGCAGAAGAAGTAGAAGGAGAAGGTGAAGTCTGGAGGGTGAATCAGAAGAAGTAGAAGAAGGAGAAGGAGAAGGTGAAGTCTGGAGGGTGAATCAGAAGAAGCAGAAGAAGGAGAAGGAGAAGGTGAAGTCAGGAGGGTGAATCAGAGGAAGCAGAAGAAGGAGAAGGAGAAGGTGAAGTCTGGAGGGTGAATCAGAAGAAGCAGAAGAAGGAGAAGGAGAAGGTGAAGACTGGAGGGTGAATCAGAAGAAGTAGAAGAAGGAGAAGGAGAAGGTGAAGTCTGGAGGGTGAATCAGAAGAAGGAGAAGAAGGAGAAGGAGAAGGCGAAGTCTGGAGGGTGAATCAGAAGAAGCAGAAGAAGGAGAAGGAGAAGATGAAGTCTGGAGGGTGAATCAGAAGAAGTAGAAGAAGGAGAAGGAGAAGGTGAAGTCTGGAGGGTGAATCAGAAGAAGCAGAAGAAGGAGAAGGAGAAGGTGAAGTCTGGAGGGTGAATCAGAAGAAGCAGAAGAAGGAGAAGGAGAAGGTGAAGTCTGGAGGGTGAATCAGAAGAAGCAGAATAAGGAGAAGGAGAAGGTGAAGTCTGGAGGGTGAATCAGAAGAAGCAGAAGAAGGAGAAGGAGAAGGTGAAGTCTGGGGGGTGAATCAGAAGAAGTAGAAGAAGGAGAAGGAGAAGGTGAAGTCTGGAGGGTGAAGCAGAAGAAGTAGGAGAAGGAGAAGGAGAAGGTGAAGTCAGGAGGGTGAATCAGAAGAAGTAGAAGAAGGAGAAGGAGAAGGTGAAGTCAGGAGGGTGAACCAGAAGAAGCAGAAGAAGGAGAAGGAGAAGGTGAAGTCTGGCGGGTGAACCAGAAGAATCAGAAGAAGGAGAAGGAGAAGGTGAAGTCTGGAGGGTGAATCAGAAGAAGCAGAAGAAAGAGAAGGAGAAGGTGAAGTCTGGAGGGTGAAGCAGAAGAAGCAGAAGAAGGAGAAGGAGAAGGTGAAGACTGGAGGGTGAATCAGAAGAAGTAGAAGAAGGAGAAGAAGAAGGTGAAGTCTGGAGGGTGAATCAGAAGAAGTAGAAGAAGGAGAAGGAGAAGGTGAAGTCTGGAGGGTGAATCAGAAGAAGCAGAAGAAGGAGAAGGAGAAGGTGAAGTCTGGAGGGTGAATCAGAAGAAGTAGAAGAAGGAGAAGGAGAAGGTGAGGTCTGGAGGGTGAATCAGAAGAAGCAGAAGAAGGAGAAGTAGAAGGTGAAGTCTGGAGGGTGGATCAGAAGAAGCAGAAGAAGGAGAAGGAGAAGGTAAAGTCTGGAGGGTGAATCAGAAGAAGTAGAAGAAGGAAAAGGAGAAGGTGAAGTCTGGAGGGTGAATCAGAAGAAGCAGAAGAAGGAGAAGGAGAAGGTGAAGTCTGGAGGGTGAATCAGAAGAAGTAGAAGAAGGAGAAGGAGAAGGTGTAGTTTGGAGGGTGAATCAGGAGAAGTAGACGAAGGAGAAGGAGAAGGTGAAGTCTGGAGGGTGAATCAGAAGAAGCAGATGAAGGAGAAGGAGAAGGTGAAGTCTGGAGGGTGAATCAGAAGAAGTAGAAGAAGCAGAAGGAGAAGATGAAGTCTGGAGGGTGAATCAGAAGAAGCAGAAGAAGGAGAAGGAGAAGGTGCAGTATGGAGGGTGAATCAGAAGAAGCAGAAGAAGGAGAAGGAGAAGGTGAAGTATGGAGTGTGAATCAGAAGAAGCAGAAGAAGTAGAAGGAGAAGGTGAAGTCTGGAGGGTGAATCAGAAGAAGTAGAAGAAGGAGAAGGAGAAGGTGAAGTCTGGAGGGTGAATCAGAAGAAGCAGAAGAAGGAGAAGGAGAAGGTGAAGTCAGGAGGGTGAATCAGAGGAAGCAGAAGAAGGAGAAGGAGAAGGTGAAGTCTGGAGGGTGAATCAGAAGAAGCAGAAGAAGGAGAAGGAGAAGGTGAAGACTGGAGGGTGAATCAGAAGAAGTAGAAGAAGGAGAAGGAGAAGGTGAAGTCTGGAGGGTGAATCAGAAGAAGGAGAAGAAGGAGAAGGAGAAGGCGAAGTCTGGAGGGTGAATCAGAAGAAGCAGAAGAAGGAGAAGGAGAAGATGAAGTCTGGAGGGTGAATCAGAAGAAGTAGAAGAAGGAGAAGGAGAAGGTGAAGTCTGGAGGGTGAATCAGAAGAAGCAGAAGAAGGAGAAGGAGAAGGTGAAGTCTGGAGGGTGAATCAGAAGAAGCAGAAGAAGGAGAAGGAGAAGGTGAAGTCTGGAGGGTGAATCAGAAGAAGCAGAATAAGGAGAAGGAGAAGGTGAAGTTTGGAGGGTGAATCAGAAGAAGCAGAAGAAGGAGAAGGAGAAGGTGAAGTCTGGGGGGTGAATCAGAATAAGTAGAAGAAGGAGAAGGAGAAGGTGAAGTCTGGAGGGTGAAGCAGAAGAAGTAGAAGAAGGAGAAGGAGAAGGTGAAGTCTGGAGGGTGAAGCAGAAGAAGCAGAAGAAGGAGAAGGAGAAGGTGAAGACTGGAGGGTGAATCAGAAGAAGTAGAAGAAGGAGAAGAAGAAGGTGAAGTCTGGAGGGTGAATCAGAAGAAGTAGAAGAAGGAGAAGGAGAAGGTGAAGTCTGGAGGGTGAATCAGAAGAAGCAGAAGAAGGAGAAGGAGAAGGTGAAGTCTGGAGGGTGAATCAGAAGAAGTAGAAGAAGGAGAAGGAGAAGGTGAGGTCTGGAGGGTGAATCAGAAGAAGCAGAAGAAGGAGAAGTAGAAGGTGAAGTCTGGAGGGTGGATCAGAAGAAGCAGAAGAAGGAGAAGGAGAAGGTAAAGTCTGGAGGGTGAATCAGAAGAAGTAGAAGAAGGAAAAGGAGAAGGTGAAGTCTGGAGGGTGAATCAGAAGAAGCAGAAGAAGGAGAAGGAGAAGGTGAAGTCTGGAGGGTGAATCAGAAGAAGTAGAAGAAGGAGAAGGAGAAGGTGTAGTTTGGAGGGTGAATCAGGAGAAGTAGACGAAGGAGAAGGAGAAGGTGAAGTCTGGAGGGTGAATCAGAAGAAGCAGATGAAGGAGAAGGAGAAGGTGAAGTCTGGAGGGTGAATCAGAAGAAGTAGAAGAAGCAGAAGGAGAAGATGAAGTCTGGAGGGTGAATCAGAAGAAGCAGAAGAAGGAGAAGGAGAAGGTGAAGTATGGAGGGTGAATCAGAAGAAGCAGAAGAAGGAGAAGGAGAAGGTGAAGTATGGAGTGTGAATCAGAAGAAGCAGAAGAAGTAGAAGGAGAAGGTGAAGTCTGGAGGGTGAATCAGAAGAAGTAGAAGAAGGAGAAGGAGAAGGTGAAGTCTGGAGGGTGAATCAGAAGAAGCAGAAGAAGGAGAAGGAGAAGGTGAAGTCAGGAGGGTGAATCAGAGGAAGCAGAAGAAGGAGAAGGAGAAGGTGAAGTCTGGAGGGTGAATCAGAAGAAGCAGAAGAAGGAGAAGGAGAAGGTGAAGACTGGAGGGTGAATCAGAAGAAGTAGAAGAAGGAGAAGGAGAAGGTGAAGTCTGGAGGGTGAATCAGAAGAAGGAGAAGAAGGAGAAGGAGAAGGCGAAGTCTGGAGGGTGAATCAGAAGAAGCAGAAGAAGGAGAAGGAGAAGATGAAGTCTGGAGGGTGAATCAGAAGAAGTAGAAGAAGGAGAAGGAGAAGGTGAAGTCTGGAGGGTGAATCAGAAGAAGCTGAAGAAGGAGAAGGAGAAGGTGAAGTCCGGAGGGTGAATCAGAAGAAGCAGAAGAAGGAGAAGGAGAAGGTGAAGTCTGGAGGGTGAATCAGAAGAAGCAGAATAAGGAGAAGGAGAAGGTGAAGTTTGGAGGGTGAATCAGAAGAAGCAGAAGAAGGAGAAGGAGAAGGTGAAGTCTGGGGGGTGAATCAGAATAAGTAGAAGAAGGAGAAGGAGAAGGTGAAGTCTGGAGGGTGAAGCAGAAGAAGTAGAAGAAGGAGAAGGAGAAGGTGAAGTCAGGAGGGTGAATCAGAAGAAGTAGAAGAAGGAGAAGAAGAAGGTGAAGTCAGGAGGGTGAACCAGAAGAAGCAGAAGAAGGAGAAGGAGAAGGTGAAGTCTGGCGGGTGAACCAGAAGAATCAGAAGAAGGAGAAGGAGAAGGTGAAGTCTGGAGGGTGAATCAGAAGAAGCAGAAGAAAGAGAAGGAGAAGGTGAAGTCTGGAGGGTGAAGCAGAAGAAGCAGAAGAAGGAGAAGGAGAAGGTGAAGACTGGAGGGTGAATCAGAAGAAGTAGAAGAAGGAGAAGAAGAAGGTGAAGTCTGGAGGGTGAATCAGAAGAAGCAGAAGAAGGAGAAGGAGAAGGTGAAGACTGGAGGGTGAATCAGAAGAAGTAGAAGAAGGAGAAGGAGAAGGTGAAGTCTGGAGGGTGAATCATAAGAAGGAGAAGAAGGAGAAGGAGAAGGCGAAGTCTGGAGGGTGAATCAGAAGAAGCAGAAGAAGGAGAAGGAGAAGATGAAGTCTGGAGGGTGAATCAGAAGAAGTAGAAGAAGGAGAAGGAGAAGGTGAAGTCTGGAGGGTGAATCAGAAGAAGCAGAAGAAGGAGAAGGAGAAGGTGAAGTCTGGAGGGTGAATCAGAAGAAGCAGAAGAAGGAGAAGGAGAAGGTGAAGTCTGGAGGGTGAATCAGAAGAAGCAGAATAAGGAGAAGGAGAAGGTGAAGTCTGGAGGGTGAATCAGAAGAAGCAGAAGAAGGAGAAGGAGAAGGTGAAGTCTGGGGGGTGAATCAGAAGAAGTAGAAGAAGGAGAAGGAGAAGGTGAAGTCTGGAGGGTGAAGCAGAAGAAGTAGGAGAAGGAGAAGGAGAAGGTGAAGTCAGGAGGGTGAATCAGAAGAAGTAGAAGAAGGAGAAGGAGAAGGTGAAGTCAGGAGGGTGAACCAGAAGAAGCAGAAGAAGGAGAAGGAGAAGGTGAAGTCTGGCGGGTGAACCAGAAGAATCAGAAGAAGGAGAAGGAGAAGGTGAAGTCTGGAGGGTGAATCAGAAGAAGCAGAAGAAAGAGAAGGAGAAGGTGAAGTCTGGAGGGTGAAGCAGAAGAAGCAGAAGAAGGAGAAGGAGAAGGTGAAGACTGGAGGGTGAATCAGAAGAAGTAGAAGAAGGAGAAGAAGAAGGTGAAGTCTGGAGGGTGAATCAGAAGAAGTAGAAGAAGGAGAAGGAGAAGGTGAAGTCTGGAGGGTGAATCAGAAGAAGCAGAAGAAGGAGAAGGAGAAGGTGAAGTCTGGAGGGTGAATCAGAAGAAGTAGAAGAAGGAGAAGGAGAAGGTGAGGTCTGGAGGGTGAATCAGAAGAAGCAGAAGAAGGAGAAGTAGAAGGTGAAGTCTGGAGGGTGGATCAGAAGAAGCAGAAGAAGGAGAAGGAGAAGGTAAAGTCTGGAGGGTGAATCAGAAGAAGTAGAAGAAGGAAAAGGAGAAGGTGAAGTCTGGAGGGTGAATCAGAAGAAGCAGAAGAAGGAGAAGGAGAAGGTGAAGTCTGGAGGGTGAATCAGAAGAAGTAGAAGAAGGAGAAGGAGAAGGTGTAGTTTGGAGGGTGAATCAGGAGAAGTAGACGAAGGAGAAGGAGAAGGTGAAGTCTGGAGGGTGAATCAGAAGAAGCAGATGAAGGAGAAGGAGAAGGTGAAGTCTGGAGGGTGAATCAGAAGAAGTAGAAGAAGCAGAAGGAGAAGATGAAGTCTGGAGGGTGAATCAGAAGAAGCAGAAGAAGGAGAAGGAGAAGGTGAAGTATGGAGGGTGAATCAGAAGAAGCAGAAGAAGGAGAAGGAGAAGGTGAAGTATGGAGTGTGAATCAGAAGAAGCAGAAGAAGTAGAAGGAGAAGGTGAAGTCTGGAGGGTGAATCAGAAGAAGTAGAAGAAGGAGAAGGAGAAGGTGAAGTCTGGAGGGTGAATCAGAAGAAGCAGAAGAAGGAGAAGGAGAAGGTGAAGTCAGGAGGGTGAATCAGAGGAAGCAGAAGAAGGAGAAGGAGAAGGTGAAGTCTGGAGGGTGAATCAGAAGAAGCAGAAGAAGGAGAAGGAGAAGGTGAAGACTGGAGGGTGAATCAGAAGAAGTAGAAGAAGGAGAAGGAGAAGGTGAAGTCTGGAGGGTGAATCAGAAGAAGGAGAAGAAGGAGAAGGAGAAGGCGAAGTCTGGAGGGTGAATCAGAAGAAGCAGAAGAAGGAGAAGGAGAAGATGAAGTCTGGAGGGTGAATCAGAAGAAGTAGAAGAAGGAGAAGGAGAAGGTGAAGTCTGGAGGGTGAATCAGAAGAAGCAGAAGAAGGAGAAGGAGAAGGTGAAGTCTGGAGGGTGAATCAGAAGAAGCAGAAGAAGGAGAAGGAGAAGGTGAAGTCTGGAGGGTGAATCAGAAGAAGCAGAATAAGGAGAAGGAGAAGGTGAAGTTTGGAGGGTGAATCAGAAGAAGCAGAAGAAGGAGAAGGAGAAGGTGAAGTCTGGGGGGTGAATCAGAATAAGTAGAAGAAGGAGAAGGAGAAGGTGAAGTCTGGAGGGTGAAGCAGAAGAAGTAGAAGAAGGAGAAGGAGAAGGTGAAGTCAGGAGGGTGAATCAGAAGAAGTAGAAGAAGGAGAAGGAGAAGGTGAAGTCAGGAGGGTGAACCAGAAGAAGCAGAAGAAGGAGAAGGAGAAGGTGAAGTCTGGCGGGTGAACCAGAAGAATCAGAAGAAGGAGAAGGAGAAGGTGAAGTCTGGAGGGTGAATCAGAAGAAGCAGAAGAAAGAGAAGGAGAAGGTGAAGTCTGGAGGGTGAAGCAGAAGAAGCAGAAGAAGGAGAAGGAGAAGGTGAAGACTGGAGGGTGAATCAGAAGAAGTAGAAGAAGGAGAAGAAGAAGGTGAAGTCTGGAGGGTGAATCAGAAGAAGTAGAAGAAGGAGAAGGAGAAGGTGAAGTCTGGAGGGTGAATCAGAAGAAGCAGAAGAAGGAGAAGGAGAAGGTGAAGTCTGGAGGGTGAATCAGAAGAAGTAGAAGAAGGAGAAGGAGAAGGTGAGGTCTGGAGGGTGAATCAGAAGAAGCAGAAGAAGGAGAAGTAGAAGGTGAAGTCTGGAGGGTGGATCAGAAGAAGCAGAAGAAGGAGAAGGAGAAGGTGAGGTCAGGAGGGTGAATCAGAAGAAGCAGAAGAAGGAGAAGGAGAAGGTGAAGTCTGGAGGGTGAAGCAGAAGAAGTAGAAGAAGGAGAAGGAGAAGGTGAAGTCAGGAGGGTGAATCAGAAGAAGTAGAAGAAGGAGAAGGAGAAGGTGAAGTCAGGAGGGTGAACCAGAAGAAGCAGAAGAAGGAGAAGGAGAAGGTGAAGTCTGGAGGGTGAACCAGAAGAATCAGAAGAAGGAGAAGGAGAAGGTGAAGTCTGGAGGGTGAATCAGAAGAAGCAGAAGAAAGAGAAGGAGAAGGTGAAGTCTGGAGGGTGAAGCAGAAGAAGCAGAAGAAGGAGAAGGAGAAGGTGAAGACTGGAGGGTGAATCAGAAGAAGTAGAAGAAGGAGAAGAAGAAGGTGAAGTCTGGAGGGTGAATCAGAAGAAGTAGAAGAAGGAGAAGGAGAAGGTGAAGTCTGGAGGGTGAATCGGAAGAAGCAGAAGAAGGAGAAGGAGAAGGTGAAGTCTGGAGGGTGAATCAGAAGAAGTAGAAGAAGGAGAAGGAGAAGGTGAGGTCTGGAGGGTGAATCAGAAGAAGCAGAAGAAGGAGAAGTAGAAGGTGAAGTCTGGAGGTGGATCAGAAGAAGCAGAAGAAGGAGAAGGAGAAGGTGAGGTCAGGAGGGTGAATCAGAAGAAGCAGAAGAAGGAGAAGGAGAAGGTGAAGTTAGGAGGGTGAATCAGAAGAAGCAGAAGAAGGAGAAGGAGAAGGTGAAGTCAGGGGGGTGAAGCAGAAGAAGTAGAAGAAGGAGAAGGAGAAGGTGAAGTCAGGAGGGTGAAGCAGAAGAAGCAGAAGAAGGAGAAGGAGAAGGTCAAGTCTGGAGGGCGCAGCAGAAGAAGCAGAAGAAGGAGAAGGAGAAGGTGAAGTCTGGAGGGTGAAGCCGTAGAAGCAGAAGAAGGAGAAGGAGAAGGTGAAATCTGGAGGGTGAATCAGAAGAAGTAGAAGAAGGAGAAGGAGAAGGTGAAGTCAGGAGGGTGAAGCAGAAGAAGCAGAAGAAGGAGAAGGAGAAGGTGAAGTCTGGAGGGTGAAGCAGAAGAAGCAGAAGAAGGAGAAGGAGAAGGTGAAGTCTGGAGGGTGAAGCAGAAGAAGCAGAAGAAGGAGAAGGAGAAGGTGAAGTGAGGAGGGTGAATCAGAAGAATCAGAAGAAGGAGAAGGAGAAGGTGAAGTCTGGAGGGTGAATCAGAAGAAGTAGAAGAAGGAGAAGGAGAAGGTGAAGTCTGGAGGTTGAATCAGAAAAAGTAGAAGAAGGAGAAGGAGAAGGTGAAGTCTGGAGGGTGAATCAGAAGAAGCAGAAGAAGGAGAAGGAGAAGGTGAAGTCTGGAGGGAGAAGCAGAAGAAGTAGAAGAAGGAGAAGGAGAAGGTGAAGTCTGGAGGGTGAATCAGAAGAAGTAGAAGAAGGAGAAGGAGAAGGTAAAGTTTGGAGTGTGAATCAGAAGAAGTAGAAGAAGGAGAAGGAGAAGGTGAAGTCTGGAGGGTGAATCAGAAGAAGCAGAAGAAGGAGAAGGAGAAGGTGAAGTCTGGAGGGTGAATCAGAAGAAGTAGAAGAAGGAGAAGGAGAAGGTGTAGTCTGGAGGGTGAATCAGAAGAAGTAGACGAAGGAGAAGGAGAAGGTGAAGTCTGGAGGGTGAATCAGAAGAAGCAGAAGCAGGAGAAGGAGAAGGTGAAGTCTGGAGGGTGAAACAGAAGAAGTAGAAGAAGGAGAAGGAGAAGGTAAACTCTGGAGGGTGAATCAGAAGAAGCAGAAGAAGGAGAAGGAGAAGGTGAATTCTGGAGGTTGAATCAGAAGTAGCAGAAGAAGGAGAAGGAGAAGGTGAAGTCTGGAGGGTGAATCAGAAGAAGCAGAAGAAGGAGAAGGAGAAGGTGAAGTCTGGAGGGTGAATCAGAAGAAGCAGAAGAAGTAGAAGGAGAAGGTGAATTCTGGAGGGTGAATCAGAAGAAGTAGAAGAAGGAGAAGGAGAAGGTGAAGTCTGGAGGGTGAATCAGAAGAAGCAGAAGAAGGAGAAGGAGAAGGTGAAGTCAGGAGGGTGAATCAGAAGAAGCGGAAGAAGGAGAAGGAGAAGGTGAAGTCTGGAGGGTGAATCAGAAGAAGCAGAAGAAGGAGAAGGAGAAGGTGAAGACTGGAGGGTGAATCAGAAGAAGTAGAAGAAGGAGAAGGAGAAGGTGAAGTCTGGAGGGTGAATCAGAAGAAGTAGAAGAAGGAGAAGGCGAAGTCTGGAGGGTGAATCAGAAGAAGTAGAAGAAGGAGAAGGAGAAGGTGAAGTCATGAGGGAGAAGCAGAAGAAGCAGAAGAAGGAGAAGGAGAAGGTGATGCCTGGAGGGTGAAGCAGAAGAAGCAGAAGAAGGAGAAGGAGAAGGTGAAGTCTGGAGGGCGAAGCAGAAGAAGCAGAAGAAGGAGAAAGAGAAGGTGACGTCTGGAGGGTGAAGAAGAAGAAGCAGAAGAAGGAGAAGGAGAAGGTGAAGTCTGGAGGGTGAATCAGAAGAAGTAGAAGAAGGAGAAGGAGAAGGTGAAGTCTGGAGGGTGAATCAGAAGAAGTAGAAGAAGGAGAAGGTGAAGTCAGGAGGGTGAAGCAGAAGAAGCAGAAGAAGGAGAAGGAGAAGGTGAAGTCTGGAGGGTGAAGCAGAAGAAGCAGAAGAAGGAGAAGGAGAAGGTGAAGTCTGGAGGGTAATGCAGAAGAAGCAGAAGAAGGAGAAGGAGAAGGTGAAGTCTGGAGGGAGAAGCAGAAGAAGTAGAAGAAGGAGAAGGAGAAGGTGAAGTCTGGAGGGTGAATCAGAAGAAGTAGAAGAAGGAGAAGGAGAAGGTGACGTCTGGAGGGTGAATCAGAAGAAGTAGAAGAAGGAGAAGGAGAAGGTGAAGTCTGGAGGGTGAATCAGAAGAAGCAGAAGAAGGAGAAGGAGAAGGAGAAGTCTGGAGGGTGAATCAGAAGAAGTAGAAGAAGGAGAAGGAGAAGGTGTAGTCTGGAGGGTGAATCAGTAGAAGTAGACGAAGGAGAAGGAGAAGGTGAAGTCTGGAGGGTGAATCAGAAGAAGTAGAAGAAGGAGAAGGAGAAGGTGAAGTCTGGAGGGTGAATCAGAAGAAGCAGAAGAAGGAGAAGGAGAAGGTGAAGTCTGGAGGGTGAATCAGAAGAAGCAGAAGAAGGCGAAGGAGAAGGTGAAGACTGGAGGGTGAATCAGAAGAAGCGGAAGAAGGAGAAGGAGAAGGTGAAGTCTGGAGGGTGAATCAGAAGAAGCAGAAGAAGGAGAAGGAGAAGGTGAAGACTGGAGGGTGAATCAGAAGAAGTAGAAGAAGGAGAAGGAGAAGGTGAAGTCTGGAGGGTGAATCAGAAGAAGTAGAAGAAGGAGAAGGCGAAGTCTGGAGGGTGAATCAGAAGAAGTAGAAGAAGGAGAAGGAGAAGGTGAAGTCATGAGGGAGAAGCAGAAGAAGCAGAAGAAGGAGAAGGAGAAGGTGATGCCTGGAGGGTGAAGCAGAAGAAGCAGAAGAAGGAGAAGGAGAAGGTGAAGTCTGGAGGGCGAAGCAGAAGAAGCAGAAGAAGGAGAAAGAGAAGGTGACGTCTGGAGGGTGAAGAAGAAGAAGCAGAAGAAGGAGAAGGAGAAGGTGAAGTCTGGAGGGTGAATCAGAAGAAGTAGAAGAAGGAGAAGGAGAAGGTGAAGTCTGGAGGGTGAATCAGAAGAAGTAGAAGAAGGAGAAGGAGAAGGTGAAGTCAGGAGGGTGAAGCAGAAGAAGCAGAAGAAGGAGAAGGAGAAGGTGAAGTCTGGAGGGTGAATCAGAAGAAGCAGAAGAAGGAGAAGGAGAAGGTGAAGACTGGAGGGTGAATCAGAAGAAGTAGAAGAAGGAGAAGGAGAAGGTGAAGTCTGGAGGGTGAATCAGAAGAAGTAGAAGAAGGAGAAGGCGAAGTCTGGAGGGTGAATCAGAAGAAGTAGAAGAAGGAGAAGGAGAAGGTGAAGTCATGAGGGAGAAGCAGAAGAAGCAGAAGAAGGAGAAGGAAAAGGTGATGCCTGGAGGGTGAAGCAGAAGAAGCAGAAGAAGGAGAAGGAGAAGGTGAAGTCTGGAGGGCGAAGCAGAAGAAGCAGAAGAAGGAGAAAGAGAAGGTGACGTCTGGAGGGTGAAGAAGAAGAAGCAGAAGAAGGAGAAGGAGAAGGTGAAGTCTGGAGGGTGAATCAGAAGAAGTAGAAGAAGGAGAAGGAGAAGGTGAAGTCTGGAGGGTGAATCAGAAGAAGTAGAAGAAGGAGAAGGAGAAGGTGAAGTCAGGAGGGTGAAGCAGAAGAAGCAGAAGAAGGAGAAGGAGAAGGTGAAGTCTGGAGGGTGAAGCAGAAGAAGCAGAAGAAGGAGAAGGAGAAGGTGAAGTCTGGAGGGTGAAGCAGAAGAAGCAGAAGAAGGAGAAGGAGAAGGTGAAGTGAGGAGGGTGAATCAGAAGAATCAGAAGAAGGAGAAGGAGAAGGTGAAGTCTGGAGGGTGAATCAGAAGAAGTAGAAGAAGGAGAAGGAGAAGGTGAAGTCTGGAGGTTGAATCAGAAAAAGTAGAAGAAGGAGAAGGAGAAGGTGAAGTCTGGAGGGTGAATCAGAAGAAGCAGAAGAAGGAGAAGGAGAAGGTGAAGTCTGGAGGGAGAAGCAGAAGAAGTAGAAGAAGGAGAAGGAGAAGGTGAAGTCTGGAGGGTGAATCAGAAGAAGTAGAAGAAGGAGAAGGAGAAGGTAAAGTTTGGAGTGTGAATCAGAAGAAGTAGAAGAAGGAGAAGGAGAAGGTGAAGTCTGGAGGGTGAATCAGAAGAAGCAGAAGAAGGAGAAGGAGAAGGTGAAGTCTGGAGGGTGAATCAGAAGAAGTAGAAGAAGGAGAAGGAGAAGGTGTAGTCTGGAGGGTGAATCAGAAGAAGTAGACGAAGGAGAAGGAGAAGGTGAAGTCTGGAGGGTGAATCAGAAGAAGCAGAAGCAGGAGAAGGAGAAGGTGAAGTCTGGAGGGTGAAACAGAAGAAGTAGAAGAAGGAGAAGGAGAAGGTAAACTCTGGAGGGTGAATCAGAAGAAGCAGAAGAAGGAGAAGGAGAAGGTGAATTCTGGAGGTTGAATCAGAAGTAGCAGAAGAAGGAGAAGGAGAAGGTGAAGTCTGGAGGGTGAATCAGAAGAAGCAGAAGAAGGAGAAGGAGAAGGTGAAGTCTGGAGGGTGAATCAGAAGAAGCAGAAGAAGTAGAAGGAGAAGGTGAATTCTGGAGGGTGAATCAGAAGAAGTAGAAGAAGGAGAAGGAGAAGGTGAAGTCTGGAGGGTGAATCAGAAGAAGCAGAAGAAGGAGAAGGAGAAGGTGAAGTCAGGAGGGTGAATCAGAAGAAGCGGAAGAAGGAGAAGGAGAAGGTGAAGTCTGGAGGGTGAATCAGAAGAAGCAGAAGAAGGAGAAGGAGAAGGTGAAGACTGGAGGGTGAATCAGAAGAAGTAGAAGAAGGAGAAGGAGAAGGTGAAGTCTGGAGGGTGAATCAGAAGAAGTAGAAGAAGGAGAAGGCGAAGTCTGGAGGGTGAATCAGAAGAAGTAGAAGAAGGAGAAGGAGAAGGTGAAGTCATGAGGGAGAAGCAGAAGAAGCAGAAGAAGGAGAAGGAGAAGGTGATGCCTGGAGGGTGAAGCAGAAGAAGCAGAAGAAGGAGAAGGAGAAGGTGAAGTCTGGAGGGCGAAGCAGAAGAAGCAGAAGAAGGAGAAAGAGAAGGTGACGTCTGGAGGGTGAAGAAGAAGAAGCAGAAGAAGGAGAAGGAGAAGGTGAAGTCTGGAGGGTGAATCAGAAGAAGTAGAAGAAGGAGAAGGAGAAGGTGAAGTCTGGAGGGTGAATCAGA
Source organism: Somniosus microcephalus (assembly GCF_052327205.1). Taxonomy (NCBI): domain Eukaryota; kingdom Metazoa; phylum Chordata; class Chondrichthyes; order Squaliformes; family Somniosidae; genus Somniosus; species Somniosus microcephalus. The sequence goes on along the minus strand of NW_028225308.1, from coordinate 229,470 downwards.
AGAAGTAGAAGAAGGAGAAGGTGAAGTCAGGAGGGTGAAGCAGAAGAAGCAGAAGAAGGAGAAGGAGAAGGTGAAGTCTGGAGGGTGAAGCAGAAGAAGCAGAAGAAGGAGAAGGAGAAGGTGAAGTCTGGAGGGTAATGCAGAAGAAGCAGAAGAAGGAGAAGGAGAAGGTGAAGTCTGGAGGGAGAAGCAGAAGAAGTAGAAGAAGGAGAAGGAGAAGGTGAAGTCTGGAGGGTGAATCAGAAGAAGTAGAAGAAGGAGAAGGAGAAGGTGACGTCTGGAGGGTGAATCAGAAGAAGTAGAAGAAGGAGAAGGAGAAGGTGAAGTCTGGAGGGTGAATCAGAAGAAGCAGAAGAAGGAGAAGGAGAAGGAGAAGTCTGGAGGGTGAATCAGAAGAAGTAGAAGAAGGAGAAGGAGAAGGTGTAGTCTGGAGGGTGAATCAGTAGAAGTAGACGAAGGAGAAGGAGAAGGTGAAGTCTGGAGGGTGAATCAGAAGAAGTAGAAGAAGGAGAAGGAGAAGGTGAAGTCTGGAGGGTGAATCAGAAGAAGCAGAAGAAGGAGAAGGAGAAGGTGAAGTCTGGAGGGTGAATCAGAAGAAGCAGAAGAAGGCGAAGGAGAAGGTGAAGACTGGAGGGTGAATCAGAAGAAGCGGAAGAAGGAGAAGGAGAAGGTGAAGTCTGGAGGGTGAATCAGAAGAAGCAGAAGAAGGAGAAGGAGAAGGTGAAGACTGGAGGGTGAATCAGAAGAAGTAGAAGAAGGAGAAGGAGAAGGTGAAGTCTGGAGGGTGAATCAGAAGAAGTAGAAGAAGGAGAAGGCGAAGTCTGGAGGGTGAATCAGAAGAAGTAGAAGAAGGAGAAGGAGAAGGTGAAGTCATGAGGGAGAAGCAGAAGAAGCAGAAGAAGGAGAAGGAGAAGGTGATGCCTGGAGGGTGAAGCAGAAGAAGCAGAAGAAGGAGAAGGAGAAGGTGAAGTCTGGAGGGCGAAGCAGAAGAAGCAGAAGAAGGAGAAAGAGAAGGTGACGTCTGGAGGGTGAAGAAGAAGAAGCAGAAGAAGGAGAAGGAGAAGGTGAAGTCTGGAGGGTGAATCAGAAGAAGTAGAAGAAGGAGAAGGAGAAGGTGAAGTCTGGAGGGTGAATCAGAAGAAGTAGAAGAAGGAGAAGGAGAAGGTGAAGTCAGGAGGGTGAAGCAGAAGAAGCAGAAGAAGGAGAAGGAGAAGGTGAAGTCTGGAGGGTGAATCAGAAGAAGCAGAAGAAGGAGAAGGAGAAGGTGAAGACTGGAGGGTGAATCAGAAGAAGTAGAAGAAGGAGAAGGAGAAGGTGAAGTCTGGAGGGTGAATCAGAAGAAGTAGAAGAAGGAGAAGGCGAAGTCTGGAGGGTGAATCAGAAGAAGTAGAAGAAGGAGAAGGAGAAGGTGAAGTCATGAGGGAGAAGCAGAAGAAGCAGAAGAAGGAGAAGGAGAAGGTGATGCCTGGAGGGTGAAGCAGAAGAAGCAGAAGAAGGAGAAGGAGAAGGTGAAGTCTGGAGGGCGAAGCAGAAGAAGCAGAAGAAGGAGAAAGAGAAGGTGACGTCTGGAGGGTGAAGAAGAAGAAGCAGAAGAAGGAGAAGGAGAAGGTGAAGTCTGGAGGGTGAATCAGAAGAAGTAGAAGAAGGAGAAGGAGAAGGTGAAGTCTGGAGGGTGAATCAGAAGAAGTAGAAGAAGGAGAAGGAGAAGGTGAAGTCAGGAGGGTGAAGCAGAAGAAGCAGAAGAAGGAGAAGGAGAAGGTGAAGTCTGGAGGGTGAAGCAGAAGAAGCAGAAGAAGGAGAAGGAGAAGGTGAAGTCTGGAGGGTAATGCAGAAGAAGCAGAAGAAGGAGAAGGAGAAGGTGAAGTCTGGAGGGAGAAGCAGAAGAAGTAGAAGAAGGAGAAGGAGAAGGTGAAGTCTGGAGGGTGAATCAGAAGAAGTAGAAGAAGGAGAAGGAGAAGGTGACGTCTGGAGGGTGAATCAGAAGAAGTAGAAGAAGGAGAAGGAGAAGGTGAAGTCTGGAGGGTGAATCAGAAGAAGCAGAAGAAGGAGAAGGAGAAGGAGAAGTCTGGAGGGAGAATCAGAAGAAGTAGAAGAAGGAGAAGGAGAAGGTGTAGTCTGGAGGGTGAATCAGAAGAAGTAGACGAAGGAGAAGGAGAAGGTGAAGTCTGGAGGGTGAATCAGAAGAAGTAGAAGAAGGAGAAGGAGAAGGTGAAGTCTGGAGGGTGAATCAGAAGAAGCAGAAGAAGGAGAAGGAGAAGGTGAAGTCTGGAGGGTGAATCAGAAGAAGCAGAAGAAGGCGAAGGAGAAGGTGAAGACTGGAGGGTGAATCAGAATAAGTAGAAGAAGGAGAAGGAGATGGTGAAGTCTGGAGGGTGAATCAGAAGAAGTAGAAGAAGCAGAAGGAGAAGGAGAAGTCTGGAGGGTGAATCAGAAGAAGCAGAAGAAGGAGAAGGAGAAGGTTAAGTCTGGAGGGTGAATCAGAAGAAGCAGAAGAAGGAGAAGGAGAAGGTGAAGTCTGGAGGGTGAATCATAAGAAGTAGAAGAAGGAGAAGGAGAAGGTGAGGTCTGGAGGGTGAATCAGAAGAAGCAGAAGAAGGAGAAGGAGAAGGTGAAGTCTGAAGGGTGAATCAGAAGAAGCAGAAGATGGAGAAGGAGAAGGTGAAGTCTGGAGGGTGAATCAGAAGAAGCAGAAGAAGGAGAAGGAGAAGGTGAAGTCTGGAGGGTGAATCAGAAGATGCAGAAGAAGGAGAAGGAGAAGGTGAAGTCTGGAGGGTGAATCAGTAGAAGTAGAAGAAGGAGAAGGAGAAGGTGAAGTCTGGAGGGTGAATCAGAAGAAGCAGAATAAGGAGAAGGAGAAGGTGAAGTCTGGAGGGTGAATCAGAAGAAGCAGAAGAAGGAGAAGGAGAAGGTGAAGTCTGGAGGGTGAATCAGAAGAAGTAGAAGAAGGAGAAGGAGAAGGTGAAGTCTGGAGGGTGAAGCAGAAGAAGTAGAAGAAGGAGAAGGAGAAGGTGAAGTCAGGAGGGTGAATCAGAAGAAGTAGAAGAAGGAGAAGGAGAAGGTGAAGTCAGGAGGGTGAAACAGAAGAAGCAGAAGAAGGAGAAGGAGAAGGTGAAGTCTGGAGGGTGAACCAGAAGAATCAGAAGAAGGAGAAGGAGAAGGTGAAGTCTGGAGGGTGAATCAGAAGAAGCAGAAGAAAGAGAAGGAGAAGGTGAAGTCTGGAGGGTGAAGCAGAAGAAGCAGAAGAAGGAGAAGGAGAAGGTGAAGACTGGAGGGTGAATCAGAAGAAGTAGAAGAAGGAGAAGAAGAAGGTGAAGTCTGGAGGGTGAATCAGAAGAAGTAGAAGAAGGAGAAGGAGAAGGTGAAGTCTGGAGGGTGAATCAGAAGAAGCAGAAGAAGGAGAAGGAGAAGGTGAGGTCAGGAGGGTGAATCAGAAGAAGCAGAAGAAGGAGAAGGAGAAGGTGAAGTTAGGAGGGTGAATCAGAAGAAGCAGAAGAAGGAGAAGGAGAAGGTGAAGTCTGGAGGGTGAAGCAGAAGAAGTAGAAGAAGGAGAAGGAGAAGGTGAAGTCAGGAGGGTGAATCAGAAGAAGTAGAAGAAGGAGAAGGAGAAGGTGAAGTCAGGAGGGTGAACCAGAAGAAGCAGAAGAAGGAGAAGGAGAAGGTGAAGTCTGGAGGGTGAATCAGAAGAAGTAGAAGAAGGAGAAGAAGAAGGTGAAGTCTGGAGGGTGAATCAGAAGAAGTAGAAGAAGGAGAAGGAGAAGGTGAAGTCTGGAGGGTGAATCAGAAGAAGCAGAAGAAGGAGAAGGAGAAGGTGAAGTCTGGAGGGTGAATCAGAAGAAGTAGAAGAAGGAGAAGGAGAAGGTGAGGTCTGGAGGGTGAATCAGAAGAAGCAGAAGAAGGAGAAGTAGAAGGTGAAGTCTGGAGGGTGGATCAGAAGAAGCAGAAGAAGGAGAAGGAGAAGGTGAGGTCAGGAGGGTGAATCAGAAGAAGCAGAAGAAGGAGAAGGAGAAGGTGAAGTTAGGAGGGTGAATCAGAAGAAGCAGAAGAAGGAGAAGGAGAAGGTGAAGTCAGGGGGGTGAAGCAGAAGAAGTAGAAGAAGGAGAAGGTGAAGGTGAAGTCAGGAGGGTGAAGCAGAAGAAGCAGAAGAAGGAGAAGGGGAAGGTCAAGTCTGGAGGGCGCAGCAGAAGAAGCAGAAGAAGGAGAAGGAGAAGGTGAAGTCTGGAGGGTGAAGCCGTAGAAGCAGAAGAAGGAGAAGGAGAAGGTGAAATCTGGAGGGTGAATCAGAAGAAGTAGAAGAAGGAGAAGGAGAAGGTGAAGTCAGGAGTGTGAAGCAGAAGAAGCAGAAGAAGGAGATGGAGAAGGTGAAGTCTGGAGGGTGAAGCAGAAGAAGCAGAAGAAGGAGAAGGAGAAGGTGAAGTCTGGAGGGTGAAGCAGAAGAAGCAGAAGAAGGAGAAGGAGAAGGTGAAGTGAGGAGGGTGAATCAGAAGAATCAGAAGAAGGAGAAGGAGAAGGTGAAGTCTGGAGGGTGAATCAGAAGAAGTAGAAGAAGGAGAAGGAGAAGGTGAAGTCTGGAGGTTGAATCAGAAAAAGTAGAAGAAGGAGAAGGAGAAGGTGAAGTCTGGAGGGTGAATCAGAAGAAGCAGAAGAAGGAGAAGGAGAAGGTGAAGTCTGGAGGGAGAAGCAGAAGAAGTAGAAGAAGGAGAAGGAGAAGGTGAAGTCTGGAGGGTGAATCAGAAGAAGTAGAAGAAGGAGAAGGAGAAGGTGAAGTTTGGAGTGTGAATCAGAAGAAGTAGAAGAAGGAGAAGGAGAAGGTGAAGTCTGGAGGGTGAATCAGAAGAAGCAGAAGAAGGAGAAGGAGAAGGTGAAGTCTGGAGGGTGAATCAGAAGAAGTAGAAGAAGGAGAAGGAGAAGGTGTAGTCTGGAGGGTGAATCAGAAGAAGTAGACGAAGGAGAAGGAGAAGGTGAAGTCTGGAGGGTGAATCAGAAGAAGCAGAAGCAGGAGAAGGAGAAGGTGAAGTCTGGAGGGTGAAACAGAAGAAGTAGAAGAAGGAGAAGGAGAAGGTAAACTCTGGAGGGTGAATCAGAAGAAGCAGAAGAAGGAGAAGGAGAAGGTGAATTCTGGAGGTTGAATCAGAAGTAGCAGAAGAAGGAGAAGGAGAAGGTGAAGTCTGGAGGGTGAATCAGAAGAAGCAGAAGAAGGAGAAGGAGAAGGTGAAGTCTGAGGGTGAATCAGAAGAAGCAGAAGAAGTAGAAGGAGAAGGTGAATTCTGGAGGGTGAATCAGAAGAAGTAGAAGAAGGAGAAGGAGAAGGTGAAGTCTGGAGGGTGAATCAGAAGAAGCAGAAGAAGGAGAAGGAGAAGGTGAAGTCAGGAGGGTGAATCAGAAGAAGCGGAAGAAGGAGAAGGAGAAGGTGAAGTCTGGAGGGTGAATCAGAAGAAGCAGAAGAAGGAGAAGGAGAAGGTGAAGACTGGAGGGTGAATCAGAAGAAGTAGAAGAAGGAGAAGGAGAAGGTGAAGTCTGGAGGGTGAATCAGAAGAAGTAGAAGAAGGAGAAGGCGAAGTCTGGAGGGTGAATCAGAAGAAGTAGAAGAAGGAGAAGGAGAAGGTGAAGTCATGAGGGAGAAGCAGAAGAAGCAGAAGAAGGAGAAGGAGAAGGTGATGCCTGGAGGGTGAAGCAGAAGAAGCAGAAGAAGGAGAAGGAGAAGGTGAAGTCTGGAGGGCGAAGCAGAAGAAGCAGAAGAAGGAGAAAGAGAAGGTGACGTCTGGAGGGTGAAGAAGAAGAAGCAGAAGAAGGAGAAGGAGAAGGTGAAGTCTGGAGGGTGAATCAGAAGAAGTAGAAGAAGGAGAAGGAGAAGGTGAAGTCTGGAGGGTGAATCAGAAGAAGTAGAAGAAGGAGAAGGAGAAGGTGAAGTCAGGAGGGTGAAGCAGAAGAAGCAGAAGAAGGAGAAGGAGAAGGTGAAGTCTGGAGGGTGAAGCAGAAGAAGCAGAAGAAGGAGAAGGAGAAGGTGAAGTCTGGAGGGTGAAGCAGAAGAAGCAGAAGAAGGAGAAGGAGAAGGTGAAGTCTGGAGGGAGAAGCAGAAGAAGTAGAAGAAGGAGAAGGAGAAGGTGAAGTCTGGAGGGTGAATCAGAAGAAGTAGAAGAAGGAGAAGGAGACGGTGACGTCTGGAGGGTGAATCAGAAGAAGTAGAAGAAGGAGAAGGAGAAGGTGAAGTCTGGAGGGTGAATCAGAAGAAGCAGAAGAAGGAGAAGGAGAAGGAGAAGTCTGGAGGGTGAATCAGAAGAAGTAGAAGAAGGAGAAGGAGAAGGTGTAGTCTGGAGGGTGAATCAGAAGACGTAGACGAAGGAGAAGGAGAAGGTGAAGTCTGGAGGGTGAATCAGAAGAAGTAGAAGAAGGAGAAGGAGAAGGTGAAGTCTGGAGGGTGAATCAGAAGAAGCAGAAGAAGGAGAAGAAGGTGAAGTCTGGAGGGTGAATCAGAAGAAGCAGAAGAAGGCGAAGGAGAAGGTGAAGACTGGAGGGTGAATCAGTATAAGTAGAAGAAGGAGAAGGAGATGGTGAAGTCTGGAGGGTGAATCAGAAGAAGTAGAAGAAGCAGAAGGAGAAGGAGAAGTCTGGAGGGTGAATCAGAAGAAGCAGAAGAAGGAGAAGGAGAAGGTTAAGTCTGGAGGGTGAATCAGAAGAAGCAGAAGAAGGAGAAGGAGAAGGTGAAGTCTGGAGGGTGAATCATAAGAAGTAGAAGAAGGAGAAGGAGAAGGTGAGGTCTGGAGGGTGAATCAGAAGAAGCAGAAGAAGGAGAAGGAGAAGGTGAAGTCTGAAGGGTGAATCAGAAGAAGCAGAAGATGGAGAAGGAGAAGGTGAAGTCTGGAGGGTGAATCAGAAGAAGCAGAAGAAGGAGAAGGAGAAGGTGAAGTCTGGAGGGTGAATCAGAAGATGCAGAAGAAGGAGAAGGAGAAGGTGAAGTCTGGAGGGTGAATCAGTAGAAGTAGAAGAAGGAGAAGGAGAAGGTGAAGTCTGGAGGGTGAATCAGAAGAAGTAGAAGAAGGAGAAGGAGAAGGACAAGTCTGGAGGGTGAATCAGACGAAGCAGAAGAAGGAGAAGGAGAAGGTGAAGTCTGGAGGGTGAATCAGAAGAAGCAGAAGAAGGAGAATGAGAAGATGAAGTCTGGAGGGTGTATCAGAAGAAGTAGAAGAAGGAGAAGGAGAAGGTGAAGTCTGGAGGGTGAATCAGAAGAAGCAGAAGAAGGAGAAGGAGAAGGTGAAGTCTGGAGGGTGAATCAGAAGAAGCAGAAGAAGGAGAAGGAGAAGGTGAAGTCTGGAGGGTGAATCAGAAGAAGCAGAATAAGGAGAAGGAGAAGGTGAAGTCTGGAGGGTGAATCAGGAGAAGCAGAAGAAGGAGAAGGAGAAGGTGAAGTCTGGAGGGTGAAGCAGAAGAAGTAGAAGAAGGAGAAGGAGAAGGTGAAGTCAGGAGGGTGAATCAGAAGAAGTAGAAGAAGGAGAAGGAGAAGGTGAAGTCTGGAGGGTGAATCAGAAGAAGCAGAAGAAGGAGAAGGAGAAGGTGAAGTCTGGAGGGTGAAAATAGAAGGAGCAAAAGAATGAGAAGGAGAAGATGAAGTCTGGAGGGTGAATCAGAAGAAGTAGAAGAAGGAGAAGGAGAAGGTGAGGTCTGGAGGGTGAATCAGAAGAAGCAGAAGAAGGAGAAGGAGAAGATGAAGTCTGGAGTGTGAATCAGAAGAAGCAGAAGAAGGAGAAGGAGAAGGTGAAGTCTGGAGGGTGAATCAGAAGAAGCAGAAGAAGGAGAAGGAGAAGGTGAAGTCAGGAGGGTGAATCAGAAGAAGCAGAAGAAGGAGAAGGAGAAGGTGAAGTTAGGAGGGTGAATCAGAAGAAGCAGAAGAAGGAGAAGGAGAAGGTGAAGTCAGGGGGGTGAAGCAGAAGAAGTAGAAGAAGGAGAAGGAGATGGTGAAGTCAGGAGGATGAAGCAGAAGAAGCAGAAGAAGGAGAAGGAGAAGGTGAAGTCTGGAGGGTGAAGCAGAAGAAACAGAAGAAGGAGAAGGAGAAGGTGAAGTCTGGCGGGCGAAGCAGAAGAAGCAGAAGAAGGAGAAGGTGAAGGTGAAGTCTGGAGGGTGAAGCAGAAGAAGCAGAAGAAGGAGAAGGAGAAGGTGAAGTCTGGAGGGTGAATCAGAAGAAGTAGAAGAAGGAGAAGGAGAAGGTGAAGTCAGGAGGGTGAAGCAGAAGAAGGAGACGGAGAAGGTGAAGTCTGGAGGGTGAAGCAGAAGAAGCAGAAGAAGGAGAAGGAGAAGGTGAAGTCTGGAGGGTGAAGCAGAAGAAGCAGAAGAAGGAGAAGGAGAAGGTGAAGTCAGGAGGGTGAATCAGAAGAAGTAGAAGAAGGAGAAGGAGAAGGTGAAGTCTGGAGGGTGAATCAGAAGAAGTAGAAGAAGGAGAAGGAGAAGGTGAAGTCTGGAGGGTGAATCAGAAGAAGTAGAAGAAGGAGAAGGAGAAGGTGAAGTCTGGAGGGTGAATCAGAAGAAGCAGAAGAAGGAGAAGGAGAAGGTGAAGTCTGGAGGGAGAAGCAGAAGAATCAGAAGAAGGAGAAGGAGAAGATGAAGTCTGGAGGGTGAATCAGAAGAAGTAGAAGAAGGAGAAGGAGAAGGTGAGATCTGGAGGGTGAATCAGAAGAAGCAGAAGAAGGAGAAGGAGAAGGTGAAGTCTGAAGGGTGAATCAGAAGAAGCAGAAAAAGGAGAAGGAGAAGGTGAAGTCTGGAGGGTGAATCAGAAGAACCAGAAGAAGGAGAAGGAGAAGGTGAAGTCTGGAGGGTGAATCAGAAGAAGCAGAAGAAGGAGAAGGAGAAGGTGAAGTCCGGAGGGTGAATCAGAAGAAGTAGAAGAAGGAGAAGGAGAAGGTGAAGTCTGGAGGGTGAATCAGAAGAAGTAGAAGAAGGAGAAGGAGAAGGTGAAGTCTGGAGGGTGAAGCAGAAGAAGCAGAAGAAGGAGAAGGAGAAGGTGAAGTGAGGAGGGTGAATCAGAAGAATCAGAAGAAGGAGAAGGAGAAGGTGAAGTCTGGAGGGTGAATCAGAAGAAGTAGAAGAAGGAGAAGGAGAAGGTGAAGTCTGGAGGTTGAATCAGAAAAAGTAGAAGAAGGAGAAGGAGAAGGTGAAGTCTGGAGGGTGAATCAGAAGAAGCAGAAGAAGGAGAAGGAGAAGGTGAAGTCTGGAGGGAGAAGCAGAAGAAGTAGAAGAAGGAGAAGGAGAAGGTGAAGTCTGGAGGGTGAATCAGAAGAAGTAGAAGAAGGAGAAGGAGAAGGTAAAGTTTGGAGTGTGAATCAGAAGAAGTAGAAGAAGGAGAAGGAGAAGGTGAAGTCTGGAGGGTGAATCAGAAGAAGCAGAAGAAGGAGAAGGAGAAGGTGAAGTCTGGAGGGTGAATCAGAAGAAGTAGAAGAAGGAGAAGGAGAAGGTGTAGTCTGGAGGGTGAATCAGAAGAAGTAGACGAAGGAGAAGGAGAAGGTGAAGTCTGGAGGGTGAATCAGAAGAAGCAGAAGCAGGAGAAGGAGAAGGTGAAGTCTGGAGGGTGAAACAGAAGAAGTAGAAGAAGGAGAAGGAGAAGGTAAACTCTGGAGGGTGAATCAGAAGAAGCAGAAGAAGGAGAAGGAGAAGGTGAATTCTGGAGGTTGAATCAGAAGTAGCAGAAGAAGGAGAAGGAGAAGGTGAAGTCTGGAGGGTGAATCAGAAGAAGCAGAAGAAGGAGAAGGAGAAGGTGAAGTCTGGAGGGTGAATCAGAAGAAGCAGAAGAAGTAGAAGGAGAAGGTGAATTCTGGAGGGTGAATCAGAAGAAGTAGAAGAAGGAGAAGGAGAAGGTGAAGTCTGGAGGGTGAATCAGAAGAAGCAGAAGAAGGAGAAGGAGAAGGTGAAGTCAGGAGGGTGAATCAGAAGAAGCGGAAGAAGGAGAAGGAGAAGGTGAAGTCTGGAGGGTGAATCAGAAGAAGCAGAAGAAGGAGAAGGAGAAGGTGAAGACTGGAGGGTGAATCAGAAGAAGTAGAAGAAGGAGAAGGAGAAGGTGAAGTCTGGAGGGTGAATCAGAAGAAGTAGAAGAAGGAGAAGGCGAGGTCTGGAGGGTGAATCAGAAGAAGTAGAAGAAGGAGAAGGAGAAGGTGAAGTCATGAGGGAGAAGCAGAAGAAGCAGAAGAAGGAGAAGGAGAAGGTGATGCCTGGAGGGTGAAGCAGAAGAAGCAGAAGAAGGAGAAGGAGAAGGTGAAGTCTGGAGGGCGAAGCAGAAGAAGCAGAAGAAGGAGAAAGAGAAGGTGACGTCTGGAGGGTGAAGAAGAAGAAGCAGAAGAAGGAGAAGGAGAAGGTGAAGTCTGGAGGGTGAATCAGAAGAAGTAGAAGAAGGAGAAGGAGAAGGTGAAGTCTGGAGGGTGAATCAGAAGAAGTAGAAGAAGGAGAAGGAGAAGGTGAAGTCAGGAGGGTGAAGCAGAAGAAGCAGAAGAAGGAGAAGGAGAAGGTGAAGTCTGGAGGGTGAAGCAGAAGAAGCAGAAGAAGGAGAAGGAGAAGGTGAAGTCTGGAGGGTAATGCAGAAGAAGCAGAAGAAGGAGAAGTAGAAGGTGAAGTCTGGAGGGAGAAGCAGAAGAAGTAGAAGAAGGAGAAGGAGAAGGTGAAGTCTGGAGGGTGAATCAGAAGAAGTAGAAGAAGGAGAAGGAGAAGGTGACGTCTGGAGGGTGAATCAGAAGAAGTAGAAGAAGGAGAAGGAGAAGGTGAAGTCTGGAGGGTGAATCAGAAGAAGCAGAAGAAGGAGAAGGAGAAGGAGAAGTCTGGAGGGTGAATCAGAAGAAGTAGAAGAAGGAGAAGGAGAAGGTGTAGTCTGGAGGGTGAATCAGAAGAAGTAGACGAAGGAGAAGGAGAAGGTGAAGTCTGGAGGGTGAATCAGAAGAAGTAGAAGAAGGAGAAGGAGAAGGTGAAGTCTGGAGGGTGAATCAGAAGAAGCAGAAGAAGGAGAAGGAGAAGGTGAAGTCTGGAGGGTGAATCAGAAGAAGCAGAAGAAGGCGAAGGAGAAGGTGAAGACTGGAGGGTGAATCAGAAGAAGCGGAAGAAGGAGAAGGAGAAGGTGAAGTCTGGAGGGTGAATCAGAAGAAGCAGAAGAAGGAGAAGGAGAAGGTGAAGACTGGAGGGTGAATCAGAAGAAGTAGAAGAAGGAGAAGGAGAAGGTGAAGTCTGGAGGGTGAATCAGAAGAAGTAGAAGAAGGAGAAGGCGAAGTCTGGAGGGTGAATCAGAAGAAGTAGAAGAAGGAGAAGGAGAAGGTGAAGTCATGAGGGAGAAGCAGAAGAAGCAGAAGAAGGAGAAGGAGAAGGTGATGCCTGGAGGGTGAAGCAGAAGAAGCAGAAGAAGGAGAAGGAGAAGGTGAAGTCTGGAGGGCGAAGCAGAAGAAGCAGAAGAAGGAGAAAGAGAAGGTGACGTCTGGAGGGTGAAGAAGAAGAAGCAGAAGAAGGAGAAGGAGAAGGTGAAGTCTGGAGGGTGAATCAGAAGAAGTAGAAGAAGGAGAAGGAGAAGGTGAAGTCTGGAGGGTGAATCAGAAGAAGTAGAAGAAGGAGAAGGAGAAGGTGAAGTCAGGAGGGTGAAGCAGAAGAAGCAGAAGAAGGAGAAGGAGAAGGTGAAGTCTGGAGGGTGAATCAGAAGAAGCAGAAGAAGGAGAAGGAGAAGGTGAAGACTGGAGGGTGAATCAGAAGAAGTAGAAGAAGGAGAAGGAGAAGGTGAAGTCTGGAGGGTGAATCAGAAGAAGTAGAAGAAGGAGAAGGCGAAGTCTGGAGGGTGAATCAGAAGAAGTAGAAGAAGGAGAAGGAGAAGGTGAGATCATGAGGGAGAAGCAGAAGAAGCAGAAGAAGGAGAAGGAGAAGGTGATGCCTGGAGGGTGAAGCAGAAGAAGCAGAAGAAGGAGAAGGAGAAGGTGAAGTCTGGAGGGCGAAGCAGAAGAAGCAGAAGAAGGAGAAAGAGAAGGTGACGTCTGGAGGGTGAAGAAGAAGAAGCAGAAGAAGGAGAAGGAGAAGGTGAAGTCTGGAGGGTGAATCAGAAGAAGTAGAAGAAGGAGAAGGAGAAGGTGAAGTCTGGAGGGTGAATCAGAAGAAGTAGAAGAAGGAGAAGGAGAAGGTGAAGTCAGGAGGGTGAAGCAGAAGAAGCAGAAGAAGGAGAAGGAGAAGGTGAAGTCTGGAGGGTGAAGCAGAAGAAGCAGAAGAAGGAGAAGGAGAAGGTGAAGTCTGGAGGGTAATGCAGAAGAAGCAGAAGAAGGAGAAGGAGAAGGTGAAGTCTGGAGGGAGAAGCAGAAGAAGTAGAAGAAGGAGAAGGAGAAGGTGAAGTCTGGAGGGTGAATCAGAAGAAGTAGAAGAAGGAGAAGGAGAAGGTGACGTCTGGAGGGTGAATCAGAAGAAGTAGAAGAAGGAGAAGGAGAAGGTGAAGTCTGGAGGGTGAATCAGAAGAAGCAGAAGAAGGAGAAGGAGAAGGAGAAGTCTGGAGGGTGAATCAGAAGAAGTAGAAGAAGGAGAAGGAGAAGGTGTAGTCTGGAGGGTGAATCAGAAGAAGTAGACGAAGGAGAAGGAGAAGGTGAAGTCTGGAGGGTGAATCAGAAGAAGTAGAAGAAGGAGAAGGAGAAGGTGAAGTCTGGAGGGTGAATCAGAAGAAGCAGAAGAAGGAGAAGGAGAAGGTGAAGTCTGGAGGGTGAATCAGAAGAAGCAGAAGAAGGCGAAGGAGAAGGTGAAGACTGGAGGGTGAATCAGAATAAGTAGAAGAAGGAGAAGGAGATGGTGAAGTCTGGAGGGTGAATCAGAAGAAGTAGAAGAAGCAGAAGGAGAAGGAGAAGTCTGGAGGGTGAATCAGAAGAAGCAGAAGAAGGAGAAGGAGAAGGTTAAGTCTGGAGGGTGAATCAGAAGAAGCAGAAGAAGGAGAAGGAGAAGGTGAAGTCTGGAGGGTGAATCATAAGAAGTAGAAGAAGGAGAAGGAGAAGGTGAGGTCTGGAGGGTGAATCAGAAGAAGCAGAAGAAGGAGAAGGAGAAGGTGAAGTCTGAAGGGTGAATCAGAAGAAGCAGAAGATGGAGAAGGAGAAGGTGAAGTCTGGAGGGTGAATCAGAAGAAGCAGAAGAAGGAGAAGGAGAAGGTGAAGTCTGGAGGGTGAATCAGAAGATGCAGAAGAAGGAGAAGGAGAAGGTGAAGTCTGGAGGGTGAATCAGTAGAAGTAGAAGAAGGAGAAGGAGAAGGTGAAGTCTGGAGGGTGAATCAGAAGAAGCAGAATAAGGAGAAGGAGAAGGTGAAGTCTGGAGGGTGAATCAGAAGAAGCAGAAGAAGGAGAAGGAGAAGGTGAAGTCTGGAGGGTGAATCAGAAGAAGTAGAAGAAGGAGAAGGAGAAGGTGAAGTCTGGAGGGTGAAGCAGAAGAAGTAGAAGAAGGAGAAGGAGAAGGTGAAGTCAGGAGGGTGAATCAGAAGAAGTAGAAGAAGGAGAAGGAGAAGGTGAAGTCAGGAGGGTGAACCAGAAGAAGCAGAAGAAGGAGAAGGAGAAGGTGAAGTCTGGAGGGTGAACCAGAAGAATCAGAAGAAGGAGAAGGAGAAGGTGAAGTCTGGAGGGTGAATCAGAAGAAGCAGAAGAAAGAGAAGGAGAAGGTGAAGTCTGGAGGGTGAAGCAGAAGAAGCAGAAGAAGGAGAAGGAGAAGGTGAAGACTGGAGGGTGAATCAGAAGAAGTAGAAGAAGGAGAAGAAGAAGGTGAAGTCTGGAGGGTGAATCAGAAGAAGTAGAAGAAGGAGAAGGAGAAGGTGAAGTCTGGAGGGTGAATCAGAAGAAGCAGAAGAAGGAGAAGGAGAAGGTGAAGTCTGGAGGGTGAATCAGAAGAAGTAGAAGAAGGAGAAGGAGAAGGTGAGGTCTGGAGGGTGAATCAGAAGAAGCAGAAGAAGGAGAAGTAGAAGGTGAAGTCTGGAGGGTGGATCAGAAGAAGCAGAAGAAGGAGAAGGAGAAGGTGAGGTCAGGAGGGTGAATCAGAAGAAGCAGAAGAAGGAGAAGGAGAAGGTGAAGTTAGGAGGGTGAATCAGAAGAAGCAGAAGAAGGAGAAGGAGAAGGTGAAGTCTGGAGGGTGAAGCAGAAGAAGTAGAAGAAGGAGAAGGAGAAGGTGAAGTCAGGAGGGTGAATCAGAAGAAGTAGAAGAAGGAGAAGGAGAAGGTGAAGTCAGGAGGGTGAACCAGAAGAAGCAGAAGAAGGAGAAGGAGAAGGTGAAGTCTGGAGGGTGAATCAGAAGAAGTAGAAGAAGGAGAAGAAGAAGGTGAAGTCTGGAGGGTGAATCAGAAGAAGTAGAAGAAGGAGAAGGAGAAGGTGAAGTCTGGAGGGTGAATCAGAAGAAGCAGAAGAAGGAGAAGGAGAAGGTGAAGTCTGGAGGGTGAATCAGAAGAAGTAGAAGAAGGAGAAGGAGAAGGTGAGGTCTGGAGGGTGAATCAGAAGAAGCAGAAGAAGGAGAAGTAGAAGGTGAAGTCTGGAGGGTGGATCAGAAGAAGCAGAAGAAGGAGAAGGAGAAGGTGAGGTCAGGAGGGTGAATCAGAAGAAGCAGAAGAAGGAGAAGGAGAAGGTGAAGTTAGGAGGTTGAATCAGAAGAAGCAGAAGAAGGAGAAGGAGAAGGTGAAGTCAGGGGGGTGAAGCAGAAGAAGTAGAAGAAGGAGAAGGTGAAGGTGAAGTCAGGAGGGTGAAGCAGAAGAAGCAGAAGAAGGAGAAGGGGAAGGTCAAGTCTGGAGGGCGCAGCAGAAGAAGCAGAAGAAGGAGAAGGAGAAGGTGAAGTCTGGAGGGTGAAGCCGTAGAAGCAGAAGAAGGAGAAGGAGAAGGTGAAATCTGGAGGGTGAATCAGAAGAAGTAGAAGAAGGAGAAGGAGAAGGTGAAGTCAGGAGTGTGAAGCAGAAGAAGCAGAAGAAGGAGATGGAGAAGGTGAAGTCTGGAGGGTGAAGCAGAAGAAGCAGAAGAAGGAGAAGGAGAAGGTGAAGTCTGGAGGGTGAAGCAGAAGAAGCAGAAGAAGGAGAAGGAGAAGGTGAAGTGAGGAGGGTGAATCAGAAGAATCAGAAGAAGGAGAAGGAGAAGGTGAAGTCTGGAGGGTGAATCAGAAGAAGTAGAAGAAGGAGAAGGAGAAGGTGAAGTCTGGAGGTTGAATCAGAAAAAGTAGAAGAAGGAGAAGGAGAAGGTGAAGTCTGGAGGGTGAATCAGAAGAAGCAGAAGAAGGAGAAGGAGAAGGTGAAGTCTGGAGGGAGAAGCAGAAGAAGTAGAAGAAGGAGAAGGAGAAGGTGAAGTCTGGAGGGTGAATCAGAAGAAGTAGAAGAAGGAGAAGGAGAAGGTGAAGTTTGGAGTGTGAATCAGAAGAAGTAGAAGAAGGAGAAGGAGAAGGTGAAGTCTGGAGGGTGAATCAGAAGAAGCAGAAGAAGGAGAAGGAGAAGGTGAAGTCTGGAGGGTGAATCAGAAGAAGTAGAAGAAGGAGAAGGAGAAGGTGTAGTCTGGAGGGTGAATCAGAAGAAGTAGACGAAGGAGAAGGAGAAGGTGAAGTCTGGAGGGTGAATCAGAAGAAGCAGAAGCAGGAGAAGGAGAAGGTGAAGTCTGGAGGGTGAAACAGAAGAAGTAGAAGAAGGAGAAGGAGAAGGTAAACTCTGGAGGGTGAATCAGAAGAAGCAGAAGAAGGAGAAGGAGAAGGTGAATTCTGGAGGTTGAATCAGAAGTAGCAGAAGAAGGAGAAGGAGAAGGTGAAGTCTGGAGGGTGAATCAGAAGAAGCAGAAGAAGGAGAAGGAGAAGGTGAAGTCTGAGGGTGAATCAGAAGAAGCAGAAGAAGTAGAAGGAGAAGGTGAATTCTGGAGGGTGAATGAGAAGAAGTAGAAGAAGGAGAAGGAGAAGGTGAAGTCTGGAGGGTGAATCAGAAGAAGCAGAAGAAGGAGAAGGAGAAGGTGAAGTCAGGAGGGTGAATCAGAAGAAGCGGAAGAAGGAGAAGGAGAAGGTGAAGTCTGGAGGGTGAATCAGAAGAAGCAGAAGAAGGAGAAGGAGAAGGTGAAGACTGGAGGGTGAATCAGAAGAAGCAGAAGAAGGAGAAGGAGAAGGTGAAGTCAGGAGGGTGAATCAGAAGAAGCGGAAGAAGGAGAAGGAGAAGGTGAAGTCTGGAGGGTGAATCAGAAGAAGCAGAAGAAGGAGAAGGAGAAGGTGAAGACTGGAGGGTGAATCAGAAGAATCAGAAGAAGGAGAAGGAGAAGGTGAAGTCTGGAGGGTGAATCAGAAGAAGTAGAAGAAGGAGAAGGAGAAGGTGAAGTCTGGAGGTTGAATCAGAAAAAGTAGAAGAAGGAGAAGGAGAAGGTGAAGTCTGGAGGGTGAATCAGAAGAAGCAGAAGAAGGAGAAGGAGAAGGTGAAGTCTGGAGGGAGAAGCAGAAGAAGTAGAAGAAGGAGAAGGAGAAGGTGAAGTCTGGAGGGTGAATCAGAAGAAGTAGAAGAAGGAGAAGGAGAAGGTGAAGTTTGGAGTGTGAATCAGAAGAAGTAGAAGAAGGAGAAGGAGAAGGTGAAGTCTGGAGGGTGAATCAGAAGAAGCAGAAGAAGGAGAAGGAGAAGGTGAAGTCTGGAGGGTGAATCAGAAGAAGTAGAAGAAGGAGAAGGAGAAGGTGTAGTCTGGAGGGTGAATCAGAAGAAGTAGACGAAGGAGAAGGAGAAGGTGAAGTCTGGAGGGTGAATCAGAAGAAGCAGAAGCAGGAGAAGGAGAAGGTGAAGTCTGGAGGGTGAAACAGAAGAAGTAGAAGAAGGAGAAGGAGAAGGTAAACTCTGGAGGGTGAATCAGAAGAAGCAGAAGAAGGAGAAGGAGAAGGTGAATTCTGGAGGTTGAATCAGAAGTAGCAGAAGAAGGAGAAGGAGAAGGTGAAGTCTGGAGGGTGAATCAGAAGAAGCAGAAGAAGGAGAAGGAGAAGGTGAAGTCTGAGGGTGAATCAGAAGAAGCAGAAGAAGTAGAAGGAGAAGGTGAATTCTGGAGGGTGAATGAGAAGAAGTAGAAGAAGGAGAAGGAGAAGGTGAAGTCTGGAGGGTGAATCAGAAGAAGCAGAAGAAGGAGAAGGAGAAGGTGAAGTCAGGAGGGTGAATCAGAAGAAGCGGAAGAAGGAGAAGGAGAAGGTGAAGTCTGGAGGGTGAATCAGAAGAAGCAGAAGAAGGAGAAGGAGAAGGTGAAGACTGGAGGGTGAATCAGAAGAAGTAGAAGAAGGAGAAGGAGAAGGTGAAGTCTGGAGGGTGAATCAGAAGAAGTAGAAGAAGGAGAAGGCGAAGTCTGGAGGGTGAATCAGAAGAAGTAGAAGAAGGAGAAGGAGAAGGTGAAGTCATGAGGGAGAAGCAGAAGAAGCAGAAGAAGGAGAAGGAGAAGGTGATGCCTGGAGGGTGAAGCAGAAGAAGCAGAAGAAGGAGAAGGAGAAGGTGAAGTCTGGAGGGCGAAGCAGAAGAAGCAGAAGAAGGAGAAAGAGAAGGTGACGTCTGGAGGGTGAAGAAGAAGAAGCAGAAGAAGGAGAAGGAGAAGGTGAAGTCTGGAGGGTGAATCAGAAGAAGTAGAAGAAGGAGAAGGAGAAGGTGAAGTCTGGAGGGTGAATCAGAAGAAGTAGAAGAAGGAGAAGGAGAAGGTGAAGTCAGGAGGGTGAAGCAGAAGAAGCAGAAGAAGGAGAAGGAGAAGGTGAAGTCTGGAGGGTGAAGCAGAAGAAGCAGAAGAAGGAGAAGGAGAAGGTGAAGTCTGGAGGGTGAAGCAGAAGAAGCAGAAGAAGGAGAAGGAGAAGGTGAAGTCTGGAGGGAGAAGCAGAAGAAGTAGAAGAAGGAGAAGGAGAAGGTGAAGTCTGGAGCGTGAATCAGAAGAAGTAGAAGAAGGAGAAGGAGACGGTGACGTCTGGAGGGTGAATCAGAAGAAGTAGAAGAAGGAGAAGGAGAAGGTGAAGTCTGGAGGGTGAATCAGAAGAAGCAGAAGAAGGAGAAGGAGAAGGAGAAGTCTGGAGGGTGAATCAGAAGAAGTAGAAGAAGGAGAAGGAGAAGGTGTAGTCTGGAGGGTGAATCAGAAGAAGTAGACGAAGGAGAAGGAGAAGGTGAAGTCTGGAGGGTGAATCAGAAGAAGTAGAAGAAGGAGAAGGAGAAGGTGAAGTCTGGAGGGTGAATCAGAAGAAGCAGAAGAAGGAGAAGAAGGTGAAGTCTGGAGGGTGAATCAGAAGAAGCAGAAGAAGGCGAAGGAGAAGGTGAAGACTGGAGGGTGAATCAGTATAAGTAGAAGAAGGAGAAGGAGATGGTGAAGTCTGGAGGGTGAATCAGAAGAAGTAGAAGAAGCAGAAGGAGAAGGAGAAGTCTGGAGGGTGAATCAGAAGAAGCAGAAGAAGGAGAAGGAGAAGGTTAAGTCTGGAGGGTGAATCAGAAGAAGCAGAAGAAGGAGAAGGAGAAGGTGAAGTCTGGAGGGTGAATCATAAGAAGTAGAAGAAGGAGAAGGAGAAGGTGAGGTCTGGAGGGTGAATCAGAAGAAGCAGAAGAAGGAGAAGGAGAAGGTGAAGTCTGAAGGGTGAATCAGAAGAAGCAGAAGATGGAGAAGGAGAAGGTGAAGTCTGGAGGGTGAATCAGAAGAAGCAGAAGAAGGAGAAGGAGAAGGTGAAGTCTGGAGGGTGAATCAGAAGATGCAGAAGAAGGAGAAGGAGAAGGTGAAGTCTGGAGGGTGAATCAGTAGAAGTAGAAGAAGGAGAAGGAGAAGGTGAAGTCTGGAGGGTGAATCAGAAGAAGTAGAAGAAGGAGAAGGAGAAGGACAAGTCTGGAGGGTGAATCAGACGAAGCAGAAGAAGGAGAAGGAGAAGGTGAAGTCTGGAGGGTGAATCAGAAGAAGCAGAAGAAGGAGAATGAGAAGATGAAGTCTGGAGGGTGTATCAGAAGAAGTAGAAGAAGGAGAAGGAGAAGGTGAAGTCTGGAGGGTGAATCAGAAGAAGCAGAAGAAGGAGAATGAGAAGGTGAAGTCTGGAGGGTGAATCAGAAGAAGCAGAATAAGGAGAAGGAGAAGGTGAAGTCTGGAGGGTGAATCAGGAGAAGCAGAAGAAGGAGAAGGAGAAGGTGAAGTCTGGAGGGTGAATCAGAAGAAGTAGAAGAAGGAGAAGGATAAGGTGAAGTCTGGAGGGTGAAGCAGAAGAAGTAGAAGAAGGAGAAGGAGAAGGTGAAGTCAGGAGGGTGAATCAGAAGAAGTAGAAGAAGGAGAAGGAGAAGGTGAAGTCTGGAGGGTGAATCAGAAGAAGCAGAAGAAGGAGAAGGAGAAGGTGAAGTCTGGAGGGTGAAAATAGAAGAAGCAAAAGAATGAGAAGGAGAAGATGAAGTCTGGAGGGTGAATCAGAAGAAGTAGAAGAAGGAGAAGGAGAAGGTGAGGTCTGGAGGGTGAATCAGAAGAAGCAGAAGAAGGAGAAGGAGAAGATGAAGTCTGGAGTGTGAATCAGAAGAAGCAGAAGAAGGAGAAGGAGAAGGTGAAGTCTGGAGGGTGAATCAGAAGAAGCAGAAGAAGGAGAAGGAGAAGGTGAAGTCAGGAGGGTGAATCAGAAGAAGCAGAAGAAGGAGAAGGAGAAGGTGAAGTTAGGAGGGTGAATCAGAAGAAGCAGAAGAAGGAGAAGGAGAAGGTGAAGTCAGGGGGGTGAAGCAGAAGAAGTAGAAGAAGGAGAAGGAGATGGTGAAGTCAGGAGGATGAAGCAGAAGAAGCAGAAGAAGGAGAAGGAGAAGGTGAAGTCTGGAGGGTGAAGCAGAAGAAACAGAAGAAGGAGAAGGAGAAGGTGAAGTCTGGCGGGCGAAGCAGAAGAAGCAGAAGAAGGAGAAGGTGAAGGTGAAGTCTGGAGGGTGAAGCAGAAGAAGCAGAAGAAGGAGAAGGAGAAGGTGAAGTCTGGAGGGTGAATCAGAAGAAGTAGAAGAAGGAGAAGGAGAAGGTGAAGTCAGGAGGGTGAAGCAGAAGAAGGAGACGGAGAAGGTGAAGTCTGGAGGGTGAAGCAGAAGAAGCAGAAGAAGGAGAAGGAGAAGGTGAAGTCTGGAGGGTGAAGCAGAAGAAGCAGAAGAAGGAGAAGGAGAAGGTGAAGTCAGGAGGGTGAATCAGAAGAAGTAGAAGAAGGAGAAGGAGAAGGTGAAGTCTGGAGGGTGAATCAGAAGAAGTAGAAGAAGGAGAAGGAGAAGGTGAAGTCTGGAGGGTGAATCAGAAGAAGTAGAAGAAGGAGAAGGAGAAGGTGAAGTCTGGAGGGTGAATCAGAAGAAGCAGAAGAAGGAGAAGGAGAAGGTGAAGTCTGGAGGGAGAAGCAGAAGAATCAGAAGAAGGAGAAGGAGAAGATGAAGTCTGGAGGGTGAATCAGAAGAAGTAGAAGAAGGAGAAGGAGAAGGTGAGATCTGGAGGGTGAATCAGAAGAAGCAGAAGAAGGAGAAGGAGAAGGTGAAGTCTGAAGGGTGAATCAGAAGAAGCAGAAAAAGGAGAAGGAGAAGGTGAAGTCTGGAGGGTGAATCAGAAGAACCAGAAGAAGGAGAATGAGAAGGTGAAGTCTGGAGGGTGAATCAGAAGAAGCAGAAGAAGGAGAAGGAGAAGGTGAAGTCCGGAGGGTGAATCAGAAGAAGTAGAAGAAGGAGAAGGAGAAGGTGAAGTCTGGAGGGTGAATCAGAAGAAGTAGAAGAAGGAGAAGGAGAAGGTGAAGTCTGGAGGGTGAATCAGAAGAAGCAGAAGAAGGAGAAGGAGAAGGTGAAGTCTGGAGGGTGAATCAGAAGAAGCAGAAGAAGGAGAAGGAGAAGATGAAGTCTGGAGGGTGAAGCAGAAGAAGGAGACGGAGAAGGTGAAGTCTGGAGGGTGAAGCAGAAGAAGCAGAAGAAGGAGAAGGAGAAGGTGAAGTCTGGAGGGTGAAGCAGAAGAAGCAGAAGAAGGAGAAGGAGAAGGTGAAGTCAGGAGGGTGAATCAGAAGAAGTAGAAGAAGGAGAAGGAGAAGGTGAAGTCTGGAGGGTGAATCAGAAGAAGTAGAAGAAGGAGAAGGAGAAGGTGAAGTCTGGAGGGTGAATCAGAAGAAGTAGAAGAAGGAGAAGGAGAAGGTGAAGTCTGGAGGGAGAATCAGAAGAAGCAGAAGAAGGAGAAGGAGAAGGTGAAGTCTGGAGGGAGAAGCAGAAGAAGTAGAAGAAGGAGAAGGAGAATGTAAAGTCTGGAGGGTGAATCAGAAGAAGTAGAAGAAGGAGAAGGAGAAGGTAAAGTCTGGAGGGTGAATCAGAAGAAGTAGAAGAAGGAAAAGGAGAAGGTGAAGTCTGGAGGGTGAATCAGAAGAAGCAGAAGAAGGAGAAGGAGAAAGTGAAGTCTGGAGGGTGAATCAGAAGAAGTAGAAGAAGGAGAAGGAGAAGGTGTAGTTTGGAGGGTGAATCAGGAGAAGTAGACGAAGGAGAAGGAGAAGGTGAAGTCTGGAGGGTGAATCAGAAGAAGCAGAAGAAGGAGAAGGAGAAGGTGAAGTCTGGTGGGTGAATCAGAAGAAGTAGAAGAAGGAGAAGGCGAAGTCTGGAGGGTGAATCAGAAGAAGTAGAAGAAGGAGAAGGAGAAATGAAGTCATGAGGGAGAAGCAGAAGAAGCAGAAGAAGGAGAAGGAGAAGGTGATGCCTGGAGGGTGAAGCAGAAGAAGCAGAAGAAGGAGAAGGAGAAGGTGAAGTCTGGAGGGCGAAGCAGAAGAAGCAGAAGAAGGAGAAAGAGAAGGTGACGTCTGGAGGGTGAAGAAGAAGAAGCAGAAGAAGGAGAAGGAGAAGGTGAAGTCTGGAGGGTGAATCAGAAGAAGTAGAAGAAGGAGAAGGAGAAGGTGAAGTCTGGAGGGTGAATCAGAAGAAGTAGAAGAAGGAGAAGGAGAAGGTGAAGTCAGGAGGGTGAAGCAGAAGAAGCAGAAGAAGGAGAAGGAGAAGGTGAAGTCTGGAGGGAGAAGCAGAAGAAGTAGAAGAAGGAGAAGGAGAAGGTGAAGTCTGGAGGGTGAATCAGAAGAAGTAGAAGAAGGAGAAGGAGAAGGTGACGTCTGGAGGGTGAATCAGAAGAAGTAGAAAAAGGAGAAGGAGAAGGTGAAGTCTGGAGGGTGAATCAGAAGAAGCAGAAGAAGGAGAAGGAGAAGGAGAAGTCTGGAGGGTGAATCAGAAGAAGTAGAAGAAGGAGAAGGAGAAGGTGTAGTCTGGAGGGTGAATCAGAAGAAGTAGACGAAGGAGAAGGAGAAGGTGAAGTCTGGAGGGTGAATCAGAAGAAGTAGAAGAAGGAGAAGGAGAAGGTGAAGTCTGGAGGGTGAATCAGAAGAAGCAGAAGAAGGAGAAGGAGAAGGTGAAGTCTGGAGGGTGAATCAGAAGAAGCAGAAGAAGGAGAAGGAGAAGGTGAAGTCTGGAGGGTGAATCAGAAGAAGCAGAAGAAGGAGAAGGAGAAGGTGAAGTCTGGAGGGTGAATCAGAAGAAGCAGAAGAAGTAGAAGGAGAAGGTGAGGTCTGGAGGGTGAATCAGAAGAAGGAGAAGAAGGAGAAGGAGAAGGTGAAGTCTGGAGGGTGAATCAGAAGAAGCAGAAGAAGGAGAAGGAGAAGGTGAAGTCAGGAGGGTGAATCAGAAGAAGCAGAAGGAGAAGGAGAAGGTGAAGTCTGGAGGGTGAATCAGAAGAAGCAGAAGAAGGCGAAGGAGAAGGTGAAGACTGGAGGGTGAATCAGAATAAGTCGAAGAAGGAGAAGGAGATGGTGAAGTCTGGAGGGTGAATCAGAAGAAGTAGAAGAAGCAGAAGGAGAAGGCGAAGTCTGGAGGGTGAATCAGAAGAAGCAGAAGAAGGAGAAGGAGAAGGTTAAGTCTGGAGGGTGAATCAGAAGAAGCAGAAGAAGGAGAAGGAGAAGGTGAAGTCTGGAGGGTGAATCATAAGAAGTAGAAGAAGGAGAAGGAGAAGGTGAGGTCTGGAGGGTGAATCAGAAGAAGCAGAAGAAGGAGAAGGAGAAGGTGAAGTCTGAAGGGTGAATCAGAAGAAGCAGAAGATGGAGAAGGAGAAGGTGAAGTCTGGAGGGTGAATCAGAAGAAGCAGAAGAAGGAGAAGGAGAAGGTGAAGTCTGGAGGGTGAATCAGAAGATGCAGAAGAAGGAGAAGGAGAAGGTGAAGTCTGGAGGGTGAATCAGTAGAAGTAGAAGAAGGAGAAGGAGAAGGTGAAGTCTGGAGGGTGAATCAGAAGAAGTAGAAGAAGGAGAAGGAGAAGGACAAGTCTGGAGGGTGAATCAGAAGAAGCAGAAGAAGGAGAAGGAGAAGGTGAAGTCTGGAGGGTGAATCAGAAGAAGCAGAAGAAGGAGAATGAGAAGATGAAGTCTGGAGGGTGTATCAGAAGAAGCAGAATAAGGAGAAGGAGAAGGTGAAGTCTGGAGGGTGAATCAGGAGAAGCAGAAGAAGGAGAAGGAGAAGGTGAAGTCTGGAGGGTGAATCAGAAGAAGTAGAAGAAGGAGAAGGATAAGGTGAAGTCTGGAGGGTGAAGCAGAAGAAGTAGAAGAAGGAGAAGGAGAAGGTGAAGTCAGGAGGGTGAATCAGAAGAAGTAGAAGAAGGAGAAGGAGAAGGTGAAGTCTGGAGGGTGAATCAGAAGAAGCAGAAGAAGGAGAAGGAGAAGGTGAAGTCTGGAGGGTGAAAATAGAAGAAGCAAAAGAATGAGAAGGAGAAGATGAAGTCTGGAGGTTGAATCAGAAGAAGTAGAAGAAGGAGAAGGAGAAGGTGAGGTCTGGAGGGTGAATCAGAAGAAGCAGAAGAAGGAGAAGGAGAAGATGAAGTCTGGAGTGTGAATCAGAAGAAGCAGAAGAAGGAGAAGGAGAAGGTGAAGTCTGGAGGGTGAATCAGAAGAAGCAGAAGAAGGAGAAGGAGAAGGTGAAGTCAGGAGGGTGAATCAGAAGAAGCAGAAGAAGGAGAAGGAGAAGGTGAAGTTAGGAGGGTGAATCAGAAGAAGCAGAAGAAGGAGAAGGAGAAGGTGAAGTCAGGGGGGTGAAGCAGAAGAAGTAGAAGAAGGAGAAGGAGATGGTGAAGTCAGGAGGATGAAGCAGAAGAAGCAGAAGAAGGAGAAGGAGAAGGTGAAGTCTGGAGGGTGAAGCAGAAGAAACAGAAGAAGGAGAAGGAGAAGGTGAAGTCTGGAGGGTGAATCAGAAGAAGCAGAAGAAGGAGAAGGAGAAGGAGAAGTCTGGAGGGTGAATCAGAAGAAGTAGAAGAAGGAGAAGGAGAAGGTGTAGTCTGGAGGGTGAATCAGAAGAAGTAGACGAAGGAGAAGGAGAAGGTGAAGTCTGGAGGGTGAATCAGAAGAAGTAGAAGAAGGAGAAGGAGAAGGTGAAGTCTGGAGGGTGAATCAGAAGAAGCAGAAGAAGGAGAAGGAGAAGGTGAAGTCTGGAGGGTGAATCAGAAGAAGCAGAAGAAGGAGAAGGAGAAGGTGAAGTCTGGAGGGTGAATCAGAAGAAGCAGAAGAAGGAGAAGGAGAAGGTGAAGTCTGGAGGGTGAATCAGAAGAAGCAGAAGAAGTAGAAGGAGAAGGTGAGGTCTGGAGGGTGAATCAGAAGAAGGAGAAGAAGGAGAAGGAGAAGGTGAAGTCTGGAGGGTGAATCAGAAGAAGCAGAAGAAGGAGAAGGAGAAGGTGAAGTCAGGAGGGTGAATCAGAAGAAGCAGAAGGAGAAGGAGAATGTGAAGTCTGGAGGGTGAATCAGAAGAAGCAGAAGAAGGTGAAGGAGAAGGTGAAGACTGGAGGGTGAATCAGAATAAGTCGAAGAAGGAGAAGGAGATGGTGAAGTCTGGAGGGTGAATCAGAAGAAGTAGAAGAAGCAGAAGGAGAAGGCGAAGTCTGGAGGGTGAATCAGAAGAAGCAGAAGAAGGAGAAGGAGAAGGTTAAGTCTGGAGGGTGAATCAGAAGAAGCAGAAGAAGGAGAAGGAGAAGGTGAAGTCTGGAGGGTGAATCATAAGAAGTAGAAGAAGGAGAAGGAGAAGGTGAGGTCTGGAGGGTGAATCAGAAGAAGCAGAAGAAGGAGAAGGAGAAGGTGAAGTCTGAAGGGTGAATCAGAAGAAGCAGAAGATGGAGAAGGAGAAGGTGAAGTCTGGAGGGTGAATCAGAAGAAGCAGAAGAAGGAGAAGGAGAAGGTGAAGTCTGGAGGGTGAATCAGAAGATGCAGAAGAAGGAGAAGGAGAAGGTGAAGTCTGGAGGGTGAATCAGTAGAAGTAGAAGAAGGAGAAGGAGAAGGTGAAGTCTGGAGGGTGAATCAGAAGAAGTAGAAGAAGGAGAAGGAGAAGGACAAGTCTGGAGGGTGAATCAGAAGAAGCAGAAGAAGGAGAAGGAGAAGGTGAAGTCTGGAGGGTGAATCAGAAGAAGCAGAAGAAGGAGAATGAGAAGATGAAGTCTGGAGGGTGTATCAGAAGAAGCAGAATAAGGAGAAGGAGAAGGTGAAGTCTGGAGGGTGAATCAGGAGAAGCAGAAGAAGGAGAAGGAGAAGGTGAAGTCTGGAGGGTGAATCAGAAGAAGTAGAAGAAGGAGAAGGATAAGGTGAAGTCTGGAGGGTGAAGCAGAAGAAGTAGAAGAAGGAGAAGGAGAAGGTGAAGTCAGGAGGGTGAATCAGAAGAAGTAGAAGAAGGAGAAGGAGAAGGTGAAGTCTGGAGGGTGAATCAGAAGAAGCAGAAGAAGGAGAAGGAGAAGGTGAAGTCTGGAGGGTGAAAATAGAAGAAGCAAAAGAATGAGAAGGAGAAGATGAAGTCTGGAGGTTGAATCAGAAGAAGTAGAAGAAGGAGAAGGAGAAGGTGAGGTCTGGAGGGTGAATCAGAAGAAGCAGAAGAAGGAGAAGGAGAAGATGAAGTCTGGAGTGTGAATCAGAAGAAGCAGAAGAAGGAGAAGGAGAAGGTGAAGTCTGGAGGGTGAATCAGAAGAAGCAGAAGAAGGAGAAGGAGAAGGTGAAGTCAGGAGGGTGAATCAGAAGAAGCAGAAGAAGGAGAAGGAGAAGGTGAAGTTAGGAGGGTGAATCAGAAGAAGCAGAAGAAGGAGAAGGAGAAGGTGAAGTCAGGGGGGTGAAGCAGAAGAAGTAGAAGAAGGAGAAGGAGATGGTGAAGTCAGGAGGATGAAGCAGAAGAAGCAGAAGAAGGAGAAGGAGAAGGTGAAGTCTGGAGGGTGAAGCAGAAGAAACAGAAGAAGGAGAAGGAGAAGGTGAAGTCTGGAGGGCGAAGCAGAAGAAGCAGAAGAAGGAGAAGGTGAAGGTGAAGTCTGGAGGTTGAAGCAGAAGAAGCAGAAGAAGGAGAAGGAGAAGGTGAAGTCTGGAGGGTGAATCAGAAGAAGTAGAAAAGGAGAAGGAGAAGGTGAAGTCAGGAGGGTGAAGCAGAAGAAGGAGACGGAGAAGGTGAAGTCTGGAGGGTGAAGCAGAAGAAGCAGAAGAAGGAGAAGGAGAAGGTGAAGTCTGGAGGGTGAAGCAGAAGAAGCAGAAGAAGGAGAAGGAGAAGGTGAAGTCAGGAGGGTGAATCAGAAGAAGTAGAAGAAGGAGAAGGAGAAGGTGAAGTCTGGAGGGTGAATCAGAAGAAGTAGAAGAAGGAGAAGGAGAAGGTGAAGTCTGGAGGGTGAATCAGAAGAAGTAGAAGAAGGAGAAGGAGAAGGTGAAGTCTGGAGGGTGAATCAGAAGAAGCAGAAGAAGGAGAAGGAGAAGGTGAAGTCTGGAGGGAGAAGCAGAAGAAGCAGAAGAAGGAGAAGGAGAAGATGAAGTCTGGAGGGTGAATCAGAAGAAGTAGAAGAAGGAGAAGGAGAAGGTGAGATCTGGAGGGTGAATCAGAAGAAGCAGAAGAAGGAGAAGGAGAAGGTGAAGTCTGAAGGGTGAATCAGAAGAAGCAGAAAAAGGAGAAGGAGAAGGTGAAGTCTGGAGGGTGAATCAGAAGAACCAGAAGAAGGAGAAGGAGAAGGTGAAGTCTGGAGGGTGAATCAGAAGAAGCAGAAGAAGGAGAAGGAGAAGGTGAAGTCCGGAGGGTGAATCAGAAGAAGTAGAAGAAGGAGAAGGAGAAGGTGAAGTCTGGAGGGTGAATCAGAAGAAGTAGAAGAAGGAGAAGGAGAAGGTGAAGTCTGGAGGGTGAATCAGAAGAAGCAGAAGAAGGAGAAGGAGAAGGTGAAGTCTGGAGGGTGAATCAGAAGAAGCAGAAGAAGGAGAAGGAGAAGATGAAGTCTGGAGGGTGAAGCAGAAGAAGGAGACGGAGAAGGTGAAGTCTGGAGGGTGAAGCAGAAGAAGCAGAAGAAGGAGAAGGAGAAGGTGAAGTCTGGAGGGTGAAGCAGAAGAAGCAGAAGAAGGAGAAGGAGAAGGTGAAGTCAGGAGGGTGAATCAGAAGAGGTAGAAGAAGGAGAAGGAGAAGGTGAAGTCTGGAGGGTGAATCAGAAGAAGTAGAAGAAGGAGAAGGAGAAGGTGAAGTCTGGAGGGTGAATCAGAAGAAGTAGAAGAAGGAGAAGGAGAAGGTGATGTCTGGAGGGTGAATCAGAAGAAGCAGAAGAAGGAGAAGGAGAAGGTGAAGTCTGGAGGGAGAAGCAGAAGAAGTAGAAGAAGGAGAAGGAGAATGTAAAGTCTGGAGGGTGAATCAGAAGAAGTAGAAGAAGGAGAAGGAGAAGGCAAAGTCTGGAGGGTGAATCAGAAGAAGTAGAAGAAGGAAAAGGAGAAGGTGAAGTCTGGAGGGTGAATCAGAAGAAGCAGAAGAAGGAGAAGGAGAAAGTGAAGTCTGGAGGGTGAATCAGAAGAAGTAGAAGAAGGAGAAGGAGAAGGTGTAGTTTGGAGGGTGAATCAGGAGAAGTAGACGAAGGAGAAGGAGAAGGTGAAGTCTGGAGGGTGAATCAGAAGAAGCAGAAGAAGGAGAAAGAGAAGGTGAAGTCTGGAGGGTGAATCAGAAGAAGTAGAAGAAGCAGAAGGAGAAGGTGAAGTCTGGAGGGTGAATCAGAAGAAGCAGAAGAAGGAGAAGGAGAAGGTGAAGTCTGGAGGGTGAATCAGAAGAAGCAGAAGAAGGAGAAGGAGAAGGTGAAGTATGGAGGGTGAATCAGAAGAAGCAGAAGAAGGAGAAGGAGAAGGTGAAGTCTGGAGGGTGAATCAGAAGAAGCAGAAGAAGTAGAAGGAGAAGGTGAAGTCTGGAGGGTGAATCAGAAGAAGTAGAAGAAGGAGAAGGAGAAGGTGAAGTCTGGAGGGTGAATCAGAAGAAGCAGAAGAAGGAGAAGGAGAAGGTGAAGTCAGGAGGGTGAATCAGAAGAAGCAGAAGAAGGAGAAGGCGAAGGTGAAGTCTGGAGGGTGAATCAGAAGAAGCAGAAGAAGGAGAAGGAGAAGGTGGAGACTGGAGGGTGAATCAGAAGAAGTAGAAGAAGGAGAAGGAGAAGGTGAAGTCTGGAGGGTGAATCAGAAGAAGTAGAAGAAGGAGAAGGAGAAGGCGAAGTCTGGAGGGTGAATCAGAAGAAGCAGAAGAAGGAGAAGGAGAAGGTGAAATCTGGAGGGTGAATCAGAAGAATTAGAAGAAGGAGAAGGAGAAGGTGAGATCTGGAGGGTGAATCAGAAGAAGCAGAAGAAGGAGAAGGAGAAGGTGAAGTCTGAAGGGTGAATCAGAAGAAGCAGAAAAAGGAGAAGGAGAAGGTGAAGTCTGGAGGGTGAATCAGAAGAAGCAGAAGAAGGAGAAGGAGAAGGTGAAGTCTGGAGGGTGAATCAGAAGAAGCAGAAGAAGGAGAAGGAGAAGGTGAAGTCCGGAGGGTGAATCAGAAGAAGTAGAAGAAGGAGAAGGAGAAGGTGAAGTCTGGAGGGTGAATCAGAAGAAGTAGAAGAAGGAGAAGGAGAAGGTGAAGTCTGGAGGGTGAATCAGAAGAAGCAGAAGAAGGAGAAGGAGAAGGTGAAGTCAGGAGGGTGAATCAGAAGAAGCAGAAGAAGGAGAAGGAGAAGGTGAAGTCTGGAGGGTGAATCAGAAGAAGCAGAAGAAGGAGAAGGAGAAGGTGAAGACTGGAGGGTGAATCAGAAGAAGTAGAAGAAGGAGAAGGAGAAGGTGAAGTCTGGAGGGTGAATCAGAAGAAGTAGAAGAAGGAGAAGGAGAAGGCGAAGTCTGGAGGGTGAATCAGAAGAAGCAGAAGAAGGAGAAGGAGAAGGTGAAATCTGGAGGGTGAATCAGAAGAAGCAGAAGAAGGAGAAGGAGAAGATGAAGTCTGGAGGGTGAATCAGAAGAAGTGGAAGAAGGAGAAGGAGAAGGTGAGATCTGGAGGGTGAATCAGAAGAAGTAGAAGAAGGAGAAGGAGAAGGTGAAGTCTGGAGGGTGAACCAGAAGAAGCAGAAGAAGGAGAAGGAGAAGGTGAAGTCTGGAGGGTGAATCAGAAGAAGCAGAAGAAGGAGAAGGAGAAGGTGAAGTCTGGAGGGTGAATCAGAAGAAGCAGAAGAAGGAGAAGGAGAAGGTGAAGTCTGGAGGGTGAATCAGAAGAAGCAGAAGAAGTAGAAGGAGAAGGTGAGGTCTGGAGGGTGAATCAGAAGAAGCAGAAGAAGGAGAAGGAGAAGGTGAAGTCTGGAGGGTGAATCAGAAGAAGCAGAAGAAGGCGAAGGAGAAGGTGAAGACTGGAGGGTGAATCAGAAGAAGCAGAAGAAGGAGAAGGAGAAGGTTAAGTCTGGAGGGTGAATCAGAAGAAGCAGAAGAAGGAGAAGGAGAAGGTGAAGTCTGGAGGGTGAATCATAAGAAGTAGAAGAAGGAGAAGGAGAAGGTGAGGTCTGGAGGGTGAATCAGAAGAAGCAGAAGAAGGAGAAGGAGAAGGTGAAGTCTGAAGGGTGAATCAGAAGAAGCAGAAGATGGAGAAGGAGAAGGTGAAGTCTGGAGGGTGAATCAGAAGAAGCAGAAGAAGGAGAAGGAGAAGGTGAAGTCTGGAGGGTGAATCAGAAGATGCAGAAGAAGGAGAAGGAGAAGGTGAAGTCTGGAGGGTGAATCAGTAGAAGTAGAAGAAGGAGAAGGAGAAGGTGAAGTCTGGAGGGTGAATCAGAAGAAGTAGAAGAAGGAGAAGGAGAAGGACAAGTCTGGAGGTTGAATCAGAAGAAGCAGAAGAAGGAGAAGGAGAAGGTGAAGTCTGGAGGGTGAATCAGAAGAAGCAGAAGAAGGAGAATGAGAAGATGAAGTCTGGAGGGTGTATCAGAAGAAGTAGAAGAAGGAGAAGGAGAAGGTGAAGTCTGGAGGGTGAATCAGAAGAAGCAGAAGAAGGAGAAGGAGAAGGTGAAGTCTGGAGGGTGAATCACAAGAAGCAGAAGAAGGAGAAGGAGAAGGTGAAGTCTGGAGGGTGAATCAGAAGAAGCAGAATAAGGAGAAGGAGAAGGTGAAGTCTGGAGGGTGAATCAGGAGAAGCAGAAGAAGGAGAAGGAGAAGGTGAAGTCTGGAGGGTGAATCAGAAGAAGTAGAAGAAGGAGAAGGATAAGGTGAAGTCTGGAGGGTGAAGCAGAAGAAGTAGAAGAAGGAGAAGGAGAAGGTGAAGTCAGGAGGGTGAATCAGAAGAAGTAGAAGAAGGAGAAGGAGAAGGTGAAGTCTGGAGGGTGAATCAGAAGAAGCAGAAGAAGGAGAAGGAGAAGGTGAAGTCTGGAGGGTGAAAATAGAAGAAGCAAAAGAATGAGAAGGAGAAGATGAAGTCTGGAGGCTGAATCAGAAGAAGTAGAAGAAGGAGAAGGAGAAGGTGAGGTCTGGAGGGTGAATCAGAAGAAGCAGAAGAAGGAGAAGGAGAAGATGAAGTCTGGAGTGTGAATCAGAAGAAGCAGAAGAAGGAGAAGGAGAAGGTGAAGTCTGGAGGGTGAATCAGAAGAAGCAGAAGAAGGAGAAGGAGAAGGTGAAGTTAGGAGGGTGAATCAGAAGAAGCAGAAGAAGGAGAAGGAGAAGGTGAAGTTAGGAGGGTGAATCAGAAGAAGCAGAAGAAGGAGAAGGAGAAGGTGAAGTCAGGGGGGTGAAGCAGAAGAAGTAGAAGAAGGAGAAGGAGATGGTGAAGTCAGGAGGATGAAGCAGAAGAAGCAGAAGAAGGAGAAGGAGAAGGTGAAGTCTGGAGGGTGAAGCAGAAGAAACAGAAGAAGGAGAAGGAGAAGGTGAAGTCTGGAGAGCGAAGCAGAAGAAGCAGAAGAAGGAGAAGGTGAAGGTGAAGTCTGGAGGGTGAAGCAGAAGAAGCAGAAGAAGGAGAAGGAGAAGGTGAAGTCTGGAGGGTGAATCAGAAGAAGTAGAAGAAGGAGAAGGAGAAGGTGAAGTCAGGAGGGTGAAGCAGAAGAAGGAGACGGAGAAGGTGAAGTCTGGAGGGTGAAGCAGAAGAAGCAGAAGAAGGAGAAGGAGAAGGTGAAGTCTGGAGGGTGAAGCAGAAGAAGCAGAAGAAGGAGAAGGAGAAGGTGAAGTCAGGAGGGTGAATCAGAAGAAGTAGAAGAAGGAGAAGGAGAAGGTGAAGTCTGGAGGGTGAATCAGAAGAAGTAGAAGAAGGAGAAGGAGAAGGTGAAGTCTGGAGGGTGAATCAGAAGAAGTAGAAGAAGGAGAAGGAGAAGGTGAAGTCTGGAGGGTGAATCAGAAGAAGCAGAAGAAGGAGAAGGAGAAGGTGAAGTCTGGAGGGAGAAGCAGAAGAAGCAGAAGAAGGAGAAGGAGAAGATGAAGTCTGGAGGGTGAATCAGAAGAAGTAGAAGAAGGAGAAGGAGAAGGTGAGATCTGGAGGGTGAATCAGAAGAAGCAGAAGAAGGAGAAGGAGAAGGTGAAGTCTGAAGGGTGAATCAGAAGAAGCAGAAAAAGGAGAAGGAGAAGGTGAAGTCTGGAGGGTGAATCAGAAGAACCAGAAGAAGGAGAAGGAGAAGGTGAAGTCTGGAGGGTGAATCAGAAGAAGCAGAAGAAGGAGAAGGAGAAGGTGAAGTCCGGAGGGTGAATCAGAAGAAGTAGAAGAAGGAGAAGGAGAAGGTGAAGTCTGGAGGGTGAATCAGAAGAAGTAGAAGAAGGAGAAGAGAAGGTGAAGTCTGGAGGGTGAATCAGAAGAAGCAGAAGAAGGAGAAGGAGAAGGTGAAGTCTGGAGGGTGAATCAGAAGAAGCAGAAGAAGGAGAAGGAGAAGATGAAGTCTGGAGGGTGAAGCAGAAGAAGGAGACGGAGAAGGTGAAGTCTGGAGGGTGAAGCAGAAGAAGCAGAAGAAGGAGAAGGAGAAGGTGAAGTCTGGAGGGTGAAGCAGAAGAAGCAGAAGAAGGAGAAGGAGAAGGTGAAGTCAGGAGGGTGAATCAGAAGAAGTAGAAGAAGGAGAAGGAGAAGGTGAAGTCTGGAGGGTGAATCAGAAGAAGTAGAAGAAGGAGAAGGAGAAGGTGAAGTCTGGAGGGTGAATCAGAAGAAGTAGAAGAAGGAGAAGGAGAAGGTGAAGTCTGGAGGGTGAATCAGAAGAAGCAGAAGAAGGAGAAGGAGAAGGTGAAGTCTGGAGGGAGAAGCAGAAGAAGTAGAAGAAGGAGAAGGAGAATGTAAAGTCTGGAGGGTGAATCAGAAGAAGTAGAAGAAGGAGAAGGAGAAGGTAAAGTCTGGAGGGTGAATCAGAAGAAGTAGAAGAAGGAAAAGGAGAAGGTGAAGTCTGGAGGGTGAATCAGAAGAAGCAGAAGAAGGAGAAGGAGAAAGTGAAGTCTGGAGGGTGAATCAGAAGAAGTAGAAGAAGGAGAAGGAGAAGGTGTAGTTTGGAGGGTGAATCAGGAGAAGTAGACGAAGGAGAAGGAGAAGGTGAAGTCTGGAGGGTGAATCAGAAGAAGCAGAAGAAGGAGAAGGAGAAGGTGAAGTCTGGAGGGTGAATCAGAAGAAGTAGAAGAAGCAGAAGGAGAAGGTGAAGTCTGGAGGGTGAATCAGAAGAAGCAGAAGAAGGAGAAGGAGAAGGTGAAGTCTGGAGGGTGAATCAGAAGAAGCAGAAGAAGGAGAAGTAGAAGGTGAAGTATGGAGGGTGAATCAGAAGAAGCAGAAGAAGGAGAAGGAGAAGGTGAAGTCTGGAGGGTGAATCAGAAGAAGCAGAAGAAGTAGAAGGAGAAGGTGAAGTCTGGAGGGTGAATCAGAAGAAGTAGAAGAAGGAGAAGGAGAAGGTGAAGTCTGGAGGGTGAATCAGAAGAAGCAGAAGAAGGAGAAGGAGAAGGTGAAGTCAGGAGGGTGAATCAGAAGAAGCAGAAGAAGGAGAAGGAGAAGGTGAAGTCTGGAGGGTGAATCAGAAGAAGCAGAAGAAGGAGAAGGAGAAGGTGAAGACTGGAGGGTGAATCAGAAGAAGCAGAAGAAGGAGAAGGAGAAGGTGAAGTCTGGAGGGTGAATCAGAAGAAGTAGAAGAAGGAGAAGGAGAAGGCGAAGTCTGGAGGGTGAATCAGAAGAAGCAGAAGAAGGAGAAGGAGAAGGTGAAATCTGGAGGGTGAATCAGAAGAAGCAGAAGAAGGACAAGGACAAGATGAAGTCTGGAGGGTGAATCAGAAGAAGTAGAAGAAGGAGAAGGAGAAGGTGAAGTCTGGAGGGTGAATCAGAAGAAGTAGAAGAAGGAGAAGGAGAAGGTGAAGTCTGGAGGGTGAATCAGAAGAAGCAGAAGAAGGAGAAGGAGAAGGTGAAGTCTGGAGGGAGAAGCAGAAGAAGTAGAAGAAGGAGAAGGAGAAGGTGAAGTCTGGAGGGTGAATCAGAAGAAGTAGAAGAAGGAGAAGGAGAAGGTGAAGTCTGGAGGGTGAATCAGAAGAAGTAGAAGAAGGAGAAGGAGAAGGTGAAGTCTGGAGGGTGAATCAGAAGAAGCAGAAGAAGGAGAAGGAGAAGGTGAAGTCTGGAGGGTGAATCAGAAGAAGTAGAAGAAGGAGAAGGAGAAGGTGAAGTCTGGAGGGTGAATCAGAAGAAGTAGAAGAAGGAGAAGGAGAAGGTGAAGTCTGGAGGGTGAATCAGAAGAAGCAGAAGAAGGAGAAGGAGAAGGTGAAGTCTGGAGGGAGAAGCAGAAGAAGCAGAAGAAGGAGAAGGAGAAGATGAAGTCTGGAGGGTGAATCAGAAGAAGTAGAAGAAGGAGAAGGAGAAGGTGAGATCTGGAGGGTGAATCAGAAGAAGCAGAAGAAGGAGAAGGAGAAGGTGAAGTCTGAAGGGTGAATCAGAAGAAGCAGAAAAAGGAGAAGGAGAAGGTGAAGTCTGGAGGGTGAATCAGAAGAACCAGAAGAAGGAGAAGGAGAAGGTGAAGTCTGGAGGGTGAATCAGAAGAAGCAGAAGAAGGAGAAGGAGAAGGTGAAGTCCGGAGGGTGAATCAGAAGAAGTAGAAGAAGGAGAAGGAGAAGGTGAAGTCTGGAGGGTGAATCAGAAGAAGTAGAAGAAGGAGAAGGAGAAGGTGAAGTCTGGAGGGTGAATCAGAAGAAGCAGAAGAAGGAGAAGGAGAAGGTGAAGTCTGGAGGGTGAATCAGAAGAAGCAGAAGAAGGAGAAGGAGAAGATGAAGTCTGGAGGGTGAAGCAGAAGAAGGAGACGGAGAAGGTGAAGTCTGGAGGGTGAAGCAGAAGAAGCAGAAGAAGGAGAAGGAGAAGGTGAAGTCTGGAGGGTGAAGCAGAAGAAGCAGAAGAAGGAGAAGGAGAAGGTGAAGTCAGGAGGGTGAATCAGAAGAGGTAGAAGAAGGAGAAGGAGAAGGTGAAGTCTGGAGGGTGAATCAGAAGAAGTAGAAGAAGGAGAAGGAGAAGGTGAAGTCTGGAGGATGAATCAGAAGAAGTAGAAGAAGGAGAAGGAGAAGGTGAAGTCTGGAGGGTGAATCAGAAGAAGCAGAAGAAGGAGAAGGAGAAGGTGAAGTCTGGAGGGAGAAGCAGAAGAAGTAGAAGAAGGAGAAGGAGAATGTAAAGTCTGGAGGGTGAATCAGAAGAAGTAGAAGAAGGAGAAGGAGAAGGTAAAGTCTGGAGGGTGAATCAGAAGAAGCAGAAGAAGGAGAAGGAGAAGGTGAAGTCAGGAGGGTGAATCAGAAGAAGCAGAAGAAGGAGAAGGAGAAGGTGAAGTCTGGAGGGTGAATCAGAAGAAGCAGAAGAAGGAGAAGGAGAAGGTGGAGACTGGAGGGTGAATCAGAAGAAGTAGAAGAAGGAGAAGGAGAAGGTGAAGTCTGGAGGGTGAATCAGAAGAAGTAGAAGAAGGAGAAGGAGAAGGCGAAGTCTGGAGGGTGAATCAGAAGAAGCAGAAGAAGGAGAAGGAGAAGGTGAAATCTGGAGGGTGAATCAGAAGAAGTAGAAGAAGGAGAAGGAGAAGGTGAGATCTGGAGGGTGAATCAGAAGAAGCAGAAGAAGGAGAAGGAGAAGGTGAAGTCTGAAGGGTGAATCAGAAGAAGCAGAAAAAGGAGAAGGAGAAGGTGAAGTCTGGAGGGTGAATCAGAAGAAGCAGAAGAAGGAGAAGGAGAAGGTGAAGTCTGGAGGGTGAATCAGAAGAAGCAGAAGAAGGAGAAGGAGAAGGTGAAGTCCGGAGGGTGAATCAGAAGAAGTAGAAGAAGGAGAAGGAGAAGGTGAAGTCTGGAGGGTGAATCAGAAGAAGTAGAAGAAGGAGAAGGAGAAGGTGAAGTCTGGAGGGTGAATCAGAAGAAGCAGAAGAAGGAGAAGGAGAAGGTGAAGTCAGGAGGGTGAATCAGAAGAAGCAGAAGAAGGAGAAGGAGAAGGTGAAGTCTGGAGGGTGAATCAGAAGAAGTAGAAGAAGGAGAAGGAGAAGGTGAAGACTGGAGGGTGAATCAGAAGAAGTAGAAGAAGGAGAAGGAGAAGGTGAAGTCTGGAGGGTGAATCAGAAGAAGTAGAAGAAGGAGAAGGAGAAGGCGAAGTCTGGAGGGTGAATCAGAAGAAGCAGAAGAAGGAGAAGGAGAAGGTGAAATCTGGAGGGTGAATCAGAAGAAGCAGAAGAAGGAGAAGGAGAAGATGAAGTCTGGAGGGTGAATCAGAAGAAGTAGAAGAAGGAGAAGGAGAAGGTGAGATCTGGAGGGTGAATCAGAAGAAGTAGAAGAAGGAGAAGGAGAAGGTGAAGTCTGGAGGGTGAACCAGAAGAAGCAGAAGAAGGAGAAGGAGAAGGTGAAGTCTGGAGGGTGAATCAGAAGAAGCAGAAGAAGGAGAAGGAGAAGGTGAAGTCTGGAGGGTGAATCAGAAGAAGCAGAAGAAGGAGAAGGAGAAGGTGAAGTCTGGAGGGTGAATCAGAAGAAGCAGAAGAAGTAGAAGGAGAAGGTGAGGTCTGGAGGGTGAATCAGAAGAAGGAGAAGAAGGAGAAGGAGAAGGTGAAGTCTGGAGGGTGAATCAGAAGAAGAGAAGAAGGAGAAGGAGAAGGTGAAATCAGGAGGGTGAATCAGAAGAAGCAGAAGAAGGAGAAGGAGAAGGTGAAGTCTGGAGTGTGAATCAGAAGAAGCAGAAGAAGGCGAAGGAGAAGGTGAAGACTGGAGGGTGAATCAGAATAAGTAGAAGAAGGAGAAGGAGATGGTGAAGTCTGGAGGGTGAATCAGAAGAAGTAGAAGAAGCAGAAGGAGAAGGCGAAGTCTGGAGGGTGAATCAGAAGAAGCAGAAGAAGGAGAAGGAGAAGGTTAAGTCTGGAGGGTGAATCAGAAGAAGCAGAAGAAGGAGAAGGAGAAGGTGAAGTCTGGAGGGTGAATCATAAGAAGTAGAAGAAGGAGAAGGAGAAGGTGAGGTCTGGAGGGTGAATCAGAAGAAGCAGAAGAAGGAGAAGGAGAAGGTGAAGTCTGAAGGGTGAATCAGAAGAAGCAGAAGATGGAGAAGGAGAAGGTGAAGTCTGGAGGGTGAATCAGAAGAAGCAGAAGAAGGAGAAGGAGAAGGTGAAGTCTGGAGGGTGAATCAGAAGATGCAGAAGAAGGAGAAGGAGAAGGTGAAGTCTGGAGGGTGAATCAGTAGAAGTAGAAGAAGGAGAAGGAGAAGGTGAAGTCTGGAGGGTGAATCAGAAGAAGTAGAAGAAGGAGAAGGAGAAGGACAAGTCTGGAGGGTGAATCAGAAGAAGCAGAAGAAGGAGAAGGAGAAGGTGAAATCTGGAGGGTGAATCAGAAGAAGCAGAAGAAGGAGAATGAGAAGATGAAGTCTGGAGGGTGTATCAGAAGAAGTAGAAGAAGGAGAAGGAGAAGGTGAAGTCTGGAGGGTGAATCAGAAGAAGCAGAAGAAGGAGAAGGAGAAGGTGAAGTCTGGAGGGTGAAAATAGAAGAAGCAAAAGAATGAGAAGGAGAAGATGAAGTCTGGAGGGTGAATCAGAAGAAGTAGAAGAAGGAGAAGGAGAAGGTGAGGTCTGGAGGGTGAATCAGAAGAAGCAGAAGAAGGAGAAGGAGAAGATGAAGTCTGGAGTGTGAATCAGAAGAAGCAGAAGAAGGAGAAGGAGAAGGTGAAGTCTGGAGGGTGAATCAGAAGAAGCAGAAGAAGGAGAAGGAGAAGGTAAAGTCAGGAGGGTGAATCAGAAGAAGCAGAAGAAGGAGAAGGAGAAGGTGAAGTTAGGAGGGTGAATCAGAAGAAGCAGAAGAAGGAGAAGGAGAAGGTGAAGTCAGGGGGGTGAAGCAGAAGAAGTAGAAGAAGGAGAAGGAGATGGTGAAGTCAGGAGGATGAAGCAGAAGAAGCAGAAGAAGGAGAAGGAGAAGGTGAAGTCTGGAGGGTGAAGCAGAAGAAACAGAAGAAGGAGAAGGAGAAGGTGAAGTCTGGAGGGCGAAGCAGAAGAAGCAGAAGAAGGAGAAGGTGAAGGTGAAGTCTGGAGGGTGAAGCAGAAGAAGCAGAAGAAGGAGAAGGAGAAGGTGAAGTCTGGAGGGTGAATCAGAAGAAGTAGAAGAAGGAGAAGGAGAAGGTGAAGTCAGGAGGGTGAAGCAGAAGAAGGAGACGGAGAAGGTGAAGTCTGGAGGGTGAAGCAGAAGAAGCAGAAGAAGGAGAAGGAGAAGGTGAAGTCTGGAGGGTGAAGCAGAAGAAGCAGAAGAAGGAGAAGGAGAAGGTGAAGTCAGGAGGGTGAATCAGAAGAAGTAGAAGAAGGAGAAGGAGAAGGTGAAGTCTGGAGGGTGAATCAGAAGAAGTAGAAGAAGGAGAAGGAGAAGGTGAAGTCTGGAGGGTGAATCAGAAGAAGTAGAAGAAGGAGAAGGAGAAGTTGAAGTCTGGAGGGTGAATCAGAAGAAGCAGAAGAAGGAGAAGGAGAAGGTGAAGTCTGGAGGGAGAAGCAGAAGAAGCAGAAGAAGGAGAAGGAGAAGATGAAGTCTGGAGGGTGAATCAGAAGAAGTAGAAGAAGGAGAAGGAGAAGGTGAGATCTGGAGGGTGAATCAGAAGAAGCAGAAGAAGGAGAAGGAGAAGGTGAAGTCTGAAGGGTGAATCAGAAGAAGCAGAAAAAGGAAAAGGAGAAGGTGAAGTCTGGAGGGTGAATCAGAAGAACCAGAAGAAGGAGAAGGAGAAGGTGAAGTCTGGAGGGTGAAACAGAAGAAGCAGAAGAAGGAGAAGGAGAAGGTGAAGTCTGGAGGGTGAATCAGAAGAAGTAGAAGAAGGAGAAGGAGAAGGTGAAGTCTGGAGGGTGAATCAGAAGAAGTAGAAGAAGGAGAAGGAGAAGGTGAAGTCTGGAGGGTGAATCAGAAGAAGCAGAAAAAGGAGAAGGAGAAGGTGAAGTCTGGAGGGTGAATCAGAAGAAGCAGAAGAAGGAGAAGGAGAAGATGAAGTCTGGAGGGTGAAGCAGAAGAAGGAGACGGAGAAGGTGAAGTCTGGAGGGTGAAGCAGAAGAAGCAGAAGAAGGAGAAGGAGAAGGTGAAGTCTGGAGGGTGAAGCAGAAGAAGCAGAAGAAGGAGAAGGAGAAGGTGAAGTCAGGAGGGTGAATCAGAAGAAGTAGAAGAAGGAGAAGGAGAAGGTGAAGTCTGGAGGGTGAATCAGAAGAAGTAGAAGAAGGAGAAGGAGAAGGTGAAGTCTGGAGGGTGAATCAGAAGAAGTAGAAGAAGGAGAAGGAGAAGGTGAAGTCTGGAGGGTGAATCAGAAGAAGCAGAAGAAGGAGAAGGAGAAGGTGAAGTCTGGAGGGAGAAGCAGAAGAAGTAGAAGAAGGAGAAGGAGAATGTAAAGTCTGGAGGGTGAATCAGAAGAAGTAGAAGAAGGAGAAGGAGAAGGTAAAGTCTGGAGGGTGAATCAGAAGAAGTAGAAGAAGGAAAAGGAGAAGGTGAAGTCTGGAGGGTGAATCAGAAGAAGCAGAAGAAGGAGAAGGAGAAAGTGAAGTCTGGAGGGTGAATCAGAAGAAGTAGAAGAAGGAGAAGGAGAAGGTGTAGTTTGGAGGGTGAATCAGGAGAAGTAGACGAAGGAGAAGGAGAAGGTGAAGTCTGGAGGGTGAATCAGAAGAAGCAGAAGAAGGAGAAGGAGAAGGTGAAGTCTGGAGGGTGAATCTGAAGAAGTAGAAGAAGCAGAAGGAGAAGGTGAAGTCTGGAGGGTGAATCAGAAGAAGCAGAAGAAGGAGAAGGAGAAGGTGAAGTCTGGAGGGTGAATCAGAAGAAGCAGAAGAAGGAGAAGGAGAAGGTGAAGTATGGAGGGTGAATCAGAAGAAGCAGAAGAAGGAGAAGGAGAAGGTGAAGTCTGGAGGGTGAATCAGAAGAAGCAGAAGAAGTAGAAGGAGAAGGTGAAGTCTGGAGGGTGAATCAGAAGAAGTAGAAGAAGGAGAAGGAGAAGGTGAAGTCTGGAGGGTGAATCAGAAGAAGCAGAAGAAGGAGAAGGAGAAGGTGAAGTCAGGAGGGTGAATCAGAAGAAGCAGAAGAAGGAGAAGGAGAAGGTGAAGTCTGGAGGGTGAATCAGAAGAAGCAGAAGAAGGAGAAGGAGAAGGTGAAGACTGGAGGGTGAATCAGAAGAAGTAGAAGAAGGAGAAGGAGAAGGTGAAGTCTGGAGGGTGAATCAGAAGAAGTAGAAGAAGGAGAAGGAGAAGGTGAAGTCTGGAGGGTGAATCAGAAGAAGCAGAAGAAGGAGAAGGAGAAGGTGAAGTCTGGAGGGTGAATCAGAAGAAGCAGAAGAAGGAGAAGGAGAAGGTGAAGTCTGGAGGGTGAATCAGAAGAAGCAAAATAAGGAGAAGGAGAAGGTGAAGTCTGGAGGGTGAATCAGAAGAAGCAGAAGAAGGAGAAGGAGAAGGTGAAGTCTGGAGGGTGAATCAGAAGAAGTAAAAGAAGGAGAAGGAGAAGGTGAAGTCTGGAGGGTGAAGTAGAAGAAGTAGAAGAAGGAGAAGGAGAAGGTGAAGTCAGGAGGGTGAATCAGAAGAAGTGGAAGAAGGAGAAGGAGAAGGTGAAGTCAGGAGGGTGAATCAGAAGAAGCAGAAGAAGGAGAAGGAGAAGGTGAAGTCTGGAGGGTAAACCAGAAGAATCAGAAGAAGGAGAAGGAGAAGGTGAAGTCTGGAGGGTGAATCAGAAGAAGCAGAAGAAAGAGAAGGAGAAGGTGAAGTCTGGAGGGTGAAGCAGAAGAAGCAGAAGAAGGAGAAGGAGAAGGTGAAGACTGGAGGGTGAATCAGAAGAAGTAGAAGAAGGAGAAGAAGAAGGTGAAGTCTGGAGGGTGAATCAGAAGAATAGAAGAAGGAGAAGGAGAAGGTGAAGTCTGGAGGGTGAATCAGAAGAAGTAGAAGAAGGAGAAGGAGAAGGTGAGGTCTGGAGGGTGAATCAGAAGAAGCAGAAGAAGGAGAAGTAGAAGGTGAAGTCTGGAGGGTGGATCAGAAGAAGCAGAAGAAGGAGAAGGAGAAGGTGAAGTCAGGAGGGTGAATCAGAAGAAGCAGAAGAAGGAGAAGGAGAAGGTGAAGTTAGGAGGGTGAATCAGAAGAAGCAGAAAAAGGAGAAGGAGAAGGTGAAGTCAGGGGGGTGAAGCAGAAGAAGTAGAAGAAGGAGAAGGAGAAGGTGAAGTCAGGAGGGTGAAGCAGAAGAAGCAGAAGAAGGAGAAGGAGAAGGTCAAGTCTGGAGGGCGCAGCAGAAGAAGCAGAAGAAGGAGAAGGAGAAGGTGAAGTCTGGAGGGTGATGCCGTAGAAGCAGAAGAAGGAGAAGGAGAAGGTGAAGTCTGGAGGGTGAATCAGAAGAAGTAGAAGAAGGAGAAGGAGAAGGTGAAGTCAGGAGGGTGAAGCAGAAGAAGCAGAAGAAGGAGAAGGAGAAGGTGAAGTCTGGAGGGTGAAGCAGAAGAAGCAGAAGAAGGAGAAGGAGAAGGTGAAGTCTGGAGGGCGAAGCAGAAGAAGCAGAAGAAGGAGAAGGAGAAGGTGAATTCTGGAGGCTGAAGCAGAAAAAGCAGATGAAGGAGAAGGAGAAGGTGAAGTCTGGAGGGTGAATCAGAAGAAGTAGAAGCAGGAGTAGCAGAATGTGAAGTCAGGAGGGTGAAGCAGAAGAAGGAGAAGAAGGAGAAGGAGAAGGTGAAGTCTGGAGAGTGAAGCAGAAGAAGCAGAAGAAGGAGAAGGAGAAGGTGAAGTCTGGAGGGTGAATAAGAAGAAGCAGAAGAAGGAGAAGGAGAAGGTGAAGTATGGAGGGTGAATCAGAAGAAGCAGAAGAAGGAGAAGGAGAGGGTGAAGTCTGGAGGGTGAATCAGAAGAAGCAGAAGAAGTAGAAGGAGAAGGTGAAGTCTGGAGGGTGAATCAGAAGAAGTAGAAGAAGGAGAAGGAGAAGGTGAAGTCTGGAGGGTGAATCAGAAGAAGCAGAAGAAGGAGAAGGAGAAGGTGAAGTCAGGAGGGTGAATCAGAAGAAGCAGAAGAAGGAGAAGGAGAAGGTGAAGTCTGGAGGGTGAATCAGAAGAAGCAGAAGAAGGAGAAGGAGAAGGTGAAGACTGGAGGGTGAATCAGAAGAAGTAGAAGAAGGAGAAGGAGAAGGTGAAGTCTGGAGGGTGAATCAGAAGAAGTAGAAGAAGGAGAAGGAGAAGGCGAAGTCTGGAGGGTGAATCAGAAGAAGCAGAAGAAGGAGAAGGAGAAGGTGAAATCTGGAGGGTGAATCAGAAGAAGCAGAAGAAGGAGAAGGAGAAGATGAAGTCTGGAGGGTGAATCAGAAGAAGTAGAAGAAGGAGAAGGAGAAGGTGAGATCTGGAGGGTGAATCAGAAGAAGCAGAAGAAGGAGAAGGAGAAGGTGAAGTCTGAAGGGTGAATCAGAAGAAGCAGAAAAAGGAGAAGGAGAAGGTGAAGTCTGGAGGGTGAATCAGAAGAAGCAGAAGAAGGAGAAGGAGAA
Organism: Somniosus microcephalus; assembly: GCF_052327205.1. Lineage (NCBI taxonomy): Eukaryota > Metazoa > Chordata > Chondrichthyes > Squaliformes > Somniosidae > Somniosus > Somniosus microcephalus. The sequence goes on along the minus strand of NW_028225308.1, from coordinate 187,453 downwards.
GGTGAAGTCTGGAGGGTGAATCAGAAGAAGCAGAAGAAGGAGAAGGAGAAGGTGAAGTCCGGAGGGTGAATCAGAAGAAGTAGAAGAAGGAGAAGGAGAAGGTGAAATCTGGAGGGTGAATCAGAAGAAGTAGAAGAAGGAGAAGGAGAAGGTGAAGTCTGGAGGGTGAATCAGGAGAAGTAGACGAAGGAGAAGGAGAAGGTGAAGTCTGGAGGGTGAATCAGAAGAAGCAGAAGAAGGAGAAGGAGAAGGTGAAGTCTGGAGGGTGAATCTGAAGAAGTAGAAGAAGCAGAAGGAGAAGGTGAAGTCTGGAGGGTGAATCAGAAGAAGCAGAAGAAGGAGAAGGAGAAGGTGAAGTCTGGAGGGTGAATCAGAAGAAGCAGAAGAAGGAGAAGGAGAAGGTGAAGTATGGAGGGTGAATCAGAAGAAGCAGAAGAAGGAGAAGGAGAAGGTGAAGTCTGGAGGGTGAATCAGAAGAAGCAGAAGAAGTAGAAGGAGAAGGTGAAGTCTGGAGGGTGAATCAGAAGAAGTAGAAGAAGGAGAAGGAGAAGGTGAAGTCTGGAGGGTGAATCAGAAGAAGCAGAAGAAGGAGAAGGAGAAGGTGAAGTCAGGAGGGTGAATCAGAAGAAGCAGAAGAAGGAGAAGGAGAAGGTGAAGTCTGGAGGGTGAATCAGAAGAAGCAGAAGAAGGAGAAGGAGAAGGTGAAGACTGGAGGGTGAATCAGAAGAAGTAGAAGAAGGAGAAGGAGAAGGTGAAGTCTGGAGGGTGAATCAGAAGAAGTAGAAGAAGGAGAAGGAGAAGGTGAAGTCTGGAGGGTGAATCAGAAGAAGCAGAAGAAGGAGAAGGAGAAGGTGAAGTCTGGAGGGTGAATCAGAAGAAGCAGAAGAAGGAGAAGGAGAAGGTGAAGTCTGGAGGGTGAATCAGAAGAAGCAAAATAAGGAGAAGGAGAAGGTGAAGTCTGGAGGGTGAATCAGAAGAAGCAGAAGAAGGAGAAGGAGAAGGTGAAGTCTGGAGGGTGAATCAGAAGAAGTAGAAGAAGGAGAAGGAGAAGGTGAAGTCTGGAGGGTGAAGCAGAAGAAGTAGAAGAAGGAGAAGGAGAAGGTGAAGTCAGGAGGGTGAATCAGAAGAAGTGGAAGAAGGAGAAGGAGAAGGTGAAGTCAGGAGGGTGAATCAGAAGAAGCAGAAGAAGGAGAAGGAGAAGGTGAAGTCTGGAGGGTAAACCAGAAGAATCAGAAGAAGGAGAAGGAGAAGGTGAAGTCTGGAGGGTGAATCAGAAGAAGCAGAAGAAAGAGAAGGAGAAGGTGAAGTCTGGAGGGTGAAGCAGAAGAAGCAGAAGAAGGAGAAGGAGAAGGTGAAGACTGGAGGGTGAATCAGAAGAAGTAGAAGAAGGAGAAGAAGAAGGTGAAGTCTGGAGGGTGAATCAGAAGAATAGAAGAAGGAGAAGGAGAAGGTGAAGTCTGGAGGGTGAATCAGAAGAAGTAGAAGAAGGAGAAGGAGAAGGTGAGGTCTGGAGGGTGAATCAGAAGAAGCAGAAGAAGGAGAAGTAGAAGGTGAAGTCTGGAGGGTGGATCAGAAGAAGCAGAAGAAGGAGAAGGAGAAGGTGAAGTCAGGAGGGTGAATCAGAAGAAGCAGAAGAAGGAGAAGGAGAAGGTGAAGTTAGGAGGGTGAATCAGAAGAAGCAGAAAAAGGAGAAGGAGAAGGTGAAGTCAGGGGGGTGAAGCAGAAGAAGTAGAAGAAGGAGAAGGAGAAGGTGAAGTCAGGAGGGTGAAGCAGAAGAAGCAGAAGAAGGAGAAGGAGAAGGTCAAGTCTGGAGGGCGCAGCAGAAGAAGCAGAAGAAGGAGAAGGAGAAGGTGAAGTCTGGAGGGTGATGCCGTAGAAGCAGAAGAAGGAGAAGGAGAAGGTGAAGTCTGGAGGGTGAATCAGAAGAAGTAGAAGAAGGAGAAGGAGAAGGTGAAGTCAGGAGGGTGAAGCAGAAGAAGCAGAAGAAGGAGAAGGAGAAGGTGAAGTCTGGAGGGTGAAGCAGAAGAAGCAGAAGAAGGAGAAGGAGAAGGTGAAGTCTGGAGGGCGAAGCAGAAGAAGCAGAAGAAGGAGAAGGAGAAGGTGAATTCTGGAGGCTGAAGCAGAAAAAGCAGATGAAGGAGAAGGAGAAGGTGAAGTCTGGAGGGTGAATCAGAAGAAGTAGAAGAAGGAGTAGCAGAATGTGAAGTCAGGAGGGTGAAGCAGAAGAAGGAGAAGAAGGAGAAGGAGAAGGTGAAGTCTGGAGAGTGAAGCAGAAGAAGCAGAAGAAGGAGAAGGAGAAGGTGAAGTCTGGAGGGTGAAGCAGAAGAAGCAGAAGAAGGAGAAGGATAAGGTGAAGTCTGGAGGGTGAATCAGAAGAAGCAGAAGAAGGAGAAGGAGAAGGTGAAGTATGGAGGGTGAATCAGAAGAAGCAGAAGAAGGAGAAGGAGAAGGTGAAGTCTGGAGGGTGAATCAGAAGAAGCAGAAGAAGTAGAAGGAGAAGGTGAAGTCTGGAGGGTGAATCAGAAGAAGTAGAAGAAGGAGAAGGAGAAGGTGAAGTCTGGAGGGTGAATCAGAAGAAGCAGAAGAAGGAGAAGGAGAAGGTGAAGTCAGGAGGGTGAATCAGAAGAAGCAGAAGAAGGAGAAGGAGAAGGTGAAGTCTGGAGGGTGAATTAGAAGAAGCAGAAGAAGGAGAAGGAGAAGGTGAAGACTGGAGGGTGAATCAGAAGAAGTAGAAGAAGGAGAAGGAGAAGGTGAAGTCTGGAGGGTGAATCAGAAGAAGTAGAAGAAGGAGAAGGAGAAGGCGAAGTCTGGAGGGTGAATCAGAAGAAGCAGAAGAAGGAGAAGGAGAAGGTGAAATCTGGAGGGTGAATCAGAAGAAGCAGAAGAAGGAGAAGGAGAAGATGAAGTCTGGAGGGTGAATCAGAAGAAGTAGAAGAAGGAGAAGGAGAAGGTGAGATCTGGAGGGTGAATCAGAAGAAGCAGAAGAAGGAGAAGGAGAAGGTGAAGTCTGAAGGGTGAATCAGAAGAAGCAGAAAAAGGAGAAGGAGAAGGTGAAGTCTGGAGGGTGAATCAGAAGAAGCAGAAGAAGGAGAAGGAGAAGGTGAAGTCTGGAGGGTGAATCAGAAGAAGCAGAAGAAGGAGAAGGAGAAGGTGAAGTCCGGAGGGTGAATCAGAAGAAGTAGAAGAAGGAGAAGGAGAAGGTGAAGTCTGGAGGGTGAATCAGAAGAAGTAGAAGAAGGAGAAGGAGAAGGTGAAGTCTGGAGGGTGAATCAGAAGAAGCAGAAGAAGGAGAAGGAGAAGGTGAAGTCAGGAGGGTGAATCAGAAGAAGCAGAAGAAGGAGAAGGAGAAGGTGAAGTCTGGAGGGTGAATCAGAAGAAGCAGAAGAAGGAGAAGGAGAAGGTGAAGACTGGAGGGTGAATCAGAAGAAGTAGAAGAAGGAGAAGGAGAAGGTGAAGTCTGGAGGGTGAATCAGAAGAAGTAGAAGAAGGAGAAGGAGAAGGCGAAGTCTGGAGGGTGAATCAGAAGAAGCAGAAGAAGGAGAAGGTGAAATCTGGAGGGTGAATCAGAAGAAGCAGAAGAAGGAGAAGGAGAAGATGAAGTCTGGAGGGTGAATCAGAAGAAGTAGAAGAAGGAGAAGGAGAAGGTGAGATCTGGAGGGTGAATCAGAAGAAGCAGAAGAAGGAGAAGGAGAAGGTGAAGTCTGAAGGGTGAATCAGAAGAAGCAGAAAAAGGAGAAGGAGAAGGTGAAGACTGGAGGGTGAATCAGAAGAAGCAGAAGAAGGAGAAGGAGAAGGTGAAGTCTGGAGGGTGAATCAGAAGAAGTAGAAGAAGGAGAAGGAGAAGGTGAAGTCTGGAGGGTGAATCAGAAGAAGCAGAAGAAGGAGAAGGAGAAGGTGAAGTCTGGAGGGTGAATCAGAAGAAGCAGAAGAAGGAGAAGGAGAAGGTGAAGTCTGGAGGGTGAATCAGAAGAAGCAGAAGAAGGAGAAGGAGAAGGTGAAGTTAGGAGGGTGAATCAGAAGAAGCAGAAGAAGGAGAAGGAGAAGATGAAGTCTGGAGTGTGAATCAGAAGAAGCAGAAGAAGGAGAAGGAGAAGGTGAAGTCTGGAGGGTGAATCAGAAGAAGCAGAAGAAGGAGAAGGAGAAGGTGAAGTCAGGAGGGTGAATCAGAAGAAGCAGAAGAAGGAGAAGGAGAAGGTGAAGTTAGGAGGGTGAATCAGAAGAAGCAGAAGAAGGAGAAGGAGAAGGTGAAGTCAGGGGGGTGAAGCAGAAGAAGTAGAAGAAGGAGAAGGAGATGGTGAAGTCAGGAGGATGAAGCAGAAGAAGCAGAAGAAGGAGAAGGAGAAGGTGAAGTCTGGAGGGTGAAGCAGAAGAAACAGAAGAAGGAGAAGGAGAAGGTGAAGTCTGGAGGGCGAAGCAGAAGAAGCAGAAGAAGGAGAAGGTGAAGGTGAAGTCTGGAGGGTGAAGCAGAAGAAGCAGAAGAAGGAGAAGGAGAAGGTGAAGTCTGGAGGGTGAATCAGAAGAAGTAGAAGAAGGAGAAGGAGAAGGTGAAGTCAGGAGGGTGAAGCAGAAGAAGGAGACGGAGAAGGTGAAGTCTGGAGGGTGAAGCAGAAGAAGCAGAAGAAGGAGAAGGAGAAGGTGAAGTCTGGAGGGTGAAGCAGAAGAAGCAGAAGAAGGAGAAGGAGAAGGTGAAGTCAGGAGGGTGAATCAGAAGAAGTAGAAGAAGGAGAAGGAGAAGGTGAAGTCTGGAGGGTGAATCAGAAGAAGTAGAAGAAGGAGAAGGAGAAGGTGAAGTCTGGAGGGTGAATCAGAAGAAGTAGAAGAAGGAGAAGGAGAAGTTGAAGTCTGGAGGGTGAATCAGAAGAAGCAGAAGAAGGAGAAGGAGAAGGTGAAGTCTGGAGGGAGAAGCAGAAGAAGCAGAAGAAGGAGAAGGAGAAGATGAAGTCTGGAGGGTGAATCAGAAGAAGTAGAAGAAGGAGAAGGAGAAGGTGAGATCTGGAGGGTGAATCAGAAGAAGCAGAAGAAGGAGAAGGAGAAGGTGAAGTCTGAAGGGTGAATCAGAAGAAGCAGAAAAAGGAAAAGGAGAAGGTGAAGTCTGGAGGGTGAATCAGAAGCACCAGAAGAAGGAGAAGGAGAAGGTGATGTCTGGAGGGTGAATCAGAAGAAGCAGAAGAAGGAGAAGGAGAAGGTGAAGTCTGGAGGGTGAATCAGAAGAAGTAGAAGAAGGAGAAGGAGAAGGTGAAGTCTGGAGGGTGAATCAGAAGAAGTAGAAGAAGGAGAAGGAGAAGGTGAAGTCTGGAGGGTGAATCAGAAGAAGCAGAAAAAGGAGAAGGAGAAGGTGAAGTCTGGAGGGTGAATCAGAAGAAGCAGAAGAAGGAGAAGGAGAAGATGAAGTCTGGAGGGTGAAGCAGAAGAAGGAGACGGAGAAGGTGAAGTCTGGAGGGTGAAGCAGAAGAAGCAGAAGAAGGAGAAGGAGAAGGTGAAGTCTGGAGGGTGAAGCAGAAGAAGCAGAAGAAGGAGAAGGAGAAGGTGAAGTCAGGAGGGTGAATCAGAAGAAGTAGAAGAAGGAGAAGGAGAAGGTGAAGTCTGGAGGGTGAATCAGAAGAAGTAGAAGAAGGAGAAGGAGAAGGTGAAGTCTGGAGGGTGAATCAGAAGAAGTAGAAGAAGGAGAAGGAGAAGGTGAAGTCTGGAGGGTGAATCAGAAGAAGCAGAAGAAGGAGAAGGAGAAGGTGAAGTCTGGAGGGAGAAGCAGAAGAAGTAGAAGAAGGAGAAGGAGAATGTAAAGTCTGGAGGGTGAATCAGAAGAAGTAGAAGAAGGAGAAGGAGAAGGTAAAGTCTGGAGGGTGAATCAGAAGAAGTAGAAGAAGGAAAAGGAGAAGGTGAAGTCTGGAGGGTGAATCAGAAGAAGCAGAAGAAGGAGAAGGAGAAAGTGAAGTCTGGAGGGTGAATCAGAAGAAGTAGAAGAAGGAGAAGGAGAAGGTGTAGTTTGGAGGGTGAATCAGGAGAAGTAGACGAAGGAGAAGGAGAAGGTGAAGTCTGGAGGGTGAATCAGAAGAAGCAGAAGAAGGAGAAGGAGAAGGTGAAGTCTGGAGGGTGAATCTGAAGAAGTAGAAGAAGCAGAAGGAGAAGGTGAAGTCTGGAGGGTGAATCAGAAGAAGCAGAAGAAGGAGAAGGAGAAGGTGAAGTCTGGAGGGTGAATCAGAAGAAGCAGAAGAAGGAGAAGGAGAAGGTGAAGTATGGAGGGTGAATCAGAAGAAGCAGAAGAAGGAGAAGGAGAAGGTGAAGTCTGGAGGGTGAATCAGAAGAAGCAGAAGAAGTAGAAGGAGAAGGTGAAGTCTGGAGGGTGAATCAGAAGAAGTAGAAGAAGGAGAAGGAGAAGGTGAAGTCTGGAGGGTGAATCAGAAGAAGCAGAAGAAGGAGAAGGAGAAGGTGAAGTCAGGAGGGTGAATCAGAAGAAGCAGAAGAAGGAGAAGGAGAAGGTGAAGTCTGGAGGGTGAATCAGAAGAAGCAGAAGAAGGAGAAGGAGAAGGTGAAGACTGGAGGGTGAATCAGAAGAAGTAGAAGAAGGAGAAGGAGAAGGTGAAGTCTGGAGGGTGAATCAGAAGAAGTAGAAGAAGGAGAAGGAGAAGGCGAAGTCTGGAGGGTGAATCAGAAGAAGCAGAAGAAGGAGAAGGAGAAGGTGAAGTCTGGAGGGTGAATCAGAAGAAGCAGAAGAAGGAGAAGGAGAAGGTGAAGTCTGGAGGGTGAATCAGAAGAAGCAAAATAAGGAGAAGGAGAAGGTGAAGTCTGGAGGGTGAATCAGAAGAAGCAGAAGAAGGAGAAGGAGAAGGTGAAGTCTGGAGGGTGAATCAGAAGAAGTAAAAGAAGGAGAAGGAGAAGGTGAAGTCTGGAGGGTGAAGTAGAAGAAGTAGAAGAAGGAGAAGGAGAAGGTGAAGTCAGGAGGGTGAATCAGAAGAAGTGGAAGAAGGAGAAGGAGAAGGTGAAGTCAGGAGGGTGAATCAGAAGAAGCAGAAGAAGGAGAAGGAGAAGGTGAAGTCTGGAGGGTAAACCAGAAGAATCAGAAGAAGGAGAAGGAGAAGGTGAAGTCTGGACGGTGAATCAGAAGAAGCAGAAGAAAGAGAAGGAGAAGGTGAAGTCTGGAGGGTGAAGCAGAAGAAGCAGAAGAAGGAGAAGGAGAAGGTGAAGACTGGAGGGTGAATCAGAAGAAGTAGAAGAAGGAGAAGAAGAAGGTGAAGTCTGGAGGGTGAATCAGAAGAATAGAAGAAGGAGAAGGAGAAGGTGAAGTCTGGAGGGTGAATCAGAAGAAGTAGAAGAAGGAGAAGGAGAAGGTGAGGTCTGGAGGGTGAATCAGAAGAAGCAGAAGAAGGAGAAGTAGAAGGTGAAGTCTGGAGGGTGGATCAGAAGAAGCAGAAGAAGGAGAAGGAGAAGGTGAAGTCAGGAGGGTGAATCAGAAGAAGCAGAAGAAGGAGAAGGAGAAGGTGAAGTTAGGAGGGTGAATCAGAAGAAGCAGAAAAAGGAGAAGGAGAAGGTGAAGTCAGGGGGGTGAAGCAGAAGAAGTAGAAGAAGGAGAAGGAGAAGGTGAAGTCAGGAGGGTGAAGCAGAAGAAGCAGAAGAAGGAGAAGGAGAAGGTCAAGTCTGGAGGGCGCAGCAGAAGAAGCAGAAGAAGGAGAAGGAGAAGGTGAAGTCTGGAGGGTGATGCCGTAGAAGCAGAAGAAGGAGAAGGAGAAGGTGAAGTCTGGAGGGTGAAGCAGAAGAAGCAGAAGAAGGAGAAGGAGAAGGTGAAGTCTGGAGGGCGAAGCAGAAGAAGCAGAAGAAGGAGAAGGAGAAGGTGAATTCTGGAGGCTGAAGCAGAAAAAGCAGATGAAGGAGAAGGAGAAGGTGAAGTCTGGAGGGTGAATCAGAAGAAGTAGAAGAAGGAGTAGCAGAATGTGAAGTCAGGAGGGTGAAGCAGAAGAAGGAGAAGAAGGAGAAGTAGAAGGTGAAGTCTGGAGAGTGAAGCAGAAGAAGCAGAAGAAGGAGAAGGAGAAGGTGAAGTCTGGAGGGTGAAGCAGAAGAAGCAGAAGAAGGAGAAGGATAAGGTGAAGTCTGGAGGGTGAATAAGAAGAAGCAGAAGAAGGAGAAGGAGAAGGTGAAGTATGGAGGGTGAATCAGAAGAAGCAGAAGAAGGAGAAGGAGAGGGTGAAGTCTGGAGGGTGAATCAGAAGAAGCAGAAGAAGTAGAAGGAGAAGGTGAAGTCTGGAGGGTGAATCAGAAGAAGTAGAAGAAGGAGAAGGAGAAGGTGAAGTCTGGAGGGTGAATCAGAAGAAGCAGAAGAAGGAGAAGGAGAAGGTGAAGTCAGGAGGGTGAATCAGAAGAAGCAGAAGAAGGAGAAGGAGAAGGTGAAGTCTGGAGGGTGAATCAGAAGAAGCAGAAGAAGGAGAAGGAGAAGGTGAAGACTGGAGGGTGAATCAGAAGAAGTAGAAGAAGGAGAAGGAGAAGGTGAAGTCTGGAGGGTGAATCAGAAGAAGTAGAAGAAGGAGAAGGAGAAGGCGAAGTCTGGAGGGTGAATCAGAAGAAGCAGAAGAAGGAGAAGGAGAAGGTGAAATCTGGAGGGTGAATCAGAAGAAGCAGAAGAAGGAGAAGGAGAAGATGAAGTCTGGAGGGTGAATCAGAAGAAGTAGAAGAAGGAGAAGGAGAAGGTGAGATCTGGAGGGTGAATCAGAAGAAGCAGAAGAAGGAGAAGGAGAAGGTGAAGTCTGAAGGGTGAATCAGAAGAAGCAGAAAAAGGAGAAGGAGAAGGTGAAGTCTGGAGGGTGAATCAGAAGAAGCAGAAGAAGGAGAAGGAGAAGGTGAAGTCTGGAGGGTGAATCAGAAGAAGCAGAAGAAGGAGAAGGAGAAGGTGAAGTCCGGAGGGTGAATCAGAAGAAGTAGAAGAAGGAGAAGGAGAAGGTGAAGTCTGGAGGGTGAATCAGAAGAAGTAGAAGAAGGAGAAGGAGAAGGTGAAGTCTGGAGGGTGAATCAGGAGAAGTAGACGAAGGAGAAGGAGAAGGTGAAGTCTGGAGGGTGAATCAGAAGAAGCAGAAGAAGGAGAAGGAGAAGGTGAAGTCTGGAGGGTGAATCTGAAGAAGTAGAAGAAGCAGAAGGAGAAGGTGAAGTCTGGAGGGTGAATCAGAAGAAGCAGAAGAAGGAGAAGGAGAAGGTGAAGTCTGGAGGGTGAATCAGAAGAAGCAGAAGAAGGAGAAGGAGAAGGTGAAGTATGGAGGGTGAATCAGAAGAAGCAGAAGAAGGAGAAGGAGAAGGTGAAGTCTGGAGGGTGAATCAGAAGAAGCAGAAGAAGTAGAAGGAGAAGGTGAAGTCTGGAGGGTGAATCAGAAGAAGTAGAAGAAGGAGAAGGAGAAGGTGAAGTCTGGAGGGTGAATCAGAAGAAGCAGAAGAAGGAGAAGGAGAAGGTGAAGTCAGGAGGGTGAATCAGAAGAAGCAGAAGAAGGAGAAGGAGAAGGTGAAGTCTGGAGGGTGAATCAGAAGAAGCAGAAGAAGGAGAAGGAGAAGGTGAAGACTGGAGGGTGAATCAGAAGAAGTAGAAGAAGGAGAAGGAGAAGGTGAAGTCTGGAGGGTGAATCAGAAGAAGTAGAAGAAGGAGAAGGAGAAGGTGAAGTCTGGAGGGTGAATCAGAAGAAGCAGAAGAAGGAGAAGGAGAAGGTGAAGTCTGGAGGGTGAATCAGAAGAAGCAGAAGAAGGAGAAGGAGAAGGTGAAGTCTGGAGGGTGAATCAGAAGAAGCAAAATAAGGAGAAGGAGAAGGTGAAGTCTGGAGGGTGAATCAGAAGAAGCAGAAGAAGGAGAAGGAGAAGGTGAAGTCTGGAGGGTGAATCAGAAGAAGTAGAAGAAGGAGAAGGAGAAGGTGAAGTCTGGAGGGTGAAGCAGAAGAAGTAGAAGAAGGAGAAGGAGAAGGTGAAGTCAGGAGGGTGAATCAGAAGAAGTGGAAGAAGGAGAAGGAGAAGGTGAAGTCAGGAGGGTGAATCAGAAGAAGCAGAAGAAGGAGAAGGAGAAGGTGAAGTCTGGAGGGTAAACCAGAAGAATCAGAAGAAGGAGAAGGAGAAGGTGAAGTCTGGAGGGTGAATCAGAAGAAGCAGAAGAAAGAGAAGGAGAAGGTGAAGTCTGGAGGGTGAAGCAGAAGAAGCAGAAGAAGGAGAAGGAGAAGGTGAAGACTGGAGGGTGAATCAGAAGAAGTAGAAGAAGGAGAAGAAGAAGGTGAAGTCTGGAGGGTGAATCAGAAGAATAGAAGAAGGAGAAGGAGAAGGTGAAGTCTGGAGGGTGAATCAGAAGAAGTAGAAGAAGGAGAAGGAGAAGGTGAGGTCTGGAGGGTGAATCAGAAGAAGCAGAAGAAGGAGAAGTAGAAGGTGAAGTCTGGAGGGTGGATCAGAAGAAGCAGAAGAAGGAGAAGGAGAAGGTGAAGTCAGGAGGGTGAATCAGAAGAAGCAGAAGAAGGAGAAGGAGAAGGTGAAGTTAGGAGGGTGAATCAGAAGAAGCAGAAAAAGGAGAAGGAGAAGGTGAAGTCAGGGGGGTGAAGCAGAAGAAGTAGAAGAAGGAGAAGGAGAAGGTGAAGTCAGGAGGGTGAAGCAGAAGAAGCAGAAGAAGGAGAAGGAGAAGGTCAAGTCTGGAGGGCGCAGCAGAAGAAGCAGAAGAAGGAGAAGGAGAAGGTGAAGTCTGGAGGGTGATGCCGTAGAAGCAAAAGAAGGAGAAGGAGAAGGTGAAGTCTGGAGGGTGAATCAGAAGAAGTAGAAGAAGGAGAAGGAGAAGGTGAAGTCAGGAGGGTGAAGCAGAAGAAGCAGAAGAAGGAGAAGGAGAAGGTGAAGTCTGGAGGGTGAAGCAGAAGAAGCAGAAGAAGGAGAAGGAGAAGGTGAAGTCTGGAGGGCGAAGCAGAAGAAGCAGAAGAAGGAGAAGGAGAAGGTGAATTCTGGAGGCTGAAGCAGAAAAAGCAGATGAAGGAGAAGGAGAAGGTGAAGTCTGGAGGGTGAATCAGAAGAAGTAGAAGAAGGAGTAGCAGAATGTGAAGTCAGGAGGGTGAAGCAGAAGAAGGAGAAGAAGGAGAAGGAGAAGGTGAAGTCTGGAGAGTGAAGCAGAAGAAGCAGAAGAAGGAGAAGGAGAAGGTGAAGTCTGGAGGGTGAAGCAGAAGAAGCAGAAGAAGGAGAAGGATAAGGTGAAGTCTGGAGGGTGAATCAGAAGAAGCAGAAGAAGGAGAAGGAGAAGGTGAAGTATGGAGGGTGAATCAGAAGAAGCAGAAGAAGGAGAAGGAGAAGGTGAAGTCTGGAGGGTGAATCAGAAGAAGCAGAAGAAGTAGAAGGAGAAGGTGAAGTCTGGAGGGTGAATCAGAAGAAGTAGAAGAAGGAGAAGGAGAAGGTGAAGTCTGGAGGGTGAATCAGAAGAAGCAGAAGAAGGAGAAGGAGAAGGTGAAGTCAGGAGGGTGAATCAGAAGAAGCAGAAGAAGGAGAAGGAGAAGGTGAAGTCTGGAGGGTGAATTAGAAGAAGCAGAAGAAGGAGAAGGAGAAGGTGAAGACTGGAGGGTGAATCAGAAGAAGTAGAAGAAGGAGAAGGAGAAGGTGAAGTCTGGAGGGTGAATCAGAAGAAGTAGAAGAAGGAGAAGGAGAAGGCGAAGTCTGGAGGGTGAATCAGAAGAAGCAGAAGAAGGAGAAGGAGAAGGTGAAATCTGGAGGGTGAATCAGAAGAAGCAGAAGAAGGAGAAGGAGAAGATGAAGTCTGGAGGGTGAATCAGAAGAAGTAGAAGAAGGAGAAGGAGAAGGTGAGATCTGGAGGGTGAATCAGAAGAAGCAGAAGAAGGAGAAGGAGAAGGTGAAGTCTGAAGGGTGAATCAGAAGAAGCAGAAAAAGGAGAAGGAGAAGGTGAAGTCTGGAGGGTGAATCAGAAGAAGCAGAAGAAGGAGAAGGAGAAGGTGAAGTCTGGAGGGTGAATCAGAAGAAGCAGAAGAAGGAGAAGGAGAAGGTGAAGTCCGGAGGGTGAATCAGAAGAAGTAGAAGAAGGAGAAGGAGAAGGTGAAGTCTGGAGGGTGAATCAGAAGAAGTAGAAGAAGGAGAAGGAGAAGGTGAAGTCTGGAGGGTGAATCAGAAGAAGCAGAAGAAGGAGAAGGAGAAGGTGAAGTCAGGAGGGTGAATCAGAAGAAGCAGAAGAAGGAGAAGGAGAAGGTGAAGTCTGGAGGGTGAATCAGAAGAAGCAGAAGAAGGAGAAGGAGAAGGTGAAGACTGGAGGGTGAATCAGAAGAAGTAGAAGAAGGAGAAGGAGAAGGTGAAGTCTGGAGGGTGAATCAGAAGAAGTAGAAGAAGGAGAAGGAGAAGGCGAAGTCTGGAGGGTGAATCAGAAGAAGCAGAAGAAGGAGAAGGTGAAATCTGGAGGGTGAATCAGAAGAAGCAGAAGAAGGAGAAGGAGAAGATGAAGTCTGGAGGGTGAATCAGAAGAAGTAGAAGAAGGAGAAGGAGAAGGTGAGATCTGGAGGGTGAATCAGAAGAAGCAGAAGAAGGAGAAGGAGAAGGTGAAGTCTGAAGGGTGAATCAGAAGAAGCAGAAAAAGGAGAAGGAGAAGGTGAAGACTGGAGGGTGAATCAGAAGAAGCAGAAGAAGGAGAAGGAGAAGGTGAAGTCTGGAGGGTGAATCAGAAGAAGTAGAAGAAGGAGAAGGAGAAGGTGAAGTCTGGAGGGTGAATCAGAAGAAGCAGAAGAAGGAGAAGGAGAAGGTGAAGTCTGGAGGGTGAATCAGAAGAAGCAGAAGAAGGAGAAGGAGAAGGTGAAGTCTGGAGGGTGAATCAGAAGAAGCAAAATAAGGAGAAGGAGAAGGTGAAGTCTGGAGGGTGAATCAGAAGAAGCAGAAGAAGGAGAAGGAGAAGGTGAAGTCTGGAGGGTGAATCAGAAGAAGTAGAAGAAGGAGAAGGAGAAGGTGAAGTCTGGAGGGTGAAGCAGAAGAAGTAGAAGAAGGAGAAGGAGAAGGTGAAGTCAGGAGGGTGAATCAGAAGAAGCAGAAGAAGGAGAAGGAGAAGGTGAAGTCTGGAGGGTAAACCAGAAGAATCAGAAGAAGGAGAAGGAGAAGGTGAAGTCTGGAGGGTGAATCAGAAGAAGCAGAAGAAAGAGAAGGAGAAGGTGAAGTCTGGAGGGTGAAGCAGAAGAAGCAGAAGAAGGAGAAGGAGAAGGTGAAGACTGGAGGGTGAATCAGAAGAAGCAGAAGAAGGAGAAGGAGAAGATGAAGTCTGGAGGGTGAATCAGAAGAAGTAGAAGAAGGAGAAGGAGAAGGTGAGATCTGGAGGGTGAATCAGAAGAAGCAGAAGAAGGAGAAGGAGAAGGTGAAGTCTGAAGGGTGAATCAGAAGAAGCAGAAAAAGGAGAAGGAGAAGGTGAAGTCTGGAGGGTGAATCAGAAGAAGCAGAAGAAGGAGAAGGAGAAGGTGAAGTCTGGAGGGTGAATCAGAAGAAGCAGAAGAAGGAGAAGGAGAAGGTGAAGTCCGGAGGGTGAATCAGAAGAAGTAGAAGAAGGAGAAGGAGAAGGTGAAGTCTGGAGGGTGAATCAGAAGAAGTAGAAGAAGGAGGAGGAGAAGGTGAAGTCTGGAGGGTGAATCAGGAGAAGTAGACGAAGGAGAAGGAGAAGGTGAAGTCTGGAGGGTGAATCAGAAGAAGCAGAAGAAGGAGAAGGAGAAGGTGAAGTCTGGAGGGTGAATCTGAAGAAGTAGAAGAAGCAGAAGGAGAAGGTGAAGTCTGGAGGGTGAATCAGAAGAAGCAGAAGAAGGAGAAGGAGAAGGTGAAGTCTGGAGGGTGAATCAGAAGAAGCAGAAGAAGGAGAAGGAGAAGGTGAAGTATGGAGGGTGAATCAGAAGAAGCAGAAGAAGGAGAAGGAGAAGGTGAAGTCTGGAGGGTGAATCAGAAGAAGCAGAAGAAGTAGAAGGAGAAGGTGAAGTCTGGAGGGTGAATCAGAAGAAGTAGAAGAAGGAGAAGGAGAAGGTGAAGTCTGGAGGGTGAATCAGAAGAAGCAGAAGAAGGAGAAGGAGAAGGTGAAGTCAGGAGGGTGAATCAGAAGAAGCAGAAGAAGGAGAAGGAGAAGGTGAAGTCTGGAGGGTGAATCAGAAGAAGCAGAAGAAGGAGAAGGAGAAGGTGAAGACTGGAGGGTGAATCAGAAGAAGTAGAAGAAGGAGAAGGAGAAGGTGAAGTCTGGAGGGTGAATCAGAAGAAGTAGAAGAAGGAGAAGGAGAAGGTGAAGTCTGGAGGGTGAATCAGAAGAAGCAGAAGAAGGAGAAGGAGAAGGTGAAGTCTGGAGGGTGAATCAGAAGAAGCAGAAGAAGGAGAAGGAGAAGGTGAAGTCTGGAGGGTGAATCAGAAGAAGCAAAATAAGGAGAAGGAGAAGGTGAAGTCTGGAGGGTGAATCAGAAGAAGCAGAAGAAGGAGAAGGAGAAGGTGAAGTCTGGAGGGTGAATCAGAAGAAGTAGAAGAAGGAGAAGGAGAAGGTGAAGTCTGGAGGGTGAAGCAGAAGAAGTAGAAGAAGGAGAAGGAGAAGGTGAAGTCAGGAGGGTGAATCAGAAGAAGTGGAAGAAGGAGAAGGAGAAGGTGAAGTCAGGAGGGTGAATCAGAAGAAGCAGAAGAAGGAGAAGGAGAAGGTGAAGTCTGGAGGGTAAACCAGAAGAATCAGAAGAAGGAGAAGGAGAAGGTGAATTCTGGAGGGTGAATCAGAAGAAGCAGAAGAAAGAGAAGGAGAAGGTGAAGTCTGGAGGGTGAAGCAGAAGAAGCAGAAGAAGGAGAAGGAGAAGGTGAAGACTGGAGGGTGAATCAGAAGAAGTAGAAGAAGGAGAAGAAGAAGGTGAAGTCTGGAGGGTGAATCAGAAGAATAGAAGAAGGAGAAGGAGAAGGTGAAGTCTGGAGGGTGAATCAGAAGAAGTAGAAGAAGGAGAAGGAGAAGGTGAGGTCTGGAGGGTGAATCAGAAGAAGCAGAAGAAGGAGAAGTAGAAGGTGAAGTCTGGAGGGTGGATCAGAAGAAGCAGAAGAAGGAGAAGGAGAAGGTGAAGTCAGGAGGGTGAATCAGAAGAAGCAGAAGAAGGAGAAGGAGAAGGTGAAGTTAGGAGGGTGAATCAGAAGAAGCAGAAAAAGGAGAAGGAGAAGGTGAAGTCAGGGGGGTGAAGCAGAAGAAGTAGAAGAAGGAGAAGGAGAAGGTGAAGTCAGGAGGGTGAAGCAGAAGAAGCAGAAGAAGGAGAAGGAGAAGGTCAAGTCTGGAGGGCGCAGCAGAAGAAGCAGAAGAAGGAGAAGGAGAAGGTGAAGTCTGGAGGGTGATGCCGTAGAAGCAGAAGAAGGAGAAGGAGAAGGTGAAGTCTGGAGGGTGAATCAGAAGAAGTAGAAGAAGGAGAAGGAGAAGGTGAAGTCAGGAGGGTGAAGCAGAAGAAGCAGAAGAAGGAGAAGGAGAAGGTGAAGTCTGGAGGGTGAAGCAGAAGAAGCAGAAGAAGGAGAAGGAGAAGGTGAAGTCTGAAGGGCGAAGCAGAAGAAGCAGAAGAAGGAGAAGGAGAAGGTGAATTCTGGAGGCTGAAGCAGAAAAAGCAGATGAAGGAGAAGGAGAAGGTGAAGTCTGGAGGGTGAATCAGAAGAAGTAGAAGAAGGAGTAGCAGAATGTGAAGTCAGGAGGGTGAAGCAGAAGAAGGAGAAGAAGGAGAAGGAGAAGGTGAAGTCTGGAGAGTGAAGCAGAAGAAGCAGAAGAAGGAGAAGGAGAAGGTGAAGTCTGGAGGGTGAAGCAGAAGAAGCAGAAGAAGGAGAAGGATAAGGTGAAGTCTGGAGGGTGAATCAGAAGAAGCAGAAGAAGGAGAAGGAGAAGGTGAAGTATGGAGGGTGAATCAGAAGAAGCAGAAGAAGGAGAAGGAGAAGGTGAAGTCTGGAGGGTGAATCAGAAGAAGCAGAAGAAGTAGAAGGAGAAGGTGAAGTCTGGAGGGTGAATCAGAAGAAGTAGAAGAAGGAGAAGGAGAAGGTGAAGTCTGGAGGGTGAATCAGAAGAAGCAGAAGAAGGAGAAGGAGAAGGTGAAGTCAGGAGGGTGAATCAGAAGAAGCAGAAGAAGGAGAAGGAGAAGGTGAAGTCTGGAGGGTGAATTAGAAGAAGCAGAAGAAGGAGAAGGAGAAGGTGAAGACTGGAGGGTGAATCAGAAGAAGTAGAAGAAGGAGAAGGAGAAGGTGAAGTCTGGAGGGTGAATCAGAAGAAGTAGAAGAAGGAGAAGGAGAAGGCGAAGTCTGGAGGGTGAATCAGAAGAAGCAGAAGAAGGAGAAGGAGAAGGTGAAATCTGGAGGGTGAATCAGAAGAAGCAGAAGAAGGAGAAGGAGAAGATGAAGTCTGGAGGGTGAATCAGAAGAAGTAGAAGAAGGAGAAGGAGAAGGTGAGATCTGGAGGGTGAATCAGAAGAAGCAGAAGAAGGAGAAGGAGAAGGTGAAGTCTGAAGGGTGAATCAGAAGAAGCAGAAAAAGGAGAAGGAGAAGGTGAAGTCTGGAGGGTGAATCAGAAGAAGCAGAAGAAGGAGAAGGAGAAGGTGAAGTCTGGAGGGTGAATCAGAAGAAGCAGAAGAAGGAGAAGGAGAAGGTGAAGTCCGGTGGGTGAATCAGAAGAAGTAGAAGAAGGAGAAGGAGAAGGTGAAGTCTGGAGGGTGAATCAGAAGAAGTAGAAGAAGGAGAAGGAGAAGGTGAAGTCTGGAGGGTGAATCAGAAGAAGCAGAAGAAGGAGAAGGAGAAGGTGAAGTCAGGAGGGTGAATCAGAAGAAGCAGAAGAAGGAGAAGGAGAAGGTGAAGTCTGGAGGTTGAATCAGAAGAAGCAGAAGAAGGAGAAGGAGAAGGTGAAGACTGGAGGGTGAATCAGAAGAAGTAGAAGAAGGAGAAGGAGAAGGTGAAGTCAGGAGGGTGAATCAGAAGAAGCAGAAGAAGGAGAAGGAGAAGGTGAAGTCTGGAGGGTAAACCAGAAGAATCAGAAGAAGGAGAAGGAGAAGGTGAAGTCAGGAGGGTGAATCAGAAGAAGTGGAAGAAGGAGAAGGAGAAGGTGAAGTCAGGAGGGTGAATCAGAAGAAGCAGAAGAAGGAGAAGGAGAAGGTGAAGTCTGGAGGGTAAACCAGAAGAATCAGAAGAAGGAGAAGGAGAAGGTGAAGTCTGGAGGGTGAATCAGAAGAAGCAGAAGAAAGAGAAGGAGAAGGTGAAGTCTGGAGGGTGAAGCAGAAGAAGCAGAAGAAGGAGAAGGAGAAGGTGAAGACTGGAGGGTGAATCAGAAGAAGTAGAAGAAGGAGAAGAAGAAGGTGAAGTCTGGAGGGTGAATCAGAAGAATAGAAGAAGGAGAAGGAGAAGGTGAAGTCTGGAGGGTGAATCAGAAGAAGTAGAAGAAGGAGAAGGAGAAGGTGAGGTCTGGAGGGTGGATCAGAAGAAGCAGAAGAAGGAGAAGGAGAAGGTGAAGTCAGGAGGGTGAATCAGAAGAAGCAGAAGAAGGAGAAGGAGAAGGTGAAGACTGGAGGGTGAATCAGAAGAAGTAGAAGAAGGAGAAGAAGAAGGTGAAGTCAGGAGGGTGAAGCAGAAGAAGCAGAAGAAGGAGAAGGAGAAGGTGAAGTCTGGAGGGTGAAGCAGAAGAAGCAGAAGAAGGAGAAGGAGAAGGTGAAGTCTGGAGGGCGAAGCAGAAGAAGCAGAAGAAGGAGAAGGAGAAGGTGAATTCTGGAGGCTGAAGCAGAAAAAGCAGATGAAGGAGAAGGAGAAGGTGAAGTCTGGAGGGTGAATCAGAAGAAGTAGAAGAAGGAGTAGCAGAATGTGAAGTCAGGAGGGTGAAGCAGAAGAAGGAGAAGAAGGAGAAGGAGAAGGTGAAGTCTGGAGAGTGAAGCAGAAGAAGCAGAAGAAGGAGAAGGAGAAGGTGAAGTCTGGAGGGTGAAGCAGAAGAAGCAGAAGAAGGAGAAGGATAAGGTGAAGTCTGGAGGGTGAATCAGAAGAAGCAGAAGAAGGAGAAGGAGAAGGTGAAGTATGGAGGGTGAATCAGAAGAAGCAGAAGAAGGAGAAGGAGAAGGTGAAGTCTGGAGGGTGAATCAGAAGAAGCAGAAGAAGTAGAAGGAGAAGGTGAAGTCTGGAGGGTGAATCAGAAGAAGTAGAAGAAGGAGAAGGAGAAGGTGAAGTCTGGAGGGTGAATCAGAAGAAGCAGAAGAAGGAGAAGGAGAAGGTGAAGTCAGGAGGGTGAATCAGAAGAAGCAGAAGAAGGAGAAGGAGAAGGTGAAGTCTGGAGGGTGAATTAGAAGAAGCAGAAGAAGGAGAAGGAGAAGGTGAAGACTGGAGGGTGAATCAGAAGAAGTAGAAGAAGGAGAAGGAGAAGGTGAAGTCTGGAGGGTGAATCAGAAGAAGTAGAAGAAGGAGAAGGAGAAGGCGAAGTCTGGAGGGTGAATCAGAAGAAGCAGAAGAAGGAGAAGGAGAAGGTGAAATCTGGAGGGTGAATCAGAAGAAGCAGAAGAAGGAGAAGGAGAAGATGAAGTCTGGAGGGTGAATCAGAAGAAGTAGAAGAAGGAGAAGGAGAAGGTGAGATCTGGAGGGTGAATCAGAAGAAGCAGAAGAAGGAGAAGGAGAAGGTGAAGTCTGAAGGGTGAATCAGAAGAAGCAGAAAAAGGAGAAGGAGAAGGTGAAGTCTGGAGGGTGAATCAGAAGAAGCAGAAGAAGGAGAAGGAGAAGGTGAAGTCTGGAGGGTGAATCAGAAGAAGCAGAAGAAGGAGAAGGAGAAGGTGAAGTCCGGAGGGTGAATCAGAAGAAGTAGAAGAAGGAGAAGGAGAAGGTGAAGTCTGGAGGGTGAATCAGAAGAAGTAGAAGAAGGAGAAGGAGAAGGTGAAGTCTGGAGGGTGAATCAGAAGAAGCAGAAGAAGGAGAAGGAGAAGGTGAAGTCAGGAGGGTGAATCAGAAGAAGCAGAAGAAGGAGAAGGAGAAGGTGAAGTCTGGAGGGTGAATCAGAAGAAGCAGAAGAAGGAGAAGGAGAAGGTGAAGACTGGAGGGTGAATCAGAAGAAGTAGAAGAAGGAGAAGGAGAAGGTGAAGTCTGGAGGGTGAATCAGAAGAAGTAGAAGAAGGAGAAGGAGAAGGCGAAGTCTGGAGGGTGAATCAGAAGAAGCAGAAGAAGGAGAAGGTGAAATCTGGAGGGTGAATCAGAAGAAGCAGAAGAAGGAGAAGGAGAAGATGAAGTCTGGAGGGTGAATCAGAAGAAGTAGAAGAAGGAGAAGGAGAAGGTGAGATCTGGAGGGTGAATCAGAAGAAGCAGAAGAAGGAGAAGGAGAAGGTGAAGTCTGAAGGGTGAATCAGAAGAAGCAGAAAAAGGAGAAGGAGAAGGTGAAGACTGGAGGGTGAATCAGAAGAAGCAGAAGAAGGAGAAGGAGAAGGTGAAGTCTGGAGGGTGAATCAGAAGAAGTAGAAGAAGGAGAAGGAGAAGGTGAAGTCTGGAGGGTGAATCAGAAGAAGCAGAAGAAGGAGAAGGAGAAGGTGAAGTCTGGAGGGTGAATCAGAAGAAGCAGAAGAAGGAGAAGGAGAAGGTGAAGTCTGGAGGGTGAATCAGAAGAAGCAAAATAAGGAGAAGGAGAAGGTGAAGTCTGGAGGGTGAATCAGAAGAAGCAGAAGAAGGAGAAGGAGAAGGTGAAGTCTGGAGGGTGAATCAGAAGAAGTAGAAGAAGGAGAAGGAGAAGGTGAAGTCTGGAGGGTGAAGCAGAAGAAGTAGAAGAAGGAGAAGGAGAAGGTGAAGTCAGGAGGGTGAATCAGAAGAAGCAGAAGAAGGAGAAGGAGAAGGTGAAGTCTGGAGGGTAAACCAGAAGAATCAGAAGAAGGAGAAGGAGAAGGTGAAGTCTGGAGGGTGAATCAGAAGAAGCAGAAGAAAGAGAAGGAGAAGGTGAAGTCTGGAGGGTGAAGCAGAAGAAGCAGAAGAAGGAGAAGGAGAAGGTGAAGACTGGAGGGTGAATCAGAAGAAGCAGAAGAAGGAGAAGGAGAAGATGAAGTCTGGAGGGTGAATCAGAAGAAGTAGAAGAAGGAGAAGGAGAAGGTGAGATCTGGAGGGTGAATCAGAAGAAGCAGAAGAAGGAGAAGGAGAAGGTGAAGTCTGAAGGGTGAATCAGAAGAAGCAGAAAAAGGAGAAGGAGAAGGTGAAGTCTGGAGGGTGAATCAGAAGAAGCAGAAGAAGGAGAAGGAGAAGGTGAAGTCTGGAGGGTGAATCAGAAGAAGCAGAAGAAGGAGAAGGAGAAGGTGAAGTCCGGAGGGTGAATCAGAAGAAGTAGAAGAAGGAGAAGGAGAAGGTGAAGTCTGGAGGGTGAATCAGAAGAAGTAGAAGAAGGAGGAGGAGAAGGTGAAGTCTGGAGGGTGAATCAGGAGAAGTAGACGAAGGAGAAGGAGAAGGTGAAGTCTGGAGGGTGAATCAGAAGAAGCAGAAGAAGGAGAAGGAGAAGGTGAAGTCTGGAGGGTGAATCTGAAGAAGTAGAAGAAGCAGAAGGAGAAGGTGAAGTCTGGAGGGTGAATCAGAAGAAGCAGAAGAAGGAGAAGGAGAAGGTGAAGTCTGGAGGGTGAATCAGAAGAAGCAGAAGAAGGAGAAGGAGAAGGTGAAGTATGGAGGGTGAATCAGAAGAAGCAGAAGAAGGAGAAGGAGAAGGTGAAGTCTGGAGGGTGAATCAGAAGAAGCAGAAGAAGTAGAAGGAGAAGGTGAAGTCTGGAGGGTGAATCAGAAGAAGTAGAAGAAGGAGAAGGAGAAGGTGAAGTCTGGAGGGTGAATCAGAAGAAGCAGAAGAAGGAGAAGGAGAAGGTGAAGTCAGGAGGGTGAATCAGAAGAAGCAGAAGAAGGAGAAGGAGAAGGTGAAGTCTGGAGGGTGAATCAGAAGAAGCAGAAGAAGGAGAAGGAGAAGGTGAAGACTGGAGGGTGAATCAGAAGAAGTAGAAGAAGGAGAAGGAGAAGGTGAAGTCTGGAGGGTGAATCAGAAGAAGTAGAAGAAGGAGAAGGAGAAGGTGAAGTCTGGAGGGTGAATCAGAAGAAGCAGAAGAAGGAGAAGGAGAAGGTGAAGTCTGGAGGGTGAATCAGAAGAAGCAGAAGAAGGAGAAGGAGAAGGTGAAGTCTGGAGGGTGAATCAGAAGAAGCAAAATAAGGAGAAGGAGAAGGTGAAGTCTGGAGGGTGAATCAGAAGAAGCAGAAGAAGGAGAAGGAGAAGGTGAAGTCTGGAGGGTGAATCAGAAGAAGTAGAAGAAGGAGAAGGAGAAGGTGAAGTCTGGAGGGTGAAGCAGAAGAAGTAGAAGAAGGAGAAGGAGAAGGTGAAGTCAGGAGGGTGAATCAGAAGAAGTGGAAGAAGGAGAAGGAGAAGGTGAAGTCAGGAGGGTGAATCAGAAGAAGCAGAAGAAGGAGAAGGAGAAGGTGAAGTCTGGAGGGTAAACCAGAAGAATCAGAAGAAGGAGAAGGAGAAGGTGAAGTCTGGAGGGTGAATCAGAAGAAGCAGAAGAAAGAGAAGGAGAAGGTGAAGTCTGGAGGGTGAAGCAGAAGAAGCAGAAGAAGGAGAAGGAGAAGGTGAAGACTGGAGGGTGAATCAGAAGAAGTAGAAGAAGGAGAAGAAGAAGGTGAAGTCTGGAGGGTGAATCAGAAGAATAGAAGAAGGAGAAGGAGAAGGTGAAGTCTGGAGGGTGAATCAGAAGAAGTAGAAGAAGGAGAAGGAGAAGGTGAGGTCTGGAGGGTGAATCAGAAGAAGCAGAAGAAGGAGAAGTAGAAGGTGAAGTCTGGAGGGTGGATCAGAAGAAGCAGAAGAAGGAGAAGGAGAAGGTGAAGTCAGGAGGGTGAATCAGAAGAAGCAGAAGAAGGAGAAGGAGAAGGTGAAGTTAGGAGGGTGAATCAGAAGAAGCAGAAAAAGGAGAAGGAGAAGGTGAAGTCAGGGGGGTGAAGCAGAAGAAGTAGAAGAAGGAGAAGGAGAAGGTGAAGTCAGGAGGGTGAAGCAGAAGAAGCAGAAGAAGGAGAAGGAGAAGGTCAAGTCTGGAGGGCGCAGCAGAAGAAGCAGAAGAAGGAGAAGGAGAAGGTGAAGTCTGGAGGGTGATGCCGTAGAAGCAGAAGAAGGAGAAGGAGAAGGTGAAGTCTGGAGGGTGAATCAGAAGAAGTAGAAGAAGGAGAAGGAGAAGGTGAAGTCAGGAGGGTGAAGCAGAAGAAGCAGAAGAAGGAGAAGGAGAAGGTGAAGTCTGGAGGGTGAAGCAGAAGAAGCAGAAGAAGGAGAAGGAGAAGGTGAAGTCTGAAGGGCGAAGCAGAAGAAGCAGAAGAAGGAGAAGGAGAAGGTGAATTCTGGAGGCTGAAGCAGAAAAAGCAGATGAAGGAGAAGGAGAAGGTGAAGTCTGGAGGGTGAATCAGAAGAAGTAGAAGAAGGAGTAGCAGAATGTGAAGTCAGGAGGGTGAAGCAGAAGAAGGAGAAGAAGGAGAAGGAGAAGGTGAAGTCTGGAGAGTGAAGCAGAAGAAGCAGAAGAAGGAGAAGGAGAAGGTGAAGTCTGGAGGGTGAAGCAGAAGAAGCAGAAGAAGGAGAAGGATAAGGTGAAGTCTGGAGGGTGAATCAGAAGAAGCAGAAGAAGGAGAAGGAGAAGGTGAAGTATGGAGGGTGAATCAGAAGAAGCAGAAGAAGGAGAAGGAGAAGGTGAAGTCTGGAGGGTGAATCAGAAGAAGCAGAAGAAGTAGAAGGAGAAGGTGAAGTCTGGAGGGTGAATCAGAAGAAGTAGAAGAAGGAGAAGGAGAAGGTGAAGTCTGGAGGGTGAATCAGAAGAAGCAGAAGAAGGAGAAGGAGAAGGTGAAGTCAGGAGGGTGAATCAGAAGAAGCAGAAGAAGGAGAAGGAGAAGGTGAAGTCTGGAGGGTGAATTAGAAGAAGCAGAAGAAGGAGAAGGAGAAGGTGAAGACTGGAGGGTGAATCAGAAGAAGTAGAAGAAGGAGAAGGAGAAGGTGAAGTCTGGAGGGTGAATCAGAAGAAGTAGAAGAAGGAGAAGGAGAAGGCGAAGTCTGGAGGGTGAATCAGAAGAAGCAGAAGAAGGAGAAGGAGAAGGTGAAATCTGGAGGGTGAATCAGAAGAAGCAGAAGAAGGAGAAGGAGAAGATGAAGTCTGGAGGGTGAATCAGAAGAAGTAGAAGAAGGAGAAGGAGAAGGTGAGATCTGGAGGGTGAATCAGAAGAAGCAGAAGAAGGAGAAGGAGAAGGTGAAGTCTGAAGGGTGAATCAGAAGAAGCAGAAAAAGGAGAAGGAGAAGGTGAAGTCTGGAGGGTGAATCAGAAGAAGCAGAAGAAGGAGAAGGAGAAGGTGAAGTCTGGAGGGTGAATCAGAAGAAGCAGAAGAAGGAGAAGGAGAAGGTGAAGTCCGGTGGGTGAATCAGAAGAAGTAGAAGAAGGAGAAGGAGAAGGTGAAGTCTGGAGGGTGAATCAGAAGAAGTAGAAGAAGGAGAAGGAGAAGGTGAAGTCTGGAGGGTGAATCAGAAGAAGCAGAAGAAGGAGAAGGAGAAGGTGAAGTCAGGAGGGTGAATCAGAAGAAGCAGAAGAAGGAGAAGGAGAAGGTGAAGTCTGGAGGTTGAATCAGAAGAAGCAGAAGAAGGAGAAGGAGAAGGTGAAGACTGGAGGGTGAATCAGAAGAAGTAGAAGAAGGAGAAGGAGAAGGTGAAGTCAGGAGGGTCAATCAGAAGAAGCAGAAGAAGGAGAAGGAGAAGGTGAAGTCTGGAGGGTAAACCAGAAGAATCAGAAGAAGGAGAAGGAGAAGGTGAAGTCAGGAGGGTGAATCAGAAGAAGTGGAAGAAGGAGAAGGAGAAGGTGAAGTCAGGAGGGTGAATCAGAAGAAGCAGAAGAAGGAGAAGGAGAAGGTGAAGTCTGGAGGGTAAACCAGAAGAATCAGAAGAAGGAGAAGGAGAAGGTGAAGTCTGGAGGGTGAATCAGAAGAAGCAGAAGAAAGAGAAGGAGAAGGTGAAGTCTGGAGGGTGAAGCAGAAGAAGCAGAAGAAGGAGAAGGAGAAGGTGAAGACTGGAGGGTGAATCAGAAGAAGTAGAAGAAGGAGAAGAAGAAGGTGAAGTCTGGAGGGTGAATCAGAAGAATAGAAGAAGGAGAAGGAGAAGGTGAAGTCTGGAGGGTGAATCAGAAGAAGTAGAAGAAGGAGAAGGAGAAGGTGAGGTCTGGAGGGTGAATCAGAAGAAGCAGAAGAAGGAGAAGTAGAAGGTGAAGTCTGGAGGGTGGATCAGAAGAAGCAGAAGAAGGAGAAGGAGAAGGTGAAGTCAGGAGGGTGAATCAGAAGAAGCAGAAGAAGGAGAAGGAGAAGGTGAAGACTGGAGGGTGAATCAGAAGAAGTAGAAGAAGGAGAAGAAGAAGGTGAAGTCTGGAGGGTGAATCAGAAGAATAGAAGAAGGAGAAGGAGAAGGTGAAGTCTGGAGGGTGAATCAGAAGAAGCAGAAGAAGGAGAAGGAGAAGGTGAAGTCTGGAGGGTGAATCAGAAGAAGCAGAAGAAGGAGAAGGAGAAGATGAAGTCTGGAGGGTGAATCAGAAGAAGTAGAAGAAGGAGAAGGAGAAGGTGAGTTCTGGAGGGTGAATCAGAAGAAGCAGAAGAAGGAGAAGTAGAAGGTGAAGTCTGGAGGGTGGATCAGAAGAAGCAGAAGAAGGAGAAGGAGAAGGTGAAGTCAGGAGGGTGAATCAGAAGAAGCAGAAGAAGGAGAAGGAGAAGGTGAAGATAGGAGGGTGAATCAGAAGAAGCAGAAGAAGGAGAAGGAGAAGGTGAAGTCAGGGGGGTGAAGCAGAAGAAGTAGAATAAGGAGAAGGAGAAGGTGAAGTCAGGAGGGTGAAGCAGAAGAAGCAGAAGAAGGAGAAGGAGAAGGTGAAGTCTGGAGGGTGAATCAGAAGAAGCAGAAGAAGGAGAAGGAGAAGATGAAGTCTGGAGGGTGAATCAGAAGAAGTAGAAGAAGGAGAAGGAGAAGGTGAGATCTGGAGGGTGAATCAGAAGAAGCAGAAGAAGGAGAAGGAGAAGGTGAAGTCTGAAGGGTGAATCAGAAGAAGCAGAAAAAGGAGAAGGAGAAGGTGAAGTCTGGAGGGTGAATCAGAAGAAGCAGAAGAAGGAGAAGGAGAAGGTGAAGTCTGGAGGGTGAATCAGAAGAAGCAGAAGAAGGAGAAGGAGAAGGTGAAGTCCGGTGGGTGAATCAGAAGAAGTAGAAGAAGGAGAAGGAGAAGGTGAAGTCTGGAGGGTGAATCAGAAGAAGTAGAAGAAGGAGAAGGAGAAGGTGAAGTCTGGAGGGTGAATCAGAAGAAGCAGAAGAAGGAGAAGGAGAAGGTGAAGTCAGGAGGGTGAATCAGAAGAAGCAGAAGAAGGAGAAGGAGAAGGTGAAGTCTGGAGGTTGAATCAGAAGAAGCAGAAGAAGGAGAAGGAGAAGGTGAAGACTGGAGGGTGAATCAGAAGAAGTAGAAGAAGGAGAAGGAGAAGGTGAAGTCAGGAGGGTGAATCAGAAGAAGCAGAAGAAGGAGAAGGAGAAGGTGAAGTCTGGAGGGTAAACCAGAAGAATCAGAAGAAGGAGAAGGAGAAGGTGAAGTCAGGAGGGTGAATCAGAAGAAGTGGAAGAAGGAGAAGGAGAAGGTGAAGTCAGGAGGGTGAATCAGAAGAAGCAGAAGAAGGAGAAGGAGAAGGTGAAGTCTGGAGGGTAAACCAGAAGAATCAGAAGAAGGAGAAGGAGAAGGTGAAGTCTGGAGGGTGAATCAGAAGAAGCAGAAGAAAGAGAAGGAGAAGGTGAAGTCTGGAGGGTGAAGCAGAAGAAGCAGAAGAAGGAGAAGGAGAAGGTGAAGACTGGAGGGTGAATCAGAAGAAGTAGAAGAAGGAGAAGAAGAAGGTGAAGTCTGGAGGGTGAATCAGAAGAATAGAAGAAGGAGAAGGAGAAGGTGAAGTCTGGAGGGTGAATCAGAAGAAGTAGAAGAAGGAGAAGGAGAAGGTGAGGTCTGGAGGGTGAATCAGAAGAAGCAGAAGAAGGAGAAGTAGAAGGTGAAGTCTGGAGGGTGGATCAGAAGAAGCAGAAGAAGGAGAAGGAGAAGGTGAAGTCAGGAGGGTGAATCAGAAGAAGCAGAAGAAGGAGAAGGAGAAGGTGAAGACTGGAGGGTGAATCAGAAGAAGTAGAAGAAGGAGAAGAAGAAGGTGAAGTCTGGAGGGTGAATCAGAAGAATAGAAGAAGGAGAAGGAGAAGGTGAAGTCTGGAGGGTGAATCAGAAGAAGCAGAAGAAGGAGAAGGAGAAGGTGAAGTCTGGAGGGTGAATCAGAAGAAGCAGAAGAAGGAGAAGGAGAAGATGAAGTCTGGAGGGTGAATCAGAAGAAGTAGAAGAAGGAGAAGGAGAAGGTGAGTTCTGGAGGGTGAATCAGAAGAAGCAGAAGAAGGAGAAGTAGAAGGTGAAGTCTGGAGGGTGGATCAGAAGAAGCAGAAGAAGGAGAAGGAGAAGGTGAAGTCAGGAGGGTGAATCAGAAGAAGCAGAAGAAGGAGAAGGAGAAGGTGAAGATAGGAGGGTGAATCAGAAGAAGCAGAAGAAGGAGAAGGAGAAGGTGAAGTCAGGGGGGTGAAGCAGAAGAAGTAGAATAAGGAGAAGGAGAAGGTGAAGTCAGGAGGGTGAAGCAGAAGAAGCAGAAGAAGGAGAAGGAGAAGGTCAAGTCTGGAGGGCGCAGCAGAAGAAGCAGAAGAAGGAGAAGGAGAAGGTGAAGTCTGGAGGGTGAAGCCGTAGAAGCAGAAGAAGGAGAAGGAGAAGGTGAAGTCTGGAGGGTGAATCAGAAGAAGTAGAAGAAGGAGAAGGAGAAGGTGAAGTCAGGAGGGTGAAGCAGAAGAAGCAGAAGAAGGAGAAGGAGAAGGTGAAGTCTGGAGGGTGAAGCAGAAGAAGCAGAAGAAGGAGAAGGAGAAGGTGAAGTCTGGAGGGCGAAGCAGAAGAAGCAGAAGAAGGAGAAGGAGAAGGTGAATTCTGGAGGCTGAAGCAGAAAAAGCAGATGAAGGAGAAGGAGAAGGTGAAGTCTGGAGGGTGAATCAGAAGAAGTAGAAGAAGGAGTAGCAGAAGGTGAAGTCAGGAGGGTGAAGCAGAAGAAGCAGAAGAAGCAGAAGGAGAAGGTGAAGTCTGGAGAGTGAAGCAGAAGAAGCAGAAGAAGGAGAAGGAGAAGGTGAAGTCTGGAGGGTGAAGCAGAAGAAGCAGAAGAAGGAGAAGGATAAGGTGAAGTCAGGAGGGTGAATCAGAAGAAGTAGAAGAAGGAGAAGGAGAAGGAGAAGTCTGGAGGGTGAATCAGAAGAAGTAGAAGAAGGAGAAGGAGAAGGTGAAGTCTGGAGGGTGAATCAGAAGAAGTAGAAGAAGGAGAAGGAGAAGGTGAAGTCTGGAGGGTGAATCAGAAGAAGCAGAAGAAGGAGAAGGAGAAGGTGAAGTCTGGAGGGAGAAGCAGAAGAAGTAGAAGAAGGAGAAGGAGAAGGTGAAGTCTGGAGGGTGAATCAGAAGAAGTAGAAGAAGGAGAAGGAGAAGGTGAAGTTTGGAGTGTGAATCAGAAGAAGTAGAAGAAGGAGAATGAGAAGGTGAAGTCTGGAGGGTGAATCAGAAGAAGCAGAAGAAGGAGAAGGAGAAGGTGAAGTCTGGAGGGTGAATCAGAAGATGTAGAAGAAGGAGAAGGAGAAGGTGTAGTCTGGAGGGTGAATCAGAAGAAGTAGACGAAGGAGAAGGAGAAGGTGAAGTCTGGAGGGTGAATCAGAAGAAGCAGAAGCAGGAGAAGGAGAAGGTGAAGTCTGGAGGGTGAAACAAAAGAAGTAGAAGAAGGAGAAGGAGAAGGTGAAGTCTGGAGGGTGAATCAGAAGAAGCAGAAGAAGGAGAAGGAGAATGTGAATTCTGGAGGTTGAATCAGAAGTAGCAGAAGAAGGAGAAGGAGAAGGTGAAGTCTGGAGGGTGAATCAGAAGAAGCAGAAGAAGGAGAAGGAGAAGGTGAAGTCTGGAGGGTGAATCAGAAGAAGCAGAAGAGGTAGAAGGAGAAGGTGAAGTCTGGAGGGTGAATCAGAAGAAGTAGAAGAAGGAGAAGGAGAAGGTGAAGTCTGGAGGGTGAATCAGAAGAAGCAGAAGAAGGAGAAGGAGAAGGTGAAGTCAGGAGGGTGAATCAGAAGAAGCAGAAGAAGGAGAAGGAGAAGGTGAAGTCTGGAGGGTGAATCAGAAGAAGCAGAAGAAGGAGAAGGAGAAGGTGAAGACTGGAGGGTGAATCAGAAGAAGTAGAAGAAGGAGAAGGAGAAGGTGAAGTCTGGAGGGTGAATCAGAAGAAGTAGAAGAAGGAGAAGGCGAAGTCTGGAGGGTGAATCAGAAGAAGCAGAAGAAGGAGAAGGAGAAGGTGAAGTCTGGAGGGTGAATCAGAAGAAGCACAAGAAGGAGAAGGAGAAGATGAAGTCTGGAGGGTGAATCAGAAGATGTATAAGAAGGAGAAGGGGAAGGTGAGGTCTGGAGGGTGAATCAGAAGAAGCAGAAGAAGGAGAAGGAGAAGGTGAAGTCTGAAGGGTGAATCGGAAGAAGCAGAAGAAGGAGAAGGAGAAGGTGAAGTCTGGAGGGTGAATCAGAAGAAGCAGAAGAAGGAGAAGGTGAAGTCTGGAGGGTGAATCAGAAGAAGTAGAAGACGGAGAAGGAGAAGGTGAAGTCTGGAGGCTGGAGGGTGAAGCAGAAGAAGTAGAAGAAGGAGAAGGAGAAGGTGAAGTCAGGAGGGTGAATCAGAAGAAGCAGAAGAAGGAGAAGGAGAAGGTGAAGTCTGGAGGGTGAATCAGAAGAAGCAGAAGAAGGAGAAGGAGAAGGTGAAGTCAGGAGGGTGAATCAGAAGAAGCAGAAGAAGGAGAAGGAGAAGGTGAAGTTAGGAGGGTGAATCAGAAGAAGCAGAAGAAGGAGAAGGAGAAGGTGAAGTCAGGGGGGAGAAGCAGAAGAAGTAGAAGAAGGAGAAGGAGAAGGTGAAGTCTGGAGGGTGAATCAGAAGAAGCAGAAGAAGGAGAAGGAGAAGGTGAAGTCTGGAGGGTGAATCAGAAGAAGCAGAAGAAGGAGAAGGAGAAGATGAAGTCTGGAGGGTGAATCAGAAGAAGTAGATGAAGGAGAAGGAGAAGGTGAGGTCTGGAGGGTGAATCAGAAGAAGCAGAAAAGGAGAAGGAGAAGGTGAAGTCTGAAGGGTGAATCAGAAGAAGCAGAAGAAGGAGAAGGAGAAGGTGAAGTCTGGAGGGTGAATCAGAAGAAGCAGAAGAAGGAGATGGAGAAGGTGAAGTCTGGAGGGTGAATCAGAAGAAGCAGAAGAAGGAGAAGGAGAAGGTGAAGTCTGGAGGGTGAATCAGAAGAAGCAGAAGAAGGAGAAGGAGAAGGTGAAGTCTGGAGGGTGAATCAGAAGAAGCAGAAGAAGGAGGAGGAGAAGGTGAAGTCTGGAGGGTGAA
The DNA here is from genome assembly GCF_052327205.1 of Somniosus microcephalus. Taxonomy (NCBI): domain Eukaryota; kingdom Metazoa; phylum Chordata; class Chondrichthyes; order Squaliformes; family Somniosidae; genus Somniosus; species Somniosus microcephalus. The sequence continues at coordinate 158,085 of NW_028225308.1, read as the reverse complement.
TCAGAAGAAGCATTATAAGGAGAAGGAGAAGGTGAAGTCTGGAGGGTGAATCAGAAGAAGCAGAAGAAAGAGAAGGAGAAAGTGAAGTCTGGAGGGTGAAGCAGAAGAAACAGAAGAAGGAGAAGGAGAAGGTGAAGACTGGAGGGTGAATCAGAAGAAGTAGAAGAAGGAGAAGCAGAAGGTGAAGTCTGGAGGATGAATCAGAAGAAGTAGAAGAAGGAGAAGGAAAAGATGAAGTCTGGAGGGTGAATCAGAAGAAGTAGAAGAAGGAGAAGGTGAGGTCTGGAGGGTGAATCAGAAGAATCAGAAGAAGGAGAAGGAGAAGGTGAAGTCTGGAGGGTGAATCAGAAGAAGCAGAAGAAGGAGAAGGAGAAGATGAAGTCTGGAGGGTGAATCAGAAGAAGCAGAAGAAGGAGAAGGAGAAGGTGAAGTCAGGAGGGTGAATCAGAAGAAGCAGAAGAAGGAGAAGGAGAAGGTGAAGTTAGGAGGGTGAATCAGAAGAAGCAGAAGACGGAGAAGGAGAAGGTGAAGTCTGGAGGGTGAATCAGAAGAAGCAGAAGAAGGAGAAGGAGAAGGTGAAGTCTGGAGGGTGAATTAGAAGAAGCAGAAGAAGGAGAAGGAGCAGGTGAAGTCAGGGGGGTGAAGCAGAAGAAGTAGAAGAAGGAGAAGGAGAAGGTGAAGTCAGGAGGGTGAAGCAGAAGAAGCAGAAGAAGGAGAAGGAGAAGGTGAAGTCTGGAGGGCGCAGCAGAAGAAGCAGAAGAAGGAGAAGGAGAAGGTGAAGTCTGGAGGGTGAAGCAGAAGAAGCAGAAGAAGGAGAAGGAGAAGGTGAAGTCTGGAGGGTGAATCAGAAGAAGTAGAAGGAGGAGAAGGAGAAGGTGAAGTTAGGAGAGTGAAGCAGAAGAAGCAGAAGAAGGAGAAGGAGAAGGTGAAGTCTGGAGGGTGAAGCAGAAGAAGCAGAAGAAGGAGAAGGAGAAGGTGAAGTCTGGAGGGTGAAGCAGAAGAAGCAGAAGAAGGAGCAGGAGAAGGTGAAGTCTGGAGGGTGAAGCAGAAGAAGCAGAAGAAGGAGCAGGAGAACGTGAAGTCAGGAGGGTGAATCAGAAGAAGGAGAAGAAGGAGAAGGTGAAGTCTGGAGGGTGAATCAGAAGAAGTAGAAGAAGGAGAAGGAGAAGCTGAAGTCTGGAGGGTGAATCAGAAGAAGTAGAAGAAGGAGAAGGAGAAGGTGAAGTCTGGAGGGTGAATCAGAAGAAGCAGAAGAAGGAGAAGGAGAAGGTGAAGTCTGGAGGGAGAAGCAGAAGAAGTAGAAGAAGGAGAAGGAGAAGGTGAAGTCTGGAGGGTGAATCAGAAGAAGTAGAAGAAGGAGAAGGTGCAGTCTGGAGGGTGAATCAGAAGAAGTAGAAGAAGGAGAAGGAGAAGGTGAAGTCTGGAGGGTGAATCAGAAGAAGCAGAAGAAGGAGAAGGAGAAGGTGAAGTCTGGAGGGTGAATCAGAAGAAGTAGAAGAAGGAGAAGGAGAAGGTGTAGTCTGGAGGGTGAATCAGAAGAAGTAGACGAAGGAGAAGGAGAAGGTGAAGTCTGGAGGGTGAATCAGAAGAAGCAGAAGAAGGAGAAGGAGAAGGTGAAGTCTGGAGGGTGAATTAGAAGAAGTAGAAGAAGGAGAAGGAGAAGGTGAAGTCTGGAGGGTGAATCAGAAGAAGCAGAAGAAGGAGAAGGAGAAGGTGAAGTCTGCAGGGTGAATCAGAAGAAGCAGAAGAAGGAGAAGGAGAAGGTGAAGTCTGGAGGGTGAATCAGAAGAAGCAGAATAAGGAGAAGGAGAAGGTGAAGTCTGGAGGGTGAATCAGAAGAAGCAGAAGAAGGAGAAGGAGAAGGTGAAGTCTGGAGGGTGAATCAGAAGGAGTAGAAGAAGGAGAAGGAGAAGGTGAAGTCTGGAGGGTGAATCAGAAGAAGCAGAAGAAGGAGAAGGAGAAGGTGAAGTCTGGAGGGTGAATCAGAAGAAGCAGAAGAAGGAGAAGGAGAAGGTGAAGTCTGGAGGGTGAATCAGAAGAAGTAGAAGAAGGAGAAGGAGAAGGTAAAGTCTGGAGGTTGAAGCAGAAGAAGTAGAAGAAGGAGAAGGAGAAGGTGAAGTCTGGAGGGTGAATCAGAAGAAGCAGAAGAAGGAGAAGGAGAATGTGAATTCTGGAGGTTGAATCAGAAGTAGCAGAAGAAGGAGAAGGAGAAGGTGAAGTCTGGAGGGTGAATCAGAAGAAGCAGAAGAAGGAGAAGGAGAAGGTGAAGTCTGGAGGGTGAATCAGAAGAAGCAGAAGAGGTAGAAGGAGAAGGTGAAGTCTGGAGGGTGAATCAGAAGAAGTAGAAGAAGGAGAAGGAGAAGGTGAAGTCTGGAGGGTGAATCAGAAGAAGCAGAAGAAGGAGAAGGAGAAGGTGAAGTCAGGAGGGTGAATCAGAAGAAGCAGAAGAAGGAGAAGGAGAAGGTGAAGTCTGGAGGGTGAATCAGAAGAAGCAGAAGAAGGAGAAGGAGAAGGTGAAGACTGGAGGGTGAATCAGAAGAAGTAGAAGAAGGAGAAGGAGAAGGTGAAGTCTGGAGGGTGAATCAGAAGAAGTAGAAGAAGGAGAAGGCGAAGTCTGGAGGGTGAATCAGAAGAAGCAGAAGAAGGAGAAGGAGAAGGTGAAGTCTGGAGGGTGAATCAGAAGAAGCACAAGAAGGAGAAGGAGAAGATGAAGTCTGGAGGGTGAATCAGAAGATGTATAAGAAGGAGAAGGGGAAGGTGAGGTCTGGAGGGTGAATCAGAAGAAGCAGAAGAAGGAGAAGGAGAAGGTGAAGTCTGAAGGGTGAATCGGAAGAAGCAGAAGAAGGAGAAGGAGAAGGTGAAGTCTGGAGGGTGAATCAGAAGAAGCAGAAGAAGGAGAAGGTGAAGTCTGGAGGGTGAATCAGAAGAAGTAGAAGACGGAGAAGGAGAAGGTGAAGTCTGGAGGCTGGAGGGTGAAGCAGAAGAAGTAGAAGAAGGAGAAGGAGAAGGTGAAGTCAGGAGGGTGAATCAGAAGAAGCAGAAGAAGGAGAAGGAGAAGGTGAAGTCTGGAGGGTGAATCAGAAGAAGCAGAAGAAGGAGAAGGAGAAGGTGAAGTCAGGAGGGTGAATCAGAAGAAGCAGAAGAAGGAGAAGGAGAAGGTGAAGTTAGGAGGGTGAATCAGAAGAAGCAGAAGAAGGAGAAGGAGAAGGTGAAGTCTGGAGGGCGCAGCAGAAGAAGCAGAAGAAGGAGAAGGAGAAGGTGAAGTCTGGAGGGTGAAGCAGAAGAAGCAGAAGAAGGAGAAGGAGAAGGTGAAGTCTGGAGGGTGAATCAGAAGAAGTAGAAGGAGGAGAAGGAGAAGGTGAAGTTAGGAGAGTGAAGCAGAAGAAGCAGAAGAAGGAGAAGGAGAAGGTGAAGTCAGGAGGGTGAATCAGAAGAAGCAGAAGAAGGAGAAGGAGAAGGTGAAGTCAGGAGGGTGAAGCAGAAGAAGCAGAAGAAGGAGAAGGAGAAGGTGAAGTCTGGAGGGCGCAGCAGAAGAAGCAGAAGAAGGAGAAGGAGAAGGTGAAGTCTGGAGGGTGAAGCAGAAGAAGCAGAAGAAGGAGAAGGAGAAGGTGAAGTCTGGAGGGTGAATCAGAAGAAGTAGAAGGAGGAGAAGGAGAAGGTGAAGTTAGGAGAGTGAAGCAGAAGAAGCAGAAGAAGGAGAAGGAGAAGGTGAAGTCTGGAGGGTGAAGCAGAAGAAGCAGAAGAAGGAGAAGGAGAAGGTGAAGTCTGGAGGGTGAAGCAGAAGAAGCAGAAGAAGGAGCAGGAGAAGGTGAAGTCTGGAGGGTGAAGCAGAAGAAGCAGAAGAAGGAGCAGGAGAACGTGAAGTCAGGAGGGTGAATCAGAAGAAGGAGAAGAAGGAGAAGGTGAAGTCTGGAGGGTGAATCAGAAGAAGTAGAAGAAGGAGAAGGAGAAGCTGAAGTCTGGAGGGTGAATCAGAAGAAGTAGAAGAAGGAGAAGGAGAAGGTGAAGTCTGGAGGGTGAATCAGAAGAAGCAGAAGAAGGAGAAGGAGAAGGTGAAGTCTGGAGGGAGAAGCAGAAGAAGTAGAAGAAGGAGAAGGAGAAGGTGAAGTCTGGAGGGTGAATCAGAAGAAGTAGAAGAAGGAGAAGGTGCAGTCTGGAGGGTGAATCAGAAGAAGTAGAAGAAGGAGAAGGAGAAGGTGAAGTCTGGAGGGTGAATCAGAAGAAGCAGAAGAAGGAGAAGGAGAAGGTGAAGTCTGGAGGGTGAATCAGAAGAAGTAGAAGAAGGAGAAGGAGAAGGTGTAGTCTGGAGGGTGAATCAGAAGAAGTAGACGAAGGAGAAGGAGAAGGTGAAGTCTGGAGGGTGAATCAGAAGAAGCAGAAGAAGGAGAAGGAGAAGGTGAAGTCTGGAGGGTGAATTAGAAGAAGTAGAAGAAGGAGAAGGAGAAGGTGAAGTCTGGAGGGTGAATCAGAAGAAGCAGAAGAAGGAGAAGGAGAAGGTGAAGTCTGCAGGGTGAATCAGAAGAAGCAGAAGAAGGAGAAGGAGAAGGTGAAGTCTGGAGGGTGAATCAGAAGAAGCAGAATAAGGAGAAGGAGAAGGTGAAGTCTGGAGGGTGAATCAGAAGAAGCAGAAGAAGGAGAAGGAGAAGGTGAAGTCTGGAGGGTGAATCAGAAGGAGTAGAAGAAGGAGAAGGAGAAGGTGAAGTCTGGAGGGTGAATCAGAAGAAGCAGAAGAAGGAGAAGGAGAAGGTGAAGTCTGGAGGGTGAATCAGAAGAAGCAGAAGAAGGAGAAGGAGAAGGTGAAGTCTGGAGGGTGAATCAGAAGAAGTAGAAGAAGGAGAAGGAGAAGGTAAAGTCTGGAGGTTGAAGCAGAAGAAGTAGAAGAAGGAGAAGGAGAAGGTGAAGTCTGGAGGGTGAATCAGAAGAAGCAGAAGAAAGAGAAGGAGAAGGTGAAGTCTGGAGGGTGAATCAGAAGAAGTAGAAGAAGGAGAAGGAGAAGGTGAAGTCTGGAGGGTGAATCAGAATAATCAGAAGAAGGAGAAGGAGAAGGTGAAGTCTGGAGGGTGAATCAGAAGAAGCAGAAGAAAGAGAAGGAGAAGGTGAAGTCTGGAGGGTGAATCAGAAGAAGTAGAAGAAGGAGAAGGAGAAAGTGAAGTCTGGAGGGTGAATCAGAAAAAGCAGAAGAAGGAGAAGGAGAAGTTGAAGTCTGGAGGGTGAATCAGAAGAAGCAGAAGAAGGAGAAGGAGAAGGTGAAGTCTGGAGGGTGAATCAGAAGAAGCAGAAGAAGGAGAAGGAGAAGGTGAAGTCTGGAGGGTGAATCAGAAGAAGCAGAAGAAGGAGAAGGAGAAGGTGAAGTCTGGAGGATGAATCAGAAGAAGCAGAAAAAGGAGAAGGAGAAGGTGAAGTCTGAAGGGTGAATCAGAAGAAGTCGAAGAAGGAGAAGGAGAAGGTGAAGTCTGGAGGGTGAAGCAGAAGAAGTAGAAGAAGGAGAAGGAGAAGGTGAAGTCAGGAGGGTGAATCAGAAGAAGTAGAAGAAGGAGAAGGAGAAGGTGAAGTCAGGAGGGTGAATCAGAAGAAGCAGAAGAAGGAGAAGGAGAAGGTAAAGTCTGGAGGTTGAATCAGAAGAATCAGAAGAAGGAGAAGGAGAAGGTGAAGTCTGGAGGGTGAATCAGAAGAAGCAGAAGAAAGAGAAGGAGAAGGTGAAGTCTGGAGGGTGAAGCAGAAGAAACAGAAGAAGGAGAAGGAGAAGGTGAAGACTGGAGGGTGAATCAGAAGAAGTAGAAGAAGGAGAAGGAGAAGGTGAAGTCTGTAGGGTGAATCAGAAGAAGTAGAAGAAGGAGAAGGAGAAGGTGAAGTCTGGAGGGTGAATCAGAAGAAGCAGAAGAAGGAGAAGGAGAAGGTGAAGTCTGGAGGGTGAATCAGAAGAAGCAGAAGAAGGAGAAGGAGAAGATGAAGTCTGGAGGGTGAATCAGAAGAAGTAGAAGAAGGAGAAGGAGAAGGTGAGGTCTGGAGGGTGAATCAGAAGAAGCAGAAGAAGCAGAAGGAGAAGGTGAAGTCTGGAGGGTGAATCAGAAGAAGCAGAAGAAGGAGAAGGAGAAGGTGAAGTCTGGAGGGTGAATCAGAAGAAGCAGAAGAAGGAGATGGAGAAGGTGAAGTTAGGAGGGTGAATCAGAAGAAGCAGAAGAAGGAGAAGGAGCAGGTGATGTCAGGGGGATGAAGCAGAAGAAGTAGAAGAAGGAGAAGGAGAAGGTGAAGTCAGGACGGTGAAGCAGAAGAAGCAGAAGAAGGAGAAGGAGAAGGTGAAGTCTGGAGGGTGAATCAGAAGAAGTATAAGAAGGAGAAGGAGAAGGTCAAGTCTGGAGGGTGAATCAGAAGAAGTAGAATAAGGAGAAGGAGAAGGTGAAGTCTGGAGGGTGAAGCAGGAGAAGTAGAAGAAGGAGAAGGAGAAGGTGAAGTCAGGAGGGTGAATCAGTAGAAGTAGAAGAAGGAGAAGGAGAAGGTGAAGTCAGGAGGGTGAATCAGAAGAAGCAGAAGAAGGAGAAGGTGAAGGTGAAGTCTGGAGGGTGAATCAGAAGAATCAGAAGAAGGAGAAGGAGAAGGTGAAGTCTGGAGGGTGAATCAGAAGAAAGAGAAGGAGAAGGTAAAGTCTGGAGGGTGAATCAGAAGAAGTAGAAGAAGGAGAAGGAGAAGGTGAAGTCTGGAGTGTGAATCAGAAGAAGCAGAAGAAGGAGAAGGAGAAGGTGAAGTCTGGAGGGTGAATCAGAAGAAGCAGAATAAGGAGAAGGAGAAGGTGAAGTCTGGAGGTTGAATCAGAAGAAGCAGAAGAAGGAGAAGGAGAAGGTGATGTCTGGAGGGTGAATCAGAAGAAGTAGAAGAAGGAGAAGGAGAAGGTGAAGTCTGGAGGGTGAAGCAGAAGAAGTAGAAGAAGGAGAAGGAGAAGGTGAAGTCAGGAGGGTGAATCAGAAGAAGTAGAAGAAGGAGAAGGAGAAGGTGAAGTCAGGAGGGTGAATCAGAAGAAGCAGAAGAAGGAGAAAGAGAAGGTGAAGTCTGGAGGGTGAATCAGAAGAATCAGAGGAAGGAGAAGGAGAAGGTGAAGTCTGGAGGGTGAATCAGAAGAAGCAGAGGAAGGAGAAGGAGAAGGTGAAGTCTGGAGGGTGAATCAGAAGAAGCAGAATAAGGAGAAGGAGAAGGTGAAGTCTGGAGGGTGAATCAGAAGAAGCAGAATAAGGAGAAGGAGAAGGTGAAGTCTGGAGGGTGAATCAGAAGAAGCAGGAGAAGGAGAAGGAGAAGATGAAATCTGGAGGGTGAATCAGAAGAAATAGAAGAAGGAGAAGGAGAAGGTGAAGTCTGGAGGGTGAAGCAGAAGAAGTAGAAGAAGGAGAAGGAGAAGGTGAAGTCAGGAGGGTGAATCAGAAGAAGTAGAAGAAGAAGAAGGAGAAGGTGAAGTCAGGAGGGTGAATCAGAAGAAGCAGAAGAAGGAGAAGGAGAAGGTGAAGTCTGGAGGGTGAATCAGAAGAATCAGAAGAAGGAGAAGGAGAAGGTGAAGTCTGGAGGGTGAATCAGAAGAAGCAGAAGAAAGAGAAGGAGAAGGTGAAGTCTGGAGGGTGAAGCAGAAGAAACAGAAGAAGGAGAAGGAGAAGGTGAAGACTGGAGGGTGAATCAGAAGAAGTAGAAGAAGGAGAAGGAGAAGGTGAAGTCTGGAGGGTGAATCAGAAGAAGTAGAAGAAGGAGAAGGAGAAGGTGAAGTCTGGAGGGTGAATCAGAAGAAGCAGAAGAAGGAGAAGGAGAAGGTGAGGTCTGGAGGGTGAATCAGAAGAAGCAGAAGAAGGAGAAGGAGAAGATGAAGTCTGGAGGGTGAATCAGAAGAAGTAGAAGAAGGAGAAGGAGAAGGTGAATTCTGGAGGGTGAATCAGAAGTAGTAGAAGAAGGAGAAGGAGAAGGTGAAGTCTGGACGGTGAATCAGAAGAAACAGAAGAAGGAGAAGGAGAAGGTGAAGTCTGGAGGGTGAATCAGAAGAAGTAGAAGAAGGAGAAGGAGAAGGTGTAGTCTGGAGGGTGAATCAGAAGAAGTAGAAGAAGAAGGAGAAGGTGAAGTCTGGAGGGTGAATCAGAAGAAGCAGAAGAAGGAGAAGGAGAAGGTGAAGTCCGGAGGGTGAATCAGAAGAAGCAGAAGAAGGAGAAGGAGAAGGTGAAGTCTGGAGGATGAATCAGAAGAAGCAGAATAAGGAGAAGGAGAAGGTGAAGTCTGGAGGGTGAATCAGAAGAAGCAGAAAAAGGAGAAGGAGAAGGTGAAGTCTGAAGGGTGAATCAGAAGAAGTAGAAGAAGGAGAAGGAGAAGGTGAAGTCTGGAGGGTGAAGCAGAAGAAGTAGAAGAAGGAGAAGGAGAAGGTGAAGTCAGGAGGCTGAATCAGAAGAAGTAGAAGAAGGAGAAGGACAAGGTGAAGTCAGGAGGGTGAATCATAAGAAGCAGAAGAAGGAGAAGGAGAAGGTGAAGTCTGGAGGGTGAATCAGAAGAATCAGAAGAAGGAGAAGGAGAAGGTGAAGTCTGGAGGGTGAATCAGAAGAAGCAGAAGAAAGAGAAGGAGAAGGTGAAGTCTGGAGGGTGAAGCAGAAGAAACAGAAGAAGGAGAAGGAGAAGGTGAAGACTGGAGGGTGAATCAGAAGAAGTAGAAGAAGGAGAAGGAGAAGGTGAAGTCTGGAGGGTGAATCAGAAGAAGTAGAAGAAGGAGAAGTAGAAGGTGAAGTCTGGAGGGTGAATCAGAAGAAGCAGAAGAAGGAGAAGGAGAAGGTGAAGTCTGGAGGGTGAATCAGAAGAAGCAGAAGAAGGAGAAGGAGAAGATGAAGTCTGGAGGGTGAATCAGAAGAAGTAGAAGAAGGAGAAGGAGAAGGTGAGGTCTGGAGGGTGAATCAGAAGAAGCAGAAGAAGGAGAAGAAGAAGGTGAAGTCTGGAGGGTGAATCAGAAGAAGCAGAAGAAGGAGAAGGAGAAGGTGAAGTCTGGAGGGTGAATCAGAAGAAGCAGAAGAAGGAGAAGGAGAAGGTGAAGTCAGGAGGGTGAATCAGAAGAAGCAGAAGAAGGAGAAGGAGAAGGTGAAGTTAGGAGGGTGAATCAGAAGAAGCAGAAGAAGGAGAAGGAGCAGGTGATGTCAGGGGGATGAAGCAGAAGAAGTAGAAGAAGGAGAAGGAGAAGGTGAAGTCAGGACGGTGAAGCAGAAGAAGCAGAAGAAGGAGAAGGAGAAGGTGAAGTCTGGAGGGTGAATCAGAAGAAGTAGAAGAAGGAGAAGGAGAAGGTGAAGTCAGGAGGGTGAATCAGAAGAAGTAGAAGAAGGAGAAGGAGAAGGTGAAGTCAGGAGGGTGAATCAGAAGAAGCAGAAGAAGGAGAAGAAGAAGGCGAAGTCTGGAGGGTGAATCAGAAGAATCAGAAGAAGGAGAAGGAGAAGGTGAAGTCTGGAGGGTGAATCAGAAGAAGCAGAAGAAAGAGAAGGAGAAGGTGAAGTCTGGAGGGTGATTCAGAAGAAGTAGAAGAAGGAGAAGGAGAAGGTGAAGTCTGGAGTGTGAATCAGAAGAAGCAGAAGAAGGAGAAGGAGAAGGTGAAGTCTGGAGGGTGAATTTGAAGAAGCAGAATAAGGAGAAGGAGAAGGTGAAGTCTGGAGGGTGAATCAGAAGAAGCAGAAGAAGGAGAAGGAGAAGGTGAAGTCTGGAGGTTGAATCAGAAGAAGTAGAAGAAGGAGAAGGAGAAGGTGAAGTCTGGAGGGTGAAGCAGAAGAAGTAGAAGAAGGAGAAGGTGAAGTCAGGAGGGTGAATCAGAAGAAGTAGAAGAAGGAGAAGGAGAAGGTGAAGTCAGGAGGGTGAATCAGAAGAAGGAGAAGAAGGAGAAGGAGAAGGTGAAGTCTGGAGGGTGAATCAGAAGAATCAGAAGAAGGAGAAGGAGAAGGTGAAGTCTGGAGGGTGAATCAGAAGAAGCAGAGGAAGGAGAAGGAGAAGGTGAAGTCTGGAGGGTGAATCAGAAGAAGCAGAATAAGGAGAAGGAGAAGGTGAAGTCTGGAGGGTGAATCAGAAGAAGCAGAATAAGGAGAAGGAGAAGGTGAAGTCTGGAGGGTGAATCAGAAGAAGCAGAAGAAGGAGAAGGAGAAGATGAAGTCTGGAGGGTGAAGCAGAAGAAGTAGAAGAAGGAGAAGGAGAAGGTGAAGTCTGGAGGGTGAAGCAGAAGAAGTAGAAGAAGCAGAAGGAGAAGGTGAAGTCAGGAGGGTGAATCAGAAGAAGTAGAAGAAGGAGAAGGAGAAGGTGAAGTCAGGAGGGTGAATCAGAAGAAGCAGAAGAAGGAGAAGGAGAAGGTGAAGTCTGGAGGGTGAATCAGAAGAAGCAGAAGAAAGAGAAGGAGAAGGTGAAGTCTGGAGGGTGAATCAGAAGAATCAGAAGGAGGAGAAGGAGAAGGTGAAGTCTGGAGGGTGAATCAGAAGAAGCAGAAGAAAGAGAAGGAGAAGGTGAAGTCTGGAGGGTGAAGCAGAAGAAACAGAAGAAGGAGAAGGAGAAGGTGAAGACTGGAGGGTGAATCAGAAGAAGTAGAAGAAGGAGAAGGAGAAGGTGAAGTCTGGAGGGTGAATCAGAAGAAGCAGAAGAAGGAGAAGGAGAAGGTGAAGTCTGGAGGGTGAATCAGAAGAAGCAGAAGAAGGAGAAGGAGAAGATGAAGTCTGGAGGGTGAATCAGAAGAAGTAGAAGAAGGAGAAGGGGAAGGTGAAGTCTGGAGGGTGAATCAGAAGTAGTAGAAGAAGGAGAAGGAGAAGGTGAAGTCTGGACGGTGAATCAGAAGAAACAGAAGAAGGAGAAGGAGAAGGTGAAGTCTGGAGGGTGAATCAGAAGAAGTAGAAGAAGGAGAAAGAGAAGGTGTAGTCTGGAGGGTGAATCAGAAGAAGTAGACGAAGGAGAAGGAGAAGGTGAAGTCTGGAGGGTGAATCAGAAGAAGCAGAAGAAGGAAATGGAGAAGGTGAAGTCTGGAGGGTGAATCAGAAGAAGGAGAAGAAGGAGAAGGAGAAGCTGAAGTCTGGAGGGTGAATCAGAAGAAGCAGAAGAAGGAGAAGGAGAAGGTGAAGTCTGGAGGGTGAATCAGAAGAAGCAGAAGAAGGAGAAGGAGAAGGAGAAGTCTGGAGGGTGAATCAAAAGAAGCAGAAGAAGGAGAAGGAGAAGGTGAAGTCTGGAGGGTGAAGCAGAAGAAGTAGAAGAAGGAGAAGGAGAAGGTGAAGTCAGGAGGGTGAATCAGAAGAAGTAGAAGAAGGAGAAGGAGAAGGTGAAGTCAGGAGGGTGAATCAGAAGAAGCAGAAGAAGGAGAAGGAGAAGGAGAAGTCTGGAGGGTGAATCAGAAGAATCAGAAGAAGGAGAAGGAGAAGGTGAAGTCTGGAGGGTGAATCAGAAGAAGCAGAAGAAGGAGAAGGAGAAGGTGAAGTCTGGAGGGTGAATCAGAAGAAGCAGAAGAAGGAGAAGGAGAAGGTGAAGTCAGGAGGGTGAATCAGAAGAAGCAGAAGACGGAGAAGGAGAAGGTGAAGTTAGGAGGGTGAATCAGAAGAAGCAGAAGAAGGAGAAGGAGCAGGTGATGTCAGCGGGATGAAGCAGAAGAAGTAGAAGAAGGAGAAGGAGAAGGTGAAGTCAGGACGGTGAAGCAGAAGAAGCAGAAGAAGGAGAAGGAGAATGTGAAGTCTGGAGGGTGAATCAGAATAAGTAGAAGAAGGAGAAGGAGAAGGTCAAGTCTGGAGGGTGAATCAGAAGAAGTAGAAGAAGGAGAAGGAGAAGGTGAAGTCTGGAGGGTGAAGCAGAAGAAGTAGAAGAAGGAGAAGGAGAAGTTGAAGTTAGGAGGGTGAATCAGAAGAAGTAGAAGAAGGAGAAGTAGAAGGTGAAGTCAGGAGGGTGAATCAGAAGAAGCAGAAGAAGGAGAAGGAGAAGGTGAAGTCTGGAGGGTGAATCAGAAGAAGTAGAAGAAGGAGAAGGAGAAGGTGTTGTCTGGAGGGTGAATCAGAAGAAGTAGACGAAGGAGAAGGAGAAGGTGAAGTCTGGAGGGTGAATCAGAAGAAGCAGAATAAGGAGAAGGAGAAGGTGAAGTCTGGAGGGTGAATCAGAAGAAGCAGAAAAAGGAGAAGGAGAAGGTGAAGTCTGAAGGGTGAATCAGAAGAAGTAGAAGAAGGAGAAGGAGAAGGTGAAGTCTGGAGGGTGAAGCAGAAGAAGTAGAAGAAGGAGAAGGAGAAGGTGAAGTCAGGAGGGTGAATCAGAAGAAGTAGAAGAAGGAGAAGGAGAAGGTGAAGTCAGGAGGGTGAATCAGAAGAAGCAGAAGAAGGAGAAGGAGAAGGTGACGTCTGGAGGGTGAATCAGAAGAATCAGAAGAAGGAGAAGGAGAAGGTGAAGTCTGGAGGGTGAATCAGAAGAAGCAGAAGAAAGAGAAGGAGAAGGTGAAGTCTGGAGGGTGAAGCAGAAGAAACAGAAGAAGGAGAAGGAGAAGGTGAAGACTGGAGGGTGAATCAGAAGAAGTAGAAGAAGGAGAAGGAGAAGGTGAAGTCTGGAGGGTGAATCAGAAGAAGTAGAAGAAGGAGAAGGAGAAGGTGAAGTCTGGAGGGTGAATCAGAAGAAGCAGAAGAAGGAGAAGGAGAAGGTGAAGTCTGGAGGGTGAATCAGAAGAAGCAGAAGAAGGAGAAGGAACAGATTAAGTCTGGAGGGTGAATCAGAAGAAGTAGAAGAAGGAGAAGGAGAAGGTGAGGTCTGGAGGGTGAATCAGAAGAAGCAGAAGATGGAGAAGGAGAAGGTGAAGTCTGGAGGGTGAATCAGAAGAAGCAGAAGAAGGAGAAGGAGAAGGTGAAGTCTGGAGGGTGAATCAGAAGAAGCAGAAGAAGGAGAAGGAGAAGGTGAAGTCAGGAGGGTGAATCAGAAGAAGCAGAAGAAGGAGAAGGAGAAGGTGAAGTTAGGAGGGTGAATCAGAAGAAGCAGAAGAAGGAGAAGGAGCAGGTGATGTCAGGGGGCTGAAGCAGAAGAAGTAGAAGAAGGAGAAGGAGAAGGTGAAGTCAGGACGGTGAAGCAGAAGAAGCAGAAGAAGGAGAAGGAGAAGGTGAAGTCTGGAGGGTGAATCAGAAGAAGTAGAAGAAGGAGAAGGAGAAGGTCAAGTCTGGAGGGTGAATCAGAAGAAGTAGAAGAAGGAGAAGGAGAAGGTGAAGTCTGGAGGGTGAAGCAGAAGAAGTAGAAGAAGGAGAAGGAGAAGGTGAAGTCAGGAGGGTGAATCAGAAGAAGTAGAAGAAGGAGAAGGAGAAGGTGAAGTCAGGAGGGTGAATCAGAAGAAGCAGAAGAAGGAGAAGAAGAAGGTGTAGTCTGGAGGGTGAATCAGAAGAATCAGAAGAAGGAGAAGGAGAAGGTGAAGTCTGGAGGGTGAATCAGATGAAGCAGAAGAAAGAGAAGGAGAAGGTGAAGTCTGGAGGGTGAATCAGAAGAAGTAGAAGAAGGAGAAGGAGAAGGTGAAGTCTGGAGTGTGAATCAGAAGAAGCAGAAGAAGGAGAAGGAGAAGGTGAAGTCTGGAGAGTGAATCAGAAGAAGCAGAATAAGGAGAAGGAGAAGGTGAAGTCTGGAGGGTGAATCAGAAGAAGCAGAAGAAGGGGAAGGAGAAGGTGAAGTCTGGAGGGTGAATCAGAAGAAGTAGAAGAAGGAGAAGGAGAAGGTGAAGTCTGGAGGGTGAAGCAGAAGAAGTAGAAGAAGGAGAATGAGAAGGTGAAGTCAGGAGGGTGAATCAGAAGAAGTAGAAGAAGGAGAAGGAGAAGGTGAAGTCAGGAGGGTGAATCAGAAGAAGCAGAAGAAGGAGAAGGAGAAGGTGAAGTCTGGAGGGTGAATCAGAAGAATCAGAAGAAGGAGAAGGAGAAGGTGAAGTCTGGAGGGTGAATCAGAAGAAGCAGAGGAAGGAGAAGGAGAAGGTGAAGTCTGGAGGGTGAATCAGAAGAAGCAGAATAAGGAGAAGGAGAAGGTGAAGTCTGGAGGGTGAATCAGAAGAAGCAGAATAAGGAGAAGGAGAAGGTGAAGTCTGGAGGGTGAATCAGAAGAAGCAGAAGAAGGAGAAGGAGAAGATGAAGTCTGGAGGGTGAATCAGAAGAAGTTGAAGAAGGAGAAGGAGAAGGTGAAGTCTGGAGGGTGAAGCAGAAGAAGTAGAAGAAGGAGAAGGAGAAGGTGAAGTCAGGAGGGTGAATCAGAAGAAGCAGAAGAAGGAGAAGGAGAAGGTGAAGTCTGGAGGGTGAATCAGAAGAATCAGAAGAAGGAGAAGGAGAAGGTGAAGTCTGGGGGGTGAATCAGAAGAAGCAGAAGAAAGAGAAGGAGAAGGTGAAGTCTGGAGGGTGAAGCAGAAGAAACAGAAGAAGGAGAAGGAGAAGGTGAAGACTGGAGGGTGAATCAGAAGAAGTAGAAGAAGGAGAAGGAGAAGGTGAAGTCTGGAGGGTGAATCAGAAGAAGTAGAAGAAGGAGAAGGAGAAGGTGAAGTCTGGAGGGTGAATCAGAAGAAGCAGAAGAAGGAGAAGGAGAAGGTGAAGTCTGGAGGGTGAATCAGAAGAAGCAGAAGAAGGAGAAGGAGAAGATGAAGTCTGGAGGGTGAATCAGAAGAAGTAGAAGAAGGAGAAGGAGAAGGTGAAGTCTGGAGGGTGAATCAGAAGTAGTAGAAGAAGGAGAAGGAGAAGGTGAAGTCTGGACGGTGAATCAGAAGAAACAGAAGAAGGAGAAGGAGAAGGTGAAGTCTGGAGGGTGAATCAGAAGAAGTAGAAGAAGGAGAAGGAGAAGGTGTAGTCTGGAGGGTCAATCAGAAGAAGTAGACGAAGGAGAAGGAGAAGGTGAAGTCTGGAGGGTGAATCAGAAGAAGCAGAAGAAGGAAATGGAGAAGGTGAAGTCTGGAGGGTGAATCAGAAGAAGTAGAAGAAGGAGAAGGAGAAGGTGAAGTCTGGAGGGTGAATCAGAAGAAGCAGAAGAAGGAGAAGGAGAAGGTGAAGTCTGGAGGGTGAATCAGAAGAAGCAGAAGAAGGAGAAGGAGAAGGTGAAGTCTGGAGGGTGAAGCAGAAGAAGTAGAAGAAGGAGAAGGAGAAGGTGAAGTCAGGAGGGTGAATCAGAAGAAGTAGAAGAAGGAGAAGGAGAAGTGGAGGTCAGGAGGGTGAATCAGAAGAAGCAGAAGAAGGAGAAGGAGAAGGTGAAGTCTGGAGGGTGAATCAGAAGAATCAGAAGAAGGAGAAGGAGAAGGTGAAGTCTGGAGGGTGAATCAGAAGAAGCAGAAGAAGGAGAAGGAGAAGGTGAAGTCTGGAGGGTGAATCAGAAGAAGCAGAAGAAGGAGAAGGAGAAGGTGAAGTCAGGAGGGTGAATCAGAAGAAGCAGAAGAAGGAGAAGGAGAAGGTGAAGTTAGGAGGGTGAATCAGAAGAAGCAGAAGAAGGAGAAGGAGCAGGTGATGTCAGGAGGGTGAATCAGAAGAAGCAGAAGAAGGAGAAGGAGAAGGTGAAGTCTGGAGGGTGAATCAGAAGAATCAGAAGAAGGAGAAGGAGAAGGTGAAGTCTGGAGGGTGAATCAGAAGAAGCAGAAGAAAGAGAAGGAGAAGGTGAAGTCTGGAGGGTGAATCAGAATAAGTAGAAGAAGGAGAAGGAGAAGGTCAAGTCTGGAGGGTGAATCAGAAGAAGTAGAAGAAGGAGAAGGAGAAGGTGAAGTCTGGAGGGTGAAGCAGAAGAAGTAGAAGAAGGAGAAGGAGAAGGTGAAGTCAGGAGGGTGAATCAGAAGAAGTAGAAGAAGGAGAAGGAGAAGGTGAAGTCAGGAGGGTGAATCAGAAGAAGCAGAAGAAGGAGAAGGAGAAGGTGAAGTCTGGAGGGTGAATCAGAAGAATCAGAAGAAGGAGAAGGAGAAGGTGAAGTCTGGAGGGTGAATCAGAAGAAGCAGAAGAAAGAGAAGGAGAAGGTGAAGTCTGGAGGGTGAATCAGAAGAAGCAGAAGAAGGAGAAGGAGAAGGTGAAGTCAGGAGGGTGAATCAGAAGAAGCAGAAGAGGTAGAAGGAGAAGGTGAAGTTAGGAGGGTGAATCAGAAGAAGCAGAAGAAGGAGAAGGAGCAGGTGATGTCAGGGGGATGAAGCAGAAGAAGTAGAAGAAGGAGAAGGTGAAGTCAGGACGGTGAAGCAGAAGAAGCAGAAGAAGGAGAAGGAGAAGGTGAAGTCTGGAGGGTGAATCAGAAGAAGTAGAAGAAGGAGAAGGAGAAGGTCAAGTCTGGAGGGTGAATTAGAAGAAGTAGAAGAAGGAGAAGGAGAAGGTGAAGTCTGGAGGGTGAAGCAGAAGAAGTAGAGGAAGGAGAAGGAGAAGGTGAAGTCAGGAGGGTGAATCAGAAGAAGTAGAAGAAGGAGAAGGAGAAGGTGAAGTCAGGAGGGTGAATCAGAAGAAGCAGAAGAAGGAGAAGGAGAAGGTGAAGTCTGGAGGGTGAATCAGAAGAAGCAGAAGAAGGAGAAGGAGAAGATGAAATCTGGAGGGTGAATCAGAAGAAGTAGAAGAAGGAGAAGGAGAAGGTGAGGTCTTGAGGGTGAATCAGAAGAAGTAGAAGAAGGAGAAGGAGAAGGTGAAGTCTGGAGGGTGAATCAGAAGAAGCAGAAGAAGGAGAAGGAGAAGGTGAAGTCTGGAGGGTGAATCAGAAGAAGCAGAAGAAGGAGAAGGAGAAGGTGAAGTCTGGAGGGTGAATCAGAAGAAGCAGAAGAAGGAGAAGGAGAAGGTGAAGTCTGGAGGGTGAATCAGAAGAATCAGAAGAAGGAGAAGGAGAAGGTGAAGTCTGGAGGGTGAATCAGAAGAAGCAGAAGAAAGAGAAGGAGAAGGTGAAGTCTGGAGGGTGAATCAGAAGAAGCAGAAGAAGGAGAAGGAGAAGGTGAAGTCAGGAGGGTGAATCAGAAGAAGCAGAAGAGGTAGAAGGAGAAGGTGAAGTTAGGAGGGTGAATCAGAAGAAGCAGAAGAAGGAGAAGGAGCAGGTGATGTCAGGGGGATGAAGCAGAAGAAGTAGAAGAAGGAGAAGGTGAAGTCAGGACGGTGAAGCAGAAGAAGCAGAAGAAGGAGAAGGAGAAGGTGAAGTCTGGAGGGTGAATCAGAAGAAGTAGAAGAAGGAGAAGGAGAAGGTCAAGTCTGGAGGGTGAATCAGAAGAAGTAGAAGAAGGAGAAGGAGAAGGTGAAGTCTGGAGGGTGAAGCAGAAGAAGTAGAAGAAGGAGAAGGAGAAGGTGAAGTCAGGAGGGTGAATCAGAAGAGGTAGAAGAAGGAGAAGGAGAAGGTGAAGTCAGGAGGGTGAATCAGAAGAAGCAGAAGAAGGAGAAGGAGAAGGTGAAGTCTGGCGGGTGAATCAGAAGAAGCAGAAGAAGGAGAAGGAGAAGATGAAATCTGGAGGGTGAATCAGAAGAAGTAGAAGAAGGAGAAGGAGAAGGTGAGGTCTTGAGGGTGAATCAGAAGAAGTAGAAGAAGGAGAAGGTGAAGTCTGGAGGGTGAATCAGAAGAAGCAGAAGAAGGAGAAGGAGAAGGTGAAGTCTGGAGGGTGAATCAGAAGAAGCAGAAGAAGGAGAAGGAGAAGGTGAAGTCTGGAGGGTGAATCAGAAGAAGCAGAAGAAGGAGAAGGAGAAGATGAAATCTGGAGGGTGAATCAGAAGAAGCAGAAGAAAGAGAAGGAGAAGGTGAAGTCTGGAGGGTGAATCAGAAGAAGTAGAAGAAGGAGAAGGAGAAGGTGAAGTCTGGAGGGTGAATCAGAAGAAGCAGAAGAAGGAGAAGGAGAAGGTGAAGTCTGGAGAGTGAATCAGAAGAAGCAGAAGAAGGAGAAGGAGAAGGTGAAGTCTGGAGGGTGAATCAGAAGAAGCAGAAGAAGGAGAAGGAGAAGTTGAAGTCTGGAGGGTGAATCAGAAGAAGCAGAATAAGGAGAAGTGAAGGTGAAGTATGGAGGGTGAATCAGAAGAAGCAGAAGAAGGAGAAGGAGAAGGTGAAGTCTGGAGGGTGAATCAGAAGAAGTAGAAGAAGGAGAAGGAGAAGGTGAAGTCTGGAGGGTGAAGCAGAAGAAGTAGAAGAAGGAGAAGGAGAAGGTGAAGTCTGGAGGGTGAATCAGAAGAAGCAGAATCAGGAGAAGGAGAAGGTGAAGTCTGGAGGGTGAATCAGAAGAAGCAGAATAAGGAGAAGGAGAAGGTGAAGTCTGGAGGGTGAATCAGAAGAAGCAGAAGAAGGAGAAGGAGAAGGTGAAGTCTGGAGGGTGAATCAGAAGAAGCAGAAGAAGAAGAAGGAGAAGATGAAGTCTGGAGGGTGAATCAGAAGAAGTAGAAGAAGGAGAAGGAGAAGGTGAAGTCTGGAGGGTGAAGCAGAAGAAGTAGAAGAAGGAGAAGGAGAAGGTGAAGTCAGGAGGGTGAATCAGAAGAAGTAGAAGAAGGAGAAGGAGAAGGTGTAGTCTGGAGGGTCAATCAGAAGAAGTAGACGAAGCAGAAGGAGAAGGTGAAGTCTGGAGGGTGAATCAGAAGAAGCAGAAGAAGGAAATGGAGAAGGTGAAGTATGGAGGGTGAATCAGAAGAAGTAGAAGAAGGAGAAGGAGAAGGTGAAGTCTGGAGGGTGAATCAGAAGAAGCAGAAGAAGGAGAAGGAGAAGGTGAAGTCTGGAGGGTGAATCAGAAGAAGCAGAAGAAGGAGAAGGAGAAGGAGAAGTCTGGAGGGTGAATCAGAAGAAGCAGAAGAAGGAGAAGGAGAAGGTGAAGTCTGGAGGGTGAAGCAGAAGAAGTAGAAGAAGGAGAAGGAGAAGGTGAAGTCAGGAGGGTGAATCAGAAGAAGTAGAAAAAGGAGAAGGAGAAGGTGAGGTCAGGAGGTTGAATCAGAAGAAGCAGAAGAAGGAGAAGGAGAAGGTGAAGTCTGGAGGGTGAATCAGAAGAATCAGAAGAAGGAGAAGGAGAAGGTGAAGTCTGGAGGGTGAATCAGAAGAAGCAGAAGAAGGAGAAGGAGAAGGTGAAGTCTGGAGGGTGAATCAGAAGAAGCAGAAGAAGGAGAAGGAGAAGGTGAAGTCAGGAGGGTGAATCAGAAGAAGCAGAAGAAGGAGAAGGAGAAGGTGAAGTTAGGAGGGTGAATCAGAAGAAGCAGAAGAAGGAGAAGGAGCAGGTGATGTCAGCGGGATGAAGCAGAAGAAGTAGAAGAAGGAGAAGGAGAAGCTGAAGTCAGGACGGTGAAGCAGAAGAAGCAGAAGAAGGAGAAGGAGAAGGTGAAGTCTGGAGGGTGAATCAGAATAAGTAGAAGAAGGAGAAGGAGAAGGTCAAGTCTGGAGGGTGAATCAGAAGAAGTAGAAGAAGGAGAAGGAGAAGGTGAAGTCCGGAGGGTGAAGCAGAAGAAGTAGAAGAAGGAGAAGGAGAAGGTGAAGTCAGGAGGGTGAATCAGAAGAAGTAGAAGAAGGAGAAGGAGAAGGTGAAGTCAGGAGGGTGAATCAGAAGAAGCAGAAGAAGGAGAAGGAGAAGGTGAAGTCTGGAGGGTGAATCAGAAGAATCAGAAGAAGGAGAAGGAGAAGGTGAAGTCTGGAGTGTGAATCAGAAGAAGCAGAAGAAAGAGAAGGAGAAGGTGAAGTCTGGAGGGTGAATCAGAAGAAGCAGAAGAAGGAGAAGGAGAAGATGAAGTCAGGAGGGTGAATCAGAAGAAGCAGAAGAAGGAGAAGGAGAAGGTGAAGTTAGGAGGGTGAATCAGAAGAAGCAGAAGAAGGAGAATGAGCAGGTGATGTCAGGGGGATGAAGCAGAAGAAGTAGAAGAAGGAGAAGGAGAAGGTGAAGTCAGGACGGTGAAGCAGAAGAAGCAGAAGAAGGAGAAGGAGAAGGTGAAGTCTGGAGGGTGAATCAGAAGAAGTAGAAGAAGGAGAAGGAGAAGGTCAAGTCTGGAGGGTGAATCAGAAGAAGTAGAAGAAGGAGAAGGAGAAGGTGAAGTCTGGAGGGTGAAGCAGAAGAAGTAGAAGAAGGAGAAGGAGAAGGTGAAGTCAGGAGGGTGAATCAGAAGAAGTAGAAGAAGGAGAAGGAGAAGGTGAAGTCAGGAGGGTGAATCAGAAGAAGCAGAAGAAGGAGAAGGAGAAGGTGAAGTCTGGAGGGTGAATCAGAAGAAGCAGAAGAAGGAGAAGGAGAAGATGAAATCTGGAGGGTGAATCAGAAGAAGTAGAAGAAGGAGAAGGAGAAGGTGAGGTCTGGAGGGTGAATCAGAAGAAGTAGAAGAAGGAGAAGGAGAAGGTGAAGTCTGGAGGGTGAATCAGAAGAAGCAGAAGAAGGAGAAGGAGAAGGTGAAGTCTGGAGGGTGAATCAGAAGAAGCAGAAGAAGGAGAAGGAGAAGGTGAAGTCTGGAGGGTGAATAAGAAGAAGCAGAAGAAGGAGAAGGAGAAGATGAAATCTGGAGGGTGAATCAGAAGAAGCAGAAGAAAGAGAAGGAGAAGGTGAAGTCTGGAGGGTGAATCAGAAGAAGTAGAAGAAGGAGAAGGAGAAGGTGAAGTCTGGAGGGTGAATCAGAAGAAGCAGAAGAAGGAGAAGGAGAAGGTGAAGTCTGGAGGGTGAATCAGAAGAAGCAGAAGAAGGAGAAGGAGAAGGTGAAGTCTGGAGGGTGAATCAGAAGAAGCAGAAGAAGGAGAAGGAGAAGTTGAAGTCTGGAGGGTGAATCAGAAGAAGCAGAATAAGGAGAAGTGAAGGTGAAGTATGGAGGGTGAATCAGAAGAAGCAGAAGAAGGAGAAGGAGAAGGTGAAGTCTGGAGGGTGAATCAGAAGAAGTAGAAGAAGGAGAAGGAGAAGGTGAAGTCTGGAGGGTGAAGCAGAAGAAGTAGAAGAAGGAGAAGGAGAAGGTGAAGTCAGGAGGGTGAATCAGAAGAAGTAGAAGAAGGAGAAGGAGAAGGTGAAGTCAGGAGGGTGAATCAGAAGAAGCAGAAGAAGGAGAAGGAGATGGTGAAGTCTGGAGGGTGAATCAGAAGAAGCAGAATCAGGAGAAGGAGAAGGTGAAGTCTGGAGGGTGAATCAGAAGAAGCAGAATAAGGAGAAGGAGAAGGTGAAGTCTGGAGGGTGAATCAGAAGAAGCAGAAGAAGGAGAAGGAGAAGATGAAGTCTGGAGGGTGAATCAGAAGAAGTAGAAGAAGGAGAAGGAGAAGGTGAAGTCTGGAGGGTGAAGCAGAAGAAGTAGAAGAAGGAGAAGGAGAAGGTGAAGTCAGGAGGGTGAATCAGAAGAAGTAGAAGAAGGAGAAGGAGAAGGTGAAGTCAGGAGGGTGAATCAGAAGAAGCAGAAGAAGGAGAAGGAGAAGGTGAAGTCTGGAGGGTGAATCAGAAGAATCAGAAGAAGGAGAAGGAGAAGGTGAAGTCTGGAGGGTGAATCAGAAGAAGCAGAAGAAAGAGAAGGAGAAGGTGAAGTCTGGAGGGTGAAGCAGAAGAAAAAGAAGAAGGAGAAGGAGAAGGTGAAGACTGGAGGGTGAATCAGAAGAAGTGGAAGAAGGAGAAGGAGAAGGTGAAGTCTGGAGGGTGAATCAGAAGAAGTAGAAGAAGGAGAAGGAGAAGGTGAAGTCTGGAGGGTGAATCAGAAGAAGCAGAAGAAGGAGAAGGAGAAGGTGAAGTCTGGAGGGTGAATCAGAAGAAGCAGAAGAAGGAGAAGGAGAAGATGAAGTCTGGAGGGTGAATCAGAAGAAGTAGAAGAAGGAGAAGGAGAAGGTGAAGTCTGGAGGGTGAATCAGAAGTAGTAGAAGAAGGAGAAGGAGAAGGTGAAGTCTGGACGGTGAATCAGAAGAAACAGAAGAAGGAGAAGGAGAAGGTGAAGTCTGGAGGGTGAATCAGAAGAAGTAGAAGAAGGAGAAGGAGAAGGTGAAGTCTGGAGGGTGAATCAGAAGAAGTAGAAGAAGGAGAAGGAGAAGGTGAAGTCTGGAGGTTGAATCAGAAGAAGTAGAAGAAGGAGAAGGAGAAGGTGAAGTCTGGAGGGTGAAGCAGAAGAAGTAGAAGAAGGAGAAGGAGAATGTGAAGTCAGGAGGGTGAATCAGAAGAAGTAGAAGAAGGAGAAGGAGAAGGTGAAGTCAGGAGGGTGAATCAGAAGAAGCAGAAGAAGGAGAAGGTGAAGTCTGGAGGGTGAATCAGAGGAATCAGAAGAAGGAGAAGGAGAATGTGAAGTCTGGAGGGTGAATCAGAAGAAGCAGAAGAAAGAGAAGGAGATGGTGAAGTCTGGAGGGTGAATCAGAAAAAGTAGAAGAAGGAGAAGGAGAAGGTGAAGTCTGGAGGGTGAATCAGAAGAAGCAGAGGAAGGAGAAGGAGAAGGTGAAGTCTGGAGGGTGAATCAGAAGAAGCAGAAGAAGTAGAAGGAGAAGGTGAAGTCTGGAGGGTGAATCAGAAGAAGCAGAAGAAGGAGAAGGAGAAGGTGAAGTCTGGAGGGTGAATGAGAAGAAGCAGAATAAGGAGAAGGAGAAGGTGAAGTCTGGAGGGTGAATCAGAAGAAGCAGAAGAAGGAGAAGGAGAAGGTGAAGTCTGGAGGGTGAATCAGAAGAAGTAGAAGAAGGAGAAGGAGAAGGTGAAGTCTGGAGGGTGAAGCAGAAGAAGGAGAAGGAGAAGGTGAAGTCAGGAGGGTGAATCAGAAGAAGTAGAAGAAGGAGAAGGAGAAGGTGAAATCAGGAGGGTGAATCAGAAGTAGCAGAAGAAGGAGAAGGAGAAGGTGAAGTCTGTAGGGTGAATCAGAAGAATCAGAAGAAGGAGAAGGAGAAGGTGAAGTCTGGAGGGTGAATCAGAAGAAGCAGAAGAAAGAGAAGGAGAAGGTGAAGTCTGGAGGGTGAAGCAGAAGAAACAGAAGAAGGAGAAGGAGAAGGTGAAGACTGGAGGGTGAATCAGAAGAAGTAGAAGAAGGAGAAGGAGAAGGTGAAGTCTGGAGGGTGAATCAGAAGAAGTAGAAGAAGGAGAAGGAGAAGGTGAAGTCTGGAGGGTGAATCAGAAGAAGCAGAAGAAGGAGAAGGAGAAGGTGAAGTCTGGAGGGTGAATCAGAAGAAGTAGAAGAAGGAGAAGGAGAAGGTGAAGTCTGGAGGGTGAAGCAGAAGAAGGAGAAGGAGAAGGTGAAGTCAGGAGGGTGAATCAGAAGAAGTAGAAGAAGGAGAAGGAGAAGGTGAAATCAGGAGGGTGAATCAGAAGTAGCAGAAGAAGGAGAAGGAGAAGGTGAAGTCTGTAGGGTGAATCAGAAGAATCAGAAGAAGGAGAAGGAGAAGGTGAAGTCTGGAGGGTGAATCAGAAGAAGCAGAAGAAAGAGAAGGAGAAGGTGAAGTCTGGAGGGTGAAGCAGAAGAAACAGAAGAAGGAGAAGGAGAAGGTGAAGACTGGAGGGTGAATCAGAAGAAGTAGAAGAAGGAGAAGGAGAAGGTGAAGTCTGGAGGGTGAATCAGAAGTAGTAGAAGAAGGAGAAGGAGAAGGTGAAGTCTGGACGGTGAATCAGAAGAAACAGAAGAAGGAGAAGGAGAAGGTGAAGTCTGGAGGGTGAATCAGAAGAAGTAGAAGAAGGAGAAGGAGAAGGTGAAGTCTGGAGGGTGAAGCAGAAGAAGTAGATGAAGGAGAAGGAGAATGTGAAGTCAGGAGGGTGAATCAGAAGAAGTAGAAGAAGGAGAAGGAGAAGGTGAAGTCAGGAGGGTGAATCAGAAGAAGCAGAAGAAGGAGAAGGTGAAGTCTGGAGGGTGAATCAGAAGAATCAGAAGAAGGAGAAGGAGAATGTGAAGTCTGGAGGGTGAATCAGAAGAAGCAGAAGAAAGAGAAGGAGATGGTGAAGTCTGGAGGGTGAATCAGAAAAAGTAGAAGAAGGAGAAGGAGAAGGTGAAGTCTGGAGGGTGAATCAGAAGAAGCAGAGGAAGGAGAAGGAGAAGGTGAAGTCTGGAGGGTGAATCAGAAGAAGCAGAAGAAGTAGAAGGAGAAGGTGAAGTCTGGAGGGTGAATCAGAAGAAGCAGAAGAAGGAGAAGGAGAAGGTGAAGTCTGGAGGGTGAATGAGAAGAAGCAGAATAAGGAGAAGGAGAAGGTGAAGTCTGGAGGGTGAATCAGAAGAAGCAGAAGAAGGAGAAGGAGAAGGTGAAGTCTGGAGGGTGAATCAGAAGAAGTAAAAGAAGGAGAAGGAGAAGGTGAAGTCTGGAGGGTGAAGCAGAAGAAGGAGAAGGAGAAGGTGAAGTCAGGAGGGTGAATCAGAAGAAGTAGAAGAAGGAGAAGGAGAAGGTGAAATCAGGAGGGTGAATCAGAAGTAGCAGAAGAAGGAGAAGGAGAAGGTGAAGTCTGTAGGGTGAATCAGATGAATCAGAAGAAGGAGAAGGAGAAGGTAAAGTCTGGAGGGTGAATCAGAAGAAGCAGAAGAAAGAGAAGGAGAAGGTGAAGTCTGGAGGGTGAAGCAGAAGAAACAGAAGAAGGAGAAGGAGAAGGTGAAGACTGGAGGGTGAATCAGAAGAAGTAGAAGAAGGAGAAGGAGAAGGTGAAGTCTGGAGGGTGAATCAGAAGAAGTAGAAGAAGGAGAAGGAGAAGGTGAAGTCTGGAGGGTGAATCAGAAGAAGCAGAAGAAGGAGAAGGAGAAGGTGAAGTCTGGAGGGTGAATCAGAAGAAGTAGAAGAAGGAGAAGGAGAAGGTGAAGTCTGGAGGGTGAAGCAGAAGAAGGAGAAGGAGAAGGTGAAGTCAGGAGGGTGAATCAGAAGAAGTAGAAGAAGGAGAAGGAGTAGGTGAAATCAGGAGGGTGAATCAGAAGTAGCAGAAGAAGGAGAAGGAGAAGGTGAAGTCTGTAGGGTGAATCAGAAGAATCAGAAGAAGGAGAAGGAGAAGGTGAAGTCTGGAGGGTGAATCAGAAGAAGCAGAAGAAAGAGAAGGAGAAGGTGAAGTCTGGAGGGTGAAGCAGAAGAAACAGAAGAAGGAGAAGGAGAAGGTGAAGTCTGGAGGGTGAATCAGAAGAAGCAGAAGAAGGAGAAGGAGAAGATGAAGTCTGGAGGGTGAATCAGAAGAAGTAGAAGAAGGAGAAGGAGAAGGTGAAGTCTGGAGGGTGAATCAGAAGTAGTAGAAGAAGGAGAAGGAGAAGGTGAAGTCTGGACGGTGAATCAGAAGAAACAGAAGAAGGAGAAGGAGAAGGTGAAGTCTGGAGGGTGAATCAGAAGAAGTAGAAGAAGGAGAAGGAGAAGGTGAAGTCTGGAGGGTGAATCAGAAGAAGTAGAAGAAGGAGAAGGAGAAGGTGAAGTCTGGAGGTTGAATCAGAAGAAGTAGAAGAAGGAGAAGGAGAAGGTGAAGTCTGGAGGGTGAAGCAGAAGAAGTAGAAGAAGGAGAAGGAGAATGTGAAGTCAGGAGGGTGAATCAGAAGAAGTAGAAGAAGGAGAAGGAGAAGGTGAAGTCAGGAGGGTGAATCAGAAGAAGCAGAAGAAGGAGAAGGTGAAGTCTGGAGGGTGAATCAGAAGAATCAGAAGAAGGAGAAGGAGAATGTGAAGTCTGGAGGGTGAATCAGAAGAAGCAGAAGAAAGAGAAGGAGATGGTGAAGTCTGGAGGGTGAATCAGAAAAAGTAGAAGAAGGAGAAGGAGAAGGTGAAGTCTGGAGGGTGAATCAGAAGAAGCAGAGGAAGGAGAAGGAGAAGGTGAAGTCTGGAGGGTGAATCAGAAGAAGCAGAAGAAGTAGAAGGAGAAGGTGAAGTCTGGAGGGTGAATCAGAAGAAGCAGAAGAAGGAGAAGGAGAAGGTGAAGTCTGGAGGGTGAATGAGAAGAAGCAGAATAAGGAGAAGGAGAAGGTGAAGTCTGGAGGGTGAATCAGAAGAAGCAGAAGAAGGAGAAGGAGAAGGTGAAGTCTGGAGGGTGAATCAGAAGAAGTAGAAGAAGGAGAAGGAGAAGGTGAAGTCTGGAGGGTGAAGCAGAAGAAGGAGAAGGAGAAGGTGAAGTCAGGAGGGTGAATCAGAAGAAGTAGAAGAAGGAAAAGGAGAAGGTGAAATCAGGAGGGTGAATCAGAAGTAGCAGAAGAAGGAGAAGGAGAAGGTGAAGTCTGTAGGGTGAATCAGAAGAATCAGAAGAAGGAGAAGGAGAAGGTGAAGTCTGGAGGGTGAATCAGAAGAAGTAGAAGAAGGAGAAGGAGAAGGTGAAGTCTGGAGGGTGAATCAGAAGAAGCAGAAGAAGGAGAAGGAGAAGGTGAAGTCTGGAGGGTGAATCAGAAGAAGCAGAAGAAGGAGAAGGAGAAGGTGAAGACTGGAGGGTGAAGCAGAAGAAGGAGAAGGAGAAGGTGAAGACTGGAGGGTGAAGCAGAAGAAGGAGAAGGAGAAGGTGAAGTCTGGAGGGTGAAGCAGAAGAAGGAGAAGGAGAAGGTGAAGTCTGGAGGGTGAATCAGAAGAAGTAAAAGAAGGAGAAGGAGAAGGTGAAGTCTGGAGGGTGAATCAGAAGAAGCAGAAGAAAGAGAAGGAGAAGGTGAAGTCTGGAGGGTGAAGCAGAAGAAACAGAAGAAGGAGAAGGAGAAGGTGAAGACTGGAGGGTGAATCAGAAGAAGTAGAAGAAGGAGAAGGAGAAGGTGAAGTCTGGAGGGTGAATCAGAAGAAGTAGAAGAAGGAGAAGGAGAAGGTGAAGTCTGGAGGGTGAATCAGAAGAAGTAGAAGAAGGAGAAGGAGAAGGTGAAGTCTGGAGGGTGAAGCAGAAGAAGTAGAAGAAGGAGAAGGAGAATGTGAAGTCAGGAGGGTGAATCAGAAGAAGTAGAAGAAGGAGAAGGAGAAGGTGAAGTCAGGAGGGTGAATCAGAAGAAGCAGAAGAAGGAGAAGGTGAAGTCTGGAGGGTGAATCAGAAGAATCAGAAGAAGGAGAAGGAGAATGTGAAGTCTGGAGGGTGAATCAGAAGAAGCAGAAGAAAGAGAAGGAGATGGTGAAGTCTGGAGGGTGAATCAGAAAAAGTAGAAGAAGGAGAAGGAGAAGGTGAAGTCTGGAGGCTGAATCAGAAGAAGCAGAGGAAGGAGAAGGAGAAGGTGAAGTCTGGAGGGTGAATCAGAAGAAGCAGAAGAAGTAGAAGGAGAAGGTGAAGTCTGGAGGGTGAATCAGAAGAAGCAGAAGAAGGAGAAGGAGAAGGTGAAGTCTGGAGGGTGAATGAGAAGAAGCAGAATAAGGAGAAGGAGAAGGTGAAGTCTGGAGGGTGAATCAGAAGAAGCAGAAGAAGGAGAAGGAGAAGGTGAAGTCTGGAGGGTGAATCAGAAGAAGTAAAAGAAGGAGAAGGAGAAGGTGAAGTCTGGAGGGTGAAGCAGAAGAAGGAGAAGGAGAAGGTGAAGTCAGGAGGGTGAATCAGAAGAAGTAGAAGAAGGAGAAGGAGAAGGTGAAATCAGGAGGGTGAATCAGAAGTAGCAGAAGAAGGAGAAGGAGAAGGTGAAGTCTGTAGGGTGAATCAGAAGAATCAGAAGAAGGAGAAGGAGAAGGTGAAGTCTGGAGGGTGAATCAGAAGAAGCAGAAGAAAGAGAAGGAGAAGGTGAAGTCTGGAGGGTGAAGCAGAAGAAACAGAAGAAGGAGAAGGAGAAGGTGAAGACTGGAGGGTGAATCAGAAGAAGTAGAAGAAGGAGAAGGAGAAGGTGAAGTCTGGACGGTGAATCAGAAGAAGTAGAAGAAGGAGAAGGAGAAGGTGAAGTCTGGAGGGTGAATCAGAAGAAGCAGAAGAAGGAGAAGGAGAAGGTGAAGTCTGGAGGGTGAATCAGAAGAAGTAGAAGAAGGAGAAGGAGAAGGTGAAGTCTGGAGGGTGAAGCAGAAGAAGGAGAAGGAGAAGGTGAAGTCAGGAGGGTGAATCAGAAGAAGTAGAAGAAGGAGAAGGAGTAGGTGAAATCAGGAGGGTGAATCAGAAGTAGCAGAAGAAGGAGAAGGAGAAGGTGAAGTCTGTAGGGTGAATCAGAAGAATCAGAAGAAGGAGAAGGAGAAGGTGAAGTCTGGAGGGTGAATCAGAAGAAGCAGAAGAAAGAGAAGGAGAAGGTGAAGTCTGGAGGGTGAAGCAGAAGAAACAGAAGAAGGAGAAGGAGAAGGTGAAGACTGGAGGGTGAATCAGAAGAAGTAGAAGAAGGAGAAGGAGAAGGTGAAGTCTGGAGGGTGAATCAGAAGAAGTGGAAGAAGGAGAAGGAGAAGGTGAAGTCTGGAGGGTGAATCAGAAGAAGCAGAAGAAGGAGAAGGAGAAGGTGAAGTCTGGAGGGTGAATCAGAAGAAGCAGAAGAAGGAGAAGGAGAAGATGAAGTCTGGAGGGTGAATCAGAAGAAGTAGAAGAAGGAGAAGAAGAAGGTGAGGTCTGGAGGGTGAATCAGAAGAAGCAGAAGAAGGAGAAGGAGAAGGTGAAGTCTGGAGGGTGAATCAGAAGAAGTAGAAGAAGGAGAAGGAGAAGGTGAAGTCTGGAGGGTGAATCAGAAGAAGCAGAAGAAGGAGAAGGAGAAGGTGAAGTCTGGAGGGTGAATCAGAAGAAGCAGAAGAAGGAGAAGGAGAAGTTGAAGTCTGGAGGGTGAATCAGAAGAAGCAGAATAAGGAGAAGTGAAGGTGAAGTATGGAGGGTGAATCAGAAGAAGCAGAAGAAGGAGAAGGAGAAGGTGAAGTCTGGAGGGTGAATCAGAAGAAGTAGAAGAAGGAGAAGGAGAAGGTGAAGTCTGGAGGGTGAAGCAGAAGAAGTAGAAGAAGGAGAAGGAGAAGGTGAAGTCTGGAGGGTGAATCAGAAGAAGCAGAATAAGGAGAAGGAGAAGGTGAAGTCTGGAGGGTGAATCAGAAGAAGCAGAAGAAGGAGAAGGAGAAGATGAAGTCTGGAGGGTGAATCAGAAGAAGTAGAAGATGGAGAAGGAGAAGGTGAAGTCTGGAGGGTGAAGCAGAAGAAGTAGAAGAAGGAGAAGGAGAAGGTGAAGTCAGGAGGGTGAATCAGAAGAAGTAGAAGAAGGAGAAGGAGAAGGTGAAGTCAGGAGGGTGAATCAGAAGAAGCAGAAGAAGGAGAAGGAGAAGGTGAAGTCTGGAGGGTGAATCAGAAGAATCAGAAGAAGGAGAAGGAGAAGGTGAAGTCTGGAGGGTGAATCAGAAGAAGCAGAAGAAAGAGAAGGAGAAGGTGAAGTCTGGAGGGTGAAGCAGAAGAAAAAGAAGAAGGAGAAGGAGAAGGTGAAGACTGGAGGGTGAATCAGAAGAAGTGGAAGAAGGAGAAGGAGAAGGTGAAGTCTGGAGGGTGAATCAGAAGAAGTAGAAGAAGGAAAAGGAGAAGGTGAAGTCTGGAGGGTGAATCAGAAGAAGCAGAAGAAGGAGAAGGAGAAGGTGAAGTCTGGAGGGTGAATCAGAAGAAGCAGAAGAAGGAGAAGGAGAAGATGAAGTCTGGAGGGTGAATCAGAAGAAGTAGAAGAAGGAGAAGGAGAAGGTGAAGTCTGGAGGGTGAATCAGAAGTAGTAGAAGAAGCAGAAGGAGAAGGTGAAGTCTGGACGGTGAATCAGAAGAAACAGAAGAAGGAGAAGGAGAAGGTGAAGTCTGGAGGGTGAATCAGAAGAAGTAGAAGAAGGAGAAGGAGAAGGTGAAGTCTGGAGGGTGAATCAGAAGAAGTAGAAGAAGGAGAAGGAGAAGGTGAAGTCTGGAGGTTGAATCAGAAGAAGTAGAAGAAGGAGAAGGAGAAGGTGAAGTCTGGAGGGTGAAGCAGAAGAAGTAGAAGAAGGAGAAGGAGAATGTGAAGTCAGGAGGGTGAATCAGAAGAAGTAGAAGAAGGAGAAGGAGAAGGTGAAGTCAGGAGGGTGAATCAGAAGAAGCAGAAGAAGGAGAAGGTGAAGTCTGGAGGGTGAATCAGAAGAATCAGAAGAAGGAGAAGGAGAATGTGAAGTCTGGAGGGTGAATCAGAAGAAGCAGAAGAAAGAGAAGGAGATGGTGAAGTCTGGAGGGTGAATCAGAAAAAGTAGAAGAAGGAGAAGGAGAAGGTGAAGTCTGGAGGGTGAATCAGAAGAAGCAGAGGAAGGAGAAGGAGAAGGTGAAGTCTGGAGGGTGAATCAGAAGAAGCAGAAGAAGTAGAAGGAGAAGGTGAAGTCTGGAGGGTGAATCAGAAGAAGCAGAAGAAGGAGAAGGAGAAGGTGAAGTCTGGAGGGTGAATGAGAAGAAGCAGAATAAGGAGAAGGAGAAGGTGAAGTCTGGAGGGTGAATCAGAAGAAGCAGAAGAAGGAGAAGGAGAAGGTGAAGTCTGGAGGGTGAATCAGAAGAAGTAGAAGAAGGAGAAGGAGAAGGTGAAGTCTGGAGGGTGAATCAGAAGAAGTAGAAGAAGGAGAAGGAGAAGGTGAAGTCAGGAGGGTGAATCAGAAGAAGTAGAAGAAGGAGAAGGAGAAGGTGAAATCAGGAGGGTGAATCAGAAGTAGCAGAAGAAGGAGAAGGAGAAGGTGAAGTCTGTAGGGTGAATCAGAAGAATCAGAAGAAGGAGAAGGAGAAGGTGAAGTCTGGAGGGTGAATCAGAAGAAGCAGAAGAAAGAGAAGGAGAAGGTGAAGTCTGGAGGGTGAAGCAGAAGAAACAGAAGAAGGAGAAGGAGAAGGTGAAGACTGGAGGGTGAATCAGAAGAAGTAGAAGAAGGAGAAGGAGAAGGTGAAGTCTGGAGGGTGAATCAGAAGAAGTAGAAGAAGGAGAAGGAGAAGGTGAAGTCTGGAGGGTGAATCAGAAGAAGCAGAAGAAGGAGAAGGAGAAGGTGAAGTCTGGAGGGTGAATCAGAAGAAGCAGAAGAAGGAGAAGGAGAAGATGAAGTCTGGAGGGTGAATCAGAAGAAGCAGAAGAAGGAGAAGGAGAAGGTGAAGTCTGGAGGGTGAATCAGAAGAAGTAAAAGAAGGAGAAGGAGAAGGTGAAGTCTGGAGGGTGAAGCAGAAGAAGGAGAAGAAGAAGGTGAGGTCTGGAGGGTGAATCAGAAGAAGCAGAAGAAGGAGAAGGAGAAGGTGAAGTCTGGAGGGTGAATCAGAAGAAGTAGAAGAAGGAGAAGGAGAAGGTGTAGTCTGGAGGGTGACTCAGAAGAAGCAGAAGAAGGAGAAGGAGAAGGTGAAGTCTGGAGGGTGAATCAGAAGAAGCAGAAGAAGGAGAAGGAGAAGGTGAAGTCTGGAGGGTGAATCAGAAGAAGCAGAAGAAGGAGAAGGAGAAGGTGAAGTCAGGAGGGTGAATCAGAAGAAGCAGAAGAAGGAGAAGGAGAAGGTGAAGTTAGGAGGGTGAATCAGAAGAAGCAGAAGAAGGAGAAGGAGCAGGTGATGTCAGGGGGATGAAGCAGAAGAAGTAGAAGAAGGAGAAGGAGAAGGTGAAGTCAGGACGGTGAAGCAGAAGAAGCAGAAGAAGGAGAAGGAGAAGGTGAAGTCTGGAGGGTGAATCAGAATAAGTAGAAGAAGGAAAAGGAGAAGGTCAAGTCTGGAGGGTGAATCAGAAGAAGTAGAAGAAGGAGAAGGAGAAGGTGAAGTCTGGAGGGTGAAGCAGAAGAAGTAGAAGAAGGAGAAGGAGAAGGTGAAGTCAGGAGGGTGAATCAGAAGAAGTAGAAGAAGGAGAAGGAGAAGGTGAAGTCAGGAGGGTGAATCAGAAGAAGCAGAAGAAGGAGAAGGAGAAGGTGAAGTCTGGAGGGTGAATCAGAAGAAGCAGAAGAAAGAGAAGGAGAAGGTGAAGTCTGGAGGGTGAATCAGAAGAAGTAGAAGAAGGAGAAGGAGAAGGTGAAGTCTGGAGGGTGTATCAGAAGAAGCAGAAGAAGGAGAAGGAGAAGGTGAAGTCTGGAGGGTGAATCAGAAGAAGCAGAAGAAGGAGAAGGAGAAGGTGAAGTCTGCAGGGTGAATCAGAAGAAGCAGAAGAAGGAGAAGGAGAAGGTGAAGTCTGGAGGGTGAATCAGAAGAAGCAGAATAAGGAGAAGGAGAAGGTGAAGTCTGGAGGGTGAATCAGAAGAAGCAGAAGAAGGAGAAGGAGAAGGTGAAGTCTGGAGGGTGAATCAGAAGAAGTAGAAGAAGGAGAAGGAGAAGTTGAAGTCTGGAGGGTGAAGCAGAAGAATTAGAAGATGGAGAAGGAGAAGGTGAAGTCAGGAGGGTGAATCAGAAGAAGTAGAAGAAGGAGAAGGAGAAGGTGAAGTCAGGAGGGTGAATCAGAAGAAGCAGAATAAGGAGAAGGAGAAGGTGAAGTCTGGAGGGTGAATCAGAAGAAGCAGAATAAGGAGAAGGAGAAGGTGAAGTCTGGAGGGTGAATCAGAAGAAGCAGAAGAAGGAGAAGGAGAAGGTGAAGTCTGGAGGGTGAATCAGAAGAAGTAGAAGAAGGAGAAGGAGAAGGTGAAGTCTGGAGGGTGAAGCAGAAGAAGTAGAGAAGGAGAAGGAGAAGGTGAAGTCAGGTGGGTGAATCAGAAGAAGTAGAAGAAGGAGAAGGAGAAGGTGAAGTCAGGAGGTGTGAATCAGAAGAAGCAGAAGAAGGAGAAGGAGAAGGTGAAGTCTGGAGGGTGAATCAGAAGAATCAGAAGAAGGAGAAGGAGAAGGTGAAGTCTGGAGGGTGAATCAGAAGAAGCAGAAGAAAGAGAAGGAGAAGGTGAAGTCTGGAGGGTGAAGCAGAAGAAACAGAAGAAGGAGAAGGAGAAGGTGAAGACTGGAGGGTGAATCAGAAGAAGTAGAAGAAGGAGAAGGAGAAGGTGAAGTCTGGAGGGTGAATCAGAAGAAGTAGAAGAAGGAGAAGGAGAAGGTGAAGTCTGGAGGGTGAATCAGAAGAAGCAGAAGAAGGAGAAGGAGAAGGTGAAGTCTGGAGGGTGAATCAGAAGAAGCAGAAGAAGGAGAAGGAGAAGGATGAAGTCTGGAGGGGTGAATCAGAAGAAGTAGAAGGAAGGAGAAGGAGAAGGTGAAGTCTGGAGGGTGAATCAGAAGTAGTAGAAAGAATGGAGAAGTGGAGAAGGTGAAGTCTGGAGGGTGAGAAACAGAAGAAGGAGAAGGAGAAGGTGAAGACTGGAGGGTGAATCAGAAGAAGTAGAAGAAGGAGAAGGAGAAGTTGAAGTCTGGAGGGTGAATCAGAAGAAGTAGAAGAAGGAGAAGGAGAAGGTGAAGTCTGGAGGGTGAATCAGAAGAAGCAGAAGAAGGAGAAGGAGAAGGTGAAGTCTGGAGGGTGAATCAGAAGAAGCAGAAGAAGGAGAAGAGAAGATGAAGTCTGGAGGGTGAATCAGAAGAAGTAGAAGAAGGAGAAGAAGAAGGTGAGGTCTGGAGGGTGAATCAGAAGAAGCAGAAGAAGGAGAAGGAGAAGGTGAAGTCTGGAGGGTGAATCAGAAGAAGCAGAAGAAGGAGAAGGAGAAGGTGAAGTCTGGCGGGTGAATCAGAAGAAACAGAAGAAGGAGAAGGAGAAGGTGATATCTGGAGGGTGAATCAGAAGAAGTAGAATAAGGAGAAGGAGAAGGTGTAGTCTGGAGGGTGAATCAGAAGAAGCAGAAGAAGGAGAAGGAGAAGGTAAAGTCTGGAGGGTGAATCAGAAGAAGCAGAAGAAGGAGAAGGAGAAGGTGAAGTCTGGAGGGTGAATCAGAAGAAGCAGAAGAAGGAGAAGGAGAAGGTGACGTCAGGAGGGTGAATCAGAAGAAGCAGAAGAAGGAGAAGGAGAAGGTGAAGTTAGGAGGGTGAATCAGAAGAAGCAGAAGAAGGAGAAGGAGCAGGTGATGTCAGGGGGATAAAGCAGAAGAAGTAGAAGAAGGAGAAGGAGAAGGTGAAGTCAGGACGGTGAAGCAGAAGAAGCAGAAGAAGGAGAAGGAGAAGGTGAAGTCTGGAGGGTGAATCAGAAGAAGTAGAAGAAGGAAAAGGAGAAGGTCAAGTCTGG
Organism: Somniosus microcephalus; assembly: GCF_052327205.1. Classification (NCBI taxonomy): domain Eukaryota; kingdom Metazoa; phylum Chordata; class Chondrichthyes; order Squaliformes; family Somniosidae; genus Somniosus; species Somniosus microcephalus. The sequence continues at coordinate 124,397 of NW_028225308.1, read as the reverse complement.
AGGGTGAATCAGAAGAAGTAGAAGAAGGAGAAGGAGAAGGTGAAGTCTGGAGGGTGAAGCAGAAGAAGTAGAAGAAGGAGAAGGAGAAGGTGAAGTCAGGAGGGTGAATCAGAAGAAGTAGAAGAAGGAGAAGGAGAAGGTGAAGTCAGGAGGGTGAATCAGAAGAAGCAGAAGAAGGAGAAGGAGAAGGTGAAGTCTGGAGGGTGAATCAGAAGAATCAGAAGAAGGAGAAGGAGATGGTGAAGTCTGGAGGGTGAATCAGAAGAAGCAGAAGAAAGAGAAGGAGAAGGTGAAGTCTGGAGGGTGAATCAGAAGAAGTAGAAGAAGGAGAAGGAGAAGGTGAAGTCTGGAGGGTGTATCAGAAGAAGCAGAAGAGGAAGAGGAAGAAAGGAGAAGGTGAAGTCTGGAGGGTGAATCAGAAGAAGCAGAAGAAGGAGAAGGAGAAGGTGAAGTCTGCAGGGTGAATCAGAAGAAGCAGAAGAAGGAGAAGGAGAAGGTGAAGTCTGGAGGGTGAATCAGAAGAAGCAGAATAAGGAGAAGGAGAAGGTGAAGTCTGGAGGGTGAATCAGAAGAAGCAGAAGAAGGAGAAGGAGAAGGTGAAGTCTGGAGGGTGAATCAGAAGAAGTAGAAGAAGGAGAAGGAGAAGTTGAAGTCTGGAGGGTGAAGCAGAAGAATTAGAAGATGGAGAAGGAGAAGGTGAAGTCAGGAGGGTGAATCAGAAGAAGTAGAAGAAGGAGAAGGAGAAGGTGAAGTCAGGAGGGTGAATCGGAAGAAGCAGAAGATGGAGAAGGAGAAGGTGAAGTCTGGAGGGTGAATCAGAAGAATCAGAAGAAGGAGAAGGAGAAGGTGAAGTCTGGAGGGTGAATCAGAAGAAGCAGAGGAAGGAGAAGGAGAAGGTAAAGTCTGGAGGGTGAATCAGAAGAAGCAGAATAAGGAGAAGGAGAAGGTGAAGTCTGGAGGGTGAATCAGAAGAAGCAGAATAAGGAGAAGGAGAAGGTGAAGTCTGGAGGGTGAATCAGAAGAAGCAGAAGAAGGAGAAGGAGAAGGTGAAGTCTGGAGGGTGAATCAGAAGAAGTAGAAGAAGGAGAAGGAGAAGGTGAAGTCTGGAGGGTGAAGCAGAAGAAGTAGAAGAAGGAGAAGGAGAAGGTGAAGTCAGGTGGGTGAATCAGAAGAAGTAGAAGAAGGAGAAGGAGAAGGTGAAGTCAGGAGGGTGAATCAGAAGAAGCAGAAGAAGGAGAAGGAGAAGGTGAAGTCTGGAGGGTGAATCAGAAGAATCAGAAGAAGGAGAAGGAGAAGGTGAAGTCTGGAGGGTGAATCAGAAGAAGCAGAAGAAAGAGAAGGAGAAGGTGAAGTCTGGAGGGTGAAGCAGAAGAAACAGAAGAAGGAGAAGGAGAAGGTGAAGACTGGAGGGTGAATCAGAAGAAGTAGAAGAAGGAGAAGGAGAAGGTGAAGTCTGGAGGGTGAATCAGAAGAAGTAGAAGAAGGAGAAGGAGAAGGTGAAGTCTGGAGGGTGAATCAGAAGAAGCAGAAGAAGGAGAAGGAGAAGGTGAAGTCTGGAGGGTGAATCAGAAGAAGCAGAAGAAGGAGAAGGAGAAGATGAAGTCTGGAGGGTGAATCAGAAGAAGTAGAAGAAGGAGAAGGAGAAGGTGAAGTCTGGAGGGTGAATCAGAAGTAGTAGAAGAAGGAGAAGGAGAAGGTGAAGTCTGGAGGGTGAATCAGAAGAAACAGAAGAAGGAGAAGGAGAAGGTGAAGTCTGGAGGGTGAATCAGAAGAAGTAGAAGAAGGAGAAGGAGAAGGTGTAGTCTGGAGGGTGAATCAGAAGAAGTAGACGAAGGAGAAGGAGAAGGTGAAGTCTGGAGGGTGAATCAGAAGAAGCAGAAGAAGGAGATGGAGAAGGTGAAGTCTGGAGGGTGAATCAGAAGAAGTAGAAGAAGGAGAAGGAGAAGGTGAAGTCTGGAGGGTGAATCAGAAGAAGCAGAAGAAGGAGAAGGAGAAGGTGAAGTCTGGAGGGTGAATCAGAAGAAGCAGGAGAAGGAGAAGGTGAAGTCTGGAGGGTGAATCAGAAGAATCAGAAGAAGGAGAAAGAGAAGGTGAAGTCTGGAGGGTGAATCAGAAGACGCAGAAGAAAGAGAAGGAGAAGGTGAAGTCTGGAGGGTGAATCAGAAGAAGTAGAAGAAGGAGAAGGAGAAGGTGAAGTCTGGAGGGTGAATCAGAAGAAGCAGAAGAAGGAGAAGGAGAAGGTGAAGTCTGGAGGGTGAATCAGAAGAAGTAGACGAAGGAGAAGGAGAAGGTGAAGTCTGGAGGGTGAATCAGAAGAAGCAGAAGAAGGAGATGGAGATGGTGAAGTCTGGAGGGTGAATCAGAAGAAGCAGAAGAAGGAGAAGGAGAAGGTGAAGTCTGGAGGGTGAATCAGAAGAAGTAGAAGAAGGAGAATGAGAAGGTGAAGTCTGGAGGGTGAAGCAGAAGAAGTAGAAGAAGGAGAAGGAGAAGGTGAAGTCAGGTGGGTGAATCAGAAGAAGTAGAAGAAGGAGAAGGAGAAGGTGAAGTCAGGAGGGTGAATCCGAAGAAGCAGAAGAAGGAGAAGGAGAAGGTGAAGTCTGGAGGGTGAATCAGAAGAATCAGAAGAAGGAGAAGGAGAAGGTGAAGTCTGGAGGGTGAATCAGAAGAAGCAGAAGAAAGAGAAGGAGAAGGTGAAGTCTGGAGGGTGAAGCAGAAGAAACAGAAGAAAGAGAAGGAGAAGGTGAAGACTGGAGGGTGAATCAGAAGAAGTAGAAGAAGGAGAAGGAGAAGGTGAAGTCTGGAGGGTGAATCAGAAGAAGCAGAAGAAGGAGATGGAGAAGTTGAAGTCTGGAGGGTGAATCAGAAGAAGTAGAAGAAGGAGAAGGAGAAGGTGAAGTCTGGAGGGTGAATCAGAAGAAGCAGAAGAAGGAGAAGGAGAAGGTGAAGTCTGGAGGGTGAATCAGAAGAAGCAGAAGAAGGAGAAGGAGAAGGTGAAGGCTGGAGGATGATTCAGAAGAAGCAGAATAAGGAGAAGGAGAAGGTGAAGTCTGGAGGGTGAATCAGAAGAAGCAGAAGAAGGAGAAGGAGAAGGTGAAGTCTGGAGGGTGAAACAGAAGAAGTAGAAGAAGGAGAAGGAGAAGGTGAAGTCTGGAGGGCGAATCAGAAGAAGTAGAAGAAGGAGAAGGAGAAGGTGAAGTCTGGAGGGTGAATCAGAAGAAGTAGAAGAAGGAGAAGGAGAAGGTGAAGTCTGGAGGGTGAATCAGAAGAAACAGAAGAAGGAGAAGGAGAAGGTGAAGTCTGGAGGGTGAATCAGAAGAAGTAGAAGAAGGAGAAGGAGAAGGTGTAGTCTGGAGGGTGAATCAGAAGAAGTAGACGAAGGAGAAGGAGAAGGTGAAGTCTGGAGGGTGAATCAGAAGAAGCAGAAGAAGGAGATGGAGAAGGTGAAGTCTGGAGGGTGAATCAGAAGAAGTAGAAGAAGGAGAAGGAGAAGGTGAAGTCTGGAGGGTGAATCAGAAGAAGCAGAAGAAGGAGAAGGAGAAGGTGAAGTCTGGAGGGTGAATCAGAAGAAGCAGAAGAAGGAGAAGGAGAAGGAGAAGTCTGGAGGGTGATTCAGAGAAGCAGAATAAGGAGAAGGAGAAGGTGAAGTCTGGAGGGTGAATCAGAAGAAGCAGAAGAAGGAGAAGGAGAAGGTGATATCTGGAGGGTGAATCAGAAGAAGTAGAATAAGGAGAAGGAGAAGGTGTAGTCTGGAGGGTGAATCAGAAGAAGCAGAAGAAGGAGAAGGAGAAGGTAAAGTCTGGAGGGTGAATCAGAAGAAGCAGAAGAAGGAGAAGGAGAAGGTGAAGTCTGGAGGGTGAATCAGAAGAAGCAGAAGAAGGAGAAGGAGAAGGTGACGTCAGGAGGGTGAATCAGAAGAAGCAGAAGAAGGAGAAGGAGAAGGTGAAGTTAGGAGGGTGAATCAGAAGAAGCAGAAGAAGGAGAAGGAGCAGGTGATGTCAGGGGGATAAAGCAGAAGAAGTAGAAGAAGGAGAAGGAGAAGGTGAAGTCAGGACGGTGAAGCAGAAGAAGCAGAAGAAGGAGAAGGAGAGGGTGAAGTCTGGAGGGTGAATCAGAAGAAGTAGAAGAAGGAAAAGGAGAAGGTCAAGTCTGGAGGGTGAATCAGAAGAAGTAGAAGAAGGAGAAGGAGAAGGTGAAGTCTGGAGGGTGAAGCAGAAGAAGTAGAAGAAGGAGAAGGAGAAGGTGAAGTCAGGAGGGTGAATCAGAAGAAGTAGAAGAAGGAGAAGGAGAAGGTGAAGTCAGGAGGGTGAATCAGAAGAAGCAGAAGAAGGAGAAGGAGAAGGTGAAGTCTGGAGGGTGAATCAGAAGAATCAGAAGAAGGAGAAGGAGATGGTGAAGTCTGGAGGGTGAATCAGAAGAAGCAGAAGAAAGAGAAGGAGAAGGTGAAGTCTGGAGGGTGAATCAGAAGAAGTAGAAGAAGGAGAAGGAGAAGGTGAAGTCTGGAGGGTGTATCAGAAGAAGCAGAAGAAGGAGAAGGAGAAGGTGAAGTCTGGAGGGTGAATCAGAAGAAGCAGAAGAAGGAGAAGGAGAAGGTGAAGTCTGCAGGGTGAATCAGAAGAAGCAGAAGAAGGAGAAGGAGAAGGTGAAGTCTGGAGGGTGAATCAGAAGAAGCAGAATAAGGAGAAGGAGAAGGTGAAGTCTGGAGGGTGAATCAGAAGAAGCAGAAGAAGGAGAAGGAGAAGGTGAAGTCTGGAGGGTGAATCAGAAGAAGTAGAAGAAGGAGAAGGAGAAGTTGAAGTCTGGAGGGTGAAGCAGAAGAATTAGAAGATGGAGAAGGAGAAGGTGAAGTCAGGAGGGTGAATCAGAAGAAGTAGAAGAAGGAGAAGGAGAAGGTGAAGTCAGGAGGGTGAATCGGAAGAAGCAGAAGATGGAGAAGGAGAAGGTGAAGTCTGGAGGGTGAATCAGAAGAATCAGAAGAAGGAGAAGGAGAAGGTGAAGTCTGGAGGGTGAATCAGAAGAAGCAGAGGAAGGAGAAGGAGAAGGTAAAGTCTGGAGGGTGAATCAGAAGAAGCAGAATAAGGAGAAGGAGAAGGTGAAGTCTGGAGGGTGAATCAGAAGAAGCAGAATAAGGAGAAGGAGAAGGTGAAGTCTGGAGGGTGAATCAGAAGAAGCAGAAGAAGGAGAAGGAGAAGGTGAAGTCTGGAGGGTGAATCAGAAGAAGTAGAAGAAGGAGAAGGAGAAGGTGAAGTCTGGAGGGTGAAGCAGAAGAAGTAGAAGAAGGAGAAGGAGAAGGTGAAGTCAGGTGGGTGAATCAGAAGAAGTAGAAGAAGGAGAAGGAGAAGGTGAAGTCAGGAGGGTGAATCAGAAGAAGCAGAAGAAGGAGAAGGAGAAGGTGAAGTCTGGAGGGTGAATCAGAAGAATCAGAAGAAGGAGAAGGAGAAGGTGAAGTCTGGAGGGTGAATCAGAAGAAGCAGAAGAAAGAGAAGGAGAAGGTGAAGTCTGGAGGGTGAAGCAGAAGAAACAGAAGAAGGAGAAGGAGAAGGTGAAGACTGGAGGGTGAATCAGAAGAAGTAGAAGAAGGAGAAGGAGAAGGTGAAGTCTGGAGGGTGAATCAGAAGAAGTAGAAGAAGGAGAAGGAGAAGGTGAAGTCTGGAGGGTGAATCAGAAGAAGCAGAAGAAGGAGAAGGAGAAGGTGAAGTCTGGAGGGTGAATCAGAAGAAGCAGAAGAAGGAGAAGGAGAAGATGAAGTCTGGAGGGTGAATCAGAAGAAGTAGAAGAAGGAGAAGGAGAAGGTGAAGTCTGGAGGGTGAATCAGAAGTAGTAGAAGAAGGAGAAGGAGAAGGTGAAGTCTGGAGGGTGAATCAGAAGAAACAGAAGAAGGAGAAGGAGAAGGTGAAGTCTGGAGGGTGAATCAGAAGAAGTAGAAGAAGGAGAAGGAGAAGGTGTAGTCTGGAGGGTGAATCAGAAGAAGTAGACGAAGGAGAAGGAGAAGGTGAAGTCTGGAGGGTGAATCAGAAGAAGCAGAAGAAGGAGATGGAGAAGGTGAAGTCTGGAGGGTGAATCAGAAGAAGTAGAAGAAGGAGAAGGAGAAGGTGAAGTCTGGAGGGTGAATCAGAAGAAGCAGAAGAAGGAGAAGGAGAAGGTGAAGTCTGGAGGGTGAATCAGAAGAAGCAGGAGAAGGAGAAGGTGAAGTCTGGAGGGTGAATCAGAAGAATCAGAAGAAGGAGAAAGAGAAGGTGAAGTCTGGAGGGTGAATCAGAAGACGCAGAAGAAAGAGAAGGAGAAGGTGAAGTCTGGAGGGTGAATCAGAAGAAGTAGAAGAAGGAGAAGGAGAAGGTGAAGTCTGGAGGGTGAATCAGAAGAAGCAGAAGAAGGAGAAGGAGAAGGTGAAGTCTGGAGGGTGAATCAGAAGAAGTAGACGAAGGAGAAGGAGAAGGTGAAGTCTGGAGGGTGAATCAGAAGAAGCAGAAGAAGGAGATGGAGATGGTGAAGTCTGGAGGGTGAATCAGAAGAAGCAGAAGAAGGAGAAGGAGAAGGTGAAGTCTGGAGGGTGAATCAGAAGAAGTAGAAGAAGGAGAATGAGAAGGTGAAGTCTGGAGGGTGAAGCAGAAGAAGTAGAAGAAGGAGAAGGAGAAGGTGAAGTCAGGTGGGTGAATCAGAAGAAGTAGAAGAAGGAGAAGGAGAAGGTGAAGTCAGGAGGGTGAATCCGAAGAAGCAGAAGAAGGAGAAGGAGAAGGTGAAGTCTGGAGGGTGAATCAGAAGAATCAGAAGAAGGAGAAGGAGAAGGTGAAGTCTGGAGGGTGAATCAGAAGAAGCAGAAGAAAGAGAAGGAGAAGGTGAAGTCTGGAGGGTGAAGCAGAAGAAACAGAAGAAAGAGAAGGAGAAGGTGAAGACTGGAGGGTGAATCAGAAGAAGTAGAAGAAGGAGAAGGAGAAGGTGAAGTCTGGAGGGTGAATCAGAAGAAGCAGAAGAAGGAGATGGAGAAGTTGAAGTCTGGAGGGTGAATCAGAAGAAGTAGAAGAAGGAGAAGGAGAAGGTGAAGTCTGGAGGGTGAATCAGAAGAAGCAGAAGAAGGAGAAGGAGAAGGTGAAGTCTGGAGGGTGAATCAGAAGAAGCAGAAGAAGGAGAAGGAGAAGGTGAAGGCTGGAGGATGATTCAGAAGAAGCAGAATAAGGAGAAGGAGAAGGTGAAGTCTGGAGGGTGAATCAGAAGAAGCAGAAGAAGGAGAAGGAGAAGGTGAAGTCTGGAGGGTGAAACAGAAGAAGTAGAAGAAGGAGAAGGAGAAGGTGAAGTCTGGAGGGCGAATCAGAAGAAGTAGAAGAAGGAGAAGGAGAAGGTGAAGTCTGGAGGGTGAATCAGAAGAAGTAGAAGAAGGAGAAGGAGAAGGTGAAGTCTGGAGGGTGAATCAGAAGAAACAGAAGAAGGAGAAGGAGAAGGTGAAGTCTGGAGGGTGAATCAGAAGAAGTAGAAGAAGGAGAAGGAGAAGGTGTAGTCTGGAGGGTGAATCAGAAGAAGTAGACGAAGGAGAAGGAGAAGGTGAAGTCTGGAGGGTGAATCAGAAGAAGCAGAAGAAGGAGATGGAGAAGGTGAAGTCTGGAGGGTGAATCAGAAGAAGTAGAAGAAGGAGAAGGAGAAGGTGAAGTCTGGAGGGTGAATCAGAAGAAGCAGAAGAAGGAGAAGGAGAAGGTGAAGTCTGGAGGGTGAATCAGAAGAAGCAGAAGAAGGAGAAGGAGAAGGAGAAGTCTGGAGGGTGATTCAGAGAAGCAGAATAAGGAGAAGGAGAAGGTGAAGTCTGGAGGGTGAATCAGAAGAAGCAGAAGAAGGAGAAGGAGAAGGTGAAGTCTGGAGGGCGAATCAGAAGAAGGAGAAGAAGGAGAAGGAGAAGGTGAAGTCTGGAGGGTGAATCAGAAGAAGTAGAAGAAGGAGAAGGAGAAGGTGAAGTCTGGAGGGTGAATCAGAAGAAGTAGAAGAAGGAGAAGGAGAAGCTGAAGTCTGGAGGGTGAAGCAGAAGAAGTAGAAGAAGGAGAAGGAGAAGGTGAAGTCAGGAGGGTGAATCAGAAGAAGCAGAAGAAGGAGAAGGAGAAGGTGAAGTCTGGAGGGTGAATCAGAAGAATCAGAAGAAGGAGAAGGAGAAAGTGAAGTCTGGAGGGTGAATCAGAAGAAGCAGAAGAAAGAGAAGGAGAAGGTGAAGTCTGGAGGGTGAATCAGAAGAAGTAGAAGAAGGAGAAGGAGAAGGTGAAGTCTGGAGGGTGTATCAGAAGAAGCAGAAGAAGGAGAAGGAGAAGGTGAAGTCTGGAGGGTGAATCAGAAGAAGTAGAGGAAGGAGAAGGAGAAGGTGAAGTCTGGAGGGTGAATCAGAAGAAGCAGAAGAAGGAGATGGAGAAGGTGAAGTCTGGAGGGTGAATCAGAAGAAGCAGAAGAAGGAGAAGGAGAAGGTGAAGTCTGGAGGGTGAATCAGAAGAAGTAGAAGAAGGAGAAGGAGAAGGTGAAGTCTGGAGGGTGAAGCAGAAGAAGTAGAAGAAGGAGAAGGAGAAGGTGAAGTCAGGTGGGTGAATCAGAAGAAGTAGAAGAAGGAGAAGGAGAAGGTGAAGTCTGGAGGGTGAATCAGAAGAAGTAGAAGAAGGAGAAGGAGAAGGTGAAGTCTGGAGGGTGAATCAGAAGAATCAGAAGAAGGAGAAGGAGAAGGTGAAGTCTGGAGGGTGAATCAGAAGAAGCAGAAGAAAGAGAAGGAGAAGGTGAAGTCTGGAGTGTGAAGCAGAAGAAACAGAAGAAGGAGAAGGAGAAGGTGAAGACTGGAGGGTGAATCAGAAGAAGTAGAAGAAGGAGAAGGAGAAGGTGAAGTCTGGAGGGTAAATCAGAAGAAGTAGAAGAAGGAGAAGGAGAAGGTGAAGTCTGGAGGGTGAATCAGAAGAAGCAGAAGAAGGAGAAGGAGAAGGTGAAGTCTGGAGGGTGAATCAGAAGAAGCAGAAGAAGGAGAAGGAGAAGATGAAGTCTGGAGGTTGAATCAGAAGAAGTAGAAGAAGGAGAAGGAGAAGGTGAAGTCTGGAGGGTGAATCAGAAGTAGTAGAAGAAGGAGTAGGAGAAGGTGAAGTCTGGAGGGTGAATCAGAAGAAGTAGACGAAGGAGAAGGAGAAGGTGAAGTCTGGAGGGTGAATCAGAAGAAGCAGAAGAAGGAGATGGAGAAGGTGAAGTCTGGAGGGTGAATCAGAAGAAGTAGAAGAAGGAGAAGGTGAAGTCTGGAGGGTGAATCAGAAGAAGCAGAAGAAGGAGAAGGAGAAGGTGAAGTCTGGAGGGTGAATCAGAAGAAGCAGAAGAAGGAGAAGGAGAAGGTGAAGTCTGGAGGGTGATTCAGAAGAAGCAGAATAAGGAGAAGGAGAAGGTGAAGTCTGGAGGGTGAATCAGAAGAAGCAGAAGAAGGAGAAGGAGAAGGTGAAGTCTGGAGGGTGAATCAGAAGAAGTAGAAGAAGGAGAAGGAGAAGGTGAAGTCTGGAGGGTGAATCAGAAGAAGTAGAAGAAGGAGAAGGAGAAGGTGAAGTCTGGAGGGTGAATCAGAAGAAGTAGAAGAAGGAGAAGGAGAAGCTGAAGTCTGGAGGGTGAAGCAGAAGAAGTAGAAGAAGGAGAAGGAGAAGGTGAAGTCAGGAGGGTGAATCAGAAGATGTAGAAGAAGGAGAAGGAGAAGGTGAAGTCAGGAGGGTGAATCAGAAGAAGCATAAGAAGGAGAAGGAGAAGGTGAAGTCTGGAGGGTGAATCAGAAGAATCAGAAGAAGGAGAAGGAAAAGGTGAAGTCTGGAGGGTGAATCAGAAGAAGCAGAAGAAAGAGAAGGAGAAGGTGAAGTCTGGAGGGTGAATCAGAAGAAGTAGAAGAAGGAGAAGGAGAAGGTGAAGTCTGGAGGGTGAATCAGAAGAAGCAGAAGAAAGAGAAGGAGAAGGTGAAGTCTGGAGGGTGAATCAGAAGAAGTAGACGAAGGAGAAGGAGAAGGTGAAGTCTGGAGGGTGAATCAGAAGAAGTAGACGAAGGAGAAGGAGAAGGTGAAGTCTGGAGGGTGAATCAGAAGAAGCAGAAGAAGGAGATGGAGAAGGTGAAGTCTGGAGGGTGAATCAGAAGAAGTAGAAGAAGGAGAAGGAGAAGGTGAAGTCTGGAGGGTGAATCAGAAGAAGCAGAAGAAGGAGAAGGAGAAGGTGAAGTCTGGAGGGTGAATCAGAAGAAGCAGAAGAAGGAGAAGGAGAAGGTGAAGTCTGGAGGGTGATTCAGAAGAAGCAGAATAAGGAGAAGGAGAAGGTGAAGTCTGGAGGGTGAAACAGAAGAAGCAGAAGAAGGAGAAGGAGAAGGTGAAGTCTGGAGGGTGAATCAGAAGAAGTAGAAGAAGGAGAAGGAGAAGGTGAAGTCTGGAGGGTGAATCAGAAGAAGTAGAAGAAGGAGAAGGAGAAGGTGAAGTCTGGAGGGTGAAGCAGAAGAAGTAGAAGAAGGAGAAGGAGAAGGTGAAGTCAGGAGGGTGAATCAGAAGATGTAGAAGAAGGAGAAGGAGAAGGTGAAGTCAGGAGGGTGAATCAGAAGAAGCAGAAGAAGGAGAAGGAGAAGGTGGAGTCTGGAGGGTGAATCAGAAGAAGTAGAAGAAGGAGAAGGAGAAGGTGAAGTCTGGAGGGTGAATCAGAAGAAGCAGAAGAAGCAGAAGGAGAAGGTGAAGTCTGGAGGGTGAATCAGAAGAAGCAGAAGAAGGAGAAGGAGAAGGTGAAGTCTGGACGGTGAATCAGAAGAAGCAGAATAAGGAGAAGGAGAAGGTGAAGTCTGGAGGGTGAATCAGAAGAAGCAGAAGAAGGAGAAGGAGAAGGTGAAGTCTGGAGGGTGAATCAGAAGAAGTAGAAGAAGGAGAAGGAGAAGGTGTAGTCTGGAGGGTGAAGCAGAAGAAGTAGAAGAAGGAGAAGGAGAAGGTGAAGTCTGGAGGGTGATTCAGAAGAAGCAGAAGAAGGAGAAGGAGAAGGTGAAGTCTGGAGGGTGAATCAGAAGAAGTAGAAGAAGGAGAAGGAGAAGGTGAAGTCTGGAGGGTGAAGCAGAAGAAGTAGAAGAAGGAGAAGGAGAAGGTGAAGTCAGGTGGGTGAATCAGAAGAAGTAGAAGAAGGAGAAGGAGAAGGTGAAGTCTGGAGGGTGAATCAGAAGAAGTAGAAGAAGGAGAAGGAGAAGGTGAAGTCTGGAGGGTGAATCAGAAGAATCAGAAGAAGGAGAAGGAGAAGGTGAAGTCTGGAGGGTGAATCAGAAGAAGCAGAAGAAAGAGAAGGAGAAGGTGAAGTCTGGAGTGTGAAGCAGAAGAAACAGAAGAAGGAGAAGGAGAAGGTGAAGACTGGAGGGTGAATCAGAAGAAGTAGAAGAAGGAGAAGGAGAAGGTGAAGTCTGGAGGGTAAATCAGAAGAAGTAGAAGAAGGAGAAGGAGAAGGTGAAGTCTGGAGGGTGAATCAGAAGAAGCAGAAGAAGGAGAAGGAGAAGGTGAAGTCTGGAGGGTGAATCAGAAGAAGCAGAAGAAGGAGAAGGAGAAGATGAAGTCTGGAGGTTGAATCAGAAGAAGTAGAAGAAGGAGAAGGAGAAGGTGAAGTCTGGAGGGTGAATCAGAAGTAGTAGAAGAAGGAGTAGGAGAAGGTGAAGTCTGGAGGGTGAATCAGAAGAAACAGAAGAAGGAGAAGGAGAAGGTGAAGTCTGGAGGGTGAATCAGAAGAAGTAGACGAAGGAGAAGGAGAAGGTGAAGTCTGGAGGGTGAATCAGAAGAAGCAGAAGAAGGAGATGGAGAAGGTGAAGTCTGGAGGGTGAATCAGAAGAAGTAGAAGAAGGAGAAGGTGAAGTCTGGAGGGTGAATCAGAAGAAGCAGAAGAAGGAGAAGGAGAAGGTGAAGTCTGGAGGGTGAATCAGAAGAAGCAGAAGAAGGAGAAGGAGAAGGTGAAGTCTGGAGGGTGATTCAGAAGAAGCAGAATAAGGAGAAGGAGAAGGTGAAGTCTGGAGGGTGAATCAGAAGAAGCAGAAGAAGGAGAAGGAGAAGGTGAAGTCTGGAGGGTGAATCAGAAGAAGTAGAAGAAGGAGAAGGAGAAGGTGAAGTCTGGAGGGTGAATCAGAAGAAGTAGAAGAAGGAGAAGGAGAAGGTGAAGTCTGGAGGGTGAATCAGAAGAAGTAGAAGAAGGAGAAGGAGAAGCTGAAGTCTGGAGGGTGAAGCAGAAGAAGTAGAAGAAGGAGAAGGAGAAGGTGAAGTCAGGAGGGTGAATCAGAAGATGTAGAAGAAGGAGAAGGAGAAGGTGAAGTCAGGAGGGTGAATCAGAAGAAGCATAAGAAGGAGAAGGAGAAGGTGAAGTCTGGAGGGTGAATCAGAAGAATCAGAAGAAGGAGAAGGAAAAGGTGAAGTCTGGAGGGTGAATCAGAAGAAGCAGAAGAAAGAGAAGGAGAAGGTGAAGTCTGGAGGGTGAATCAGAAGAAGTAGAAGAAGGAGAAGGAGAAGGTGAAGTCTGGAGGGTGAATCAGAAGAAGCAGAAGAAAGAGAAGGAGAAGGTGAAGTCTGGAGGGTGAATCAGAAGAAGTAGACGAAGGAGAAGGAGAAGGTGAAGTCTGGAGGGTGAATCAGAAGAAGTAGACGAAGGAGAAGGAGAAGGTGAAGTCTGGAGGGTGAATCAGAAGAAGCAGAAGAAGGAGATGGAGAAGGTGAAGTCTGGAGGGTGAATCAGAAGAAGTAGAAGAAGGAGAAGGAGAAGGTGAAGTCTGGAGGGTGAATCAGAAGAAGCAGAAGAAGGAGAAGGAGAAGGTGAAGTCTGGAGGGTGAATCAGAAGAAGCAGAAGAAGGAGAAGGAGAAGGTGAAGTCTGGAGGGTGATTCAGAAGAAGCAGAATAAGGAGAAGGAGAAGGTGAAGTCTGGAGGGTGAAACAGAAGAAGCAGAAGAAGGAGAAGGAGAAGGTGAAGTCTGGAGGGTGAATCAGAAGAAGTAGAAGAAGGAGAAGGAGAAGGTGAAGTCTGGAGGGTGAATCAGAAGAAGTAGAAGAAGGAGAAGGAGAAGGTGAAGTCTGGAGGGTGAAGCAGAAGAAGTAGAAGAAGGAGAAGGAGAAGGTGAAGTCAGGAGGGTGAATCAGAAGATGTAGAAGAAGGAGAAGGAGAAGGTGAAGTCAGGAGGGTGAATCAGAAGAAGCAGAAGAAGGAGAAGGAGAAGGTGGAGTCTGGAGGGTGAATCAGAAGAAGTAGAAGAAGGAGAAGGAGAAGGTGAAGTCTGGAGGGTGAATCAGAAGAAGCAGAAGAAGCAGAAGGAGAAGGTGAAGTCTGGAGGGTGAATCAGAAGAAGCAGAAGAAGGAGAAGGAGAAGGTGAAGTCTGGACGGTGAATCAGAAGAAGCAGAATAAGGAGAAGGAGAAGGTGAAGTCTGGAGGGTGAATCAGAAGAAGCAGAAGAAGGAGAAGGAGAAGGTGAAGTCTGGAGGGTGAATCAGAAGAAGTAGAAGAAGGAGAAGGAGAAGGTGTAGTCTGGAGGGTGAAGCAGAAGAAGTAGAAGAAGGAGAAGGAGAAGGTGAAGTCTGGAGGGTGATTCAGAAGAAGCAGAAGAAGGAGAAGGAGAAGGTGAAGTCTGGAGGGTGAATCAGAAGAAGTAGAAGAAGGAGAAGGAGAAGGTGAAGTCTGGAGGGTGAATCAGAAGAAGCAGAAGAAGGAGAAGGAGAAGGTGAAGTCTGGAGGGTGAATCAGAAGAAGCAGAAGAAGGAGAAGGAGAAGGTGAAGTCTGCAGGGTGAATCAGAAGAAGCAGAAGAAGGAGAAGGAGAAGGTGAAGTCTGGAGGGTGAATCAGAAGAAGCAGAATAAGGAGAAGGAGAAGGTGAAGTCTGGAGGGTGAATCAGAAGAAGCAGAAGAAGGAGAAGGAGAAGGTGAAGTCTGGAGGGTGAATCAGAAGAAGTAGAAGAAGGAGAAGGAGAAGGTGAAGTCTGGAGGGTGAAGCAGAAGAAGTAGAAGAAGGAGAAGGAGAAGGTGAAGTCAGGAGGGTGAATCAGAAGAAGTAGAAGAAGGAGAAGTAGAAGGTGAAGTCAGGAGGGTGAATCAGAAGAAGCAGAAGAAGGAGAAGGAGAAGGTGAAGTCTGGAGGGTGAATCAGAAGAATCAGAAGAAGGAGAAGGAGAAGGTGAAGTCTGAAGGGTGAATCAGAAGAAGCAGAAGAAAGAGAAGAAGAAGGTGAAGTCTGGAGGGTGAAGCAGAAGAAACAGAAGAAGGAGAAGGAGTAGGTGAAGACTGGAGGGTGAATCTGAAGAAGTATAAGAAGGAGAAGGAGAAGGTGAAGTCTGGAGGGTGAATCAGAAGAAGTAGAAGAAGGAGAAGGAGAAGGTGAAGTCTGGAGGGTGAATCAGAAGAAGCAGAAGAAGGAGAAGGAGAAGGTGAAGTCTGGAGGGTGAATCAGAAGAAGCAGAAGAAAGAGAAGGAGAAGATGAAGTCTGGAGGGTGAATCAGAAGAAGCAGAAGAAGGAGAAGGAGAAGGTGAAGTCTGGAGGGTGAATCAGAAGAAGCAGAAGAAGGAGAAGGAGAAGGTGAAGTCAGGAGGGTGAATCAGAAGAAGCAGAAGAAGGAGAAGGAGAAGGTGTAGTTAGGAGGGTGAATCAGAAGAAGCAGAAGAAGGAGAAGGAGCAGGTGAAGTCAGGGGGGTGAAGCAGAAGAAGTAGAAGAAGGAGAAGGAGAAGGTGAAGTCAGGACGGTGAAGCAGAAGAAGCAGAAGAAGGAGAAGGAGAAGGTGTAGTCTGGAGGGCGCAGCAGAAGAAGCAGAAGAAGGAGAAGGAGAAGCTGAAGTCTGGAGGGTGAAGCAGAAGAAGCAGAAGAAGGAGAAGGAGAAGGTGAAGTCTGGAGGGTGAAGCAGAAGAAGCAGAAGAAGGAGAAGGAGAAGCTGAAGTCAGGAGAGTGAAGCAGAAGAAGCAGAAGATGGAGAAGGAGAAGGTGAAGTCTGGAGGGCGAAGCAGAAGAAGCAGAAGAAGGAGAAGGAGAAGGTGAAGTCTGGAGGGTGAAGCAGAAGAAGCAGAAGAAGGAGAAGGAGAAGGTGGAGTCTGGAGGGTGAATCAGAAGAAGTAGAAGAAGGAGAAGGAGAAGGTGAAGTCAGGAGGGTGAAGCAGAAGAAGCAGAAGAAGGAGAAGGAGAAGGTGAAGTCTGGAGGGTGAAGCAGAAGAAGCAGAAGAAGGAGCAGGAGAAGGTGAAGTCTGGAGGGTGAAGCAGAAGAAGCAGAAGAAGGAGAAGGAGAAGGTGAAGTCAGGAGGGTGAATCAGAAGAATTAGAAGAAGGAGAAGGAGAAGGTGAAGTCTGGAGGGTGAATCAGAAGAAGCAGAAGAAGGAGAAGGAGAAGGTGAAGTCTGGAGGGTGAATCAGAAGAAGCAGAAGAAGGAGAAGGAGAAGATGAAGTCTGGAGGGTGAATCAGAAGAAGTAGAAGAAGGAGAAGGAGAAGGTGAGGTCTGGAGGGTCAATCAGAAGAAGCAGAAGAAGGAGAAGGAGAAGGTGAAGTCTGGAGGGTGAATCAGAAGAAGCAGAAGAAGGAGAAGGAGAAGGTGAAGTCTGGAGGGTGATTCAGAAGAAGTAGAAGAAGGTGAAGGAGAAGGTGAAGTCAGGAGAGTGAAGCAGACGAAGCAGAAGAAGGAGAAGGAGAAGGTGAAGTCTGGAGGGTGAAGCAGAAGAATCAGAAGAAGGATAAGGAGAAGGTGAAGTCTGGAGGGTGAATCAGAAGAAGCAGAAGAAAGAGAAGGAGAAGGTGAAGTCTGGAGGGTGAATCAGAAGAAGTAGAAGAAGTAGAAGGAGAAGGTGAAGTCTGGAGGGTGAATCAGAAGAAGCAGAAGAAGGAGAAGGAGAAGGTGAAGTCTGGAGGGTGAATCAGAAGAAGTAGACGAAGGAGAAGGAGAAGGTGAAGTCTGGAGGGTGAATCAGAAGAAGTAGAAGAAGGAGAAGGAGAAGGTGAAGTCTGGAGGGTGAATCAGAAGAAGCAGAAGAAGGAGAAGGAGAAGGTGAAGTCTGGAGGGTGAATCAGAAGAAGCAGAAGAAGGAGAAGGAGAAGTCTGGAGGGTGATTCAGAAGAAGCAGAATAAGGAGAAGGAGAAGGTGAAGTCTGGAGGGTGAAACAGAAGAAGCAGAAGAAGGAGAAGGAGAAGGTGAAGTCTGGAGTTTGAATCAGAAGAAGTAGAAGAAGGAGAAGGAGAAGGTGAAGTCTGGAGGGTGAATCAGAAGAAGTAGAAGAAGGAGAAGGAGAAGGTGAAGTCTGGAGGGTGAATCAGAAGAAGTAGAAGAAGGAGAAGGAGAAGGTGAAGTCTGGAGGGTGAAGCAGAAGAATTAGAAGAAGGAGAAGGAGAAGGTGAAGTCAGGAGGGTGAATCAGAAGATGTAGAAGAAGGAGAAGGAGAAGGTGAAGTCAGGAGGGTGAATCAGAAGAAGCAGAAGAAGGAGAAGGAGAAGGTGAAGTCTGGAGGGTGAATCAGAAGAAGTAGAAGAAGGAGAAGGAGAAGGTGAAGTCTGGAGGGTGAATCAGAAGAAGCAGAAGAAGGAGAAGGAGAAGGTGAAGTCTGGAGGGTGAATCAGAAGAAGCAGAAGAAGGAGAAGGAGAAGGTGAAGTCTGGAGGGTGAATCAGAAGAAGCAGAATAAGGAGAAGGAGAAGGTGAAGTCTGGAGGGTGAATCAGAAGAAGCAGAAGAAGGAGAAGGAGAAGGTGAAGTCTGGAGGGTGAATCAGAAGAAGTAGAAGAAGGAGAAGGAGAAGGTGTAGTCTGGAGGGTGAAGCAGAAGAAGTAGAAGAAGGAGAAGGAGAAGGTGAAGTCTGGAGGGTGAATCAGAAGAAGCAGAAGAAGGAGAAGGAGAAGGTGAAGTCTGGAGGGTGAATCAGAAGAAGTAGAAGAAGGAGAAGGAGAAGGTGAAGTCTGGAGGGTGAATCAGAAGAAGCAGAAGAAGGAGAAGGAGAAGGTGAAGTCAGGAGGGTGAATCAGAAGAAGCAGAAGAAGCAGAAGGAGAAGGTGAAGTCTGCAGGGTGAATCAGAAGAAGCAGAAGAAGGAGAAGGAGAAGGTGAAGTCTGGAGGGTGAATCAGAAGAAGCAGAATAAGGAGAAGGAGAAGGTGAAGTCTGGAGGGTGAATCAGAAGAAGCAGAAGAAGGAGAAGGAGAAGGTGAAGTCTGGAGGGTGAATCAGAAGGAGTAGAAGAAGGAGAAGGAGAAGGTGAAGTCTGGAGGGTGAATCAGAAGAAGCAGAATAAGGAGAAGGAGAAGGTGAAGTCTGGAGGGTGAATCAGAAGAAGCAGAAGAAGGAGAAGGAGAAGGTGAAGTCTGGAGGGTGACTCAGAAGAAGCAGAAGAAGGAGAAGGAGAAGGTGAAGTCTGGAGGGTGAATCAGAAGAAGCAGAATAAGGAGAAGGAGAAGGTGAAGTCTGGAGGGTGAATCAGAAGAAGTAGAAGAAGGAGAAGGAGAAGGTGAAGTCAGGAGGGTGAATCAGAAGAAGTAGAAGAAGGAGAAGGAGAAGGTGAAGTCAGGAGGGTGAATCAGAAGAAGCAGAAGAAGGAGAAGGAGAAGGTGAAGTCTGGAGGGTGAATCAGAAGAATCAGAAGAAGGAGAAGGAGAAGGTGAAGTCTGGAGGGTGAATCAGAAGAAGCAGACGAAAGAGAAGAAGAAGGTGAAGTCTGGAGGGTGAAGCAGAAGAAACAGAAGAAGGAGAAGGAGAAGGTGAAGACTGTAGGGTGAATCTGAAGAAGTATAAGAAGGAGAAGGAGAAGGTGAAGTCTGGAGGGTGAATCAGAAGAAGTAGAAGAAGGAGAAGGAGAAGGTGAAGTCTGGAGGGTGAATCAGAAGAAGCAGAAGAAGGAGAAGGAGAAGGTGAAGTCTGGAGGGTGAATCAGAAGAAGCAGAAGAAGGAGAAGGAGAAGATGAAGTCTGGAGGGTGAATCAGAAGAAGCAGAAGAAGGAGAAGGAGAAGGTGAAGTCTGGAGGGTGAATCAGAAGAAGCAGAAGAAGGAGAAGGAGAAGGTGAAGTCAGGAGGGTGAATCAGAAGAAGCAGAAGAAGGAGAAGGAGAAGGTGTAGTTAGGAGGGTGAATCAGAAGAAGCAGAAGAAGGAGAAGGAGCAGGTGAAGTCAGGGGGGTGAAGCAGAAGAAGTAGAAGAAGGAGAAGGAGAAGGTGAAGTCAGGACGGTGAAGCAGAAGAAGCAGAAGAAGGAGAAGGAGAAGGTGAAGTCTGGAGGGCGCAGCAGAAGAAGCAGAAGAAGGAGAAGGAGAAGCTGAAGTCTGGAGGGTGAAGCAGAAGAAGCAGAAGAAGGAGAAGGAGAAGGTGAAGTCTGGAGGGTGAATCAGAAGAAGTAGAAGAAGGAGAAGGAGAAGGTGAAGTCAGGAGAGTGAAGCAGAAGAAGCAGAAGATGGAGAAGGAGAAGGTGAAGTCTGGAGGGCGAAGCAGAAGAAGCAGAAGAAGGAGAAGGAGAAGGTGAAGTCTGGAGGGTGAAGCAGAAGAAGCAGAAGAAGGAGAAGGAGAAGGTGAAGTCTGGAGGGTGAATCAGAAGAAGTAGAAGAAGGAGAAGGAGAAGGTGAAGTCAGGAGGGTGAAGCAGAAGAAGCAGAAGAAGGAGAAGGAGAAGGTGAAGTCTGGAGGGTGAAGCAGAAGAAGCAGAAAAAGGAGCAGGAGAAGTTGAAGTCTGGAGGGTGAAGCAGAAGAAGCAGAAGAAGGAGAAGGAGAAGGTGAAGTCAGGATGGTGAATCAGAAGAAGTAGAAGAAGGAGAAGGAGAAGGTGAAGTCTGGAGGGTGAATCAGAAGAAGCAGAAGAAGGAGAAGGAGAAGGTGAAGTCTGGAGGGTGAATCAGAAGAAGCAGAAGAAGGAGAAGGAGAAGATGAAGTCTGGAGGGTGAATCAGAAGAAGTAGAAGAAGGAGAAGGAGTAGGTGAAGTCTGGAGGGTGAAGCAGAAGAAGCAGAAGAAGGAGAAGGAGAAGGTGAAGTCTGGAGGGTGAATCAGAAGAAGTAGAAGAAGGAGAAGGAGAAGGTGAAGTCAGGAGGGTGAAGCAGAAGAAGCAGAAGAAGGAGAAGGAGAAGGTGAAGTCTGGAGGGTGAAGCAGAAGAAGCAGAAGAAGGAGCAGGAGAAGGTGAAGTCTGGAGGGTGAAGCAGAAGAAGCAGAAGAAGGAGAAGGAGAAGGTGAAGTCAGGAGGGTGAATCAGAAGAAGTAGAAGAAGGAGAAGGAGAAGGTGAAGTCTGGAGGGTGAATCAGAAGAAGCAGAAGAAGGAGAAGGAGAAGGTGAAGTCTGGAGGGTGAATCAGAAGAAGCAGAAGAAGGAGAAGGAGAAGATGAAGTCTGGAGGGTGAATCAGAAGAAGTAGAAGAAGGAGAAGGAGAAGGTGAGGTCTGGAGGGTCAATCAGAAGAAGCAGAAGAAGGAGAAGGAGAAGGTGAAGTCTGGAGGGTGAATCAGAAGAAGCAGAAGAAGGAGAAGGAGAAGGTGAAGTCTGGAGGGTGCATTAGAAGAAGCAGAAGAAGGAGAAGGAGAAGGTGAAGTCAGGAGGGTGAATCAGAAGCAGCAGAAGAAGGAGAAGGAGCAGGTGAAGTCAGGGGGGTGAAACAGAAGAAGTAGAAGAAGGAGAAGGAGAAGGTGAAGTCAGGAGGGTGAAGCAGAAGATGCAGAAGAAGGAGAAGGAGAAGGTGAAGTCTGGAGGGCGCAGCAGAAGAAGCAGAAGAAGGAGAAGGAGAAGGTGAAGTCTGGAGGGTGAAGCAGAAGAAGCAGAAGAAGGAGAAGGAGAAGGTGAAGTCTGGAGGGTGAATCAGAAGAAGTAGAAGAAGGAGAAGGAGAAGGTGAAGTCAGGAGAGTGAAGCAGAAGAAGCAGAAGAAGGAGAAGGAGAAGGTGAAGTCTGGAGGGTGAAGCAGAAGAAGCAGAAGAAGGAGAAGGAGAAGGTGATGTCTGGAGGGCGAATCAGAAGAAGCAGAAGAAGGAGAAGGAGAAGGTGAAGTCTGGAGGGTGAAGCAGAAGAAGCAGAAGAAGGAGAAGGAGAAGGTGAAGTCTGGAGGGTGAATCAGAAGAAGTAGAAGAAGGAGAAGGAGAAGGTGAAGTCTGGAGGGTGAATCAGAAGAAGTAGAAGAAGGAGAAGGAGAAGGTGAAGCCTGGAGGGTGAAGCAGAAGAAGTAGAAGAAGGAGAAGGAGAAGGTGAACTCAGGAGGGTGAATCAGAAGATTTAGAAGAAGGAGAAGGATAAGGTGAAGTCAGGAGGGTGAATCAGAAGAAGCAGAAGAAGGAGAAGGAGAAGGTGAAGTCTGGAGGGTGAATCAGAAGAAGTAGAAGAAGGAGAAGGAGAAGGTGAAGTCTGGAGGGTGAATCAGAAGAAGCAGAAGAAGGAGAAGGAGAAGGTGAAGTCTGGAGGGTGAATCAGAAGAAGCAGAAGAAGGAGAAGGAGAAGGTGAAGTCTGGAGGGTGAATCAGAAGAAGCAGAATAAGGAGAAGGAGAAGGTGAAGTCTGGAGGGTGAATCAGAAGAAGCAGAAGAAGGAGAAGGAGAAGGTGAAGTCTGGAGGGTGAATCAGAAGAAGTAGAAGAAGGAGAAGGAGAAGGTGTAGTCTGGAGGGTGAAGCAGAAGAAGTAGAAGAAGGAGAAGGAGAAGGTGAAGTCTGGAGGGTGAATCAGAAGAAGCAGAAGAAGGAGAAGGAGAAGGTGAAGTCTGGAGGGTGAATCAGAAGAAGTAGAAGAAGGAGAAGGCGAAGGTGAAGTCTGGAGGGTGAATCAGAAGAAGCAGAAGAAGGAGAAGGAGAAGGTGAAGTCTGGAGGGTGAATCAGAAGAAGCAGAAGAAGGAGAAGGAGAAGGTGAAGTCTGCAGGGTGAATCAGAAGAAGCAGAAGAAGGAGAAGGAGAAGGTGAAGTCTGGAGGGTGAATCAGAAGAAGCAGAATAAGGAGAAGGTGAAGTCTGGAGGGTGAATCAGAAGAAGCAGAAGAAGGAGAAGGAGAAGGTGAAGTCTGGAGGGTGAATCAGAAGGAGTAGAAGAAGGAGAAGGAGAAGGTGAAGTCTGGAGGGTGAATCAGAAGAAGCAGAAGAAGGAGAAGGAGAAGGTGAAGTCTGGAGGGTGAAGCAGAAGAAGCAGAAGAAGGAGAAGGAGAAGGTGAAGTCTGGAGGGTGAATCAGAAGAAGCAGAATAAGGAGAAGGAGAAGGTGAAGTCTGGAGGGTGAATCAGAAGAAGCAGAAGAAGGAGAAGGAGAAGGTGAAGTCTGGAGGGTGAATCAGAAGAAGTAGAAGAAGGAGAAGGAGAAGGTGAAGTCTGGAGGGTGAAGCAGAAGAAGTAGAAGAAGGAGAAGGAGAAGGTGAAGTCAGGAGGGTGAATCAGAAGAAGTAGAAGAAGGAGAAGGAGAAGGTGAAGTCAGGAGGGTGAATCAGAAGAAGCAGAAGAAGGAGAAGGAGAAGGTGAAGTCTGGAGAGTGAATCAGAAGAATCAGAAGAAGGAGAAGGAGAAGGTGAAGTCTGGAGGGTGAATCAGAAGAAGCAGAAGAAAGAGAAGAAGAAAGTGAAGTCTGGAGGGTGAAGCAGAAGAAACAGAAGAAGGAGAAGGAGAAGGTGAAGACTGGAGGGTGAATCTGAAGAAGTATAAGAAGGAGAAGGAGAAGGTGAAGTCTGGAGGGTGAATCAGAAGAAGCAGAAGAAGGAGAAGGAGAAGGTGAAGTCTGGAGGGTGAATCAGAAGAAGCAGAAGAAGGAGAAGGAGAAGATGAAGTCTGGAGGGTGAATCAGAAGAAGCAGAAGAAGGAGAAGGAGAAGGTGAAGTCTGGAGGGTGAATCAGAAGAAGCAGAAGAAGGAGAAGGAGAAGGTGAAGTCTGGAGGGTGAATCAGAAGAAGCAGAAGAAGGAGAAGGAGAAGGTGAAGTCTGGAGGGTGAATCAGAAGAAGCAGAATAAGGAGAAGGAGAAGGTGAAGTCTGGAGGGTGAATCAGAAGAAGCAGAAGAAGGAGAAGGAGAAGGTGAAGTCTGGAGGGTGACTCAGAAGAAGCAGAAGAAGGAGAAGGAGAAGGTGAAGTCTGGAGGGTGAATCAGAAGAAGCAGAATAAGGAGAAGGAGAAGGTGAAGTCTGGAGGGTGAATCAGAAGAAGTAGAAGAAGGAGAAGGAGAAGGTGAAGTCAGGAGGGTGAATCAGAAGAAGTAGAAGAAGGAGAAGGAGAAGGTGAAGTCAGGAGGGTGAATCAGAAGAAGCAGAAGAAGGAGAAGGAGAAGGTGAAGTCTGGAGGGTGAATCAGAAGAATCAGAAGAAGGAGAAGGAGAAGGTGAAGTCTGGAGGGTGAATCAGAAGAAGCAGACGAAAGAGAAGAAGAAGGTGAAGTCTGGAGGGTGAAGCAGAAGAAACAGAAGAAGGAGAAGGAGAAGGTGAAGACTGTAGGGTGAATCTGAAGAAGTATAAGAAGGAGAAGGAGAAGGTGAAGTCTGGAGGGTGAATCAGAAGAAGTAGAAGAAGGAGAAGGAGAAGGTGAAGTCTGGAGGGTGAATCAGAAGAAGCAGAAGAAGGAGAAGGAGAAGGTGAAGTCTGGAGGGTGAATCAGAAGAAGCAGAAGAAGGAGAAGGAGAAGATGAAGTCTGGAGGGTGAATCAGAAGAAGCAGAAGAAGGAGAAGGAGAAGGTGAAGTCTGGAGGGTGAATCAGAAGAAGCAGAAGAAGGAGAAGGAGAAGGTGAAGTCAGGAGGGTGAATCAGAAGAAGCAGAAGAAGGAGAAGGAGAAGGTGTAGTTAGGAGGGTGAATCAGAAGAAGCAGAAGAAGGAGAAGGAGCAGGTGAAGTCAGGGGGGTGAAGCAGAAGAAGTAGAAGAAGGAGAAGGAGAAGGTGAAGTCAGGACGGTGAAGCAGAAGAAGCAGAAGAAGGAGAAGGAGAAGGTGAAGTCTGGAGGGCGCAGCAGAAGAAGCAGAAGAAGGAGAAGGAGAAGCTGAAGTCTGGAGGGTGAAGCAGAAGAAGCAGAAGAAGGAGAAGGAGAAGGTGAAGTCTGGAGGGTGAATCAGAAGAAGTAGAAGAAGGAGAAGGAGAAGGTGAAGTCAGGAGAGTGAAGCAGAAGAAGCAGAAGATGGAGAAGGAGAAGGTGAAGTCTGGAGGGCGAAGCAGAAGAAGCAGAAGAAGGAGAAGGAGAAGGTGAAGTCTGGAGGGTGAAGCAGAAGAAGCAGAAGAAGGAGAAGGAGAAGGTGAAGTCTGGAGGGTGAATCAGAAGAAGTAGAAGAAGGAGAAGGAGAAGGTGAAGTCAGGAGGGTGAAGCAGAAGAAGCAGAAGAAGGAGAAGGAGAAGGTGAAGTCTGGAGGGTGAAGCAGAAGAAGCAGAAAAAGGAGCAGGAGAAGTTGAAGTCTGGAGGGTGAAGCAGAAGAAGCAGAAGAAGGAGAAGGAGAAGGTGAAGTCAGGATGGTGAATCAGAAGAAGTAGAAGAAGGAGAAGGAGAAGGTGAAGTCTGGAGGGTGAATCAGAAGAAGCAGAAGAAGGAGAAGGAGAAGGTGAAGTCTGGAGGGTGAATCAGAAGAAGCAGAAGAAGGAGAAGGAGAAGATGAAGTCTGGAGGGTGAATCAGAAGAAGTAGAAGAAGGAGAAGGAGTAGGTGAAGTCTGGAGGGTGAAGCAGAAGAAGCAGAAGAAGGAGAAGGAGAAGGTGAAGTCTGGAGGGTGAATCAGAAGAAGTAGAAGAAGGAGAAGGAGAAGGTGAAGTCAGGAGGGTGAAGCAGAAGAAGCAGAAGAAGGAGAAGGAGAAGGTGAAGTCTGGAGGGTGAAGCAGAAGAAGCAGAAGAAGGAGCAGGAGAAGGTGAAGTCTGGAGGGTGAAGCAGAAGAAGCAGAAGAAGGAGAAGGAGAAGGTGAAGTCAGGAGGGTGAATCAGAAGAAGTAGAAGAAGGAGAAGGAGAAGGTGAAGTCTGGAGGGTGAATCAGAAGAAGCAGAAGAAGGAGAAGGAGAAGGTGAAGTCTGGAGGGTGAATCAGAAGAAGCAGAAGAAGGAGAAGGAGAAGATGAAGTCTGGAGGGTGAATCAGAAGAAGTAGAAGAAGGAGAAGGAGAAGGTGAGGTCTGGAGGGTCAATCAGAAGAAGCAGAAGAAGGAGAAGGAGAAGGTGAAGTCTGGAGGGTGAATCAGAAGAAGCAGAAGAAGGAGAAGGAGAAGGTGAAGTCTGGAGGGTGCATTAGAAGAAGCAGAAGAAGGAGAAGGAGAAGGTGAAGTCAGGAGGGTGAATCAGAAGCAGCAGAAGAAGGAGAAGGAGCAGGTGAAGTCAGGGGGGTGAAACAGAAGAAGTAGAAGAAGGAGAAGGAGAAGGTGAAGTCAGGAGGGTGAAGCAGAAGATGCAGAAGAAGGAGAAGGAGAAGGTGAAGTCTGGAGGGCGCAGCAGAAGAAGCAGAAGAAGGAGAAGGAGAAGGTGAAGTCTGGAGGGTGAAGCAGAAGAAGCAGAAGAAGGAGAAGGAGAAGGTGAAGTCTGGAGGGTGAATCAGAAGAAGTAGAAGAAGGAGAAGGAGAAGGTGAAGTCAGGAGAGTGAAGCAGAAGAAGCAGAAGAAGGAGAAGGAGAAGGTGAAGTCTGGAGGGTGAAGCAGAAGAAGCAGAAGAAGGAGAAGGAGAAGGTGATGTCTGGAGGGCGAATCAGAAGAAGCAGAAGAAGGAGAAGGAGAAGGTGAAGTCTGGAGGGTGAAGCAGAAGAAGCAGAAGAAGGAGAAGGAGAAGGTGAAGTCTGGAGGGTGAATCAGAAGAAGTAGAAGAAGGAGAAGGAGAAGGTGAAGTCTGGAGGGTGAATCAGAAGAAGTAGAAGAAGGAGAAGGAGAAGGTGAAGCCTGGAGGGTGAAGCAGAAGAAGTAGAAGAAGGAGAAGGAGAAGGTGAACTCAGGAGGGTGAATCAGAAGATTTAGAAGAAGGAGAAGGATAAGGTGAAGTCAGGAGGGTGAATCAGAAGAAGCAGAAGAAGGAGAAGGAGAAGGTGAAGTCTGGAGGGTGAATCAGAAGAAGTAGAAGAAGGAGAAGGAGAAGGTGAAGTCTGGAGGGTGAATCAGAAGAAGCAGAAGAAGGAGAAGGAGAAGGTGAAGTCTGGAGGGTGAATCAGAAGAAGCAGAAGAAGGAGAAGGAGAAGGTGAAGTCTGGAGGGTGAATCAGAAGAAGCAGAATAAGGAGAAGGAGAAGGTGAAGTCTGGAGGGTGAATCAGAAGAAGCAGAAGAAGGAGAAGGAGAAGGTGAAGTCTGGAGGGTGAATCAGAAGAAGTAGAAGAAGGAGAAGGAGAAGGTGTAGTCTGGAGGGTGAAGCAGAAGAAGTAGAAGAAGGAGAAGGAGAAGGTGAAGTCTGGAGGGTGAATCAGAAGAAGCAGAAGAAGGAGAAGGAGAAGGTGAAGTCTGGAGGGTGAATCAGAAGAAGTAGAAGAAGGAGAAGGCGAAGGTGAAGTCTGGAGGGTGAATCAGAAGAAGCAGAAGAAGGAGAAGGAGAAGGTGAAGTCTGGAGGGTGAATCAGAAGAAGCAGAAGAAGGAGAAGGAGAAGGTGAAGTCTGCAGGGTGAATCAGAAGAAGCAGAAGAAGGAGAAGGAGAAGGTGAAGTCTGGAGGGTGAATCAGAAGAAGCAGAATAAGGAGAAGGTGAAGTCTGGAGGGTGAATCAGAAGAAGCAGAAGAAGGAGAAGGAGAAGGTGAAGTCTGGAGGGTGAATCAGAAGGAGTAGAAGAAGGAGAAGGAGAAGGTGAAGTCTGGAGGGTGAATCAGAAGAAGCAGAAGAAGGAGAAGGAGAAGGTGAAGTCTGGAGGGTGAAGCAGAAGAAGCAGAAGAAGGAGAAGGAGAAGGTGAAGTCTGGAGGGTGAATCAGAAGAAGCAGAATAAGGAGAAGGAGAAGGTGAAGTCTGGAGGGTGAATCAGAAGAAGCAGAAGAAGGAGAAGGAGAAGGTGAAGTCTGGAGGGTGAATCAGAAGAAGTAGAAGAAGGAGAAGGAGAAGGTGAAGTCTGGAGGGTGAAGCAGAAGAAGTAGAAGAAGGAGAAGGAGAAGGTGAAGTCAGGAGGGTGAATCAGAAGAAGTAGAAGAAGGAGAAGGAGAAGGTGAAGTCAGGAGGGTGAATCAGAAGAAGCAGAAGAAGGAGAAGGAGAAGGTGAAGTCTGGAGAGTGAATCAGAAGAATCAGAAGAAGGAGAAGGAGAAGGTGAAGTCTGGAGGGTGAATCAGAAGAAGCAGAAGAAAGAGAAGAAGAAAGTGAAGTCTGGAGGGTGAAGCAGAAGAAACAGAAGAAGGAGAAGGAGAAGGTGAAGACTGGAGGGTGAATCTGAAGAAGTATAAGAAGGAGAAGGAGAAGGTGAAGTCTGGAGGGTGAATCAGAAGAAGCAGAAGAAGGAGAAGGAGAAGGTGAAGTCTGGAGGGTGAATCAGAAGAAGCAGAAGAAGGAGAAGGAGAAGATGAAGTCTGGAGGGTGAATCAGAAGAAGCAGAAGAAGGAGAAGGAGAAGGTGAAGTCTGGAGGGTGAATCAGAAGAAGCAGAAGAAGGAGAAGGAGAAGGTGAAGTCTGGAGGGTGAATCAGAAGAAGCAGAAGAAGGAGAAGGAGAAGGTGAAGTCAGGAGGGTGAATCAGAAGAAGCAGAAGAAGGAGAAGGAGAAGGTGTAGTTAGGAGGGTGAATCAGAATAAGCAGAAGAAGGAGAAGGAGCAGGTGAAGTCAGGGGGGTGAAGCAGAAGAAGTAGAAGAAGGAGAAGGAGAAGGTGAAGTCAGGACGGTGAAGCAGAAGAAGCAGAAGAAGGAGAAGGAGAAGCTGAAGTCTGGAGGGTGAAGCAGAAGAAGCAGAAGAAGGAGAAGGAGAAGGAGAAGTCTGGAGGGTGAATCAGAAGAAGTAGAAGAAGGAGAAGGAGAAGGTGAAGTCAGGAGAGTGAAGCAGAAGAAGCAGAAGATGGAGAAGGAGAAGGTGAAGTTTGGAGGGCGAAGCAGAAGAAGCAGAAGAAGGAGAAGGAGAAGGTGAAGTCTGGAGGGTGAAGCAGAAGAAGCAGAAGAAGGAGAAGGAGAAGGTGAAGTCTGGAGGGTGAATCAGAAGAAGTAGAAGAAGGAGAAGGAGAAGGTGAAGTCAGGAGGGTGAAGCAGAAGAAGCAGAAGAAGGAGAAGGAGAAGGTGAAGTCTGGAGGGTGAAGCAGAAGAAGCAGAAGAAGGAGCAGGAGAAGGTGAAGTCTGGAGGGTGAAGCAGAAGAAGCAGAAGAAGGAGAAGGAGAAGGTGAAGTCAGGATGGTGAATCAGAAGAAGTAGAAGAAGGAGAAGGAGAAGGTGAAGTCTGGAGGGTGAATCAGAAGAAGCAGAAGAAGGAGAAGGAGAAGGTGAAGTCTGGAGGGTGAATCAGAAGAAGCAGAAGAAGGAGAAGGAGAAGATGAAGTCTGGAGGGTGAATCAGAAGAAGTAGAAGAAGGAGAAGGAGAAGGTGAAGTCTGGAGGGTCAATCAGAAGAAGCAGAAGAAGGAGAAGGAGAAGGTGAAGTCTGGAGGGTGAATCAGAAGAAGCAGAAGAAGGACAAGGAAAAGGTTAAGTCTGGAGGGTGAATTAGAAGAAGCAGAAGAAGGAGAAGGAGAAGGTGAAGTCAGGAGGGTGAATCAGAAGAAGCAGAAGAAGGAGAAGGAGAAGGTAAAGTTAGGAGGGTGAATCAGAAGAAGCAGAAGAAGGAGAAGGAGCAGGTGAAGTCAGGGGGGTGAAGCAGAAGAAGTAGAAGAAGGAGAAGGAGAAGGTGAAGTCAGGAGGGTGAAGCAGAAGAAGCAGAAGAAGGAGAAGGAGAAGGTGAAGTCTGGAGGGCGCAGGAGAAGAAGCAGAAGAAGGAGAAGGAGAAGGTGAAGTCTGGAGGGTGAAGCAGAAGAAGCAGAAGAAGGAGAAGGAGAAGGTGAAGTCTGGAGGGTGAATCAGAAGAAGTAGAAGAAGGTGAAGGAGAAGGTGAAGTCAGGAGAGTGAAGCAGAAGAAGCAGAAGAAGGAGAAGGAGAAGGTGAAGTCTGGAGGGTGAATCAGAAGAAGTAGAAGAAGGTGAAGGAGAAGGTGAAGTCAGGAGAGTGAAGCAGAAGAAGCAGAAGAAGGAGAAGAAGAAGGTGAAGTCTGGAGGGTGAAGCAGAAGAAGCAGAAGAAGGAGAAGGAGAAGGTGATGTCTGGAGGGCGAAGCAGAAGAAGCAGAAGAAGGAGAAGGAGAAGGTGAAGTCTGGAGGGTGAAGCAGAAGAAGCAGAAGAAGGAGAAGGAGAAGGTGAAGTCTGGAGGGTGAATCAGAAGAAGCAGAAGAAGGAGAAGGAGAAGGTGAAGTCTGGAGGGAGAAGCAGAAGAAGTAGAAGAAGGAGAAGGAGAAGGTGAAGTCTGGAGGGTGAATCAGAAGAAGTAGAAGAAGGAGAAGGAGAAGGTGAAGTCTGGAGGGTGAATCAGAAGAAGTAGAAGAAGGAGAAGGAGAAGGTGAAGTCTGGAGGGTGAATCAGAAGAAACAGAAGAAGGAGAAGGAGAAGGTGAAGTCTGGAGGGTGAATCAGAAGAAGTAGAAGAAGGAGAAGGAGAAGGTGTAGTCTGGAGGGTGAATCAGAAGAAGTAGACGAAGGAGAAGGAGAAGGTGAAGTCTGGAGGGTGAATCAGAAGAAGCAGAAGAAGGAGAAGGAGAAGGTGAAGTCTGGAGGGTGAATCAGAAGAAGTAGAAGAAGGAGAAGGAGAAGGTGAAGTCTGGAGGGTGAATCAGAAGAAGCAGAAGAAGGAGAAGGAGAAGGTGAAGTCTGGAGGGTGAATCAGAAGAAGCAGAAGAAGGAGAAGGAGAAGGTGAAGTCTGGAGGGTGAAACAGAAGAAGCAGAATAAGGAGAAGGAGAAGGTGAAGTCAGGAGGGTGAATCAGAAGAAGCAGAAGAAGGAGAAGGAGAAGGTGAAGTTTGGAGGGTGAATCAGAAGAATCAGAAAAAGGAGAAGGAGAAGGTGAAGTCTGGAGGGTGAATCAGAAGAAGCAGAAGAAGGAGAAGGAGAAGGTGAAGTTTGGAGGGTGAATCAGAAGAATCAGAAGAAGGAGAAGGAGAAGGTGAAGTCTGAAGGGTGAATCAGAAGAAGCAGAAGAAAGAGAAGGAGAAGGTGAAGTCTGGAGGGTGAAGCAGAAGAAACAGAAGAAGGAGAAGGAGAAGGTGAAGACTGGAGGGTGAATCTGAAGAAGTAGTAGAAGGAGAAGGAGAAGGTGAAGTCTGGAGGGTGAATCAGAAGAAGCAGAAGAAGGAGAAGGAGAAGGTGAAGTCTGGAGGGTGAATCAGAAGAAGTAGAAGAAGGAGAAGGAGAAGGTGTAGTCTGGAGGGTGAAGCAGAAGAAGTAGAAGAAGGAGAAGGAGAAGGTGAAGTCTGGAGGGTGAATCAGAAGAAGCAGAAGAAGGAGAAGGAGAAGGTGAAGTCTGGAGGGTGAATCAGAAGAAGTAGAAGAAGGAGAAGGAGAAGGTGAAGTCTGGAGGGTGAATCAGAAGAAGCAGAAGAAGGAGAAGGAGAAGGTGAAGTCTGGAGGGTGAATCAGAAGAAGCAGAATAAGGAGAAGGAGAAGGTGAAGTCTGGAGGGTGAATCAGAAGAAGCAGAAGAAGGAGAAGGAGAAGGTGAAGTCTGGAGGGTGAATCAGAAGGAGTAGAAGAAGGAGAAGGAGAAGGTGAAGTCTGGAGGGTGAATCAGAAGAAGCAGAAGAAGGAGAAGGAGAGGGTGAAGTCTGGAGGGTGAATCAGAAGAAGCAGAAGAAGGAGAAGGAGAAGGTGAAGTCTGGAGGGTGAATCAGAAGAAGCAGAAGAAGGAGAAGGAGAAGGTGAAGTCTGGAGGGTGAATCAGAAGAAGCAGAATAAGGAGAAGGAGAAGGTGAAGTCTGGAGGGTGAATCAGAAGAAGCAGAAGAAGGAGAAGGAGAAGGTGAAGTCTGGAGGGTGAATCAAAAGAAGTAGAAGAAGGAGAAGGAGAAGGTGAAGTATGGAGGGTGAAGCAGAAGAAGTAGAAGAAGGAGAAGGAGAAGGTGAAGTCAGGAGGGTGAATCAGAAGAAGTAGAAGAAGGAGAAGGAGAAGGTGAAGTCAGGAGGGTGAATCAGAAGAAGCAGAAGAAGGAGAAGGAGAAGGTGAAGTCTGGAGAGTGAATCAGAAGAATCAGAAGAAGGAGAAGGAGAAGGTGAAGTCTGGAGGGTGAATCAGAAGAAGCAGAAGAAAGAGAAGAAGAAGGTGAAGTCTGGAGGGTGAAGCAGAAGAAACAGAAGAAGGAGAAGGAGAAGCTGAAGACTGGAGGGTGAATCTGAAGAAGTATAAGAAGGAGAAGGAGAAGGTGAAGTCTGGAGGGTGAATCAGAAGAAGTTGAAGAAGGAGAAGGAGAAGGTGAAGTCTGGAGGGTGAATCAGAAGAAGCAGAAGAAGGAGAAGGAGAAGGTGAAGTCTGGAGGGTGAATCAGAAGAAGAAGAAGAAGGAGAAGGAGAAGATGAAGTCTGGAGGGTGAATCAGAAGAAGCAGAAGAAGGAGAAGGAGAAGGTGAAGTCTGGAGGGTGAATCAGAAGAAGCAGAAGAAGGAGAAGGAGAAGGTGAAGTCTGGAGGGTGAATCAGAAGAAGCAGAAGAAGGAGAAGGAGAAGGTGAAGTCAGGAGGGTGAATCAGAAGAAGCAGAAGAAGGAGAAGGAGAAGGTGTAGTTAGGAGGGTGAATCAGAAGAAGCAGAAGAAGGAGAAGGAGCAGGTGAAGTCAGGGGGGTGAAGCAGAAGAAGTAGAAGAAGGAGAAGGAGAAGGTGAAGTCAGGACGGTGAAGCAGAAGAAGCAGAAGAAGGAGAAGGAGAAGGTGAAGTCTGGAGGGCGCAGCAGAAGAAGCAGAAGAAGGAGAAGGAGAAGCTGAAGTCTGGAGGGTGAATCAGAAGAAGTAGAAGAAGGAGAAGGAGAAGGTGAAGTCAGGAGAGTGAAGCAGAAGAAGCAGAAGATGGAGAAGGAGAAGGTGAAGTCTGGAGGGCGAAGCAGAAGAAGCAGAAGAAGGAGAAGGAGAAGGTGAAGTCTGGAGGGTGAAGCAGAAGAAGCAGAAGAAGGAGAAGGAGAAGGTGAAGTCTGGAGGGTGAATCAGAAGAAGTAGAAGAAGGAGAAGGAGAAGGTGAAGTCAGGAGGGTGAAGCAGAAGAAGTAGAAGAAGGAGAAGGAGAAGGTGAAGTCTGGAGGGTGAATCAGAAGAAGCAGAAGAAGGAGAAGAAGAAGGTGAAGTCTGGAGGGTGAATCAGAAGAAGCAGAAGAAGGAGAAGGAGAAGATGAAGTCTGGAGGGTGAATCAGAAGAAGCAGAAGAAGGAGAAGGAGAAGGTGAAGTCTGGAGGGTGAATCAGAAGAAGCAGAAGAAGGAGAAGGAGAAGGTGAAGTCTGGAGGGTGAATCAGAAGAAGCAGAAGAAGGAGAAGGTGAAGTCAGGAGGGTGAATCAGAAGAAGCAGAAGAAGGAGAAGGAGAAGTTGTAGTTAGGAGGGTGAATCAGAAGAAGCAGAAGAAGGAGAAGGAGCAGGTGAAGTCAGGGGGGTGAAGCAGAAGAAGTAGAAGAAGGAGAAGGAGAAGGTGAAGTCAGGACGGTGAAGCAGAAGAAGCAGAAGAAGGAGAAGGAGAAGGTGAAGTCTGGAGGGCGCAGCAGAAGAAGCAGAAGAAGGAGAAGGAGAAGCTGAAGTCTGGAGGATGAAGCAGAAGAAGCAGAAGAAGGAGAAGGAGAAGGTGAAGTCTGGAGGGTGAATCAGAAGAAGTAGAAGAAGGAGAAGGAGAAGGTGAAGTCAGGAGAGTGAAGCAGAAGAAGCAGAAGATGGAGAAGGAGAAGGTGAAGTCTGGAGGGCGAAGCAGAAGAAGCAGAAGAAGGAGAAGGAGAAGGTGAAGTCTGGAGGGTGAAGCAGAAGAAGCAGAAGAAGGAGAAGGAGAAGGAGAAGTCTGGAGGGTGAATCAGAAGAAGTAGAAGAAGGAGAAGGAGAAGGTGAAGTCAGGAGGGTGAAGCAGAAGAAGCAGAAGAAGGAGAAGGAGAAGGTGAAGTCTGGAGGGTGAAGCAGAAGAAGCAGAAGAAGGAGCAGGAGAAGGTGAAGTCTGGAGGGTGAATCAGAAGAAGTAGACGAAGGAGAAGGAGAAGGTGAAGTCTGGAGGGTGAATCAGAAGAAGCAGAAGAAGGAGAAGGAGAAGGTGAAGTCTGGAGGGTGAATCAGAAGAAGTAGAAGAAGGAGAAGGAGAAGGTGAAGTCTGGAGGGTGAATCAGAAGAAGCAGAAGAAGGAGAAGGAGAAGGTGAAGTCTGGAGGGTGAATCAGAAGAAGCAGAAGAAGGAGAAGGAGAAGGTGAAGTCTGGAGGGTGAAACAGAAGAAGCAGAATAAGGAGAAGGAGAAGGTGAAGTCAGGAGGGTGAATCAGAAGAAGCAGAAGAAGGAGAAGGAGAAGGTGAAGTTTGGAGGGTGAATCAGAAGAATCAGAAAAAGGAGAAGGAGAAGGTGAAGTCTGGAGGGTGAATCAGAAGAAGCAGAAGAAGGAGAAGGAGAAGGTGAAGTTTGGAGGGTGAATCAGAAGAATCAGAAGAAGGAGAAGGAGAAGGTGAAGTCTGAAGGGTGAATCAGAAGAAGCAGAAGAAAGAGAAGGAGAAGGTGAAGTCTGGAGGGTGAAGCAGAAGAAACAGAAGAAGGAGAAGGAGAAGGTGAAGACTGGAGGGTGAATCTGAAGAAGTAGTAGAAGGAGAAGGAGAAGGTGAAGTCTGGAGGGTGAATCAGAAGAAGCAGAAGAAGGAGAAGGAGAAGGTGAAGTCTGGAGGGTGAATCAGAAGAAGTAGAAGAAGGAGAAGGAGAAGGTGTAGTCTGGAGGGTGAAGCAGAAGAAGTAGAAGAAGGAGAAGGAGAAGGTGAAGTCTGGAGGGTGAATCAGAAGAAGCAGAAGAAGGAGAAGGAGAAGGTGAAGTCTGGAGGGTGAATCAGAAGAAGTAGAAGAAGGAGAAGGAGAAGGTGAAGTCTGGAGGGTGAATCAGAAGAAGCAGAAGAAGGAGAAGGAGAAGGTGAAGTCTGGAGGGTGAATCAGAAGAAGCAGAATAAGGAGAAGGAGAAGGTGAAGTCTGGAGGGTGAATCAGAAGAAGCAGAAGAAGGAGAAGGAGAAGGTGAAGTCTGGAGGGTGAATCAGAAGGAGTAGAAGAAGGAGAAGGAGAAGGTGAAGTCTGGAGGGTGAATCAGAAGAAGCAGAAGAAGGAGAAGGAGAGGGTGAAGTCTGGAGGGTGAATCAGAAGAAGCAGAAGAAGGAGAAGGAGAAGGTGAAGTCTGGAGGGTGAATCAGAAGAAGCAGAAGAAGGAGAAGGAGAAGGTGAAGTCTGGAGGGTGAATCAGAAGAAGCAGAATAAGGAGAAGGAGAAGGTGAAGTCTGGAGGGTGAATCAGAAGAAGCAGAAGAAGGAGAAGGAGAAGGTGAAGTCTGGAGGGTGAATCAGAAGAAGTAGAAGAAGGAGAAGGAGAAGGTGAAGTATGGAGGGTGAAGCAGAAGAAGTAGAAGAAGGAGAAGGAGAAGGTGAAGTCAGGAGGGTGAATCAGAAGAAGTAGAAGAAGGAGAAGGAGAAGGTGAAGTCAGGAGGGTGAATCAGAAGAAGCAGAAGAAGGAGAAGGAGAAGGTGAAGTCTGGAGAGTGAATCAGAAGAATCAGAAGAAGGAGAAGGAGAAGGTGAAGTCTGGAGGGTGAATCAGAAGAAGCAGAAGAAAGAGAAGAAGAAGGTGAAGTCTGGAGGGTGAAGCAGAAGAAACAGAAGAAGGAGAAGGAGAAGCTGAAGACTGGAGGGTGAATCTGAAGAAGTATAAGAAGGAGAAGGAGAAGGTGAAGTCTGGAGGGTGAATCAGAAGAAGTTGAAGAAGGAGAAGGAGAAGGTGAAGTCTGGAGGGTGAATCAGAAGAAGCAGAAGAAGGAGAAGGAGAAGGTGAAGTCTGGAGGGTGAATCAGAAGAAGAAGAAGAAGGAGAAGGAGAAGATGAAGTCTGGAGGGTGAATCAGAAGAAGCAGAAGAAGGAGAAGGAGAAGGTGAAGTCTGGAGGGTGAATCAGAAGAAGCAGAAGAAGGAGAAGGAGAAGGTGAAGTCTGGAGGGTGAATCAGAAGAAGCAGAAGAAGGAGAAGGAGAAGGTGAAGTCAGGAGGGTGAATCAGAAGAAGCAGAAGAAGGAGAAGGAGAAGGTGTAGTTAGGAGGGTGAATCAGAAGAAGCAGAAGAAGGAGAAGGAGCAGGTGAAGTCAGGGGGGTGAAGCAGAAGAAGTAGAAGAAGGAGAAGGAGAAGGTGAAGTCAGGACGGTGAAGCAGAAGAAGCAGAAGAAGGAGAAGGAGAAGGTGAAGTCTGGAGGGCGCAGCAGAAGAAGCAGAAGAAGGAGAAGGAGAAGCTGAAGTCTGGAGGGTGAATCAGAAGAAGTAGAAGAAGGAGAAGGAGAAGGTGAAGTCAGGAGAGTGAAGCAGAAGAAGCAGAAGATGGAGAAGGAGAAGGTGAAGTCTGGAGGGCGAAGCAGAAGAAGCAGAAGAAGGAGAAGGAGAAGGTGAAGTCTGGAGGGTGAAGCAGAAGAAGCAGAAGAAGGAGAAGGAGAAGGTGAAGTCTGGAGGGTGAATCAGAAGAAGTAGAAGAAGGAGAAGGAGAAGGTGAAGTCAGGAGGGTGAAGCAGAAGAAGTAGAAGAAGGAGAAGGAGAAGGTGAAGTCTGGAGGGTGAATCAGAAGAAGCAGAAGAAGGAGAAGGAGAAGGTGAAGTCTGGAGGGTGAATCAGAAGAAGCAGAAGAAGGAGAAGGAGAAGATGAAGTCTGGAGGGTGAATCAGAAGAAGCAGAAGAAGGAGAAGGAGAAGGTGAAGTCTGGAGGGTGAATCAGAAGAAGCAGAAGAAGGAGAAGGAGAAGGTGAAGTCTGGAGGGTGAATCAGAAGAAGCAGAAGAAGGAGAAGGTGAAGTCAGGAGGGTGAATCAGAAGAAGCAGAAGAAGGAGAAGGAGAAGTTGTAGTTAGGAGGGTGAATCAGAAGAAGCAGAAGAAGGAGAAGGAGCAGGTGAAGTCAGGGGGGTGAAGCAGAAGAAGTAGAAGAAGGAGAAGGAGAAGGTGAAGTCAGGACGGTGAAGCAGAAGAAGCAGAAGAAGGAGAAGGAGAAGGTGAAGTCTGGAGGGCGCAGCAGAAGAAGCAGAAGAAGGAGAAGGAGAAGCTGAAGTCTGGAGGATGAAGCAGAAGAAGCAGAAGAAGGAGAAGGAGAAGGTGAAGTCTGGAGGGTGAATCAGAAGAAGTAGAAGAAGGAGAAGGAGAAGGTGAAGTCAGGAGAGTGAAGCAGAAGAAGCAGAAGATGGAGAAGGAGAAGGTGAAGTCTGGAGGGCGAAGCAGAAGAAGCAGAAGAAGGAGAAGGAGAAGGTGAAGTCTGGAGGGTGAAGCAGAAGAAGCAGAAGAAGGAGAAGGAGAAGGAGAAGTCTGGAGGGTGAATCAGAAGAAGTAGAAGAAGGAGAAGGAGAAGGTGAAGTCAGGAGGGTGAAGCAGAAGAAGCAGAAGAAGGAGAAGGAGAAGGTGAAGTCTGGAGGGTGAAGCAGAAGAAGCAGAAGAAGGAGCAGGAGAAGGTGAAGTCTGGAGGGTGAAGCAGAAGAAGCAGAAGAAGGAGAAGGAGAAGGTGAAGTCAGGATGGTGAACCAGAAGAAGTAGAAGAAGGAGAAGGAGAAGGTGAAGTCTGGAGGATGAATCAGAAGAAGCAGAAGAAGGAGAAGGAGAAGGTGAAGTCTGGGGGGTGAATCAGAAGAAGCAGAAGAAGGAGAAGGAGAAGATGAAGTCTGGAGGGTGAATCAGAAGAAGTAGAAGAAGGAGAAGGAGAAGGTGAGGTCTGGAGGGTCAATCAGAAGAAGCAGAAGAAGGAGAAGGAGAAGGTGAAGTCTGGAGGGTGAATCAGAAGAAGCAGAAGAAGGACAAGGAGAAGGTGAAGTCTGGAGGGTGAATTAGAAGAAGCAGAAGAAGGAGAAGGAGAAGGTGAAGTCAGGAGGGTGAATCAGAAGAAGCAGAAGAAGGAGAAGAAGAAGGTAAAGTTAGGAGGGTGAATCAGAAGAAGCAGAAGAAGGAGAAGGAGCAGGTGAAGTCAGGGGGGTGAAGCAGAAGAAGTAGAAGAAGGAGAAGGAGAAGGTGAAGTCAGGAGGGTGAAGCAGAAGAAGAAGAAGAAGGAGAAGGAGAAGGTGAAGTCTGGAGGGCGCAGCAGAAGAAGCAGAAGAAGGAGAAGGAGCAGGTGAAGTCAGGGGGGTGAAGCAGAAGAAGTAGAAGAAGGAGAAGGAGAAGGTGAAGTCAGGACGGTGAAGCAGAAGAAGCAGAAGAAGGAGAAGGAGAAGGTGAAGTCTGGAGGGCGCAGCAGAAGAAGCAGAAGAAGGAGAAGGAGAAGCTGAAGTCTGGAGGGTGAAGCAGAAGAAGCAGAAGAAGGAGAAGGAGAAGGTGAAGTCTGGAGGGTGAATCAGAAGAAGTAGAAGAAGGAGAAGGAGAAGGTGAAGTCAGGAGAGTGAAGCAGAAGAAGCAGAAGATGGAGAAGGAGAAGGTGAAGTCTGGAGGGCGAAGCAGAAGAAGCAGAAGAAGGAGAAGGAGAAGGTGAAGTCTGGAGGGTGAATCAGAAGAATCAGAAGAAGGAGAAGGAGAAGGTGAAGTCTGGAGGGTGAATCAGAAGAAGCAGAAGAAGGAGAAGGAGAAGGTGAAGTTTGGAGGGTGAATCAGAAGAATCAGAAGAAGGAGAAGGAGAAGGTGAAGTCTGGAGGGTGAATCAGAAGAAGCAGAAGAAAGAGAAGGAGAAGGTGAAGTCTGGAGGGTGAAGCAGAAGAAACAGAAGAAGGAGAAGGAGAAGGTGAAGACTGGAGGGTGAATCTGAAGAAGTAGAAGAAGGAGAAGGAGAAGGTGAAGTCTGGAGGGTGAATCAGAAGAAGCAGAAGAAGGAGAAGGAGAAGGTGAAGTCTGGAGGGTGAATCAGAAGAAGTAGAAGAAGGAGAAGGAGAAGGTGTAGTCTGGAGGGTGAAGCAGAAGAAGTAGAAGAAGGAGAAGGAGAAGGTGAAGTCTGGAGGGTGAATCAGAAGAAGCAGAAGAAGGAGAAGGAGAAGGTAAAGTCTGGAGGGTGAATCAGAAGAAGCAGAAGAAGGAGAAGGAAAAGGTGAAGTCTGGAGGGTGAATCAGAAGAAGCAGAAGAAGGAGAAGGAGAAGGTGAAGTCTGGAGGGTGAATCAGAAGAAGCAGAAGAAGGAGAAGGAGAAGGTGAAGTCTGGAGGGTGAATCAGAAGAAGCAGAATAAGGAGAAGGAGAAGGTGAAGTCTAGAGAGTGAATCAGAAGAAGCAGAAGAAGGAGAAGGAGAAGGTGAAGTCTGGAGGGTGAATCAGAAGAAGTAGAAGAAGGAGAAGGAGAAGGTGAAGTCTGGAGGGTGAAGCAGAAGAAGTAGAAGAAGGAGAAGGAGAAGGTGAAGTCAGGAGGGTGAATCAGAAGAAGTAGAAGAAGGAGAAGGAGAAGGTGAAGTCAGGAGGGTGAATCAGAAGAAGCAGAAGAAGGAGAAGGAGAAGGTGAAGTCTGGAGAGTGAATCAGAAGAATCAGAAGAAGGAGAAGGAGAAGGTGAAGTCTGGAGGGTGAATCAGAAGAAGCAGAAGAAAGAGAAGAAGAAGGTGAAGTCTGGAGGGTGAAGCAGAAGAAACAGAAGAAGGAGAAGGAGAAGGTGAAGACTGGAGGGTGAATCTGAAGAAGTATAAGAAGGAGAAGGAGAAGGTGAAGTCTGGAGGGTGAATCAGAAGAAGTAGAAGAAGGAGAAGGAGAAGGTGAAGTCTGGAGGGTGAATCAGAAGAAGCAGAAGAAGGAGAAGGAGAAGGTGAAGTCTGGAGGGTGAATCAGAAGAAGAAGAAGAAGGAGAAGGAGAAAATGA
Organism: Somniosus microcephalus; assembly: GCF_052327205.1. Lineage (NCBI taxonomy): Eukaryota > Metazoa > Chordata > Chondrichthyes > Squaliformes > Somniosidae > Somniosus > Somniosus microcephalus. The sequence continues at coordinate 86,703 of NW_028225308.1, read as the reverse complement.
AGTCTGGAGGGTGAATCAGAAGAAGCAGAAGAAGGAGAAGGAGAAGGTGAAGTCTGGAGGGTGAATCAGAAGAAGCAGAAGAAGGAGAAGGAGAAGGTGAAGTCTGGAGGGTGAATCAGAAGAAGCAGAAGAAGGAGAAGGAGAAGGTGAAGTCAGGAGGGTGAATCAGAAGAAGCAGAAGAAGGAGAAGGAGAAGGTGTAGTTAGGAGGGTGAATCAGAAGAAGCAGAAGAAGGAGAAGGAGCAGGTGAAGTCAGGGGGGTGAAGCAGAAGAAGTAGAAGAAGGAGAAGGAGAAGGTGAAGTCAGGACGGTGAAGCAGAAGAAGCAGAAGAAGGAGAAGGAGAAGGTGAAGTCTGGAGGGCGCAGCAGAAGAAGCAGAAGAAGGAGAAGGAGAAGCTGAAGTCTGGAGGGTGAAGCAGAAGAAGCAGAAGAAAGAGAAGGAGAAGGTGAAGTCTGGAGGGAGAATCAGAAGAAGTAGAAGAAGGAGAAGGAGAAGGTGAAGTCATGAGAGTGAAGCAGAAGAAGCAGAAGATGGAGAAGGAGAAGGTGAAGTCTGGAGGGCGAAGCAGAAGAAGCAGAAGAAGGAGAAGGAGAAGGTGAAGTCTGGAGGGTGAAGCAGAAGAAGCAGAAGAAGGAGAAGGAGAAGGTGAAGTCTGGAGGGTGAATCAGAAGAAGTAGAAGAAGGAGAAGGAGAAGGTGAAGTCAGGAGGGTGAAGCAGAAGAAGTAGAAGAAGGAGAAGGAGAAGGTGAAGTCTGGAGGGTGAATCAGAAGAAGCAGAAGAAGGAGAAGGAGAAGGTGAAGTCTGGAGGGTGAATCAGAAGAAGCAGAAGAAGGAGAAGGAGTAGATGAAGTCTGGAGGGTGAATCAGAAGAAGCAGAAGAAGGAGAAGGAGAAGGTGAAGTCTGGAGGGTGAATCAGAAGAAGCAGAAGAAGGAGAAGGAGAAGGTGAAGTCTGGAGGGTGAATCAGAAGAAGCAGAAGAAGGAGAAGGTGAAGTCAGGAGGGTGAATCAGAAGAAGCAGAAGAAGGAGAAGGAGAAGGTGTAGTTAGGAGGGTGAATCAGAAGAAGCAGAAGAAGGAGAAGGAGCAGGTGAAGTCAGGGGGGTGAAGCAGAAGAAGTAGAAGAAGGAGAAGGAGAAGGTGAAGTCAGGACGGTGAAGCAGAAGAAGCAGAAGAAGGAGAAGGAGAAGGTGAAGTCTGGAGGGCGAAGGAGAAGAAGCAGAAGAAGGAGAAGGAGAAGGTGAAGTCTGGAGGGTGAAGCAGAAGAAGCAGAAGAAGGAGAAGGAGAAGGTGAAGTCTGGAGGGTGAATCAGAAGAAGTAGAAGAAGGAGTAGGAGAAGGTGAAGTCAGGAGGGTGAAGCAGAAGGAGCAGAAGAAGGAGAAGGAGAAGGTGAAGTCTGGAGGGTGAAGCAGAAGAAGCAGAAGAAGGAGCAGGAGAAGGTGAAGTCTGGAGGGTGAAGCAGAAGAAGCAGAAGAAGGAGAAGGAGAAGTTGAAGTCAGGAGGGTGAATCAGAAGAAGTAAAAGAAGGAGAAGGAGAAGATGAAGTCTGGAGGGTGAATCAGAAGAAGTAGAAGAAGGAGAAGGAGAAGGTGAAGTCAGGAGGGTGAAGCAGAAGAAGTAGAAGAAGGAGAAGGAGAATTTGAAGTCTGGAGGGTGAATCAGAAGAAGCAGAAGAAGGAGAAGGAGAAGGTGAAGTCTGGAGGGTGAATCAGAAGAAGCAGAAGAAGGAGAAGGAGAAGATGAAGTCTGGAGGGTGAATCAGAAAAAGCAGAAGAAGGAGAAGGAGAAGGTGAAGTCTGGAGGGTGAATCAGAAGAAGCAGAAGAAGGAGAAGGAGAAGGTGAAGTCTGGAGGGTGAATCAGAAGAAGCAGAAGAAGGAGAAGGTGAAGTCAGGAGGGTGAATCAGAAGAAGCAGAAGAAGGAGAAGGAGAAGGTGTAGTTAGGAGGGTGAATCAGAAGAAGCAGAAGAAGGAGAAGGAGCAGGTGAAGTCAGGGGGGTGAAGCAGAAGAAGTAGAAGAAGGAGAAGGAGAAGGTGAAGTCAGGACGGTGAAGCAGAAGAAGCAGAAGAAGGAGAAGGAGAAGGTGAAGTCTGGAGGGCGCAGCAGAAGAAGCAGAAGAAGGAGAAGGAGAAGCTGAAGTCTGGAGGGTGAAGCAGAAGAAGCAGAAGAAGGAGAAGGAGAAGGTGAAGTCTGGAGGGTGAATCAGAAGAAGTAGAAGAAGGAGAAGGAGAAGGTGAAGTCAGGAGAGTGAAGCAGAAGAAGCAGAAGATGGAGAAGGAGAAGGTGAAGTCTGGAGGGCGAAGCAGAAGAAGCAGAAGAAGGAGAAGGAGAAGGTGAAGTCTGGAGGGTGAAGCAGAAGAAGCAGAAGAAGGAGAAGGAGAAGGTGAAGTCTGGAGGGTGAATCAGAAGAAGTAGAAGAAGGAGAAGGAGAAGGTGAAGTCAGGAGGGTGAAGCAGAAGAAGTAGAAGAAGGAGAAGGAGAAGGTGAAGTCTGGAGGGTGAATCAGAAGAAGCAGAAGAAGGAGAAGGAGAAGGTGAAGTCTGGAGGGTGAATCAGAAGAAGCAGAAGAAGGAGAAGGAGAAGATGAAGACTGGAGGGTGAATCAGAAGAAGCAGAAGAAGGAGAAGGAGAAGGTGAAGTCTGGAGGGTGAGTCAGAAGAAGCAGAAGAAGGAGAAGGAGAAGGTGAAGTCTGGAGGGTGAATCAGAAGAAGCAGAAGAAGGAGAAGGTGAAGTCAGGAGGGTGAATCAGAAGAAGCAGAAGAAGGAGAAGGAGAAGGTTTAGTTAGGAGGGTGAATCAGAAGAAGCAGAAGAAGGAGAAGGAGCAGGTGAAGTCAGGGGGGTGAAGCAGAAGAAGTAGAAGAAGGAGAAGGAGAAGGTGAAGTCAGGACGGTGAAGCAGAAGAAGCAGAAGAAGGAGAAGGAGAAGGTGAAGTCTGGAGGGCGCAGCAGAAGAAGCAGAAGAAGGAGAAGGAGAAGCTGAAGTCTGGAGGGTGAAGCAGAAGAAGCAGAAGAAGGAGAAGGAGAAGGTGAAGTCTGGAGGGTGAAGCAGAAGAAGCAGAAGAAGGAGAAGGAGAAGGTGAAGTCTGGAGGGTGAATCAGAAGAAGTAGAAGAAGGAGAAGGAGAAGGTGAAGTCAGGAGGGTGAAGCAGAAGAAGCAGAAGAAGGAGAAGGAGAAGGTGAAGTCTGGAGGGTGAAGCAGAAGAAGCAGAAGAAGGAGCAGGAGAAGGTGAAGTCTGGAGGGTGAAGCAGAAGAAGCAGAAGAAGGAGAAGGAGAAGGTGAAGTCAGGATGGTGAATCAAAAGAAGTAGAAGAAGGAGAAGGAGAAGGTGAAGTCTGGAGGATGAATCAGAAGAAGCAGAAGAAGGAGAAGGAGAAGGTGAAGTCTGGGGGGTGAATCAGAAGAAGCAGAAGAAGGAGAAGGAGAAGATGAAGTCTGGAGGGTGAATCAGAAGAAGTAGAAGAAGGAGAAGGAGAAGGTGAGGTCTGGAGGGTCAATCAGAAGAAGCAGAAGAAGGAGAAGGAGAAGGTGAAGTCTGGAGGGTGAATCAGAAGAAGCAGAAGAAGGACAAGGAGAAGGTGAAGTCTGGAGGGTGAATTAGAAGAAGCAGAAGAAGGAGAAGGAGAAGGTGAAGTCAGGAGGGTGAATCAGAAGAAGCAGAAGAAGGAGAAGGAGAAGGTAAAGTTAGGAGGGTGAATCAGAAGAAGCAGAAGAAGGAGAAGGAGCAGGTGAAGTCAGGGGGGTGAAGCAGAATAAGTAGAAGAAGGAGAAGGAGAAGGTGAAGTCAGGAGGGTGAAGCAGAAGAAGCAGAAGAAGGAGAAGGAGAAGGTGAAGTCTGGAGGGCGCAGCAGAAGAAGCAGAAGAAGGAGAAGGAGCAGGTGAAGTCAGGGGGGTGAAGCAGAAGAAGTAGAAGAAGGAGAAGGAGAAGGTGAAGTCAGGACGGTGAAGCAGAAGAAGCAGAAGAAGGAGAAGGAGAAGGTGAAGTCTGGAGGGCGCAGCAGAAGAAGCAGAAGAAGGAGAAGGAGAAGCTGAAGTCTGGAGGGTGAAGCAGAAGAAGCAGAAGAAGGAGAAGGAGAAGGTGAAGTCTGGAGGGTGAATCAGAAGAAGTAGAAGAAGGAGAAGTAGAAGGTGAAGTCAGGAGAGTGAAGCAGAAGAAGCAGAAGATGGAGAAGGAGAAGGTGAAGTCTGGAGGGCGAAGCAGAAGAAGCAGAAGAAGGAGAAGGAGAAGGTGAAGTCTGGAGGGTGAAGCAGAAGAAGCAGAAGAAGGAGAAGGAGAAGGTGAAGTCTGGAGGGTGAATCAGAAGAAGTAGAAGAAGGAGAAGGAGAAGGTGAAGTCAGGAGGGTGAAGCAGAAGAAGTAGAAGAAGGAGAAGGAGAAGGTGAAGTCTGGAGGGTGAATCAGAAGAAGCAGAAGAAGGAGAAGGAGAAGGTGAAGTCTGGAGGGTGAATCAGAAGAAGCAGAAGAAGGAGAAGGAGAAGATGAAGTCTGGAGGGTGAATCAGAAGAAGCAGAAGAAGGAGAAGGAGAAGGTGAAGTCTGGAGGGTGAATCAGAAGAAGCAGTAGAAGGAGAAGGAGAAGGTGAAGTATGGAGGGTGAATCAGAAGAAGCAGAAGAAGGAGAAGGTGAAGTCAGGAGGGTGAATCAGAAGAAGCAGAAGAAGGAGAAGGAGAAGGTGTAGTTAGGAGGGTGAATCAGAAGAAGCAGAAGAAGGAGAAGGAGCAGGTGAAGTCAGGGGGGTGAAGCAGAAGAAGTAGAAGAAGGAGAAGGAGAAGGTGAAGTCAGGACGGTGAAGCAGAAGAAGCAGAAGAAGGAGAAGGAGAAGGTGAAGTCTGGAGGGCGCAGCAGAAGAAGCAGAAGAAGGAGAAGGAGAAGCTGAAGTCTGGAGGGTGAAGCAGAAGAAGCAGAAGAAGGAGAAGGAGAAGGTGAAGTCTGGAGGGTGAATCAGAAGAAGTAGAAGAAGGAGAAGGAGAAGGTGAAGTCAGGAGAGTGAAGCAGAAGAAGCAGAAGATGGAGAAGGAGAAGGTGAAGTCTGGAGGGCGAAGCAGAAGAAGCAGAAGAAGGAGAAGGAGAAGGTGAAGTCTGGAGGGTGAAGCAGAAGAAGCAGAAGAAGGAGAAGGAGAAGGTGAAGTCTGGAGGGTGAATCAGAAGAAGTAGAAGAAGGAGAAGGAGAAGGTGAAGTCAGGAGGGTGAAGCAGAAGAAGCAGAAGAAGGAGAAGGAGAAGGTGAAGTCTGGAGGGTGAAGCAGAAGAAGCAGAAGAAGGTGCAGGAGAAGGTGAAGTCTGGAGGGTGAAGCAGAAGAAGCAGAAGAAGGAGAAGGAGAAGGTGAAGTCAGGATGGTGAATCAGAAGAAGTAGAAGAAGGAGAAGGAGAAGGTGAAGTCTGGAGGATGAATCAGAAGAAGCAGAAGAAGGAGAAGGAGAAGGTGAAGTCTGGGGGGTGAATCAGAAGAAGCAGAAGAAGGAGAAGGAGAAGATGAAGTCTGGAGGGTGAATCAGAAGAAGTAGAAGAAGGAGAAGGAGAAGGTGAGGTCTGGAGGGTCAATCAGAAGAAGCAGAAGAAGGAGAAGGAGAAGGTGAAGTCTGGAGGGTGAATCAGAAGAAGCAGAAGAAGGACAAGGAGAAGGTGAAGTCTGGAGGGTGAATTAGAAGAAGCAGAAGAAGGAGAAGGAGAAGGTGAAGTCAGGAGGGTGAATCAGAAGAAGCAGAAGAAGGAGAAGGAGAAGGTAAAGTTAGGAGGGTGAATCAGAAGAAGCAGAAGAAGGAGAAGGAGCAGGTGAAGTCAGGGGGTGAAGCAGAAGAAGTAGAAGAAGGAGAAGGAGAAGGTGAAGTCAGGAGGGTGAAGCAGAAGAAGCAGAAGAAGGAGAAGGAGAAGGTGATGTCTGGAGGGCGAAGCAGAAGAAGTAGAAGAAGGAGAAGGAGAAGGTGAAGTCTGGAGGGTGAAGCAGAAGAAGCAGAAGAAGGAGAAGGAGAAGGTGAAGTCTGGAGGGTGAATCAGAAGAAGTAGAAGAAGGAGAAGGAGAAGGTGAAGTCAGGAGGGTGAAGCAGAAGAAGCAGAAGAAGGAGAAGGAGAAGGTGAAGTCAGGAGGGCGAATCGGAAGAAGTAGAAGAAGGAGAAGGAGAAGGTGAAGTCTGGAGGGTGAATCAGAAGAAGTAGAAGAAGGAGAAGGAGAAGGTGAAGTCTGGAGGGTGAATCAGAAGAAGCAGAAGAAGGAGAAGGAGAAGGTGAAGTCTGGAGGGAGAAGCAGAAGAAGTAGAAGAAGGAGAAGGAGAAGGTGAAGTCTGGAGGGTGAATCAGAAGAAGCAGAAGAAAGAGAAGGAGAAGGTGAAGTCTGGAGGGTGAAGCAGAAGAAACAGAAGAAGGAGAAGGAGAAGGTGAAGACTGGAGGGTGAATCTGAAGAAGTAGAAGAAGGAGAAGGAGAAGGTGAAGTCAGGAGGGTGAAGCAGAAGAAGCAGAAGAAGGAGAAGGAGAAGGTGAAGTCAGGAGGGCGAATCGGAAGAAGTAGAAGAAGGAGAAGGAGAAGGTGAAGTCTGGAGGGTGAATCAGAAGAAGTAGAAGAAGGAGAAGGAGAAGGTGAAGTCTGGAGGGTGAATCAGAAGAAGTAGAAGAAGGAGAATGAGAAGGTGAAGTCTGGAGGGTGAATCAGAAGAAGCAGAAGAAGGAGAAGGAGAAGGTGAAGTCTGGAGGGAGAAGCAGAAGAAGTAGAAGAAGGAGAAGGAGAAGGTGAAGTCTGGAGGGTGAATCAGAAGAAGTAGAAGAAGGAGAAGGAGAAGGTGAAGTCTGGAGGGTGAATCAGAAGAAGTAGAAGAAGGAGAAGGAGAAGGTGAAGTCTGGAGGGTGAATCAGAAGAAACAGAAGAAGGAGAAGGAGAAGGTGAAGTCTGGAGGGTGAATCAGAAGAAGTAGAAGAAGGAGAATGAGAAGGTGTAGTCTGGAGGGTGAATCAGAAGAAGTAGACGAAGGAGAAGGAGAAGGTGAAGTCTGGAGGGTGAATCAGAAGAAGCAGAAGAAGGAGAAGGAGAAGGTGAAGTCTGGAGGGTGAATCAGAAGAAGTAGAAGAAGGAGAAGGAGAAGGTGAAGTCTGGAGGGTGAATCAGAAGAAGCAGAAGAAGGAGAAGGAGAAGGTGAAGTCTGGAGGGTGAATCAGAAGAAGCAGAAGAAGGAGAAGGAGAAGGTGAAGTCTGGAGGGTGAAACAGAAGAAGCAGAATAAGGAGAAGGAGAAGGTGAAGTCAGGAGGGTGAATCAGAAGAAGCAGAAGAAGGAGAAGGAGAAGGTGAAGTTTGGAGGGTGAATCAGAAGAATCAGAAGAAGGAGAAGGAGAAGGTGAAGTCTGGAGGGTGAATCAGAAGAAGCAGAAGAAAGAGAAGGAGAAGGTGAAGTCTGGAGGGTGAAGCAGAAGAAACAGAAGAAGGAGAAGGAGAAGGTGAAGACTGGAGGGTGAATCTGAAGAAGTAGAAGAAGGAGAAGGAGAAGGTGAAGTCTGGAGGGTGAATCAGAAGAAGTAGAAGAAGGAGAAGGAGAAGGTGAAGTCTGGAGGGTGAATCAGAAGAAGCAGAAGAAGGAGAAGGAGAAGGTGAAGTCTGGAGGGTGAATCAGAAGAAGCAGAAGAAGGAGAAGGAGAAGATGAAGTCTGGAGGGTGAATCAGAAGAAGCAGAAGAAGGAGAAGGAGAAGGTGAAGTCTGGAGGGTGAAACAGAAGAAGCAGAAGAAGGAGAAGGAGAAGGTGAAGTCTGGAGGGTGAATCAGAAGAAGCAGAAGAAGGAGAAGGAGAAGGTGAAGTCAGGAGGGTGAATCAGAAGAAGCAGAAGGAGAAGGAGAAGGTGAAGTTAGGAGGGTGAATCAGAAGAAGCAGAAGAAGGAGAAGGAGCAGGTGAAGTCAGGGGGGTGAAGCAGAAGAAGTAGAAGAAGGAGAAGGAGAAGGTGAAGTCAGGACGGTGAAGCAGAAGAAGCAGAAGAAGGAGAAGGAGAAGGTGAAGTCTGGAGGGCGCAGCAGAAGAAGCAGAAGAAGGAGAAGGAGAAGCTGAAGTCTGGAGGGTGAAGCAGAAGAAGCAGAAGAAGGAGAAGGAGAAGGTGAAGTCTGGAGGGTGAATCAGAAGAAGTAGAAGAAGGAGAAGGAGAAGGTGAAGTCAGGAGAGTGAAGCAGAAGAAGCAGAAGATGGAGAAGGAGAAGGTGAAGTCTGGAGGGCGAAGGAGAAGAAGCAGAAGAAGGAGAAGGAGAAGGTGAAGTCTGGAGGGTGAAGCAGAAGAAGCAGAAGAAGGAGAAGGAGAAGGTGAAGTCTGGAGGGTGAATCAGAAGAAGTAGAAGAAGGAGTAGGAGAAGGTGAAGTCAGGAGAGTGAAGCAGAAGGAGCAGAAGAAGGAGAAGGAGAAGGTGAAGTCTGGAGGGTGAAGCAGAAGAAGCAGAAGAAGGAGCAGGAGAAGGTGAAGTCTGGAGGGTGAAGCAGAAGAAGCAGAAGAAGGAGAAGGAGAAGGTGAAGTCAGGAGGGTGAATCAGAAGAAGTAGAAGAAGGAGAAGGAGAAGGTGAAGTCTGGAGGGTGAATCAGAAGAAGCAGAAGAAGGAGAAGGAGAAGGTGAAGTCTGGAGGGTGAATCAGAAGAAGCAGAAGAAGGAGAAGGAGAAGATGAAGTCTGGAGGGTGAATCAGAAGAAGTAGAAGAAGGAGAAGGAGAAGGTGAGGTCTGGAGGGTCAATCAGAAGAAGCAGAAGAAGGAGAAGGAGAAGGTGAAGTCTGGAGGGTGAATCAGAAGAAGCAGAAGAAGGAGAAGGAGAAGGTGAAGTCTGGAGGGTGAATTAGAAGAAGCAGAAGAAGGAGAAGGAGAAGGTGAAGTCAGGAGGGTGAATCAGAAGAAGCAGAAGAAGGAGAAGGAGAAGGTAAAGTTAGGAGGGTGAATCAGAAGAAGCAGAAGAAGGAGAAGGAGCAGGTGAAGTCAGGGGGGTGAAACAGAAGAAGTAGAAGAAGGAGAAGGAGAAGGTGAAGTCAGGAGGGTGAAGCAGAAGAAGCAGAAGAAGGAGAAGGAGAAGGTGAAGTCTGGAGGGCGCAGCAGAAGAAGCAGAAGAAGGAGAAGGAGAAGGTGAAGTCTGGAGGGTGAAGCAGAAGAAGCAGAAGAAGGAGAAGGAGAAGGTGAAGTCTGGAGGGTGAATCAGAAGAAGTAGAAGAAGGAGAAGGAGAAGGTGAAGTCAGGAGAGTGAAGCAGAAGAAGCAGAAGAAGGAGAAGGAGAAGGTGAAGTCTGGAGGGTGAAGCAGAAGAAGCAGAAGAAGGAGAAGGAGAAGGTGATGTCTGGAGGGCGAATCAGAAGAAGCAGAAGAAGGAGAAGGAGAAGGTGAAGTCTGGAGGGTGAAGCAGAAGAAGCAGAAGAAGGAGAAGGAGAAGGTGAAGTCTGGAGGGTGAATCGGAAGAAGTAGAAGAAGGAGAAGGAGAAGGTGAAGTCAGGAGGGTGAAGCAGAAGAAGCAGAAGAAGGAGAAGGAGAAGGTGAAGTCAGGAGGGTGAATCGGAAGAAGTAGAAGAAGGAGAAGGAGAAGGTGAAGTCTGGAGGGTGAATCAGAAGAAGTAGAAGAAGGAGAAGGAGAAGGTGAAGTCTGGAGGGTGAATCAGAAGAAGTAGAAGAAGGAGAAGGAGAAGGTGAAGTCTGGAGGGCGCAGCAGAAGAAGCAGAAGAAGGAGAAGGAGAAGCTGAAGTCTGGAGGGTGAAGCAGAAGAAGCAGAAGAAGGAGAAGGAGAAGGTGAAGTCTGGAGGGTGAATCAGAAGAAGTAGAAGAAGGAGAAGGAGAAGGTGAAGTCAGGAGAGTGAAGCAGAAGAAGCAGAAGATGGAGAAGGAGAAGGTGAAGTCTGGAGGGCGAAGGAGAAGAAGCAGAAGAAGGAGAAGGAGAAGGTGAAGTCTGGAGGGTGAAGCAGAAGAAGCAGAAGAAGGAGAAGGAGAAGGTGAAGTCTGGAGGGTGAATCAGAAGAAGTAGAAGAAGGAGTAGGAGAAGGTGAAGTCAGGAGGGTGAAGCAGAAGGAGCAGAAGAAGGAGAAGGAGAAGGTGAAGTCTGGAGGGTGAAGCAGAAGAAGCAGAAGAAGGAGCAGGAGAAGGTGAAGTCTGGAGGGTGAAGCAGAAGAAGCAGAAGAAGGAGAAGGAGAAGGTGATGTCAGGAGGGTGAATCAGAAGAAGTAGAAGAAGGAGAAGGAGAAGGTGAAGTCTGGAGGGTGAATCAGAAGAAGCAGAAGAAGGAGAAGGAGAAGGTGAAGTCTGGAGGGTGAATCAGAAGAAGCAGAAGAAGGAGAAGGAGAAGATGAAGTCTGGAGGGTGAATCAGAAGAAGTAGAAGAAGGAGAAGGAGAAGGTGAGGTCTGGAGGGTCAATCAGAAGAAGCAGAAGAAGGAGAAGGAGAAGGTGAAGTCTGGAGGGTGAATCAGAAGAAGCAGAAGAAGGAGAAGGAGAAGGTGAAGTCTGGAGGGTGAATTAGAAGAAGCAGAAGAAGGAGAAGGAGAAGGTGAAGTCAGGAGGGTGAATCAGAAGAAGCAGAAGAAGGAGAAGGAGAAGGTAAAGTTAGGAGGGTGAATCAGAAGAAGCAGAAGAAGGAGAAGGAGCAGGTGAAGTCAGGGGGGTGAAACAGAAGAAGTAGAAGAAGGAGAAGGAGAAGGTGAAGTCAGGAGGGTGAAGCAGAAGAAGCAGAAGAAGGAGAAGGAGAAGGTGAAGTCTGGAGGGCGCAGCAGAAGAAGCAGAAGAAGGAGAAGGAGAAGGTGAAGTCTGGAGGGTGAAGCAGAAGAAGCAGAAGAAGGAGAAGGTGAAGTCTGGAGGGTGAATCAGAAGAAGTAGAAGAAGGAGAAGGAGAAGGTGAAGTCAGGAGAGTGAAGCAGAAGAAGCAGAAGAAGGAGAAGGAGAAGGTGATGTCTGGAGGGCGAATCAGAAGAAGCAGAAGAAGGAGAAGGAGAAGGTGAAGTCTGGAGGGTGAAGCAGAAGAAGCAGAAGAAGGAGAAGGAGAAGGTGATGTCTGGAGGGCGAATCAGAAGAAGCAGAAGAAGGAGAAGGAGAAGGTGAAGTCTGGAGGGTGAAGCAGAAGAAGCAGAAGAAGGAGAAGGAGAAGGTGAAGTCTGGAGGGTGAATCAGAAGAAGTAGAAGAAGGAGAAGGAGAAGGTGAAGTCAGGAGGGTGAAGCAGAAGAAGCAGAAGAAGGAGAAGGAGAAGGTGAAGTCAGGAGGGTGAATCGGAAGAAGTAGAAGAAGGAGAAGGAGAAGGTGAAGTCTGGAGGGTGAATCAGAAGAAGTAGAAGAAGGAGAAGGAGAAGGTGAAGTCTGGAGGGTGAATCAGAAGAAGTAGAAGAAGGAGAAGGGGAAGGTGAAGTCTGGAGGGTGAATCAGAAGAAGCAGAAGAAGGAGAAGGAGAAGGTGAAGTCTGGAGGGAGAAGCAGAAGAAGTAGAAGAAGGAGAAGGAGAAGGTGAAGTCTGGAGGGTGAATCAGAAGAACTAGAAGAAGGAGAAGGAGAAGGTGAAGTCTGGAGGGTGAATCAGAAGAAGTAGAAGGAGGAGAAGGAGAAGGTGAAGTCTGGAGGGTGAATCAGAAGAAACAGAAGAAGGAGAAGAAGGAGGTGAAGTCTGGAGGGTGAATCAGAAGAAGTAGAAGAAGGAGAAGGAGAAGGTGTAGTCTGGAGGGTGAATCAGAAGAAGTAGACGAAGGAGAAGGAGAAGGTGAAGTCTGGAGGGTGAATCAGAAGAGCAGAAGAAGGAGAAGCAGAAGGTGAAGTCTGGAGGGTGAATCAGAAGAAGTAGAAGAAGGAGAAGGAGAAGGTGAAGTCTGGAGGGTGAATCAGAAGAAGCAGAAGAAGGAGAAGGAGAAGGTGAAGTCTGGAGGGTGAATCAGAAGAAGCAGAAGAAGGAGAAGGAGAAGGTGAAGTCTGGAGGGTGAAACAGAAGAAGCAGAATAAGGAGAAGGAGAAGGTGAAGTCAGGAGGGTGAATCAGAAGAAGCAGAAGAAGGAGAAGGAGAAGGTGAAGTAAGGAGGGTGAATCAGAAGAAGCAGAAGAAGGAGAAGGAGAAGGTGAAGTCTGGAGTGTGAAGCAGAAGAAGCAAAAGAAGGAGAAGGAGAAGGTGAAGTCTGGAGGGTGAATCAGAAGAAGTAGAAGAAGGAGAAGGAGAAGGTGAAGTCTGGAGGGTGAAGCAGAAGAAGTAGAAGAAGGAGAAGGAGAAGGTGAAGTCAGGAGGGTGAATCAGAAGAAGTAGAAGAAGGAGAAGGAGAAGGTGAAGTCAGGAGGGTGAATCAGAAGAAGCAGAAGAAGGAGAAGGAGAAGGTGAAGTCTGGAGGGTGAATCAGAAGAATCAGAAGATGGAGAAGGAGAAGTTGAAGTCTGGAGGGTGAATCAGAAGAAGCAGAAGAAAGAGAAGGAGAAGGTGAAGTCTGGAGGGTGAAGCAGAAGAAACAGAAGAAGGAGAAGGAGAAGGTGAAGACTGGAGGGTGAATCTGAAGAAGTAGAAGAAGGAGAAGGAGAAGGTGAAGTCTGGAGGGTGAATCAGAAGAAGTAGAAGAAGGAGAAGGAGAAGGTGAAGTCTGGAGGGTGAATCAGAAGAAGCAGAAGACGGAGAAGGAGAAGGTGAAGTCTGGAGGGTGAATCAGAAGAAGCAGAAGAAGGAGAAGGAGAAGATGAAGTCTGGAGGGTGAATCAGAAGAAGCAGAAGAAGGAGAAGGAGAAGGTGAAGTCTGGAGGGTGAATCAGAAGAAGCAGAAGAAGGAGAAGGAGAAGGTGAAGTCTGGAGGGTGAATCAGAAGAATCAGAAGAAGGAGAAGGAGAATGTGAAGTCTGGAGGGTGAATCAGAAGAAGCAGAAGAAAGAGAAGGAGAAGGTGAAGTCTGGAGGGTGAAGCAGAAGAAACAGAAGAAGGAGAAGGAGAAGGTGAAGACTGGAGGGTGAATCTGAAGAAGGAGAAGAAGGAGAAGGAGAAGGTGAAGTCTGGAGGGTGAATCAGAAGAAGTAGAAGAAGGAGAAGGTGAAGTCTGGAGGGTGAATCAGAAGAAGCAGAAGAAGGAGAAGGAGAAGGTGAAGTCTGGAGGGTGAATCAGAAGAAGCAGAAGAAGGAGAAGGAGAAGATGAAGTCTGGAGGGTGAATCAGAAGAAGCAGAAGAAGGAGAAGGAGAAGGTGAAGTCTGGAGGGTGAAACAGAAGAAGCAGAAGAAGGAGAAGGAGAAGGTGCAGTCTGGAGGGTGAATCAGAAGAAGCAGAAGAAGGAGAAGGAGAAGGTGAATTCAGGAGGGTGAATCAGAAGAAGCAGAAGAAGGAGTAGGAGAAGGTGAAGTTAGGAGGGTGAATCAGAAGAAGTAGAAGAAGGAGAAGGAGCAGGTGAAGTCAGGGGGTGAAGCAGAAGAAGTAGAAGAAGGAGAAGGAGAAGGTGAAGTCAGGACGGTGAAGCAGAAGAAGCAGAAGAAGGAGAAGGAGAAGGTGAAGTCTGGAGGGCGCAGCAGAAGAAGCAGAAGAAGGAGAAGGAGAAGGTGAAGTCTGGAGGGTGAAGCAGAAGAAGCAGAAGAAGGAGAAGGAGAAGGTGAAGTCTGGAGGGTGAATCAGAAGAAGTAGAAGAAGGAGAAGGAGAAGGTGAAGTCAGGAGAGTGAAGCAGAAGAAGCAGAAGAAGGAGAAGGAGAAGGTGAAGTCTGGAGGGTGAAGCAGAAGAAGCAGAAGAAGGAGAAGGAGAAGGTGATGTCTGGAGGGCGAAGCAGAAGAAGCAGAAGAAGGAGAAGGAGAAGGTGAAGTCTGGAGGGTGAATCAGAAGAATCAGAAGAAGGAGAAGGAGAGGGTGAAGTCTGGAGGGTGAATCAGAAGAAGCAGAAGAAAGAGAAGGAGAAGGTGAAGTCTGGAGGGTGAAGCAGAAGAAACAGAAGAAGGAGAAGGAGAAGGTGAAGACTGGAGGGTGAATCTGAAGAAACAGAAGAAGGAGAAGGAGAAGGTGAAGTCTGGAGGGTGAATCAGAAGAAGTAGAAGAAGGAGAAGGAGAAGGTGTAGTCTGGAGGGTGAATCAGAAGAAGTAGACGAAGGAGAAGGAGAAGGTGAAGTCTGGAGGGTGAATCAGAAGAAGCAGAAGAAGGAGAAGGAGAAGGTGAAGTCTGGAGGGTGAATCAGAAGAAGTAGAAGAAGGAGAAGGAGAAGGTGAAGTCTGGAGGGTGAATCAGAAGAAGCAGAAGAAGGAGAAGGAGAAGGTGAAGTCTGGAGGGTGAATCAGAAGAAGCAGAAGAAGGAGAAGGAGAAGGTGAAGTCTGGAGGGTGAAACAGAAGAAGCAGAATAAGGAGAAGGAGAAGGTGAAGTCAGGAGGGTGAATCAGAAGAAGCAGAAGAAGGAGAAGGAGAAGGTGAAGTAAGGAGGGTGAATCAGAAGAAGCAGAAGAAGGAGAAGGAGAAGGTGAAGTCTGGAGTGTGAAGCAGAAGAAGCAAAAGAAGGAGAAGGAGAAGGTGAAGTCTGGAGGGTGAATCAGAAGAAGTAGAAGAAGGAGAAGGAGAAGGTGAAGTCTGGAGGGTGAAGCAGAAGAAGTAGAAGAAGGAGAAGGAGAAGGTGAAGTCTGGAGGGTGAATCAGAAGAAGCAGAAGAAGGAGAAGGAGAAGGTGAAGTCAGGAGGGTGAATCAGAAGAAGCAGAAGAAGGAGAAGGAGAAGGTGAAGTTAGGAGGGTGAATCAGAAGAAGTAGAAGAAGGAGAAGGAGCAGGTGAAGTCAGGGGGTGAAGCAGAAGAAGTAGAAGAAGGAGAAGGAGAAGGTGAAGTCAGGACGGTGAAGCAGAAGAAGCAGAAGAAGGAGAAGGAGAAGGTGAAGTCTGGAGGGCGCAGCAGAAGAAGCAGAAGAAGGAGAAGGAGAAGGTGAAGTCTGGAGGGTGAAGCAGAAGAAGCAGAAGAAGGAGAAGGAGAAGGTGAAGTCTGGAGGGTGAATCAGAAGAAGTAGAAGAAGGAGAAGGAGAAGGTGAAGTCAGGAGAGTGAAGCAGAAGAAGCAGAAGAAGGAGAAGGAGAAGGTGAAGTCTGGAGGGTGAAGCAGAAGAAGCAGAAGAAGGAGAAGGAGAAGGTGATGTCTGGAGGGCGAAGCAGAAGAAGCAGAAGAAGGAGAAGGAGAAGGTGAAGTCCGAAGGGTGAATCAGAAGAATCAGAAGAAGGAGAAGGAGAGGGTGAAGTCTGGAGGGTGAATCAGAAGAAGCAGAAGAAAGAGAAGGAGAAGGTGAAGTCTGGAGGGTGAAGCAGAAGAAACAGAAGAAGGAGAAGGAGAAGGTGAAGACTGGAGGGTGAATCTGAAGAAACAGAAGAAGGAGAAGGAGAAGGTGAAGTCTGGAGGGTGAATCAGAAGAAGTAGAAGAAGGAGAAGGAGAAGGTGTAGTCTGGAGGGTGAATCAGAAGAAGTAGACGAAGGAGAAGGAGAAGGTGAAGTCTGGAGGGTGAATCAGAAGAAGCAGAAGAAGGAGAAGGAGAAGGTGAAGTCTGGAGGGTGAATCAGAAGAAGTAGAAGAAGGAGAAGGAGAAGGTGAAGTCTGGAGGGTGAATCAGAAGAAGCAGAAGAAGGAGAAGGAGAAGGTGAAGTCTGGAGGGTGAATCAGAAGAAGCAGAAGAAGGAGAAGGAGAAGGTGAAGTCTGGAGGGTGAAACAGAAGAAGCAGAATAAGGAGAAGGAGAAGGTGAAGTCAGGAGGGTGAATCAGAAGAAGCAGAAGAAGGAGAAGGAGAGGGTGAAATCTGGAGGGTGAATCAGAAGAAGCAGAAGAAAGAGAAGGAGAAGGTGAAGTCTGGAGGGTGAAGCAGAAGAAACAGAAGAAGGAGAAGGAGAAGGTGAAGACTGGAGGGTGAATCTGAAGAAGGAGAAGAAGGAGAAGGAGAAGGTGAAGTCTGGAGGGTGAATCAGAAGAAGTAGAAGAAGGAGAAGGAGATGTCTGGAGGGTGAATCAGAAGAAGCAGAAGAAGGAGAAGGAGAAGGTGAAGTCTGGAGGGTGAATCAGAAGAAGCAGAAGAAGGAGAAGGAGAAGATGAAGTCTGGAGGGTGAATCAGAAGAAGCAGAAGAAGGAGAAGGAGAAGGTGAAGTCTGGAGGGTGAAACAGAAGAAGCAGAAGAAGGAGAAGGAGAAGGTGAAGTCTGGAGGGTGAATCAGAAGAAGCAGAAGAAGGAGAAGGAGAAGGTGAAGTCAGGAGGGTGAATCAGAAGAAGCAGAAGAAGGAGAAGGAGAAGGTGAAGTTAGGAGGGTGAATCAGAAGAAGTAGAAGAAGGAGAAGGAGCAGGTGAAGTCAGGGGGTGAAGCAGAAGAAGTAGAAGAAGGAGAAGGAGAAGGTGAAGTCAGGACGGTGAAGCAGAAGAAGCAGAAGAAGGAGAAGGAGAAGGTGAAGTATGGAGGGCGCAGCAGAAGAAGCAGAAGAAGGAGAAGGAGAAGGTGAAGTCTGGAGGGTGAAGCAGAAGAAGCAGAAGAAGGTGAAGGAGAAGGTGAAGTCTGGAGGGTGAATCAGAAGAAGTAGAAGAAGGAGAAGGAGAAGGTGAAGTCAGGAGAGTGAAGCAGAAGAAGCAGAAGAAGGAGAAGGAGAAGGTGAAGTCTGGAGGGTGAAGCAGAAGAAGCAGAAGAAGGAGAAAGAGAAGGTGATGTCTGGAGGGCGAAGCAGAAGAAGCAGAAGAAGGAGAAGGAGAAGGTGAAGTCTGGAGGGTGAATCAGAAGAATCAGAAGAAGGAGAAGGAGAGGGTGAAGTCTGGAGGGTGAATCAGAAGAAGCAGAAGAAAGAGAAGGAGAAGGTGAAGTCTGGAGGGTGAAGCAGAAGAAACAGAAGAAGGAGAAGGAGAAGGTGAAGACTGGAGGGTGAATCTGAAGAAGGAGAAGAAGGAGAAGGAGAAGGTGAAGTCTGGAGGGTGAATCAGAAGAAGTAGAAGAAGGAGAAGGTGAAGTCTGGATGGTGAATCAGAAGAAGCAGAAGAAGGAGAAGGAGAAGGTGAAGTCTGGAGGGTGAATCAGAAGAAGCAGAAGAAGGAGAAGGAGAAGATGAAGTCTGGAGGGTGAATCAGAAGAAGCAGAAGAAGGAGAAGGAGAAGGTGAAGTCTGGAGGGTGAAACAGAAGAAGCAGAAGAAGGAGAAGGAGAAGGTGAAGTCTGGAGGGTGAATCAGAAGAAGCAGAAGAAGGAGAAGGAGAAGGTGAAGTCAGGAGGGTGAATCAGAAGAAGCAGAAGAAGGAGAAGGAGAAGGTGAAGTTAGGAGGGTGAATCAGAAGAAGCAGAAGAAGGAGAAGGAGCAGGTGAAGTCAGGGGGTGAAGCAGAAGAAGTAGAAGAAGGAGAAGGAGAAGGTGAAGTCAGGACGGTGAAGCAGAAGAAGCAGAAGAAGGAGAAGGAGAAGGTGAAGTCTGGAGGGCGCAGCAGAAGAAGCAGAAGAAGGAGAAGGAGAAGGTGAAGTCTGGAGGGTGAAGCAGAAGAAGCAGTAGAAGGAGAAGGAGAAGGTGAAGTCTGGAGGGTGAATCAGAAGAAGTAGAAGAAGGAGAAGGAGAAGGTGAAGTCAGGAGAGTGAAGCAGAAGAAGCAGAAGAAGGAGAAGGAGAAGGTAAAGTCTGGAGGGTGAAGCAGAAGAAGCAGAAGAAGGAGAAGGAGAAGGTGATGTCTGGAGGGCGAAGCAGAAGAAGCAGAAGAAGGAGAAGGAGAAGGTGAAGTCTGGAGGGTGAAGCAGAGGAAGCAGAAGAAGGAGAAGGAGAAGGTGAAGTCTGGAGGGTGAATCAGAAGAAGTAGAAGAAGGAGAAGGAGAAGGTGAAGTCAGGAGGGTGAAGCAGAAGAAGCAGAAGAAGGAGAAGGAGAAGGTGAAGTCAGGAGGGTGAATCGGAAGAAGTAGAAGAAGGAGAAGGAGAAGGTGAAGTCTGGAGGGTGAATCAGAAGAAGTAGAAGAAGGAGAAGTAGAAGGTGAAGTCTGGAGGGTGAATCAGAAGAAGTAGAAGAAGGAGAAGGAGAAGGTGAAGTCTGGAGGGTGAATCAGAAGAAGCAGAAGAAGGAGAAGGAGAAGGTGATGTCTGGAGGGCGAATCAGAAGAAGCAGAAGAAGGAGAAGGAGAAGGTGAAGTCTGGAGGGTGAAGCAGAAGAAGCAGAAGAAGGAGAAGGAGAAGGTGAAGTCTGGAGGGTGAATCAGAAGAAGTAGAAGAAGGAGAAGGAGAAGGTGAAGTCAGGAGGGTGAAGGAGAAGAAGCAGAAGAAGGAGAAGGAGAAGGTGAAGTCAGGAGGGTGAATCGGAAGAAGTAGAAGAAGGAGAAGGAGAAGGTGAAGTCTGGAGGGTGAATCAGAAGAAGTAGAAGAAGGAGAAGGAGAAGGTGAAGTCTGGAGGGTGAATCAGAAGAAGTAGAAGAAGGAGAAGGGGAAGGTGAAGTCTGGAGGGTGAATCAGAAGAAGCAGAAGAAGGAGAAGGAGAAGGTGAAGTCTGGAGGGAGAAGCAGAAGAAGTAGAAGAAGGAGAAGGAGAAGGTGAAGTCTGGAGGGTGAATCAGAAGAAGTAGAAGAAGGAGAAGGAGAAGGTGAAGTCTGGAGGGTGAATCAGAAGAAGTAGAAGAAGGAGAAGGAGAAGGTGAAGTCTGGAGGGTGAATCAGAAGAAACAGAAGAAGGAGAAGGAGAAGGTGAAGTCTGGAGGGTGAATCAGAAGAAGTAGAAGAAGGAGAAGGAGAAGGTGAAGTCTGGAGGGTGAATCAGAAGAAGTGGACGAAGGAGAAGGAGAAGGTGAAGTCTGGAGGGTGAATCAGAAGAAGCAGAAGAAGGAGAAGGAGAAGGTGAAGTCTGGAGGGTGAATCAGAAGAAGTAGAAGAAGGAGAAGGAGAAGGTGAAGTCTGGAGGGTGAATCAGAAGAAGCAGAAGAAGGAGAAGGAGAAGGTGAAGTCTGGAGGGTGAATCAGAAGAAGCAGAAGAAGGAGAAGGAGAAGGTGAAGTCTGGAGGGTGAAACAGAAGAAGCAGAATAAGGAGAAGGAGAAGGTGAAGTCTGGAGGGTGAATCAGAAGAAACAGAAGAAGGAGAAGGAGAAGGTGAAGTCTGGAGGGTGAATCAGAAGAAGTAGAAGAAGGAGAAGGAGAAGGTGAAGTCTGGAGGGTGAATCAGAAGAAGTGGACGAAGGAGAAGGAGAAGGTGAAGTCAGGAGGGTGAATCAGAAGAAGCAGAAGAAGGAGAAGGAGAAGGTGAAGGAAGGAGGGTGAATCAGAAGAAGCAGAAGAAGGAGAAGGAGAAGGTGAAGTCTGGAGTGTGAAGCAGAAGAAGCAAGAGAAGGAGAAGGTGAAGTCTGGAGGGTGAATCAGAAGAAGTAGAAGAAGGAGAAGGAGAAGGTGAAGTCTGGAGGGTGAAGCAGAAGAAGTAGAAGAAGGAGAAGGAGAAGGTGAAGTCAGGAGGGTGAATCAGAAGAAGTAGAAGAAGGAGAAGGAGAAGGTGAAGTCAGGAGGGTGAATCAGAAGAAGCAGAAGAAGGAGAATGAGAAGGTGAAGTCTGGAGGGTGAATCAGAAGAATCAGAAGAAGGAGAAGGAGAAGTTGGAGTCTGGAGGGTGAATCAGAAGAAGCAGAAGAAGGAGAAGGAGAAGGTGAAGTCTGGAGGGTGAATCAGAAGAAGCAGAAGAAGGAGAAGGAGAAGATGAAGTCTGGAGGGTGAATCAGAAGAAGCAGAAGAAGGAGAAGGAGAAGGTGAAGTCTGGAGGGTGAATCAGAAGAAGCAGAAGAAGGAGAAGGAGAAGGTGAAGTCTGGAGGGTGAATCAGAAGAATCAGAAGAAGGAGAAGGAGAGGGTGAAGTCTGGAGGGTGAATCAGAAAAAGCAGAAGAAAGAGAAGGAGAAGGTGAAGTCTGGAGGGTGAAGCAGAAGAAACAGAAGAAGGAGAAGGAGAAGGTGAAGACTGGAGGGTGAATCTGAAGAAGTAGAAGAAGGAGAAGGAGAAGGTGAAGTCGGGAGGGTGAATCAGAAGAAGTAGAAGAAGGAGAAGGAGAAGGTGAAGTCTGGAGGGTGAATCAGAAGAAGCAGAAGAAGGAGAAGGAGAAGGTGAAGTCTGGAGGGTGAATCAGAAGAAGCAGAAGAAGGAGAAGGAGAAGATGAAGTCTGGAGGGTGAATCAGAAGAAGCAGAAGAAGGAGAAGGAGAAGGTGAAGTCTGGAGGGTGAAACAGAAGAAGCAGAAGAAGGAGAAGGAGAAGGTGAAGTCTGGAGGGTGAATCAGAAGAAGCAGAAGAAGGAGAAGGAGAAGGTGAAGTCAGGAGGGTGAATCAGAAGAAGCAGAAGAAGGAGAAGGAGAAGGTGAAGTTAGGAGGGTGAATCAGAAGATGCAGAAGAAGGAGAAGGAGCAGGTGAAGTCAGGGGGGTGAAGCAGAAGAAGTAGAAGAAGGAGAAGGAGAAGGTGAAGTCAGGACGGTGAAGCAGAAGAAGCAGAAGAAGGAGAAGGAGAAGGTGAAGTCTGGAGGGCGCAGCAGAAGAAGCAGAAGAAGGAGAAGGAGAAGGTGAAGTCTGGAGGGTGAAGCGGAAGAAGCAGAAGAAGGAGAAGGAGAAGGTGAAGTCTGGAGGGTGAATCAGAAGAAGTAGAAGAAGGAGAAGGAGAAGGTGAAGTCAGGAGAGTGAAGCTGAAGATGCAGAAGAAGGAGAAGGAGAAGGTGAAGTCTGGAGGGTGAAGCAGAAGAAGCAGAAGAAGGAGAAGGAGAAGGTGATGTCTGGAGGTCGAAGCAGAAGAAGCAGAAGAAGGAGAAGGAGAAGGTGAAGTCTGGAGGGTGAAGCAGAGGAAGCAGAAGAAGGAGAAGGAGAAGGTGAAGTCTGGAGGGTGAATCAGAAGAAGTAGAAGAAGGAGAAGGAGAAGGTGAAGTCAGGAGGGTGAAGCAGAAGCAGCAGAAGAAGGAGAAGGAGAAGGTGAAGTCAGGAGGGTGAATCGGAAGAAGTAGAAGAAGGAGAAGGAGAAGGTGAAGTCTGGAGGGTGAATCAGAAGAAGTAGAAGAAGGAGAAGTAGAAGGTGAAGTCTGGAGGGTGAATCAGAAGAAGTAGAAGAAGGAGAAGGAGAAGGTGAAGTCTGGAGGGTGAATCAGAAGAAGCAGAAGAAGGAGAAGGAGAAGGTGAAGTCTGGAGGGAGAAGCAGAAGAAGTAGAAGAAGGAGAAGGAGAAGGTGAAGTCTGGAGGGTGAATCAGAAGAAGTAGAAGAAGGAGAAGGAGAAGGTGAAGTCTGGAGGGTGAATCAGAAGAAGCAGAAGAAGGAGAAGGAGAAGGTGAAGTCTGGAGGGTGAATCAGAAGAAGCAGAAGAAGGAGAAGGAGAAGGTGAAGTCTGGAGGGTGAAACAGAAGAAGCAGAATAAGGAGAAGGAGAAGGTGAAGTCAGGAGGGTGAATCAGAAGAAGCAGAAGAAGGAGAAGGAGAAGGTGAAGTAAGGAGGGTGAATCAGAAGAAGCAGAAGAAGGAGAAGGAGAAGGTGAAGTCTGGAGTGTGAAGCAGAAGAAGCAAAAGAAGGAGAAGGAGAAGGTGAAGTCTGGTGGGTGATTCAGAAGAAGTAGAAGAAGGAGAAGGAGAAGGTGAAGTCTGGAGGGTGAAGCAGAAGAAGTAGAAGAAGGAGAAGGAGAAGGTGAAGTCAGGAGGGTGAATCAGAAGAAGTAGAAGAAGGAGAAGGAGAAGGTGAAGTCAGGAGGGTGAATCAGAAGAAGCAGAAGAAGGAGAAGGAGAAGGTGAAGTCTGGAGGGTGAATCAGAAGAATCAGAAGAAGGAGAAGGAGAAGGTGAAGTTTGGAGGGTGAATCAGAAGAAGCAGAAGAAAGAGAAGGAGAAGGTGAAGTCTGGAGGGTGAATCAGAAGAAGCAGAAGAAGGAGAAGGAGAAGGTGAAGTCTGGAGGGAGAAGCAGAAGAAGTAGAAGAAGGAGAAGGAGAAGGTGAAGTCTGGAGGGTGAATCAGAAGAAGTAGAAGAAGGAGAAGGAGAAGGTGAAGTCTGGAGGGTGAATCAGAAGAAGTAGAAGAAGGAGAAGGAGAAGGTGAAGTCTGGAGGGTGAATCAGAAGAAACAGAAGAAGGAGAAGGAGAAGGTGAAGTCTGGAGGGTGAATCAGAAGAAGTAGAAGAAGGAGAAGGAGAAGGTGTAGTCTGGAGGGTGAATCAGAAGAAGTAGACGAAGGAGAAGGAGAAGGTGAAGTCTGGAGGGTGAACCAGAAGAAGCAGAAGAAGGAGAAGGAGAAGGTGAAGTCTGGAGGGTGAATCAGAAGAAGTAGAAGAAGGAGAAGGAGAAGGTGAAGTCTGGAGGGTGAATCAGAAGAAGCAAAAGAAGGAGAAGGAGAAGGTGAAGTCTGGAGGGTGAAACAGAAGAAGCAGAATAAGGAGAAGGAGAAGGTGAAGTCAGGAGGGTGAATCAGAAGAAGCAGAAGAAGGAGAAGGAGAAGGTGAAGTAAGGAGGGTGAATCAGAAGAAGCAGAAGAAGGAGAAGGAGAAGGTGAAGTCTGGAGTGTGAAGCAGAAGAAGCAAAAGAAGGAGAAGTAGAAGGTGAAGTCTGGAGGGTGAATCAGAAGAAGCAGAAGAAGGAGAAGGAGAAGGTGAAGTCTGGAGGGTGAAGCAGAAGAAGTAGAAGAAGGAGAAGGAGAAGGTGAAGTCAGGAGGGTGAATCAGAAGAAGTAGAAGAAGGAGAAGGAGAAGGTGAAGTCAGGAGGGTGAATCAGAAGAAGCAGAAGAAGGAGAAGGAGAAGGTGAAGTCTGGAGGGTGAAGCAGAAGAAGTAGAAGAAGGAGAAGGAGAAGGTGAAGTCTGGAGGGTGAATCAGAAGAAGCAGAAGAAAGAGAAGGAGAAGGTGAAGTCTGGAGGGTGAATCAGAAGAAGTAGAAGAAGGAGAAGGAGAAGGTGAAGTCTGGAGGGTGAATCAGAAAAAGCAGAAGAAGGAGAAGGAGAAGGTGAAGTCTGGAGGGTGAATCAGAAGAAGCAGAAGAAGGAAAAGGAGAAGTTGAAGTCTGGAGGGTGAATCAGAAGAAGCAGAAGAAGGAGAAGGAGAAGGTGAAGTCTGGAGGGTGAATCAGAAGAAGAAGAATAAGGAGAAGGAGAAGGTGAAGTCTGGAGGGTGAATCAGAAGAAGCAGAAAAAGGAGAAGGAGAAGGTGAAGTCTGAAGGGTGAATCAGAAGAAGTAGAAGAAGGAGAAGGAGAAGGTGAAGTCTGGAGGGTGAAGCAGAAGAAGTAGAAGAAGGAGAAGGAGAAGGTGAAGTCAGGAGGGTGAATCAGAAGAAGTAGAAGAAGGAGAAGGAGAAGGTGAAGTCTGGAGGGTGAATCAGAAAAAGCAGAAGAAAGAGAAGGAGAAGGTGAAGTCTGGAGGGTGAATCAGAAGAAGTAGAAGAAGGAGAAGGAGAAGGTGAAGTCTGGAGGGTGAATCAGAAAAAGCAGAAGAAGGAGAAGGAGAAGGTGAAGTCTGGAGGGTGAATCAGAAGAAGCAGAATAAGGAGAAGGAGAAGGTGAAGTCTGGAGGGTGAATCAGAAGAAGCAGAAAAAGGAGAAGGAGAAGGTGAAGTCTGGAGGGTGAATCAGAAGAAGCAGAATAAGGAGAAGGAGAAGGTGAAGTCTGGAGGGTGAATCAGAAGAAGCAGAAAAAGGAGAAGGAGAAGGTGAAGTCTGAAGGGTGAATCAGAAGAAGTAGAAGAAGGAGAAGGAGAAGGTGAAGTCTGGAGGGTGAAGCAGAAGAAGTAGAAGAAGGAGAAGGAGAAGGTGAAGTCAGGAGGGTGAATCAGAAGAAACAGAAGAAGGAGAAGGAGAAGGTGAAGTCTGGAGGGTGAATCAGAAGAAGTAGAAGAAGGAGAAGGAGAAGGTGTAGTCTGGAGGGTGAATCAGAAGAAGTAGACGAAGGAGAAGGAGAAGGTGAAGTCTGGAGGGTGAATCAGAAGAAGCAGAAGAAGGAGAAGGAGAAGGTGAAGTCTGGAGGGTGAATCAGAAGAAGCAGAAGAAGGAGAAGGAGAAGGTGAAGTCTGGAGGGTGAATCAGAAGAAGCAGAAGAAGGAGAAGGAGAAGGTGAAGTCTGGAGGGTGAATCAGAAGAAGCAGAATAAGGAGAAGGAGAAGGTGAAGTCTGGAGGGTGAATCAGAAGAAGCAGAAAAAGGAGAAGGAGAAGGTGAAGTCTGAAGGGAGAATCAGAAGAAGTAGAAGAAGGAGAAGGAGAAGGTGAAGTCTGGAGGGTGAAGCAGAAGAAGTAGAAGAAGGAGAAGGAGAAGGTGAAGTCAGGAGGGTGAATCAGAAGAAACAGAAGAAGGAGAAGGAGAAGGTGAAGTCTGGAGGGTGAATCAGAAGAAGTAGAAGAAGGAGAAGGAGAAGGTGTAGTCTGGAGGGTGAATCAGAAGAAGTAGACGAAGGAGAAGGAGAAGGTGAAGTCTGGAGGGTGAATCAGAAGAAGCAGAAGAAGGAGAAGGAGAAGGTGAAGTCTGGAGGGTGAATCAGAAGAAGCAGAAGAAGGAGAAGGAGAAGGTGAAGTCTGGAGGGTGAATCAGAAGAAGCAGAATAAGGAGAAGGAGAAGGTGAAGTCTGGAGGGTGAATCAGAAGAAGCAGAAAAAGGAGAAGGAGAAGGTGAAGTCTGAAGGGTGAATCAGAAGAAGTAGAAGAAGGAGAAGGAGAAGGTGAAGTCTGGAGGGTGAAGCAGAAGAAGTAGAAGAAGGAGCAGGAGAAGGTGAAGTCAGGAGGGTGAATCAGAAGAAGTAGAAGAAGGAGAAGGAGAAGATGAAGTCAGGAGGGTGAATCATAAGAAGCAGAAGAAGGAGAAGGAGAAGGTGAAGTCTGGAGGGTGAATCAGAAGAATCAGAAGAAGGAGAAGGAGAAGGTGAAGTCTGGAGGGTGAATCAGAAGAAGCAGAAGAAGGAGAAGGAGAAGGTGAAGTCTGGAGGGAGAAGCAGAAGAAGTAGAAGAAGGAGAAGGAGAAGGTGAAGTCTGGAGGGTGAATCAGAAGAAGTAGAAGAAGGAGAAGGAGAAGGTGAAGTCTGGAGGGTGAATCAGAAGAAGCAGAAGAAGGAGAAGGAGAAGGTGAAGTCTGGAGTGTGAATCAGAAGAAGCAGAAGAAGGAGAAGGAGAAGGTGAAGTCTGGAGGGTGAAACAGAAGAAGCAGAATAAGGAGAAGGAGAAGGTGAAGTCAGGAGGGTGAATCAGAAGAAGCAGAAGAAGGAGAAGGAGAAGGTGAAGTAAGGAGGGTGAATCAGAAGAAGCAGAAGAAGGAGAAGGAGAAGGTGAAGTCTGGAGTGTGAAGCAGAAGAAGCAAAAGAAGGAGAAGGAGAAGGTGAAGTCTGGAGGGTGAATCAGAAGAAGTAGAAGAAGGAGAAGGAGAAGGTGAAGTGTGGAGGGTGAAGCAGAAGAAGGAGAAGGAGAAGGTGAAGTCAGGAGGGTGAATCAGAAGAAGTAGAAGAAGGAGAAGGAGAAGGTGAAGTCAGGAGGGTGAATCAGAAGAAGCAGAAGAAGGAGAAGAAGAAGGTGAAGTCTGGAGGGTGAATCAGAAGAATCAGAAGAAGGAGAAGGAGAAGGTGAAGTCTGGAGGGTGAATCAGAAGAAGCAGAAGAAAGAGAAGGAGAAGGTGAAGTCTGGAGGGTGAATCAGAAGAAGCAGAAGAAGGAGAAGGAGAAGGTGAAGTCTGGAGGGTGAAGCAGAAGAAGTAGAAGAAGGAGAAGGAGAAGGTGAAGTCAGGAGGGTGAATCAGAAGAAGCAGAAGAAGGAGAAGGAGTAGGTGAAGTCTGGAGGGTGAATCAGAAGAAGCAGAAGAAGGAGAAGGAGAAGGTGAAGTCAGGAGGGTGAATCAGAAGAAGCAGAAGAGGAGAAGGAGAAGGTGAAGTTAGGAGGGTGAATCAGAAGAAGCAGAAGAAGGAGAAGGAGCAGGTGATGTCAGGGGGATGAAGCAGAAGAAGTAGAAGAAGGAGAAGGAGAAGGTGAAGTCAGGACGGTGAAGCAGAAGAAGCAGAAGAAGGAGAAGGAGAAGGTGAAGTCTGGAGGGTGAATCAGAAGAAGTAGAAGAAGGAGAAGGAGAAGGTCAAGTCTGGAGGGTGAATCAGAAGAAGTAGAATAAGGAGAAGGAGAAGGTGAAGTCTGGAGGGTGAAGCAGTAGAAGTAGAAGAAGGAGAAGGAGAAGGTGAAGTCAGGAGGGTGAATCAGAAGAAGTAGAAGAAGGAGAAGAAGAAGGTGAAGTCTGGAGGGTGAATCAGAAGAATCAGAAGAAGGAGAAGGAGAAGGTGAAGTCTGGAGGGTGAATCAGAAGAAGCAGAAGAAAGAGAAGGAGAAGGTGAAGTCTGGAGGGTGAATCAGAAGAAGCAGAAGAAGGAGAAGGAGAAGGTGAAGTCTGGAGGGTGAAGCAGAAGAAGTAGAAGAAGGAGAAGGAGAAGGTGAAGTCAGGAGGGTGAATCAGAAGAAGTAGAAGAAGGAGAAGGAGAAGGTGAAGTCAGGAGGGTGAATCAGAAGAAGCAGAAGAAGGAGAAGGAGAAGGTGAAGTCTGGAGGGTGAATCAGAAGAATCAGAAGAAGGAGAAAGAGAAGGTGAAGTCTGGAGGGTGAATCAGAAGAAGCAGAAGAAAGAGAAGGAGAAGGTGAAGTCTGGAGGGTGAATCAGAAGAAGTAGAAGAAGGAGAAGGAGAAGGTGAAGTCTGGAGGGTGAATCAGAAAAAGCAGAAGAAGGAGAAGGAGAAGGTGAAGTCTGGAGGGTGAATCAGAAGAAGCAGAAGAAGGAGAAGGAGAAGGTGAAGTCTGGAGGGTGAATCAGAAGAAGCAGAAGAAGGAGAAGGAGAAGGTGAAGTCTGGAGGGTGAATCAGAAGAAGCAGAATAAGGAGAAGGAGAAGGTGAAGTCTGGAGGGTGAATCAGAAGAAGCAGAAAAAGGAGAAGGAGAAGGTGAAGTCTGAAGGGTGAATCAGAAGAAGTAGAAGAAGGAGAAGGAGAAGGTGAAGTCTGGAGGGTGAAGCAGAAGAAGTAGAAGAAGGAGAAGGAGAAGGTGAAGTCAGGAGGGTGAATCAGAAGAAGTAGAAGAAGGAGAAGGAGAAGGTGAAGTCAGGAGGGTGAATCAGAAGAAGCAGAAGAAGGAGAAGGAGAAGGTGAAGTCTGGAGGGTGAATCAGAAGAATCAGAAGAAGGAGAAGGAGAAGGTGAAGTCTGGAGGGTGAAGCAGAAGAAGCAGAAGAAAGAGAAGGACAAGGTGAAGTCTGGAGGGTGAAGCAGAAGAAATAGAAGAAGGAGAAGGAGAAGGTGAAGACTGGAGGGTGAATCAGAAGAAGTAGAAGAAGGAGAAGGAGAAGGTGAAGTCTGGAGGGTGAATCAGAAGAAGTAGAAGAAGGAGAAGGAGAAGGTGAAGTCTGGAGGGTGAATCAGAAGAAGCAGAAGAAGGAGAAGGAGAAGGTGAAGTCTGGAGGGTGAATCAGAAGAAGCAGAAGAAGGAGAAGGAGAAGATGAAGTCTGGAGGGTGAATCAGAAGAAGTAGAAGAAGGAGAAGGAGAAGGTGAGGTCTGGAGGGTGAATCAGAAGAAGCAGAAGAAGGAGAAGGAGAAGGTGAAGTCTGGAGGGTGAATCAGAAGAAGCAGAAGAAGGAGAAGGAGTAGGTGAAGTCTGGAGGGTGAATCAGAAGAAGCAGAAGAAGGAGAAGGAGAAGGTGAAGTCAGGAGGGTGAATCAGAAGAAGCAGAAGAAGGAGAAGGAGAAGGTGAAGTTAGGAGGGTGAATCAGAAGAAGCAGAAGAAGGAGAAGGAGCAGGTGATGTCAGGGGGATGAAGCAGAAGAAGTAGAAGAAGGAGAAGGAGAAGGTGAAGTCAGGACGGTGAAGCAGAAGAAGCAGAAGAAGGAGAAGGAGAAGGTGAAGTCTGGAGGGTGAATCAGAAGAAGTAGAAGAAGGAGAAGGAGAAGGTCAAGTCTGGAGGGTGAATCAGAAGAAGTAGAATAAGGAGAAGGAGAAGGTGAAGTCTGGAGGGTGAAGCAGTAGAAGTAGAAGAAGGAGAAGGAGAAGGTGAAGTCAGGAGGGTGAATCAGAAGAAGTAGAAGAAGGAGAAGGAGAAGGTGAAGTCAGGAGGGTGAATCAGAAGAAGTAGAAGAAGGAGAAGGAGAAGGTGAAGTCTGGAGGGTGAATCAGAAGAATCAGAAGAAGGAGAAGGAGAAGGTGAAGTCTGGAGGGTGAATCAGAAGAAGCAGAAGAAAGAGAAGGAGAAGGTGAAGTCTGGAGGGTGAATCAGAAGAAGTAGAAGAAGGAGAAGGAGAAGGTGAAGTCTGGAGTGTGAATCAGAAGAAGCAGAAGAAGGAGAAGGAGAAGGTGAAGTCTAGAGGGTGAATCAGAAGAAGCAGAATAAGGAGAAGGAGAAGGTGAAGTCTGGAGGGTGAATCAGAAGAAGCAGAGGAAGGAGAAGGAGAAGGTGAAGTCTGGAGGGTGAATCAGAAGAAGTAGAAGAAGGAGAAGGAGAAGGTGAATTCTGGAGGGCGAAGCAGAAGAAGTAGAAGAAGGAGAAGGAGAAGGTGAAGTCAGGAGGGTGAATCAGAAGAAGTAGAAGAAGGAGAAGGAGAAGGTGAAGTCAGGAGGGTGAATCAGAAGAAGCAGAAGAAGCAGAAGGAGAAGGTGAAGTCTGGAGGGTGAATCAGAAGAATCAGAAGAAGGAGAAGGAGAAGGTGAAGTCTGGAGGGTGAATCAGAAGAAGCAGAGGAAGGAGAAGGAGAAGGTGAAGTCTGGAGGGTGAATCAGAAGAAGCAGAATAAGGAGAAGGAGAAGGTGAAGTCTGGAGGGTGAATCAGAAGAAGCAGAATAAGGAGAAGGAGAAGGTGAAGTCTGGAGGGTGAATCATAAGAAGCAGAAGAAGGAGAAGGAGAAGATGAAGTCTGGAGGGTGAATCAGAAGAAGTAGAAGAAGGAGAAGGAGAAGGTGAAGTCTGGAGGGTGAAGCAGAAGAAGTAGAAGAAGGAGAAGGAGAAGGTGAAGTCAGGAGGGTGAATCAGAAGAAGTAGAAGAAGAAGAAGGTGAAGGTGAAGTCAGGAGGGTGAATCAGATGAAGCAGAAGAAGGAGAAGGAGAAGGTGAAGTCTGGAGGGTGAATCAGAAGAATCAGAAGAAGGAGAAGTTGAAGGTGAAGTCTGGAGGGTGAATCAGAAGAAGCAGAAGAAAGAGAAGGAGAAGGTGAAGTCTGGAGGGTGAAGCAGAAGAAACAGAAGAAGGAGAAGGTGAAGACTGGAGGGTGAATCAGAAGAAGTAGAAGAAGGAGAAGGAGAAGGTGAAGTCTGGAGGGTGAATCAGAAGAAGTAGAAGAAGGAGAAGGAGAAGGTGAAGTCTGGGGGGTGAATCAGAAGAAGCAGAAGAAGGAGAAGGAGAAGGTGAAGTCTGGAGGGTGAAACAGAAGAAGCAGAAGAAGGAGAAGGAGAAGATGAAGTCTGGAGGGTGAATCAGAAGAAGTAGAAGAAGGAGAAGGAGAAGGTGAAGTCTGGAGGGTGAATCAGAAGTAGTAGAAGAAGGAGAAGGAGAAGGTGAAGTCTGGACGGTGAATCAGAAGAAACAGAAGAAGGAGAAGGAGAAGGTGAAGTCTGGAGGGTGAATCAGAAGAAGTAGAAGAAGGAGAAGGAGAAGGTGTAGTCTGGAGGGTGAATCAGAAGAAGTAGACGAAGGAGAAGGAGAAGGTGAAGTCTGGAGGGTGAATCAGAAGAAGCAGAATAAGGAGAAGGAGAAGGTGAAGTCTGGAGGGTGAATCAGAAGAAGCAGAAGAAGGAGAAGGAGAAGGTGAAGTCTGGAGGGTGAATCAGAAGAAGCAGAATAAGGAGAAGGAGAAGGTGAAGTCTGGAGGGTGAATCAGAAGAAGCAGAAAAAGGAGAAGGAGAAGGTGAAGTCTGAAGGGTGAATCAGAAGAAGTAGAAGAAGGAGAAGGAGAAGGTGAAGTCTGGAGGGTGAAGCAGAAGAAGTAGAAGAAGGAGCAGGAGAAGGTGAAGTCAGGAGGGTGAATCAGAAGAAGTAGAAGAAGGAGAAGGAGAAGATGAAGTCAGGAGGGTGAATCATAAGAAGCAGAAGAAGGAGAAGGAGAAGGTGAAGTCTGGAGGGTGAATCAGAAGAATCAGAAGAAGGAGAAGGAGAAGGTGAAGTCTGGAGGGTGAATCAGAAGAAGCAGAAGAAGGAGAAGGAGAAGGTGAAGTCTGGAGGGAGAAACAGAAGAAGTAGAAGAAGGAGAAGGAGAAGGTGAAGTCTGGAGGGTGAATCAGAAGAAGTAGAAGAAGGAGAAGGAGAAGGTGAAGTCTGGAGGGTGAATCAGAAGAAGCAGAAGAAGGAGAAGGAGAAGGTGAAGTCTGGAGGGTGAATCAGAAGAAGCAGAAGAAGGAGAAGGAGAAGGTGAAGTCTGGAGGGTGAAACAGAAGAAGCAGAATAAGGAGAAGGAGAAGGTGAAGTCAGGAGGGTGAATCAGAAGAAGCAGAAGAAGGAGAAGGAGAAGGTGAAGTAAGGAGGGTGAATCAGAAGAAGCAGAAGAAGGAGAAGGAGAAGGTGAAGTCTGGAGTGTGAAGCAGAAGAAGCAAAAGAAGGAGAAGGAGAAGGTGAAGTCTGGAGGGTGAATCAGAAGAAGTAGAAGAAGGAGAAGGAGAAGGTGAAGTCTGGAGGGTGAAGCAGAAGAAGTAGAAGAAGGAGAAGGAGAAGGTGAAGTCAGGAGGGTGAATCAGAAGAAGTAGAAGAAGGAGAAGGAGAAGGTGAAGTCAGGAGGGTGAATCAGAAGAAGCAGAAGAAGGAGAAGAAGAAGGTGAAGTCAGGAGGGTGAATCAGAAGAAGTAGAAGAAGGAGAAGGAGAAGGTGAAGTCAGGAGGGTGAATCAGAAGAAGCAGAAGAAGGAGAAGGAGAAGGTGAAGTCTGGAGGCTGAATCAGAAGAATCAGAAGAAGGAGAAGGAGAAGGTGAAGTCTGGAGGGTGAATCAGAAGAAGCAGAAGAAAGAGAAGGAGAAGGTGAAGTCTGGAGGGTGAATCAGAAGAAGTAGAAGAAGGAGAAGGAGAAGGTGAAGTCTGGAGGGTGAATCAGAAAAAGCAGAAGAAGGAGAAGGAGAAGGTGAAGTCTGGAGGGTGAATCAGAAGAAGCAGAAGAAGGAGAAGGAGAAGGTGAAGTCTGGAGGGTGAATCAGAAGAAGCAGAAGAAGGAGAAGGAGAAGGTGAAGTCTGGAGGGTGAATCAGAAGAAGCAGAATAAGGAGAAGGAGAAGGTGAAGTCTGGAGGGTGAATCAGAAGAAGCAGAAAAAGGAGAAGGAGAAGGTGAAGTCTAAAGGGTGAATCAGAAGAAGTAGAAGAAGGAGAAGGAGAAGGTGAAGTCTGGAGGGTGAAGCAGAAGAAGTAGAAGAAGGAGAAGGAGAAGGTGAAGTCAGGAGGGTGAATCAGAAGAAGTAGAAGAAGGAGAAGGAGAAGGTGAAGTCAGGAGGGTGAATCAGAAGAAGCAGAAGAAGGAGAAGGAGAAGGTGAAGTCTGGAGGGTGAATCAGAAGAATCAGAAGAAGGAGAAGGAGAAGGTGAAGTCTGGAGGGTGAATCAGAAGAAGCAGAAGAAAGAGAAGGACAAGGTGAAGTCTGGAGGGTGAAGCAGAAGAAATAGAAGAAGGAGAAGGAGAAGGTGAAGACTGGAGGGTGAATCAGAAGAAGTAGAAGAAGGAGAAGGAGAAGGTGAAGTCTGGAGGGTGAATCAGAAGAAGTAGAAGAAGGAGAAGGAGAAGGTGAAGTCTGGAGGGTGAATCAGAAGAAGCAGAAGAAGGAGAAGGAGAAGGTGAAGTCTGGAGGGTGAATCAGAAGAAGCAGAAGAAGGAGAAGGAGAAGATGAAGTCTGCAGGGTGAATCAGAAGAAGTAGAAGAAGGAGAAGGAGAAGGTGAGGTCTGGAGGGTGAATCAGAAGAAGCAGAAGAAGGAGAAGGAGAAGGTGAAGTCTGGAGGGTGAATCAGAAGAAGCAGAAGAAGGAGAAGGAGTAGGTGAAGTCTGGAGGGTGAATCAGAAGAAGCAGAAGAAGGAGAAGGAGAAGGTGAAGTCAGGAGGGTGAATCAGAAGAAGCAGAAGAAGGAGAAGGAGAAGGTGAAGTTAGGAGGGTGAATCAGAAGAAGCAGAAGAAGGAGAAGGAGCAGGTGATGTCAGGGGGATGAAGCAGAAGAAGTAGAAGAAGGAGAAGGAGAAGGTGAAGTCAGGACGTTGAAGCAGAAGAAGCAGAAGAAGGAGAAGGAGAAGGTGAAGTCTGGAGGGAGAATCAGAAGAAGTAGAAGAAGGAGAAGGAGAAGGTCAGGTCTGGAGGGTGAATCAGAAGAAGTAGAATAAGGAGAAGGAGAAGGTGAAGTCTGGAGGGTGAAGCAGTAGAAGTAGAAGAAGGAGAAGGAGAAGGTGAAGTCAGGAGGGTGAATCAGAAGACGTAGAAGAAGGAGAAGGAGAAGGTGAAGTCAGGAGGGTGAATCAGAAGAAGCAGAAGAAGGAGAAGGAGAAGGTGAAGTCAAGAGGGTGAATCAGAAGAATCAGAAGAAGGAGAAGGAGAAGGTGAAGTCTGGAGGGTGAATCAGAAGAAGCAGAAGAAAGAGAAGGAGAAGGTGAAGTCTGGAGGGTGAATCAGAAGAAGTAGAAGAAGGAGAAGGAGAAGGTGAAGTCTGGAGTGTGAATCAGAAGAAGCAGAAGAAGGAGAAGGAGAAGGTGAAGTCTAGAGGGTGAATCAGAAGAAGCAGAATAAGGAGAAGGAGAAGGTGAAGTCTGGAGGGTGAATCAGAAGAAGCAGAAGAAGGAGAAGGAGAAGATGAAGTCTGGAGGGTGAATCAGAAGAAGTAGAAGAAGGAGAAGGAGAAGGTGAAGTCTGGAGGGTGAAGCAGAAGAAGTAGAAGAAGGAGAAGGAGAAGGTGAAGTCAGGAGGGTGAATCAGAAGAAGAAGAAGAAGAAGGTGAAGGTGAAGTCAGGAGGGTGAATCAGATGAAGCAGAAGAAGGAGAAGGAGAAGGTGAAGTCTGGAGGGTGAATCAGAAGAATCAGAAGAAGGAGAAGTTGAAGGTGAAGTCTGGAGGGTGAATCAGAAGAAGCAGAAGAAAGAGAAGGAGAAGGTGAAGTCTGGAGGGTGAAGCAGAAGAAACAGAAGAAGGAGAAGGTGAAGACTGGAGGGTGAATCAGAAGAAGTAGAAGAAGGAGGAGGAGAAGGTGAAGTCTGGAGGGTGAATCAGAAGAAGTAGAAGAAGGAGAAGGAGAAGGTGAAGTCTGGGGGGTGAATCAGAAGAAGCAGAAGAAGGAGAAGGAGAAGGTGAAGTCTGGAGGGTGAAACAGAAGAAGCAGAAGAAGGAGAAGGAGAAGATGAAGTCTGGAGGGTGAATCAGAAGAAGTAGAAGAAGGAGAAGGAGAAGGTGAAGTCTGGAGGGTGAATCTGAAGTAGTAGAAGAAGGAGAAGGAGAAGGTGAAGTCTGGACGGTGAATCAGAAGAAACAGAAGAAGGAGAAGGAGAAGGTGTAGTCTGGAGGGTGAATCAGAAGAAGTAGACGAAGGAGAAGGAGAAGGTGAAGTCTGGAGGGTGAATCAGAAGAAGCAGAAGAAGGAGAAGGAGAAGGTGAAGTCTGGAGGGTGAATCAGAAGAAGCAGAAGGAGGAGAAGGAGAAGGTGAAGTCTGGAGGGTGAATCAGAAGAAGCAGAATAAGGAGAAGGAGAAGGTGAAGTCTGGAGGGTGAATCAGAAGAAGCAGAAAAAGGAGAAGGAGAAGGTGAAGCCTGAAGGTTGAATCAGAAGAAGTAGAAGAAGGAGAAGGAGAAGGTGAAGTCTGGAGGGTGAAGCAGAAGAAGTAGAAGAAGGAGCAGGAGAAGGTGAAGTCAGGAGGGTGAATCAGAAGAAGTAGAAGAAGGAGAAGGAGAAGATGAAGTCAGGAGGGTGAATCGTAAGAAGCAGAAGAAGGAGAAGGAGAAGGTGAAGTCTGGAGGGTGAATCAGAAGAATCAGAAGAAGGTGAAGGAGAAGGTGAAGTCTGGAGGGTGAATCAGAAGAAGCAGAAGAAGGAGAAGGAGAAGATGAAGTCTGGAGGGAGAAGCAGAAGAAGTAGAAGAAGGAGAAGGAGAAGGTGAAGTCTGGAGGGTGAATCAGAAGAAGTAGAAGAAGGAGAAGGAGAAGGTGAAGTCTGGAGGGTGAATCAGAAGAAGCAGAAGAAGGAGAAGGAGAAGGTGAAGTCTGGAGGGTGAATCAGAAGAAGAAGAAGAAGGAGAAGGAGAAGGTGAAGTCTGGAGGGTGAATCAGAAGAAGTAGAAGAAGGAGAAGGAGAAGGTGTAGTCTGGAGGGTGAATCAGAAGAAGTAGACGAAGGAGAAGGAGAAGGTGAAGTCTGGAGGGTGAATCAGAAGAAGCAGAAGAAGGTGAAGGAGAAGATGAAGTCTGGAGGGTGAATCAGAAGAAGTAGAAGAAGGAGAAGGAGAAGGTGAAGTCTGGAGGGTGAATCAGAAGAAGCAGAAGAAGGAGAAGGAGAAGGTGAAGTCTGGAGGGTGAATCAGAAGAAGCAGAAGAAGGAGAAGGAGAAGGTGAAGTCTGGAGGGTGAATCAGAAGAAGCAGAATAAGGAGAAGGAGAAGGTGAAGTCTGGAGGGTGAATCAGAAGAAGCAGAAGAAGGAGAAGGAGAAGGTGAAGTCTGGAGGATGAATCAGAAGAAGTAGAAGAAGGAGAAGGAGAAGGTGAAGTCTGGAGGGTGAATCAGAAGAAGTAGAAGAAGGAGAAGGAGAAGGTGAAGTCTGGAGGGTGAATCAGAAGAAGTAGAAGAAGGAGAAGGAGAAGGTGAAGTCTGGAGGGTGAAGCTGAAGAAGTAGAAGAAGGAGAAGGAGAAGGTGAAGTCAGGAGGGTGAATCAGAAGAAGTAGAAGAAGGAGAAGGAGAAGGTGAAGTCAGGAGGGTGAATCAGAAGAAGCAGAAGAAGGAGAAGGAGAAGGTGAAGTCTGGAGGGTGAATCAGAAGAATCAGAAGAAGGAGAAGGAGAAGGTGAAGTCTGGAGGGAGAATCAGAAGAAGCAGAAGAAAGAGAAGGAGAAGGTGAAGTCTGGAGGGTGAATCAGAAGAAGTAGAAGAAGGAGAAGGAGAAGGTGAAGTCTGGAGGGTGAAGCAGAAGAAGTAGAAGAAGGAGAAGGAGAAGGTGAAGTCAGGAGGGTGAATCAGAAGAAGCAGAAGAAGGAGAAGGAGAAGGTGAAGTTAGGAGGGTGAATCAGAAGAAGCAGAAGAAGGAGAAGGAGCAGGTGATGTCAGGGGGATGAAGCAGAAGAAGTAGAAGAAGGAGAAGGAGAAGGTGAAGTCTGGAGGGTGAATCAGAAGAAGTAGAAGAAGGAGAAGGAGAAGGTGAAGTCAGGAGGGTGAATCAGAAGAAGCAGAAGAAGGAGAAGGAGAAGGTGAAGTCTGGAGGGTGAATCAGAAGAATCAGAAGAAGGAGAAGGAGAAGGTGAAGTCTGGGGGGTGAATCAGAAGAAGCAGAGGAAGGAGAAGGAGAAGGTGAAGTCTGGAGGGTGAATCAGAAGAAGAAGAATAAGGAGAAGGAGAAGGTGAAGTCTGGAGGGTGAATCAGAAGAAGCAGAATAAGGAGAAGGAGAAGGTGAAGTCTGGAGGGTGAATCAGAAGAAGCAGAAGAAGGAGAAGGAGAAGGTGAAGTCTGGAGGGTGAATCAGAAGAAGTAGAAGAAGGAGAAGGAGAAGGTGAAGTCTGGAGGGTGAAGCAGAAGAAGTAGAAGAAGGAGAAGGAGAAGGTGAAGTCAGGAGGGTGAATCAGAAGAAGCAGAAGAAGGAGAAGGAGAAGGTGAAGTCTGGAGGGTGAATCAGAAGAATCAGAAGAAGGAGAAGGAGAAGATGAAGTCTGGAGGGTGAATCAGAAGAAGCAGAAGAAAGAGAAGGAGAAGGTGAAGTCTGGAGGTTGAAGCAGAAGAAACAGAAGAAGGAGAAGGAGTAGGTGAAGACTGGAGGGTGAATCAGAAGAAGTAGAAGAAGGAGAAGGAGAAGGTGAAGTCTGGAGGGTGAATCAGACGAAGTAGAAGAAGGAGAAGGAGAAGGTGAAGTCTGGAGGGTGAATCAGAAGAAGTAGAAGAAGGAGAAGGAGAAGGGGAAGTCTGGAGGGTGAATCAGAAGAAGCAGAAGAAGGAGAAGGAGAAGATGAAGTCTGGAGGGTGAATCAGAAGAAGTAGAAGAAGGAGAAGGAGAAGGTGAGGTCTGGAGGGTGAATCAGAAGAAGCAGAAGAAGGAGAAGGAGAAGGTGAAGTCTGGAGGGTGAATCAGAAGAAGCAGAAGAAGGAGAAGGAGAAGGTGAAGTCTGGAGGGTGAATCAGAAGAAGCAGAAGAAGGAGAAGGAAAAGGTGAAGTCAGGAGCGTGAATCAGAAGAAGCAGAAGAAGGAGAAGGAGAAGATGAAGTTAGGAGGGTGAATCAGAAGAAGCAGAAGAAGGAGAAGGAGCAGGTGAAGTCAGGGGGGTGAAGCAGAAGAAGTAGAAGAAGGAGAAGGAGAAGGTGAAGTCAGGATGGTGAAGCAGAAGAAGCAGAAGAAGGAGAAGGAGAAGGTGAAGTCTGGAGGGTGAAGCAGAAGAAGCAGAAGAAGGAGAAGGAGAGGGTGAAGTCTGGAGGGTGAATCAGAAGAAGTAGAAGAAGGAGAAGGAGAAGGTGAAGTCAGGAGAGTGAAGCAGAAAAAGCAGAAGAAGGAGAAGGAGAAGGTGAAGTCTGGAGGGCGAAGCAGAAGAAGCAGAAGAAGGAGAAGGAGAAGCTGAAGTCTGGAGGGCGAAGCAGAAGAAGCAGAAGAAGGAGAAGGAGAAGCTGAAGTCTGGAGGGTGAAGCAGAAGAAGCAGAAGAAGGAGAAGGAGAAGGTGAAGTAAGGAGGGTGAATCAGAAGAAGCAGAAGAAGGAGAAGGAGAAGGTGAAGTCTGGAGTGTGAAGCAGAAGCAGTAGAAGAAGGAGAAGGAGAAGGTGAAGTCTGGAGTGTGAAGCAGAAGAAGCAAAAGAAGGAGAAGGAGAAGGTGAAGTCTGGAGGGTGAATCAGAAGAAGTAGAAGAAGGAGAAGGAGAAGGTGAAGTCTGGAGGGTGAAGCAGAAGAAGTAGAAGAAGGAGAAGGAGAAGGTGAAGTCAGGAGGGTGAATCAGAAGAAGTAGAAGAAGGAGAAGGAGAAGGTGAAGTCAGGAGGGTGAATCAGAAGAAGCAGAAGAAGGAGAAGGAGAAGGTGAAGTCTGGAGGGTGAATCAGAAGAATCAGAAGAAGGAGAAGGAGAAGGTGAAGGTTGGAGGGTGAATCAGATGAAGCAGAAGAAAGTGAAGGAGAAGGTGAAGTCTGGAGGGTGAAGCAGAAGACGTAGAAGAAGGAGAAGGAGAAGGTGAAGTCAGGAGGGTGAATCAGAAGAAGAAGAAGAAGAAGGTGAAGGTGAAGTCAGGAGGGAGAATCAGATGAAGCAGAAGAAGGAGAAGGAGAAGGTGAAGTCTGGAGGGTGAATCAGAAGAATCAGAAGAAGGAGAAGTTGAAGGTGAAGTCTGGAGGGTGAATCAGAAGAAGCAGAAGAAAGAGAAGGAGAAGGTGAAGTCTGGAGGGTGAAGCAGAAGAAACAGAAGAAGGAGAAGGTGAAGACTGGAGGGTGAATCAGAAGAAGTAGAAGAAGGAGAAGGAGAAGGTGAAGTCTGGAGGGTGAATCAGAAGAAGTAGAAGAAGGAGAAGGAGAAGGTGAAGTCTGGGGGGTGAATCAGAAGAAGCAGAAGAAGGAGAAGGAGAAGGTGAAGTCTGGAGGGTGAAACAGAAGAAGCAGAAGAAGGAGAAGGAGAAGATGAAGTCTGGAGGGTGAATCAGAAGAAGTAGAAGAAGGAGAAGGAGAAGGTGCAGTCTGGAGGGTGAATCAGAAGTAGTAGAAGAAGGAGAAGGAGAAGGTGAAGTCTGGACGGTGAATCAGAAGAAACAGAAGAAGGAGAAGGAGAAGGTGAAGTCTGGAGGGTGAATCAGAAGAAGTAGAAGAAGGAGAAGGAGAAGGTGTAGTCTGGAGGGTGAATCAGAAGAAGTAGACGAAGGAGAAGGAGAAGGTGAAGTCTGGAGGGTGAATCAGAAGAAGCAGAAGAAGGAGAAGGAGAAGGTGAAGTCTGGAGGGTGAATCAGAAGAAGCAGAAGGAGGAGAAGGAGAAGGTGAAGTCTGGAGGGTGAATCAGAAGAAGCAGAATAAGGAGAAGGAGAAGGTGAAGTCTGGAGGGTGAATCAGAAGAAGCAGAAAAAGGAGAAGGAGAAGGTGAAGCCTGAAGGTTGAATCAGAAGAAGTAGAAGAAGGAGAAGGAGAAGGTGAAGTCTGGAGGGTGAAGCAGAAGAAGTAGAAGAAGGAGCAGGAGAAGGTGAAGTCAGGAGGGTGAATCAGAAGAAGTAGAAGAAGGAGAAGGAGCAGATGAAGTCAGGAGGGTGAATCGTAAGAAGCAGAAGAAGGAGAAGGAGAAGGTGAAGTCTGGAGGGTGAATCAGAAGAATCAGAAGAAGGTGAAGGAGAAGGTGAAGTCTGGAGGGTGAATCAGAAGAAGCAGAAGAAGGAGAAGGAGAAGGTGAAGTCTGGAGGGAGAAGCAGAAGAAGTAGAAGAAGGAGAAGGAGAAGGTGAAGTCTGGAGGGTGAATCAGAAGAAGTAGAAGAAGGAGAAGGAGAAGGTGAAGTCTGGAGGGTGAATCAGAAGAAGCAGAAGAAGGAGAAGGAGAAGGTGAAGTCTGGAGGGTGAATCAGAAGAAGAAGAAGAAGGAGAAGGAGAAGGTGAAGTCTGGAGGGTGAATCAGAAGAAGTAGAAGAAGGAGAAGGAGAAGGTGTAGTCTGGAGGGTGAATCAGAAGAAGTAGACGAAGGAGAAGGAGAAGGTGAAGTCTGGAGGGTGAATCAGAAGAAGCAGAAGAAGGTGAAGGAGAAGATGAAGTCTGGAGGGTGAATCAGAAGAAGTAGAAGAAGGAGAAGGAGAAGGTGAAGTCTGGAGGGTGAATCAGAAGAAGCAGAAGAAGGAGAAGGAGAAGTTGAAGTCTGGAGGGTGAATCAGAAGAAGCAGAAGAAGGAGAAGGAGAAGGTGAAGTCTGGAGGGTGAATCAGAAGAAGCAGAATAAGGAGAAGGAGAAGGTGAAGTCTGGAGGGTGAATCAGAAGAAGCAGAAGAAGGAGAAGGAGAAGGTGAAGTCTGGAGGATGAATCAGAAGAAGTAGAAGAAGGAGAAGGAGAAGGTGAAGTCTGGAGGGTGAATCAGAAGAAGTAGAAGAAGGAGAAGGAGAAGGTGAAGTCTGGAGGGTGAATCAGAAGAAGTAGAAGAAGGAGAAGGAGAAGGTGAAGTCTGGAGGGTGAAGCAGAAGAAGTAGAAGAAGGAGAAGGAGAAGGTGAAGTCAGGAGGGTGAATCAGAAGAAGTAGAAGAAGGAGAAGGAGAAGGTGAAGTCAGGAGGGTGAATCAGAAGAAGCAGAAGAAGGAGAAGGAGAAGGTGAAGTCTGGAGGGTGAATCAGAAGAATCAGAAGAAGGAGAAGGAGAAGGTGAAGTCTGGAGGGAGAATCAGAAGAAGCAGAAGAAAGAGAAGGAGAAGGTGAAGTCTGGAGGGTGAATCAGAAGAAGTAGAAGAAGGAGAAGGAGAAGGTGAAGTCTGGAGGGTGAATCAGAAGAAGCAGAAGAAGGAGAAGGAGAAGGTCAAGTCTGGAGGGTGAATCAGAAGAAGCAGAAGAAGGAGAAGGAAAAGGTGAAGTCTGGAGGGTGAATCAGAAGAAGCAGAAGAAGGAGAAGGAGAAGGTGAAGTCTGGAGGGTGAATCAGAAGAAGCAGAATAAGGAGAAGGAGAAGGTGAAGTCTGGAGGGTGAATCAGAAGAAGCAGAAGAAGGAGAAGGAGAAGGTGAAGTCTGGAGGGTGAATCAGAAGAAGTAGAAGAAGGAGAAGGAGAAGGTGAAGTCTGGAGGGTGAAGCAGAAGAAGTAGAAGAAGGAGAAGGAGAAGGTGAAGTCAGGAGGGTGAATCAGAAGAAGCAGAAGAAGGAGAAGGAGAAGGTGAAGTCTGGAGGGTGAATCAGAAGAATCAGAAGAAGGAGAAGGAGAAGATGAAGTCTGGAGGGTGAATCAGAAGAAGCAGAAGAAAGAGAAGGAGAAGGTGAAGTCTGGAGGTTGAAGCAGAAGAAACAGAAGAAGGAGAAGGAGTAGGTGAAGACTGGAGGGTGAATCAGAAGAAGTAGAAGAAGGAGAAGGAGAAGGTGAAGTCTGGAGGGTGAATCAGACGAAGTAGAAGAAGGAGAAGGAGAAGGTGAAGTCTGGAGGGTGAATCAGAAGAAGTAGAAGAAGGAGAAGGAGAAGGGGAAGTCTGGAGGGTGAATCAGAAGAAGCAGAAGAAGGAGAAGGAGAAGATGAAGTCTGGAGGGTGAATCAGAAGAAGTAGAAGAAGGAGAAGGAGAAG
Source organism: Somniosus microcephalus (assembly GCF_052327205.1). Taxonomy (NCBI): domain Eukaryota; kingdom Metazoa; phylum Chordata; class Chondrichthyes; order Squaliformes; family Somniosidae; genus Somniosus; species Somniosus microcephalus. The sequence continues at coordinate 46,554 of NW_028225308.1, read as the reverse complement.
GTGAGGTCTGGAGGGTGAATCAGAAGAAGCAGAAGAAGGAGAAGGAGAAGGTGAAGTCTGGAGGGTGAATCAGAAGAAGCAGAAGAAGGAGAAGGAGAAGGTGAAGTCTGGAGGGTGAATCAGAAGAAGCAGAAGAAGGAGAAGGAAAAGGTGAAGTCAGGAGCGTGAATCAGAAGAAGCAGAAGAAGGAGAAGGAGAAGATGAAGTTAGGAGGGTGAATCAGAAGAAGCAGAAGAAGGAGAAGGAGCAGGTGAAGTCAGGGGGGTGAAGCAGAAGAAGTAGAAGAAGGAGAAGGAGAAGGTGAAGTCAGGATGGTGAAGCAGAAGAAGCAGAAGAAGGAGAAGGAGAAGGTGAAGTCTGGAGGGTGAAGCAGAAGAAGCAGAAGAAGGAGAAGGAGAGGGTGAAGTCTGGAGGGTGAATCAGAAGAAGTAGAAGAAGGAGAAGGAGAAGGTGAAGTCAGGAGAGTGAAGCAGAAGAAGCAGAAGAAGGAGAAGGAGAAGGTGAAGTCTGGAGGGCGAAGCAGAAGAAGCAGAAGAAGGAGAAGGAGAAGCTGAAGTCTGGAGGGCGAAGCAGAAGAAGCAGAAGAAGGAGAAGGAGAAGCTGAAGTCTGGAGGGTGAAGCAGAAGAAGCAGAAGAAGGAGAAGGAGAAGGTGAAGTAAGGAGGGTGAATCAGAAGAAGCAGAAGAAGGAGAAGGAGAAGGTGAAGTCTGGAGTGTGAAGCAGAAGCAGTAGAAGAAGGAGAAGGAGAAGGTGAAGTCTGGAGTGTGAAGCAGAAGAAGCAAAAGAAGGAAAAGGAGAAGGTGAAGTCTGGAGGGTGAATCAGAAGAAGTAGAAGAAGGAGAAGGAGAAGGTGAAGTCTGGAGGGTGAAGCAGAAGAAGTAGAAGAAGGAGAAGGAGAAGGTGAAGTCAGGAGGGTGAATCAGAAGAAGTAGAAGAAGGAGAAGGAGAAGGTGAAGTCAGGAGGGTGAATCAGAAGAAGCAGAAGAAGGAGAAGGAGAAGGTGAAGTCTGGAGGGTGAATCAGAAGAAGCAGAAGAAGGAGTAGGAGAAGGTGAAGTTAGGAGGGTGAATCAGAAGAAGTAGAAGAAGGAGAAGGAGCAGGTGAAGTCAGGGGGTGAAGCAGAAGAAGTAGAAGAAGGAGAAGGAGAAGGTGAAGTCAGGACGGTGAAGCAGAAGAAGCAGAATAAGGAGAAGGAGAAGGTGAAGTCAGGAGGGTGAATCAGAAGAAGCAGAAGAAGGAGAAGGAGAAGGTGAAGTAAGGAGGGTGAATCAGAAGAAGCAGAAGAAGGAGAAGGAGAAGGTGAAGTCTGGAGTGTGAAGCAGAAGAAGCAAAAGAAGGAGAAGGAGAAGGTGAAGTCTGGAGGGTGAATCAGAAGAAGTAGAAGAAGGAGAAGGAGAAGGTGAAGTCTGGAGGGTGAAGCAGAAGAAGTAGAAGAAGGAGAAGGAGAAGGTGAAGTCAGGAGGGTGAATCAGAAGAAGTAGAAGAAGGAGAAGGAGAAGGTGAAGTCAGGAGGGTGAATCAGAAGAAGCAGAAGAAGGAGAAGGAGAAGGTGAAGTCTGGAGGGTGAATCAGAAGAATCAGAAGATGGAGAAGGAGAAGTTGAAGTCTGGAGGGTGAATCAGAAGAAGCAGAAGAAAGAGAAGGAGAAGGTGAAGTCTGGAGGGTGAAGCAGAAGAAACAGAAGAAGGAGAAGGAGAAGGTGAAGACTGGAGGGTGAATCTGAAGAAGTAGAAGAAGGAGAAGGAGAAGGTGAAGTCTGGAGGGTGAATCAGAAGAAGTAGAAGAAGGAGAAGGAGAAGGTGAAGTCTGGAGGGTGAATCAGAAGAAGCAGAAGACGGAGAAGGAGAAGGTGAAGTCTGGAGGGTGAATCAGAAGAAGCAGAAGAAGGAGAAGGAGAAGATGAAGTCTGGAGGGTGAATCAGAAGAAGCAGAAGAAGGAGAAGGAGAAGGTGAAGTCTGGAGGGTGAATCAGAAGAAGCAGAAGAAGGAGAAGGAGAAGGTGAAGTCTGGAGGGTGAATCAGAAGAATCAGAAGAAGGAGAAGGAGAATGTGAAGTCTGGAGGGTGAATCAGAAGAAGCAGAAGAAAGAGAAGGAGAAGGTGAAGTCTGGAGGGTGAAGCAGAAGAAACAGAAGAAGGAGAAGGAGAAGATGAAGACTGGAGGGTGAATCTGAAGAAGGAGAAGAAGGAGAAGGAGAAGGTGAAGTCTGGAGGGTGAATCAGAAGAAGTAGAAGAAGGAGAAGGTGAAGTCTGGAGGGTGAATCAGAAGAAGCAGAAGAAGGAGAAGGAGAAGGTGAAGTCTGGAGGGTGAATCAGAAGAAGCAGAAGAAGGAGAAGGAGAAGATGAAGTCTGGAGGGTGAATCAGAAGAAGTAGAAGAAGGAGAAGGAGCAGGTGAAGTCAGGGGGTGAAGCAGAAGAAGTAGAAGAAGGAGAAGGAGAAGGTGAAGTCAGGACGGTGAAGCAGAAGAAGCAGAAGAAGGAGAAGGAGAAGGTGAAGTCTGGAGGGCGCAGCAGAAGAAGCAGAAGAAGGAGAAGGAGAAGGTGAAGTCTGGAGGGTGAAGCAGAAGAAGCAGAAGAAGGAGAAGGAGAAGGTGAAGTCTGGAGGGTGGATCAGAAGAAGTAGAAGAAGGAGAAGGAGAAGGTGAAGTCAGGAGAGTGAAGCAGAAGAAGCAGAAGAAGGAGAAGGAGAAGGTGAAGTCTGGAGGGTGAAGCAGAAGAAGCAGAAGAAGGAGAAGGAGAAGGTGATGTCTGGAGGGCGAAGCAGAAGAAGCAGAAGAAGGAGAAGGAGAAGGTGAAGTCTGGAGGGTGAATCAGAAGAATCAGAAGAAGGAGAAGGAGAGGGTGAAGTCTGGAGGGTGAATCAGAAGAAGCAGAAGAAAGAGAAGGAGAAGGTGAAGTCTGGAGGGTGAAGCAGAAGAAACAGAAGAAGGAGAAGGAGAAGGTGAAGACTGGAGGGTGAATCTGAAGAAACAGAAGAAGGAGAAGGAGAAGGTGAAGTCTGGAGGGTGAATCAGAAGAAGTAGAAGAAGGAGAAGGAGAAGGTGTAGTCTGGAGGGTGAATCAGAAGAAGTAGACGAAGGAGAAGGAGAAGGTGAAGTCTGGAGGGTGAATCAGAAGAAGCAGAAGAAGGAGAAGGAGAAGGTGAAGTCTGGAGGGTGAATCAGAAGAAGTAGAAGAAGGAGAAGGAGAAGGTGAAGTCTGGAGGGTGAATCAGAAGAAGCAGAAGAAGGAGAAGGAGAAGGTGAAGTCTGGAGGGTGAATCAGAAGAAGCAGAAGAAGGAGAAGGAGAAGGTGAAGTCTGGAGGGTGAAACAGAAGAAGCAGAATAAGGAGAAGGAGAAGGTGAAGTCAGGAGGGTGAATCAGAAGAAGCAGAAGAAGGAGAAGGAGAAGGTGAAGTAAGGAGGGTGAATCAGAAGAAGCAGAAGAAGGAGAAGGAGAAGGTGAAGTCTGGAGTGTGAAGCAGAAGAAGCAAAAGAAGGAGAAGGAGAAGGTGAAGTCTGGAGGGTGAATCAGAAGAAGTAGAAGAAGGAGAAGGAGAAGGTGAAGTCTGGAGGGTGAAGCAGAAGAAGTAGAAGAAGGAGAAGGAGAAGGTGAAGTCTGGAGGGTGAATCAGAAGAAGCAGAAGAAGGAGAAGGAGAAGGTGAAGTCAGGAGGGTGAATCAGAAGAAGCAGAAGAAGGAGAAGGAGAAGGTGAAGTTAGGAGGGTGAATCAGAAGAAGTAGAAGAAGGAGAAGGAGCAGGTGAAGTCAGGGGGTGAAGCAGAAGAAGTAGAAGAAGGAGAAGGAGAAGGTGAAGTCAGGACGGTGAAGCAGAAGAAGCAGAAGAAGGAGAAGGAGAAGGTGAAGTCTGGAGGGCGCAGCAGAAGAAGCAGAAGAAGGAGAAGGAGAAGGTGAAGTCTGGAGGGTGAAGCAGAAGAAGCAGAAGAAGGAGAAGGAGAAGGTGAAGTCTGGAGGGTGAATCAGAAGAAGTAGAAGAAGGAGAAGGAGAAGGTGAAGTCAGGAGAGTGAAGCAGAAGAAGCAGAAGAAGGAGAAGGAGAAGGTGAAGTCTGGAGGGTGAAGCAGAAGAAGCAGAAGAAGGAGAAGGAGAAGGTGATGTCTGGAGGGCGAAGCAGAAGAAGCAGAAGAAGGAGAAGGAGAAGGTGAAGTCCGAAGGGTGAATCAGAAGAATCAGAAGAAGGAGAAGGAGAGGGTGAAGTCTGGAGGGTGAATCAGAAGAAGCAGAAGAAAGAGAAGGAGAAGGTGAAGTCTGGAGGGTGAAGCAGAAGAAACAGAAGAAGGAGAAGGAGAAGGTGAAGACTGGAGGGTGAATCTGAAGAAACAGAAGAAGGAGAAGGAGAAGGTGAAGTCTGGAGGGTGAATCAGAAGAAGTAGAAGAAGGAGAAGGAGAAGGTGTAGTCTGGAGGGTGAATCAGAAGAAGTAGACGAAGGAGAAGGAGAAGGTGAAGTCTGGAGGGTGAATCAGAAGAAGCAGAAGAAGGAGAAGGAGAAGATGAAGTCTGGAGGGTGAATCAGAAGAAGTAGAAGAAGGAGAAGGAGAAGGTGAAGTCTGGAGGGTGAATCAGAAGAAGCAGAAGAAGGAGAAGGAGAAGGTGAAGTCTGGAGGGTGAATCAGAAGAAGCAGAAGAAGGAGAAGGAGAAGGTGAAGTCTGGAGGGTGAAACAGAAGAAGCAGAATAAGGAGAAGGAGAAGGTGAAGTCAGGAGGGTGAATCAGAAGAAGCAGAAGAAGGAGAAGGAGAAGGTGAAGTAAGGAGGGTGAATCAGAAGAAGCAGAAGAAGGAGAAGGAGAAGGTGAAGTCTGGAGTGTGAAGCAGAAGAAGCAAAAGAAGGAGAAGGAGAAGGTGAAGTCTGGAGGGTGAATCAGAAGAAGTAGAAGAAGGAGAAGGAGAAGGTGAAGTCAGGAGGGTGAATCAGAAGAAGTAGAAGAAGGAGAAGGAGAAGGTGAAGTCAGGAGGGTGAATCAGAAGAAGCAGAAGAAGGAGAAGGAGAAGGTGAAGTCTGGAGGGTGAATCAGAAGAATCAGAAGAAGGAGAAGGAGAAGTTGGAGACTGGAGGGTGAATCAGAAGAAGCAGAAGAAAGAGAAGGAGAAGGTGAAGTCTGGAGGGTGAAGCAGAAGAAACAGAAGAAGGAGAAGGAGAAGGTGAAGACTGGAGGGTGAATCTGAAGAAGTAGAAGAAGGAGAAGGAGAAGGTGAAGTCTGGAGGGTGAATCAGAAGAAGTAGAAGAAGGAGAAGGAGAAGGTGAAGTCTGGAGGGTGAATCAGAAGAAGCAGAAGAAGGAGAAGGAGAAGGTGAAGTCTGGAGGGTGAATCAGAAGAAGCAGAAGAAGGAGAAGGAGAAGATGAAGTCTGGAGGGTGAATCAGAAGAAGCAGAAGAAGGAGAAGGAGAAGGTGAAGTCTGGAGGGTGAATCAGAAGAAGCAGAACAAGGAGAAGGAGAAGGTGAAGTCTGGAGGGTGAATCAGAAGAATCAGAAGAAGGAGAAGGAGAGGGTGAAATCTGGAGGGTGAATCAGAAGAAGCAGAAGAAAGAGAAGGAGAAGGTGAAGTCTGGAGGGTGAAGCAGAAGAAACAGAAGAAGGAGAAGGAGAAGGTGAAGACTGGAGGGTGAATCTGAAGAAGGAGAAGAAGGAGAAGGAGAAGGTGAAGTCTGGAGGGTGAATCAGAAGAAGTAGAAGAAGGAGAAGGAGATGTCTGGAGGGTGAATCAGAAGAAGCAGAAGAAGGAGAAGGAGAAGGTGAAGTCTGGAGGGTGAATCAGAAGAAGCAGAAGAAGGAGAAGGAGAAGATGAAGTCTGGAGGGTGAATCAGAAGAAGCAGAAGAAGGAGAAGGAGAAGGTGAAGTCTGGAGGGTGAAACAGAAGAAGCAGAAGAAGGAGAAGGAGAAGGTGAAGTCTGGAGGGTGAATCAGAAGAAGCAGAAGAAGGAGAAGGAGAAGGTGAAGTCAGGAGGGTGAATCAGAAGAAGCAGAAGAAGGAGAAGGAGAAGGTGAAGTTAGGAGGGTGAATCAGAAGAAGTAGAAGAAGGAGAAGGAGCAGGTGAAGTCAGGGGGTGAAGCAGAAGAAGTAGAAGAAGGAGAAGGAGAAGGTGAAGTCAGGACGGTGAAGCAGAAGAAGCAGAAGAAGGAGAAGGAGAAGGTGAAGTATGGAGGGCGCAGCAGAAGAAGCAGAAGAAGGAGAAGGAGAAGGTGAAGTCTGGAGGGTGAAGCAGAAGAAGCAGAAGAAGGTGAAGGAGAAGGTGAAGTCTGGAGGGTGAATCAGAAGAAGTAGAAGAAGGAGAAGGAGAAGGTGAAGTCAGGAGAGTGAAGCAGAAGAAGCAGAAGAAGGAGAAGGAGAAGGTGAAGTCTGGAGGGTGAAGCAGAAGAAGCAGAAGAAGGAGAAAGAGAAGGTGATGTCTGGAGGGCGAAGCAGAAGAAGCAGAAGAAGGAGAAGGAGAAGGTGAAGTCTGGAGGGTGAATCAGAAGAATCAGAAGAAGGAGAAGGAGAGGGTGAAGTCTGGAGGGTGAATCAGAAGAAGCAGAAGAAAGAGAAGGAGAAGGTGAAGTCTGGAGGGTGAAGCAGAAGAAACAGAAGAAGGAGAAGGAGAAGGTGAAGACTGGAGGGTGAATCTGAAGAAGGAGAAGAAGGAGAAGGAGAAGGTGAAGTCTGGAGGGTGAATCAGAAGAAGTAGAAGAAGGAGAAGGTGAAGTCTGGAGGGTGAATCAGAAGAAGCAGAAGAAGGAGAAGGAGAAGGTGAAGTCTGGAGGGTGAATCAGAAGAAGCAGAAGAAGGAGAAGGAGAAGATGAAGTCTGGAGGGTGAATCAGAAGAAGCAGAAGAAGGAGAAGGAGAAGGTGAAGTCTGGAGGGTGAAACAGAAGAAGCAGAAGAAGGAGAAGGAGAAGGTGAAGTCTGGAGGGTGAATCAGAAGAAGCAGAAGAAGGAGAAGGAGAAGGTGAAGTCAGGAGGGTGAATCAGAAGAAGCAGAAGAAGGAGAAGGAGAAGGTGAAGTTAGGAGGGTGAATCAGAAGAAGCAGAAGAAGGAGAAGGAGCAGGTGAAGTCAGGGGGTGAAGCAGAAGAAGTAGAAGAAGGAGAAGGAGAAGGTGAAGTCAGGACGGTGAAGCAGAAGAAGCAGAAGAAGGAGAAGGAGAAGGTGAAGTCTGGAGGGCGCAGCAGAAGAAGCAGAAGAAGGAGAAGGAGAAGGTGAAGTCTGGAGGGTGAAGCAGAAGAAGCAGTAGAAGGAGAAGGAGAAGGTGAAGTCTGGAGGGTGAATCAGAAGAAGTAGAAGAAGGAGAAGGAGAAGGTGAAGTCAGGAGAGTGAAGCAGAAGAAGCAGAAGAAGGAGAAGGAGAAGGTAAAGTCTGGAGGGTGAAGCAGAAGAAGCAGAAGAAGGAGAAGGAGAAGGTGATGTCTGGAGGGCGAAGCAGAAGAAGCAGAAGAAGGAGAAGGAGAAGGTGAAGTCTGGAGGGTGAAGCAGAGGAAGCAGAAGAAGGAGAAGGAGAAGGTGAAGTCTGGAGGGTGAATCAGAAGAAGTAGAAGAAGGAGAAGGAGAAGGTGAAGTCAGGAGGGTGAAGCAGAAGAAGCAGAAGAAGGAGAAGGAGAAGGTGAAGTCAGGAGGGTGAATCGGAAGAAGTAGAAGAAGGAGAAGGAGAAGGTGAAGTCTGGAGGGTGAATCAGAAGAAGTAGAAGAAGGAGAAGTAGAAGGTGAAGTCTGGAGGGTGAATCAGAAGAAGTAGAAGAAGGAGAAGGAGAAGGTGAAGTCTGGAGGGTGAATCAGAAGAAGCAGAAGAAGGAGAAGGAGAAGGTGATGTCTGGAGGGCGAATCAGAAGAAGCAGAAGAAGGAGAAGGAGAAGGTGAAGTCTGGAGGGTGAAGCAGAAGAAGCAGAAGAAGGAGAAGGAGAAGGTGAAGTCTGGAGGGTGAATCAGAAGAAGTAGAAGAAGGAGAAGGAGAAGGTGAAGTCAGGAGGGTGAAGGAGAAGAAGCAGAAGAAGGAGAAGGAGAAGGTGAAGTCAGGAGGGTGAATCGGAAGAAGTAGAAGAAGGAGAAGGAGAAGGTGAAGTCTGGAGGGTGAATCAGAAGAAGTAGAAGAAGGAGAAGGAGAAGGTGAAGTCTGGAGGGTGAATCAGAAGAAGTAGAAGAAGGAGAAGGGGAAGGTGAAGTCTGGAGGGTGAATCAGAAGAAGCAGAAGAAGGAGAAGGAGAAGGTGAAGTCTGGAGGGAGAAGCAGAAGAAGTAGAAGAAGGAGAAGGAGAAGGTGAAGTCTGGAGGGTGAATCAGAAGAAGTAGAAGAAGGAGAAGGAGAAGGTGAAGTCTGGAGGGTGAATCAGAAGAAGTAGAAGAAGGAGAAGGAGAAGGTGAAGTCTGGAGGGTGAATCAGAAGAAACAGAAGAAGGAGAAGGAGAAGGTGAAGTCTGGAGGGTGAATCAGAAGAAGTAGAAGAAGGAGAAGGAGAAGGTGAAGTCTGGAGGGTGAATCAGAAGAAGTGGACGAAGGAGAAGGAGAAGGTGAAGTCTGGAGGGTGAATCAGAAGAAGCAGAAGAAGGAGAAGGAGAAGGTGAAGTCTGGAGGGTGAATCAGAAGAAGTAGAAGAAGGAGAAGGAGAAGGTGAAGTCTAGAGGGTGAATCAGAAGAAGCAGAAGAAGGAGAAGGAGAAGGTGAAGTCTGGAGGGTGAATCAGAAGAAGCAGAAGAAGGAGAAGGAGAAGGTGAAGTCTGGAGGGTGAAACAGAAGAAGCAGAATAAGGAGAAGGAGAAGGTGAAGTCAGGAGGGTGAATCAGAAGAAGCAGAAGAAGGAGAAGGAGAAGGTGAAGGAAGGAGGGTGAATCAGAAGAAGCAGAAGAAGGAGAAGGAGAAGGTGAAGTCTGGAGTGTGAAGCAGAAGAAGCAAGAGAAGGAGAAGGTGAAGTCTGGAGGGTGAATCAGAAGAAGTAGAAGAAGGAGAAGGAGAAGGTGAAGTCTGGAGGGTGAAGCAGAAGAAGTAGAAGAAGGAGAAGGAGAAGGTGAAGTCAGGAGGGTGAATCAGAAGAAGTAGAAGAAGGAGAAGGAGAAGGTGAAGTCAGGAGGGTGAATCAGAAGAAGCAGAAGAAGGAGAAGGAGAAGGTGAAGTCTGGAGGGTGAATCAGAAGAATCAGAAGAAGGAGAAGGAGAAGTTGGAGTCTGGAGGGTGAATCAGAAGAAGCAGAAGAAGGAGAAGGAGAAGGTGAAGTCTGGAGGGTGAATCAGAAGAAGCAGAAGAAGGAGAAGGAGAAGATGAAGTCTGGAGGGTGAATCAGAAGAAGCAGAAGAAGGAGAAGGAGAAGGTGAAGTCTGGAGGGTGAATCAGAAGAAGCAGAAGAAGGAGAAGGAGAAGGTGAAGTCTGGAGGGTGAATCAGAAGAATCAGAAGAAGGAGAAGGAGAGGGTGAAGTCTGGAGGGTGAATCAGAAAAAGCAGAAGAAAGAGAAGGAGAAGGTGAAGTCTGGAGGGTGAAGCAGAAGAAACAGAAGAAGGAGAAGGAGAAGGTGAAGACTGGAGGGTGAATCTGAAGAAGTAGAAGAAGGAGAAGGAGAAGGTGAAGTCGGGAGGGTGAATCAGAAGAAGTAGAAGAAGGAGAAGGAGAAGGTGAAGTCTGGAGGGTGAATCAGAAGAAGCAGAAGAAGGAGAAGGAGAAGGTGAAGTCTGGAGGGTGAATCAGAAGAAGCAGAAGAAGGAGAAGGAGAAGATGAAGTCTGGAGGGTGAATCAGAAGAAGCAGAAGAAGGAGAAGGAGAAGGTGAAGTCTGGAGGGTGAAACAGAAGAAGCAGAAGAAGGAGAAGGAGAAGGTGAAGTCTGGAGGGTGAATCAGAAGAAGCAGCAGAAGGAGAAGGAGAAGGTGAAGTCAGGAGGGTGAATCAGAAGAAGCAGAAGAAGGAGAAGGAGAAGGTGAAGTTAGGAGGGTGAATCAGAAGATGCAGAAGAAGGAGAAGGAGCAGGTGAAGTCAGGGGGGTGAAGCAGAAGAAGTAGAAGAAGGAGAAGGAGAAGGTGAAGTCAGGACGGTGAAGCAGAAGAAGCAGAAGAAGGAGAAGGAGAAGGTGAAGTCTGGAGGGCGCAGCAGAAGAAGCAGAAGAAGGAGAAGGAGAAGGTGAAGTCTGGAGGGTGAAGCAGAAGAAGCAGAAGAAGGAGAAGGAGAAGGTGAAGTCTGGAGGGTGAATCAGAAGAAGTAGAAGAAGGAGAAGGAGAAGGTGAAGTCAGGAGAGTGAAGCTGAAGATGCAGAAGAAGGAGAAGGAGAAGGTGAAGTCTGGAGGGTGAAGCAGAAGAAGCAGAAGAAGGAGAAGGAGAAGGTGATGTCTGGAGGTCGAAGCAGAAGAAGCAGAAGAAGGAGAAGGAGAAGGTGAAGTCTGGAGGGTGAAGCAGAGGAAGCAGAAGAAGGAGAAGGAGAAGGTGAAGTCTGGAGGGTGAATCAGAAGAAGTAGAAGAAGGAGAAGGAGAAGGTGAAGTCAGGAGGGTGAAGCAGAAGCAGCAGAAGAAGGAGAAGGAGAAGGTGAAGTCAGGAGGGTGAATCGGAAGAAGTAGAAGAAGGAGAAGGAGAAGGTGAAGTCTGGAGGGTGAATCAGAAGAAGTAGAAGAAGGAGAAGTAGAAGGTGAAGTCTGGAGGGTGAATCAGAAGAAGTAGAAGAAGGAGAAGGAGAAGGTGAAGTCTGGAGGGTGAATCAGAAGAAGCAGAAGAAGGAGAAGGAGAAGGTGAAGTCTGGAGGGAGAAGCAGAAGAAGTAGAAGAAGGAGAAGGAGAAGGTGAAGTCTGGAGGGTGAATCAGAAGAAGTAGAAGAAGGAGAAGGAGAAGGTGAAGTCTGGAGGGTGAATCAGAAGAAGCAGAAGAAGGAGAAGGAGAAGGTGAAGTCTGGAGGGTGAATCAGAAGAAGCAGAAGAAGGAGAAGGAGAAGGTGAAGTCTGGAGGGTGAAACAGAAGAAGCAGAATAAGGAGAAGGAGAAGGTGAAGTCAGGAGGGTGAATCAGAAGAAGCAGAAGAAGGAGAAGGAGAAGGTGAAGTAAGGAGGGTGAATCAGAAGAAGCAGAAGAAGGAGAAGGAGAAGGTGAAGTCTGGAGTGTGAAGCAGAAGAAGCAAAAGAAGGAGAAGGAGAAGGTGAAGTCTGGTGGGTGATTCAGAAGAAGTAGAAGAAGGAGAAGGAGAAGGTGAAGTCTGGAGGGTGAAGCAGAAGAAGTAGAAGAAGGAGAAGGAGAAGGTGAAGTCAGGAGGGTGAATCAGAAGAAGTAGAAGAAGGAGAAGGAGAAGGTGAAGTCAGGAGGGTGAATCAGAAGAAGCAGAAGAAGGAGAAGGAGAAGGTGAAGTCTGGAGGGTGAATCAGAAGAATCAGAAGAAGGAGAAGGAGAAGGTGAAGTCTGGAGGGTGAATCAGAAGAAGCAGAAGAAAGAGAAGGAGAAGGTGAAGTCTGGAGGGTGAATCAGAAGAAGCAGAAGAAGGAGAAGGAGAAGGTGAAGTCTGGAGGGAGAAGCAGAAGAAGTAGAAGAAGGAGAAGGAGAAGGTGAAGTCTGGAGGGTGAATCAGAAGAAGTAGAAGAAGGAGAAGGAGAAGGTGAAGTCTGGAGGGTGAATCAGAAGAAGTAGAAGAAGGAGAAGGAGAAGGTGAAGTCTGGAGGGTGAATCAGAAGAAACAGAAGAAGGAGAAGGAGAAGGTGAAGTCTGGAGGGTGAATCAGAAGAAGTAGAAGAAGGAGAAGGAGAAGGTGTAGTCTGGAGGGTGAATCAGAAGAAGTAGACGAAGGAGAAGGAGAAGGTGAAGTCTGGAGGGTGAACCAGAAGAAGCAGAAGAAGGAGAAGGAGAAGGTGAAGTCTGGAGGGTGAATCAGAAGAAGTAGAAGAAGGAGAAGGAGAAGGTGAAGTCTGGAGGGTGAATCAGAAGAAGCAAAAGAAGGAGAAGGAGAAGGTGAAGTCTGGAGGGTGAAACAGAAGAAGCAGAATAAGGAGAAGGAGAAGGTGAAGTCAGGAGGGTGAATCAGAAGAAGCAGAAGAAGGAGAAGGAGAAGGTGAAGTAAGGAGGGTGAATCAGAAGAAGCAGAAGAAGGAGAAGGAGAAGGTGAAGTCTGGAGTGTGAAGCAGAAGAAGCAAAAGAAGGAGAAGTAGAAGGTGAAGTCTGGAGGGTGAATCAGAAGAAGCAGAAGAAGGAGAAGGAGAAGGTGAAGTCTGGAGGGTGAAGCAGAAGAAGTAGAAGAAGGAGAAGGAGAAGGTGAAGTCAGGAGGGTGAATCAGAAGAAGTAGAAGAAGGAGAAGGAGAAGGTGAAGTCAGGAGGGTGAATCAGAAGAAGCAGAAGAAGGAGAAGGAGAAGGTGAAGTCTGGAGGGTGAAGCAGAAGAAGTAGAAGAAGGAGAAGGAGAAGGTGAAGTCTGGAGGGTGAATCAGAAGAAGCAGAAGAAAGAGAAGGAGAAGGTGAAGTCTGGAGGGTGAATCAGAAGAAGTAGAAGAAGGAGAAGGAGAAGGTGAAGTCTGGAGGGTGAATCAGAAAAAGCAGAAGAAGGAGAAGGAGAAGGTGAAGTCTGGAGGGTGAATCAGAAGAAGCAGAAGAAGGAAAAGGAGAAGTTGAAGTCTGGAGGGTGAATCAGAAGAAGCAGAAGAAGGAGAAGGAGAAGGTGAAGTCTGGAGGGTGAATCAGAAGAAGAAGAATAAGGAGAAGGAGAAGGTGAAGTCTGGAGGGTGAATCAGAAGAAGCAGAAAAAGGAGAAGGAGAAGGTGAAGTCTGAAGGGTGAATCAGAAGAAGTAGAAGAAGGAGAAGGAGAAGGTGAAGTCTGGAGGGTGAAGCAGAAGAAGTAGAAGAAGGACAAGGAGAAGGTGAAGTCAGGAGGGTGAATCAGAAGAAGTAGAAGAAGGAGAAGGAGAAGGTGAAGTCTGGAGGGTGAATCAGAAGAAGTAGAAGAAGGAGAAGGAGAAGGTGAAGTCTGGAGGGTGAAGCAGAAGAAGTAGTAGAAGGAGAAGGAGAAGGTGAAGTCAGGAGGGTGAATCAGAAGAAGTAGAAGAAGGAGAAGGAGAAGGTGAAGTCAGGAGGGTGAATCAGAAGAAGCAGAAGAAGGAGAAAGAGAAGGTGAAGTCTGGAGGGTGAATCAGAAGAATCAGAAGAAGGAGAAGGAGAAGGTGAAGTCTGGAGGGTGAATCAGAAGAAGCAGAAGAAAGAGAAGGAGAAGGTGAAGTCTGGAGGGTGAATCAGAAGAAGTAGAAGAAGGAGAAGGAGAAGGTGAAGTCTGGAGGGTGAATCAGAAAAAGCAGAAGAAGGAGAAGGAGAAGGTGAAGTCTGGAGGGTGAATCAGAAGAAGCAGAAGAAGGAGAAGGAGAAGGTGAAGTCTGGAGGGTGAATCAGAAGAAGCAGAAGAAGGAGAAGGAGAAGGTGAAGTCTGGAGGGTGAATCAGAAGAAGCAGAATAAGGAGAAGGAGAAGGTGAAGTCTGGAGGGTGAATCAGAAGAAGCAAAAGAAGGAGAAGGAGAAGGTGAAGTCTGGAGGGTGAAACAGAAGAAGCAGAATAAGGAGAAGGAGAAGGTGAAGTCAGGAGGGTGAATCAGAAGAAGCAGAAGAAGGAGAAGGAGAAGGTGAAGTAAGGAGGGTGAATCAGAAGAAGCAGAAGAAGGAGAAGGAGAAGGTGAAGTCTGGAGTGTGAAGCAGAAGAAGCAAAAGAAGGAGAAGTAGAAGGTGAAGTCTGGAGGGTGAATCAGAAGAAGCAGAAGAAGGAGAAGGAGAAGGTGAAGTCTGGAGGGTGAAGCAGAAGAAGTAGAAGAAGGAGAAGGAGAAGGTGAAGTCAGGAGGGTGAATCAGAAGAAGTAGAAGAAGGAGAAGGAGAAGGTGAAGTCAGGAGGGTGAATCAGAAGAAGCAGAAGAAGGAGAAGGAGAAGGTGAAGTCTGGAGGGTGAAGCAGAAGAAGTAGAAGAAGGAGAAGGAGAAGGTGAAGTCTGGAGGGTGAATCAGAAGAAGCAGAAGAAAGAGAAGGAGAAGGTGAAGTCTGGAGGGTGAATCAGAAGAAGTAGAAGAAGGAGAAGGAGAAGGTGAAGTCTGGAGGGTGAATCAGAAAAAGCAGAAGAAGGAGAAGGAGAAGGTGAAGTCTGGAGGGTGAATCAGAAGAAGCAGAAGAAGGAAAAGGAGAAGTTGAAGTCTGGAGGGTGAATCAGAAGAAGCAGAAGAAGGAGAAGGAGAAGGTGAAGTCTGGAGGGTGAATCAGAAGAAGAAGAATAAGGAGAAGGAGAAGGTGAAGTCTGGAGGGTGAATCAGAAGAAGCAGAAAAAGGAGAAGGAGAAGGTGAAGTCTGAAGGGTGAATCAGAAGAAGTAGAAGAAGGAGAAGGAGAAGGTGAAGTCTGGAGGGTGAAGCAGAAGAAGTAGAAGAAGGAGAAGGAGAAGGTGAAGTCAGGAGGGTGAATCAGAAGAAGTAGAAGAAGGAGAAGGAGAAGGTGAAGTCTGGAGGGTGAATCAGAAGAAGTAGAAGAAGGAGAAGGAGAAGGTGAAGTCTGGAGGGTGAAGCAGAAGAAGTAGTAGAAGGAGAAGGAGAAGGTGAAGTCAGGAGGGTGAATCAGAAGAAGTAGAAGAAGGAGAAGGAGAAGGTGAAGTCAGGAGGGTGAATCAGAAGAAGCAGAAGAAGGAGAAAGAGAAGGTGAAGTCTGGAGGGTGAATCAGAAGAATCAGAAGAAGGAGAAGGAGAAGGTGAAGTCTGGAGGGTGAATCAGAAGAAGCAGAAGAAAGAGAAGGAGAAGGTGAAGTCTGGAGGGTGAATCAGAAGAAGTAGAAGAAGGAGAAGGAGAAGGTGAAGTCTGGAGGGTGAATCAGAAAAAGCAGAAGAAGGAGAAGGAGAAGGTGAAGTCTGGAGGGTGAATCAGAAGAAGCAGAAGAAGGAGAAGGAGAAGGTGAAGTCTGGAGGGTGAATCAGAAGAAGCAGAAGAAGGAGAAGGAGAAGGTGAAGTCTGGAGGGTGAATCAGAAGAAGCAGAATAAGGAGAAGGAGAAGGTGAAGTCTGGAGGGTGAATCAGAAGAAGCAGAAAAAGGAGAAGGAGAAGGTGAAGTCTGAAGGGTGAATCAGAAGAAGTAGAAGAAGGAGAAGGAGAAGGTGAAGTCTGGAGGGTGAAGCAGAAGAAGTAGAAGAAGGAGAAGGAGAAGGTGAAGTCAGGAGGGTGAATCAGAAGAAACAGAAGAAGGAGAAGGAGAAGGTGAAGTCTGGAGGGTGAATCAGAAGAAGTAGAAGAAGGAGAAGGAGAAGGTGTAGTCTGGAGGGTGAATCAGAAGAAGTAGACGAAGGAGAAGGAGAAGGTGAAGTCTGGAGGGTGAATCAGAAGAAGCAGAAGAAGGAGAAGGAGAAGGTGAAGTCTGGAGGGTGAATCAGAAGAAGCAGAAGAAGGAGAAGGAGAAGGTGAAGTCTGGAGGGTGAATCAGAAGAAGCAGAAGAAGGAGAAGGAGAAGGTGAAGTCTGGAGGGTGAATCAGAAGAAGCAGAATAAGGAGAAGGAGAAGGTGAAGTCTGGAGGGTGAGTCAGAAGAAGCAGAAAAAGGAGAAGGAGAAGGTGAAGTCTGAAGGGAGAATCAGAAGAAGTAGAAGAAGGAGAAGGAGAAGGTGAAGTCTGGAGGGTGAAGCAGAAGAAGTAGAAGAAGGAGAAGGAGAAGGTGAAGTCAGGAGGGTGAATCAGAAGAAACAGAAGAAGGAGAAGGAGAAGGTGAAGTCTGGAGGGTGAATCAGAAGAAGTAGAAGAAGGAGAAGGAGAAGGTGTAGTCTGGAGGGTGAATCAGAAGAAGTAGACGAAGGAGAAGGAGAAGGTGAAGTCTGGAGGGTGAATCAGAAGAAGCAGAAGAAGGAGAAGGAGAAGGTGAAGTCTGGAGGGTGAATCAGAAGAAGCAGAAGAAGGAGAAGGAGAAGGTGAAGTCTGGAGGGTGAATCAGAAGAAGCAGAATAAGGAGAAGGAGAAGGTGAAGTCTGGAGGGTGAATCAGAAGAAGCAGAAAAAGGAGAAGGAGAAGGTGAAGTCTGAAGGGTGAAACAGAAGAAGTAGAAGAAGGAGAAGGAGAAGGTGAAGTCTGGAGGGTGAAGCAGAAGAAGTAGAAGAAGGAGCAGGAGAAGGTGAAGTCAGGAGGGTGAATCAGAAGAAGTAGAAGAAGGAGAAGGAGAAGATGAAGTCAGGAGGGTGAATCATAAGAAGCAGAAGAAGGAGAAGGAGAAGGTGAAGTCTGGAGGGTGAATCAGAAGAATCAGAAGAAGGAGAAGGAGAAGGTGAAGTCTGGAGGGTGAATCAGAAGAAGCAGAAGAAGGAGAAGGAGAAGGTGAAGTCTGGAGGGAGAAGCAGAAGAAGTAGAAGAAGGAGAAGGAGAAGGTGAAGTCTGGAGGGTGAATCAGAAGAAGTAGAAGAAGGAGAAGGAGAAGGTGAAGTCTGGAGGGTGAATCAGAAGAAGCAGAAGAAGGAGAAGGAGAAGGTGAAGTCTGGAGTGTGAATCAGAAGAAGCAGAAGAAGGAGAAGGAGAAGGTGAAGTCTGGAGGGTGAAACAGAAGAAGCAGAATAAGGAGAAGGAGAAGGTGAAGTCAGGAGGGTGAATCAGAAGAAGCAGAAGAAGGAGAAGGAGAAGGTGAAGTAAGGAGGGTGAATCAGAAGAAGCAGAAGAAGGAGAAGGAGAAGGTGAAGTCTGGAGTGTGAAGCAGAAGAAGCAAAAGAAGGAGAAGGAGAAGGTGAAGTCTGGAGGGTGAATCAGAAGAAGTAGAAGAAGGAGAAGGAGAAGGTGAAGTGTGGAGGGTGAAGCAGAAGAAGGAGAAGGAGAAGGTGAAGTCAGGAGGGTGAATCAGAAGAAGTAGAAGAAGGAGAAGGAGAAGGTGAAGTCAGGAGGGTGAATCAGAAGAAGCAGAAGAAGGAGAAGAAGAAGGTGAAGTCTGGAGGGTGAATCAGAAGAATCAGAAGAAGGAGAAGGAGAAGGTGAAGTCTGGAGGGTGAATCAGAAGAAGCAGAAGAAAGAGAAGGAGAAGGTGAAGTCTGGAGGGTGAATCAGAAGAAGCAGAAGAAGGAGAAGGAGAAGGTGAAGTCTGGAGGGTGAAGCAGAAGAAGTAGAAGAAGGAGAAGGAGAAGGTGAAGTCAGGAGGGTGAATCAGAAGAAGTAGAAGAAGGAGAAGGAGAAGGTGAAGTCAGGAGGGTGAATCAGAAGAAGCAGAAGAAGGAGAAGGAGAAGGTGAAGTCTGGAGGGTGAATCAGAAGAATCAGAAGAAGGAGAAAGAGAAGGTGAAGTCTGGAGGGTGAATCAGAAGAAGCAGAAGAAAGAGAAGGAGAAGGTGAAGTCTGGAGGGTGAATCAGAAGAAGTAGAAGAAGGAGAAGGAGAAGGTGAAGTCTGGAGGGTGAATCAGAAAAAGCAGAAGAAGGAGAAGGAGAAGGTGAAGTCTGGAGGGTGAATCAGAAGAAGCAGAAGAAGGAGAAGGAGAAGGTGAAGTCTGGAGGGTGAATCAGAAGAAGCAGAAGAAGGAGAAGGAGAAGGTGAAGTCTGGAGGGTGAATCAGAAGAAGCAGAATAAGGAGAAGGAGAAGGTGAAGTCTGGAGGGTGAATCAGAAGAAGTAGAAGAAGGAGAAGGAGAAGGTGAATTCTGGAGGGCGAAGCAGAAGAAGTAGAAGAAGGAGAAGGAGAAGGTGAAGTCAGGAGGGTGAATCAGAAGAAGTAGAAGAAGGAGAAGGAGAAGGTGAAGTCAGGAGGGTGAATCAGAAGAAGCAGAAGAAGCAGAAGGAGAAGGTGAAGTCTGGAGGGTGAATCAGAAGAATCAGAAGAAGGAGAAGGAGAAGGTGAAGTCTGGAGGGTGAATCAGAAGAAGCAGAGGAAGGAGAAGGAGAAGGTGAAGTCTGGAGGGTGAATCAGAAGAAGCAGAATAAGGAGAAGGAGAAGGTGAAGTCTGGAGGGTGAATCAGAAGAAGCAGAATAAGGAGAAGGAGAAGGTGAAGTCTGGAGGGTGAATCATAAGAAGCAGAAGAAGGAGAAGGAGAAGATGAAGTCTGGAGGGTGAATCAGAAGAAGTAGAAGAAGGAGAAGGAGAAGGTGAAGTCTGGAGGGTGAAGCAGAAGAAGTAGAAGAAGGAGAAGGAGAAGGTGAAGTCAGGAGGGTGAATCAGAAGAAGTAGAAGAAGAAGAAGGTGAAGGTGAAGTCAGGAGGGTGAATCAGATGAAGCAGAAGAAGGAGAAGGAGAAGGTGAAGTCTGGAGGGTGAATCAGAAGAATCAGAAGAAGGAGAAGTTGAAGGTGAAGTCTGGAGGGTGAATCAGAAGAAGCAGAAGAAAGAGAAGGAGAAGGTGAAGTCTGGAGGGTGAAGCAGAAGAAACAGAAGAAGGAGAAGGTGAAGACTGGAGGGTGAATCAGAAGAAGTAGAAGAAGGAGAAGGAGAAGGTGAAGTCTGGAGGGTGAATCAGAAGAAGTAGAAGAAGGAGAAGGAGAAGGTGAAGTCTGGGGGGTGAATCAGAAGAAGCAGAAGAAGGAGAAGGAGAAGGTGAAGTCTGGAGGGTGAAACAGAAGAAGCAGAAGAAGGAGAAGGAGAAGATGAAGTCTGGAGGGTGAATCAGAAGAAGTAGAAGAAGGAGAAGGAGAAGGTGAAGTCTGGAGGGTGAATCAGAAGTAGTAGAAGAAGGAGAAGGAGAAGGTGAAGTCTGGACGGTGAATCAGAAGAAACAGAAGAAGGAGAAGGAGAAGGTGAAGTCTGGAGGGTGAATCAGAAGAAGTAGAAGAAGGAGAAGGAGAAGGTGTAGTCTGGAGGGTGAATCAGAAGAAGTAGACGAAGGAGAAGGAGAAGGTGAAGTCTGGAGGGTGAATCAGAAGAAGCAGAATAAGGAGAAGGAGAAGGTGAAGTCTGGAGGGTGAATCAGAAGAAGCAGAAGAAGGAGAAGGAGAAGGTGAAGTCTGGAGGGTGAATCAGAAGAAGCAGAATAAGGAGAAGGAGAAGGTGAAGTCTGGAGGGTGAATCAGAAGAAGCAGAAAAAGGAGAAGGAGAAGGTGAAGTCTGAAGGGTGAATCAGAAGAAGTAGAAGAAGGAGAAGGAGAAGGTGAAGTCTGGAGGGTGAAGCAGAAGAAGTAGAAGAAGGAGCAGGAGAAGGTGAAGTCAGGAGGGTGAATCAGAAGAAGTAGAAGAAGGAGAAGGAGAAGATGAAGTCAGGAGGGTGAATCATAAGAAGCAGAAGAAGGAGAAGGAGAAGGTGAAGTCTGGAGGGTGAATCAGAAGAATCAGAAGAAGGAGAAGGAGAAGGTGAAGTCTGGAGGGTGAATCAGAAGAAGCAGAAGAAGGAGAAGGAGAAGGTGAAGTCTGGAGGGAGAAGCAGAAGAAGTAGAAGAAGGAGAAGGAGAAGGTGAAGTCTGGAGGGTGAATCAGAAGAAGTAGAAGAAGGAGAAGGAGAAGGTGAAGTCTGGAGGGTGAATCAGAAGAAGCAGAAGAAGGAGAAGGAGAAGGTGAAGTCTGAAGGGTGAATCAGAAGAAGTAGAAGAAGGAGAAGGAGAAGGTGAAGTCTGGAGGGTGAAGCAGAAGAAGTAGAAGAAGGAGAAGGAGAAGGTGAAGTCAGGAGGGTGAATCAGAAGAAGTAGAAGAAGGAGAAGGAGAAGGTGAAGTCAGGAGGGTGAATCAGAAGAAGCAGAAGAAGGAGAAGGAGAAGGTGAAGTCTGGAGGGTGAATCAGAAGAATCAGAAGAAGGAGAAGGAGAAGGTGAAGTCTGGAGGGTGAAGCAGAAGAAGCAGAAGAAAGAGAAGGACAAGGTGAAGTCTGGAGGGTGAAGCAGAAGAAATAGAAGAAGGAGAAGGAGAAGGTGAAGACTGGAGGGTGAATCAGAAGAAGTAGAAGAAGGAGAAGGAGAAGGTGAAGTCTGGAGGGTGAATCAGAAGAAGTAGAAGAAGGAGAAGGAGAAGGTGAAGTCTGGAGGGTGAATCAGAAGAAGCAGAAGAAGGAGAAGGAGAAGGTGAAGTCTGGAGGGTGAATCAGAAGAAGCAGAAGAAGGAGAAGGAGAAGATGAAGTCTGGAGGGTGAATCAGAAGAAGTAGAAGAAGGAGAAGGAGAAGGTGAGGTCTGGAGGGTGAATCAGAAGAAGCAGAAGAAGGAGAAGGAGAAGGTGAAGTCTGGAGGGTGAATCAGAAGAAGCAGAAGAAGGAGAAGGAGTAGGTGAAGTCTGGAGGGTGAATCAGAAGAAGCAGAAGAAGGAGAAGGAGAAGGTGAAGTCAGGAGGGTGAATCAGAAGAAGCAGAAGAAGGAGAAGGAGAAGGTGAAGTTAGGAGGGTGAATCAGAAGAAGCAGAAGTAGGAGAAGGAGCAGGTGATGTCAGGGGGATGAAGCAGAAGAAGTAGAAGAAGGAGAAGGAGAAGGTGAAGTCAGGACGGTGAAGCAGAAGAAGCAGAAGAAGGAGAAGGAGAAGGTGAAGTCTGGAGGGTGAATCAGAAGAAGTAGAAGAAGGAGAAGGAGAAGGTCAAGTCTGGAGGGTGAATCAGAAGAAGTAGAATAAGGAGAAGGAGAAGGTGAAGTCTGGAGGGTGAAGCAGTAGAAGTAGAAGAAGGAGAAGGAGAAGGTGAAGTCAGGAGGGTGAATCAGAAGAAGTAGAAGAAGGAGAAGGAGAAGGTGAAGTCAGGAGGGTGAATCAGAAGAAGTAGAAGAAGGAGAAGGAGAAGGTGAAGTCTGGAGGGTGAATCAGAAGAATCAGAAGAAGGAGAAGGAGAAGGTGAAGTCTGGAGGGTGAATCAGAAGAAGCAGAAGAAAGAGAAGGAGAAGGTGAAGTCTGGAGGGTGAATCAGAAGAAGTAGAAGAAGGAGAAGGAGAAGGTGAAGTCTGGAGTGTGAATCAGAAGAAGCAGAAGAAGGAGAAGGAGAAGGTGAAGTCTAGAGGGTGAATCAGAAGAAGCAGAATAAGGAGAAGGAGAAGGTGAAGTCTGGAGGGTGAATCAGAAGAAGCAGAGGAAGGAGAAGGAGAAGGTGAAGTCTGGAGGGTGAATCAGAAGAAGTAGAAGAAGGAGAAGGAGAAGGTGAATTCTGGAGGGCGAAGCAGAAGAAGTAGAAGAAGGAGAAGGAGAAGGTGAAGTCAGGAGGGTGAATCAGAAGAAGTAGAAGAAGGAGAAGGAGAAGGTGAAGTCAGGAGGGTGAATCAGAAGAAGCAGAAGAAGCAGAAGGAGAAGGTGAAGTCTGGAGGGTGAATCAGAAGAATCAGAAGAAGGAGAAGGAGAAGGTGAAGTCTGGAGGGTGAATCAGAAGAAGCAGAGGAAGGAGAAGGAGAAGGTGAAGTCTGGAGGGTGAATCAGAAGAAGCAGAATAAGGAGAAGGAGAAGGTGAAGTCTGGAGGGTGAATCAGAAGAAGCAGAATAAGGAGAAGGAGAAGGTGAAGTCTGGAGGGTGAATCATAAGAAGCAGAAGAAGGAGAAGGAGAAGATGAAGTCTGGAGGGTGAATCAGAAGAAGTAGAAGAAGGAGAAGGAGAAGGTGAAGTCTGGAGGGTGAAGCAGAAGAAGTAGAAGAAGGAGAAGGAGAAGGTGAAGTCAGGAGGGTGAATCAGAAGAAGTAGAAGAAGAAGAAGGTGAAGGTGAAGTCAGGAGGGTGAATCAGATGAAGCAGAAGAAGGAGAAGGAGAAGGTGAAGTCTGGAGGGTGAATCAGAAGAATCAGAAGAAGGAGAAGTTGAAGGTGAAGTCTGGAGGGTGAATCAGAAGAAGCAGAAGAAAGAGAAGGAGAAGGTGAAGTCTGGAGGGTGAAGCAGAAGAAACAGAAGAAGGAGAAGGTGAAGACTGGAGGGTGAATCAGAAGAAGTAGAAGAAGGAGAAGGAGAAGGTGAAGTCTGGAGGGTGAATCAGAAGAAGTAGAAGAAGGAGAAGGAGAAGGTGAAGTCTGGGGGGTGAATCAGAAGAAGCAGAAGAAGGAGAAGGAGAAGGTGAAGTCTGGAGGGTGAAACAGAAGAAGCAGAAGAAGGAGAAGGAGAAGATGAAGTCTGGAGGGTGAATCAGAAGAAGTAGAAGAAGGAGAAGGAGAAGGTGAAGTCTGGAGGGTGAATCAGAAGTAGTAGAAGAAGGAGAAGGAGAAGGTGAAGTCTGGACGGTGAATCAGAAGAAACAGAAGAAGGAGAAGGAGAAGGTGAAGTCTGGAGGGTGAATCAGAAGAAGTAGAAGAAGGAGAAGGAGAAGGTGTAGTCTGGAGGGTGAATCAGAAGAAGTAGACGAAGGAGAAGGAGAAGGTGAAGTCTGGAGGGTGAATCAGAAGAAGCAGAATAAGGAGAAGGAGAAGGTGAAGTCTGGAGGGTGAATCAGAAGAAGCAGAAGAAGGAGAAGGAGAAGGTGAAGTCTGGAGGGTGAATCAGAAGAAGCAGAATAAGGAGAAGGAGAAGGTGAAGTCTGGAGGGTGAATCAGAAGAAGCAGAAAAAGGAGAAGGAGAAGGTGAAGTCTGAAGGGTGAATCAGAAGAAGTAGAAGAAGGAGAAGGAGAAGGTGAAGTCTGGAGGGTGAAGCAGAAGAAGTAGAAGAAGGAGCAGGAGAAGGTGAAGTCAGGAGGGTGAATCAGAAGAAGTAGAAGAAGGAGAAGGAGAAGATGAAGTCAGGAGGGTGAATCATAAGAAGCAGAAGAAGGAGAAGGAGAAGGTGAAGTCTGGAGGGTGAATCAGAAGAATCAGAAGAAGGAGAAGGAGAAGGTGAAGTCTGGAGGGTGAATCAGAAGAAGCAGAAGAAGGAGAAGGAGAAGGTGAAGTCTGGAGGGAGAAGCAGAAGAAGTAGAAGAAGGAGAAGGAGAAGGTGAAGTCTGGAGGGTGAATCAGAAGAAGTAGAAGAAGGAGAAGGAGAAGGTGAAGTCTGGAGGGTGAATCAGAAGAAGCAGAAGAAGGAGAAGGAGAAGGTGAAGTCTGGAGGGTGAATCAGAAGAAGCAGAAGAAGGAGAAGGAGAAGGTGAAGTCTGGAGGGTGAAACAGAAGAAGCAGAATAAGGAGAAGGAGAAGGTGAAGTCAGGAGGGTGAATCAGAAGAAGCAGAAGAAGGAGAAGGAGAAGGTGAAGTAAGGAGGGTGAATCAGAAGAAGCAGAAGAAGGAGAAGGAGAAGGTGAAGTCTGGAGTGTGAAGCAGAAGAAGCAAAAGAAGGAGAAGGAGAAGGTGAAGTCTGGAGGGTGAATCAGAAGAAGTAGAAGAAGGAGAAGGAGAAGGTGAAGTCTGGAGGGTGAAGCAGAAGAAGTAGAAGAAGGAGAAGGAGAAGGTGAAGTCAGGAGGGTGAATCAGAAGAAGTAGAAGAAGGAGAAGGAGAAGGTGAAGTCAGGAGGGTGAATCAGAAGAAGCAGAAGAAGGAGAAGAAGAAGGTGAAGTCTGGAGGGTGAATCAGAAGAATCAGAAGAAGGAGAAGGTGAAGTCTGGAGGGTGAATCAGAAGAAGCAGAAGAAAGAGAAGGAGAAGGTGAAGTCTGGAGGGTGAATCAGAAGAAGCAGAAGAAGGAGAAGGAGAAGGTGAAGTCTGGAGGGTGAAGCAGAAGAAGTAGAAGAAGGAGAAGGAGAAGGTGAAGTCAGGAGGGTGAATCAGAAGAAGTAGAAGAAGGAGAAGGAGAAGGTGAAGTCAGGAGGGTGAATCAGAAGAAGCAGAAGAAGGAGAAGGAGAAGGTGAAGTCTGGAGGCTGAATCAGAAGAATCAGAAGAAGGAGAAGGAGAAGGTGAAGTCTGGAGGTTGAATCAGAAGAAGCAGAAGAAAGAGAAGGAGAAGGTGAAGTCTGGAGGGTGAATCAGAAGAAGTAGAAGAAGGAGAAGGAGAAGGTGAAGTCTGGAGGGTGAATCAGAAAAAGCAGAAGAAGGAGAAGGAGAAGGTGAAGTCTGGAGGGTGAATCAGAAGAAGCAGAAGAAGGAGAAGGAGAAGGTGAAGTCTGGAGGGTGAATCAGAAGAAGCAGAAGAAGGAGAAGGAGAAGGTGAAGTCTGGAGGGTGAATCAGAAGAAGCAGAATAAGGAGAAGGAGAAGGTGAAGTCTGGAGGGTGAATCAGAAGAAGCAGAAAAAGGAGAAGGAGAAGGTGAAGTCTAAAGGGTGAATCAGAAGAAGTAGAAGAAGGAGAAGGAGAAGGTGAAGTCTGGAGGGTGAAGCAGAAGAAGTAGAAGAAGGAGAAGGAGAAGGTGAAGTCAGGAGGGTGAATCAGAAGAAGTAGAAGAAGGAGAAGGAGAAGGTGAAGTCAGGAGGGTGAATCAGAAGAATCAGAAGAAGGAGAAGGAGAAGGTGAAGTCTGGAGGGTGAATCAGAAGAAGCAGAAGAAAGAGAAGGACAAGGTGAAGTCTGGAGGGTGAAGCAGAAGAAATAGAAGAAGGAGAAGGAGAAGGTGAAGACTGGAGGGTGAATCAGAAGAAGTAGAAGAAGGAGAAGGAGAAGGTGAAGTCTGGAGGGTGAATCAGAAGAAGTAGAAGAAGGAGAAGGAGAAGGTGAAGTCTGGAGGGTGAATCAGAAGAAGCAGAAGAAGGAGAAGGAGAAGGTGAAGTCTGGAGGGTGAATCAGAAGAAGCAGAAGAAGGAGAAGGAGAAGATGAAGTCTGCAGGGTGAATCAGAAGAAGTAGAAGAAGGAGAAGGAGAAGGTGAGGTCTGGAGGGTGAATCAGAAGAAGCAGAAGAAGGAGAAGGAGAAGGTGAAGTCTGGAGGGTGAATCAGAAGAAGCAGAAGAAGGAGAAGGAGTAGGTGAAGTCTGGAGGGTGAATCAGAAGAAGCAGAAGAAGGAGAAGGAGAAGGTGAAGTCAGGAGGGTGAATCAGAAGAAGCAGAAGAAGGAGAAGGAGAAGGTGAAGTTAGGAGGGTGAATCAGAAGAAGCAGAAGAAGGAGAAGGAGCAGGTGATGTCAGGGGGATGAAGCAGAAGAAGTAGAAGAAGGAGAAGGAGAAGGTGAAGTCAGGACGGTGAAGCAGAAGAAGCAGAAGAAGGAGAAGGAGAAGGTGAAGTCTGGAGGGAGAATCAGAAGAAGTAGAAGAAGGAGAAGGAGAAGGTCAGGTCTGGAGGGTGAATCAGAAGAAGTAGAATAAGGAGAAGGAGAAGGTGAAGTCTGGAGGGTGAAGCAGTAGAAGTAGAAGAAGGAGAAGGAGAAGGTGAAGTCAGGAGGGTGAATCAGAAGAAGTAGAAGAAGGAGAAGGAGAAGGTGAAGTCAGGAGGGTGAATCAGAAGAAGCAGAAGAAGGAGAAGGAGAAGGTGAAGTCAAGAGGGTGAATCAGAAGAATCAGAAGAAGGAGAAGGAGAAGGTGAAGTCTGGAGGGTGAATCAGAAGAAGCAGAAGAAAGAGAAGGAGAAGGTGAAGTCTGGAGGGTGAATCAGAAGAAGTAGAAGAAGGAGAAGGAGAAGATGAATCTGGAGTGTGAATCAGAAGAAGCAGAAGAAGGAGAAGGAGAAGGTGAAGTCTAGAGGGTGAATCAGAAGAAGCAGAATAAGGAGAAGGAGAAGGTGAAGTCTGGAGGGTGAATCAGAAGAAGCAGAAGAAGGAGAAGGAGAAGATGAAGTCTGGAGGGTGAATCAGAAGAAGTAGAAGAAGGAGAAGGAGAAGGTGAAGTCTGGAGGGTGAAGCAGAAGAAGTAGAAGAAGGAGAAGGAGAAGGTGAAGTCAGGAGGGTGAATCAGAAGAAGAAGAAGAAGAAGGTGAAGGTGAAGTCAGGAGGGTGAATCAGATGAAGCAGAAGAAGGAGAAGGAGAAGGTGAAGTCTGGAGGGTGAATCAGAAGAATCAGAAGAAGGAGAAGTTGAAGGTGAAGTCTGGAGGGTGAATCAGAAGAAGCAGAAGAAAGAGAAGGAGAAGGTGAAGTCTGGAGGGTGAAGCAGAAGAAACAGAAGAAGGAGAAGGTGAAGACTGGAGGGTGAATCAGAAGAAGTAGAAGAAGAAGGAGGAGAAGGTGAAGTCTGGAGGGTGAATCAGAAGAAGTAGAAGAAGGAGAAGGAGAAGGTGAAGTCTGGGGGGTGAATCAGAAGAAGCAGAAGAAGGAGAAGGAGAAGGTGAAGTCTGGAGGGTGAAACAGAAGAAGCAGAAGAAGGAGAAGGAGAAGATGAAGTCTGGAGGGTGAATCAGAAGAAGTAGAAGAAGGAGAAGGAGAAGGTGAAGTCTGGAGGGTGAATCAGAAGAAGTAGAAGAAGGAGAAGGAGAAGGTGAAGTCTGGGGGGTGAATCAGAAGAAGCAGAAGAAGGAGAAGGAGAAGGTGAAGTCTGGAGGGTGAAACAGAAGAAGCAGAAGAAGGAGAAGGAGAAGATGAAGTCTGGAGGGTGAATCAGAAGAAGTAGAAGAAGGAGAAGGAGAAGGTGAAGTCTGGAGGGTGAATCAGAAGTAGTAGAAGAAGGAGAAGGAGAAGGTGAAGTCTGGACGGTGAATCAGAAGAAACAGAAGAAGGAGAAGGAGAAGGTGAAGTCTGGAGGGTGAATCAGAAGAAGTAGAAGAAGGAGAAGGAGAAGGTGTAGTCTGGAGGGTGAATCAGAAGAAGTAGACGAAGGAGAAGGAGAAGGTGAAGTCTGGAGGGTGAATCAGAAGAAGCAGAATAAGGAGAAGGAGAAGGTGAAGTCTGGAGGGTGAATCAGAAGAAGCAGAAGAAGGAGAAGGAGAAGGTGAAGTCTGGAGGGTGAATCAGAAGAAGCAGAATAAGGAGAAGGAGAAGGTGAAGTCTGGAGGGTGAATCAGAAGAAGCAGAAAAAGGAGAAGGAGAAGGTGAAGTCTGAAGGGTGAATCAGAAGAAGTAGAAGAAGGAGAAGGAGAAGGTGAAGTCTGGAGGGTGAAGCAGAAGAAGTAGAAGAAGGAGCAGGAGAAGGTGAAGTCAGGAGGGTGAATCAGAAGAAGTAGAAGAAGGAGAAGGAGAAGATGAAGTCAGGAGGGTGAATCATAAGAAGCAGAAGAAGGAGAAGGAGAAGGTGAAGTCTGGAGGGTGAATCAGAAGAATCAGAAGAAGGAGAAGGAGAAGGTGAAGTCTGGAGGGTGAATCAGAAGAAGCAGAAGAAGGAGAAGGAGAAGGTGAAGTCTGGAGGGAGAAGCAGAAGAAGTAGAAGAAGGAGAAGGAGAAGGTGAAGTCTGGAGGGTGAATCAGAAGAAGTAGAAGAAGGAGAAGGAGAAGGTGAAGTCTGGAGGGTGAATCAGAAGAAGCAGAAGAAGGAGAAGGAGAAGGTGAAGTCTGGAGGGTGAATCAGAAGAAGCAGAAGAAGGAGAAGGAGAAGGTGAAGTCTGGAGGGTGAAACAGAAGAAGCAGAATAAGGAGAAGGAGAAGGTGAAGTCAGGAGGGTGAATCAGAAGAAGCAGAAGAAGGAGAAGGAGAAGGTGAAGTAAGGAGGGTGAATCAGAAGAAGCAGAAGAAGGAGAAGGAGAAGGTGAAGTCTGGAGTGTGAAGCAGAAGAAGCAAAAGAAGGAGAAGGAGAAGGTGAAGTCTGGAGGGTGAATCAGAAGAAGTAGAAGAAGGAGAAGGAGAAGGTGAAGTCTGGAGGGTGAAGCAGAAGAAGTAGAAGAAGGAGAAGGAGAAGGTGAAGTCAGGAGGGTGAATCAGAAGAAGTAGAAGAAGGAGAAGGAGAAGGTGAAGTCAGGAGGGTGAATCAGAAGAAGCAGAAGAAGGAGAAGAAGAAGGTGAAGTCTGGAGGGTGAATCAGAAGAATCAGAAGAAGGAGAAGGTGAAGTCTGGAGGGTGAATCAGAAGAAGCAGAAGAAAGAGAAGGAGAAGGTGAAGTCTGGAGGGTGAATCAGAAGAAGCAGAAGAAGGAGAAGGAGAAGGTGAAGTCTGGAGGGTGAAGCAGAAGAAGTAGAAGAAGGAGAAGGAGAAGGTGAAGTCAGGAGGGTGAATCAGAAGAAGTAGAAGAAGGAGAAGGAGAAGGTGAAGTCAGGAGGGTGAATCAGAAGAAGCAGAAGAAGGAGAAGGAGAAGGTGAAGTCTGGAGGCTGAATCAGAAGAATCAGAAGAAGGAGAAGGAGAAGGTGAAGTCTGGAGGTTGAATCAGAAGAAGCAGAAGAAAGAGAAGGAGAAGGTGAAGTCTGGAGGGTGAATCAGAAGAAGTAGAAGAAGGAGAAGGAGAAGGTGAAGTCTGGAGGGTGAATCAGAAAAAGCAGAAGAAGGAGAAGGAGAAGGTGAAGTCTGGAGGGTGAATCAGAAGAAGCAGAAGAAGGAGAAGGAGAAGGTGAAGTCTGGAGGGTGAATCAGAAGAAGCAGAAGAAGGAGAAGGAGAAGGTGAAGTCTGGAGGGTGAATCAGAAGAAGCAGAATAAGGAGAAGGAGAAGGTGAAGTCTGGAGGGTGAATCAGAAGAAGCAGAAAAAGGAGAAGGAGAAGGTGAAGTCTAAAGGGTGAATCAGAAGAAGTAGAAGAAGGAGAAGGAGAAGGTGAAGTCTGGAGGGTGAAGCAGAAGAAGTAGAAGAAGGAGAAGGAGAAGGTGAAGTCAGGAGGGTGAATCAGAAGAAGTAGAAGAAGGAGAAGGAGAAGGTGAAGTCAGGAGGGTGAATCAGAAGAATCAGAAGAAGGAGAAGGAGAAGGTGAAGTCTGGAGGGTGAATCAGAAGAAGCAGAAGAAAGAGAAGGACAAGGTGAAGTCTGGAGGGTGAAGCAGAAGAAATAGAAGAAGGAGAAGGAGAAGGTGAAGACTGGAGGGTGAATCAGAAGAAGTAGAAGAAGGAGAAGGAGAAGGTGAAGTCTGGAGGGTGAATCAGAAGAAGTAGAAGAAGGAGAAGGAGAAGGTGAAGTCTGGAGGGTGAATCAGAAGAAGCAGAAGAAGGAGAAGGAGAAGGTGAAGTCTGGAGGGTGAATCAGAAGAAGCAGAAGAAGGAGAAGGAGAAGATGAAGTCTGCAGGGTGAATCAGAAGAAGTGGAAGAAGGAGAAGGAGAAGGTGAGGTCTGGAGGGTGAATCAGAAGAAGCAGAAGAAGGAGAAGGAGAAGGTGAAGTCTGGAGGGTGAATCAGAAGAAGCAGAAGAAGGAGAAGGAGTAGGTGAAGTCTGGAGGGTGAATCAGAAGAAGCAGAAGAAGGAGAAGGAGAAGGTGAAGTCAGGAGGGTGAATCAGAAGAAGCAGAAGAAGGAGAAGGAGAAGGTGAAGTTAGGAGGGTGAATCAGAAGAAGCAGAAGAAGGAGAAGGAGCAGGTGATGTCAGGGGGATGAAGCAGAAGAAGTAGAAGAAGGAGAAGGAGAAGGTGAAGTCAGGACGGTGAAGCAGAAGAAGCAGAAGAAGGAGAAGGAGAAGGTGAAGTCTGGAGGGAGAATCAGAAGAAGTAGAAGAAGGAGAAGGAGAAGGTCAGGTCTGGAGGGTGAATCAGAAGAAGTAGAATAAGGAGAAGGAGAAGGTGAAGTCTGGAGGGTGAAGCAGTAGAAGTAGAAGAAGGAGAAGGAGAAGGTGAAGTCAGGAGGGTGAATCAGAAGAAGTAGAAGAAGGAGAAGGAGAAGGTGAAGTCAGGAGGGTGAATCAGAAGAAGCAGAAGAAGGAGAAGGAGAAGGTGAAGTCAAGAGGGTGAATCAGAGGAATCAGAAGAAGGAGAAGGAGAAGGTGAAGTCTGGAGGGTGAATCAGAAGAAGCAGAAGAAAGAGAAGGAGAAGGTGAAGTCTGGAGGGTGAATCAGAAGAAGTAGAAGAAGGAGAAGGAGAAGGTGAAGTCTGGAGTGTGAATCAGAAGAAGCAGAAGAAGGAGAAGGAGAAGGTGAAGTCTAGAGGGTGAATCAGAAGAAGCAGAATAAGGAGAAGGAGAAGGTGAAGTCTGGAGGGTGAATCAGAAGAAGCAGAAGAAGGAGAAGGAGAAGATGAAGTCTGGAGGGTGAATCAGAAGAAGTAGAAGAAGGAGAAGGAGAAGGTGAAGTCTGGAGGGTGAAGCAGAAGAAGTAGAAGAAGGAGAAGGAGAAGGTGAAGTCAGGAGGGTGAATCAGAAGAAGAAGAAGAAGAAGGTGAAGGTGAAGTCAGGAGGGTGAATCAGATGAAGCAGAAGAAGGAGAAGGAGAAGGTGAAGTCTGGATGGTGAATCAGAAGAATCAGAAGAAGGAGAAGTTGAAGGTGAAGTCTGGAGGGTGAATCAGAAGAAGCAGAAGAAAGAGAAGGAGAAGGTGAAGTCTGGAGGGTGAAGCAGAAGAAACAGAAGAAGGAGAAGGTGAAGACTGGAGGGTGAATCAGAAAAAGTAGAAGAAGAAGGAGGAGAAGGTGAAGTCTGGAGGGTGAATCAGAAGAAGTAGAAGAAGGAGAAGGAGAAGGTGAAGTCTGGGGGGTGAATCAGAAGAAGCAGAAGAAGGAGAAGGAGAAGGTGAAGTCTGGAGGGTGAAACAGAAGAAGCAGAAGAAGGAGAAGGAGAAGATGAAGTCTGGAGGGTGAATCAGAAGAAGTAGAAGAAGGAGAAGGAGAAGGTGAAGTCTGGAGGGTGAATCTGAAGTAGTAGAAGAAGGAGAAGGAGAAGGTGAAGTCTGGACGGTGAATCAGAAGAAACAGAAGAAGGAGAAGGAAAAGGTGTAGTCTGGAGGGTGAATCAGAAGAAGTAGACGAAGGAGAAGGAGAAGGTGAAGTCTGGAGGGTGAATCAGAAGAAGCAGAAGAAGGAGAAGGAGAAGGTGAAGTCTGGAGGGTGAATCAGAAGAAGCAGAAGGAGGAGAAGGAGAAGGTGAAGTCTGGAGGGTGAATCAGAAGAAGCAGAATAAGGAGAAGGAGAAGGTGAAGTCTGGAGGGTGAATCAGAAGAAGCAGAAAAAGGAGAAGGAGAAGGTGAAGCCTGAAGGTTGAATCAGAAGAAGTAGAAGAAGGAGAAGGAGAAGGTGAAGTCTGGAGGGTGAAGCAGAAGAAGTAGAAGAAGGAGCAGGAGAAGGTGAAGTCAGGAGGGTGAATCAGAAGAAGTAGAAGAAGGAGAAGGAGAAGATGAAGTCAGGAGGGTGAATCGTAAGAAGCAGAAGAAGGAGAAGGAGAAGGTGAAGTCTGGAGGGTGAATCAGAAGAATCAGAAGAAGGTGAAGGAGAAGGTGAAGTCTGGAGGGTGAATCAGAAGAAGCAGAAGAAGGAGAAGGAGAAGATGAAGTCTGGAGGGAGAAGCAGAAGAAGTAGAAGAAGGAGAAGGAGAAGGTGAAGTCTGGAGGGTGAATCAGAAGAAGTAGAAGAAGGAGAAGGAGAAGGTGAAGTCTGGAGGGTGAATCAGAAGAAGCAGAAGAAGGAGAAGGAGAAGGTGAAGTCTGGAGGGTGAATCAGAAGAAGAAGAAGAAGGAGAAGGAGAAGGTGAAGTCTGGAGGGTGAATCAGAAGAAGTAGAAGAAGGAGAAGGAGAAGGTGTAGTCTGGAGGGTGAATCAGAAGAAGTAGACGAAGGAGAAGGAGAAGGTGAAGTCTGGAGGGTGAATCAGAAGAAGCAGAAGAAGGTGAAGGAGAAGATGAAGTCTGGAGGGTGAATCAGAAGAAGTAGAAGAAGGAGAAGGAGAAGGTGAAGTCTGGAGGGTGAATCAGAAGAAGCAGAAGAAGGAGAAGGAGAAGGTGAAGTCTGGAGGGTGAATCAGAAGAAGCAGAAGAAGGAGAAGGAGAAGGTGAAGTCTGGAGGGTGAATCAGAAGAAGCAGAATAAGGAGAAGGAGAAGGTGAAGTCTGGAGGGTGAATCAGAAGAAGCAGAAGAAGGAGAAGGAGAAGGTGAAGTCTGGAGGATGAATCAGAAGAAGTAGAAGAAGGAGAAGGAGAAGGTGAAGTCTGGAGGGTGAATCAGAAGAAGTAGAAGAAGGAGAAGGAGAAGGTGAAGTCTGGAGGGTGAATCAGAAGAAGTAGAAGAAGGAGAAGGAGAAGGTGAAGTCTGGAGGGTGAAGCAGAAGAAGTAGAAGAAGGAGAAGGAGAAGGTGAAGTCAGGAGGGTGAATCAGAAGAAGTAGAAGAAGGAGAAGGAGAAGGTGAAGTCAGGAGGGTGAATCAGAAGAAGCAGAAGAAGGAGAAGGAGAAGGTGAAGTCTGGAGGGTGAATCAGAAGAATCAGAAGAAGGAGAAGGAGAAGGTGAAGTCTGGAGGGAGAATCAGAAGAAGCAGAAGAAAGAGAAGGAGAAGGTGAAGTCTGGAGGGTGAATCAGAAGAAGTAGAAGAAGGAGAAGGAGAAGGTGAAGTCTGGAGGGTGAAGCAGAAGAAGTAGAAGAAGGAGAAGGAGAAGGTGAAGTCAGGAGGGTGAATCAGAAGAAGCAGAAGAAGGAGAAGGAGAAGGTGAAGTTAGGAGGGTGAATCAGAAGAAGCAGAAGAAGGAGAAGGAGCAGGTGATGTCAGGGGGATGAAGCAGAAGAAGTAGAAGAAGGAGAAGGAGAAGGTGAAGTCTGGAGGGTGAATCAGAAGAAGTAGAAGAAGGAGAAGGAGAAGGTGAAGTCAGGAGGGTGAATCAGAAGAAGCAGAAGAAGGAGAAGGAGAAGGTGAAGTCTGGAGGGTGAATCAGAAGAATCAGAAGAAGGAGAAGGAGAAGGTGAAGTCTGGAGGGTGAATCAGAAGAAGCAGAGGAAGGAGAAGGAGAAGGTGAAGTCTGGAGGGTGAATCAGAAGAAGAAGAATAAGGAGAAGGAGAAGGTGAAGTCTGGAGGGTGAATCAGAAGAAGCAGAATAAGGAGAAGGAGAAGGTGAAGTCTGGAGGGTGAATCAGAAGAAGCAGAAGAAGGAGAAGGAGAAGGTGAAGTCTGGAGGGTGAATCAGAAGAAGTAGAAGAAGGAGAAGGAGAAGGTGAAGTCTGGAGGGTGAAGCAGAAGAAGTAGAAGAAGGAGAAGGAGAAGGTGAAGTCAGGAGGGTGAATCAGAAGAAGCAGAAGAAGGAGAAGGAGAAGGTGAAGTCTGGAGGGTGAATCAGAAGAATCAGAAGAAGGAGAAGGAGAAGATGAAGTCTGGAGGGTGAATCAGAAGAAGCAGAAGAAAGAGAAGGAGAAGGTGAAGTCTGGAGGTTGAAGCAGAAGAAACAGAAGAAGGAGAAGGAGTAGGTGAAGACTGGAGGGTGAATCAGAAGAAGTAGAAGAAGGAGAAGGAGAAGGTGAAGTCTGGAGGGTGAATCAGACGAAGTAGAAGAAGGAGAAGGAGAAGGTGAAGTCTGGAGGGTGAATCAGAAGAAGTAGAAGAAGGAGAAGGAGAAGGGGAAGTCTGGAGGGTGAATCAGAAGAAGCAGAAGAAGGAGAAGGAGAAGATGAAGTCTGGAGGGTGAATCAGAAGAAGTAGAAGAAGGAGAAGGAGAAGGTGAGGTCTGGAGGGTGAATCAGAAGAAGCAGAAGAAGGAGAAGGAGAAGGTGAAGTCTGGAGGGTGAATCAGAAGAAGGAGAAGGAGAAGGTGAAGTCTGGAGGGTGAATCAGAAGAAGCAGAAGAAGGAGAAGGAAAAGGTGAAGTCAGGAGCGTGAATCAGAAGAAGCAGAAGAAGGAGAAGGAGAAGATGAAGTTAGGAGGGTGAATCAGAAGAAGCAGAAGAAGGAGAAGGAGCAGGTGAAGTCAGGGGGGTGAAGCAGAAGAAGTAGAAGAAGGAGAAGGAGAAGGTGAAGTCAGGATGGTGAAGCAGAAGAAGCAGAAGAAGGAGAAGGAGAAGGTGAAGTCTGGAGGGTGAAGCAGAAGAAGCAGAAGAAGGAGAAGGAGAGGGTGAAGTCTGGAGGGAGAATCAGAAGAAGTAGAAGAAGGAGAAGGAGAAGGTGAAGTCAGGAGAGTGAAGCAGAAGAAGCAGAAGAAGGAGAAGGAGAAGGTGAAGTCTGGAGGGCGAAGCAGAAGAAGCAGAAGAAGGAGAAGGAGAAGCTGAAGTCTGGAGGGCGAAGCAGAAGAAGCAGAAGAAGGAGAAGGAGAAGCTGAAGTCTGGAGGGTGAAGCAGAAGAAGCAGAAGAAGGAGAAGGAGAAGGTGAAGTAAGGAGGGTGAATCAGAAGAAGCAGAAGAAGGAGAAGGAGAAGGTGAAGTCTGGAGTGTGAAGCAGAAGCAGTAGAAGAAGGAGAAGGAGAAGGTGAAGTCTGGAGTGTGAAGCAGAAGAAGCAAAAGAAGGAGAAGGAGAAGGTGAAGTCTGGAGGGTGAATCAGAAGAAGTAGAAGAAGGAGAAGGAGAAGGTGAAGTCTGGAGGGTGAAGCAGAAGAAGTAGAAGAAGGAGAAGGAGAAGGTGAAGTCAGGAGGGTGAATCAGAAGAAGTAGAAGAAGGAGAAGGAGAAGGTGAAGTCAGGAGGGTGAATCAGAAGAAGCAGAAGAAGGAGAAGGAGAAGGTGAAGTCTGGAGGGTGAATCAGAAGAATCAGAAGAAGGAGAAGGAGAAGGTGAAGGTTGGAGGGTGAATCAGATGAAGCAGAAGAAAGTGAAGGAGAAGGTGAAGTCTGGAGGGTGAAGCAGAAGACGTAGAAGAAGGAGAAGGAGAAGGTGAAGTCAGGAGGGTGAATCAGAAGAAGAAGAAGAAGAAGGTGAAGGTGAAGTCAGGAGGGAGAATCAGATGAAGCAGAAGAAGGAGAAGGAGAAGGTGAAGTCTGGAGGGTGAATCAGAAGAATCAGAAGAAGGAGAAGTTGAAGGTGAAGTCTGGAGGGTGAATCAGAAGAAGCAGAAGAAAGAGAAGGAGAAGGTGAAGTCTGGAGGGTGAAGCAGAAGAAACAGAAGAAGGAGAAGGTGAAGACTGGAGGGTGAATCAGAAGAAGTAGAAGAAGGAGAAGGAGAAGGTGAAGTCTGGAGGGTGAATCAGAAGAAGTAGAAGAAGGAGAAGGAGAAGGTGAAGTCTGGGGGGTGAATCAGAAGAAGCAGAAGAAGGAGAAGGAGAAGGTGAAGTCTGGAGGGTGAAACAGAAGAAGCAGAAGAAGGAGAAGGAGAAGATGAAGTCTGGAGGGTGAATCAGAAGAAGTAGAAGAAGGAGAAGGAGAAGGTGAAGTCTGGAGGGTGAATCAGAAGTAGTAGAAGAAGGAGAAGGAGAAGGTGAAGTCTGGACGGTGAATCAGAAGAAACAGAAGAAGGAGAAGGAGAAGGTGAAGTCTGGAGGGTGAATCAGAAGAAGTAGAAGAAGGAGAAGGAGAAGGTGTAGTCTGGAGGGTGAATCAGAAGAAGTAGACGAAGGAGAAGGAGAAGGTGAAGTCTGGAGGGTGAATCAGAAGAAGCAGAAGAAGGAGAAGGAGAAGGTGAAGTCTGGAGGGTGAATCAGAAGAAGCAGAAGGAGGAGAAGGAGAAGGTGAAGTCTGGAGGGTGAATCAGAAGAAGCAGAATAAGGAGAAGGAGAAGGTGAAGTCTGGAGGGTGAATCAGAAGAAGCAGAAAAAGGAGAAGGAGAAGGTGAAGCCTGAAGGTTGAATCAGAAGAAGTAGAAGAAGGAGAAGGAGAAGGTGAAGTCTGGAGGGTGAAGCAGAAGAAGTAGAAGAAGGAGCAGGAGAAGGTGAAGTCAGGAGGGTGAATCAGAAGAAGTAAAAGAAGGAGAAGGAGCAGATGAAGTCAGGAGGGTGAATCGTAAGAAGCAGAAGAAGGAGAAGGAGAAGGTGAAGTCTGGAGGGTGAATCAGAAGAATCAGAAGAAGGTGAAGGAGAAGGTGAAGTCTGGAGGGTGAATCAGAAGAAGCAGAAGAAGGAGAAGGAGAAGGTGAAGTCTGGAGGGAGAAGCAGAAGAAGTAGAAGAAGGAGAAGGAGAAGGTGAAGTCTGGAGGGTGAATCAGAAGAAGTAGAAGAAGGAGAAGGAGAAGGTGAAGTCTGGAGGGTGAATCAGAAGAAGCAGAAGAAGGAGAAGGAGAAGGTGAAGTCTGGAGGGTGAATCAGAAGAAGAAGAAGAAGGAGAAGGAGAAGGTGAAGTCTGGAGGGTGAATCAGAAGAAGTAGAAGAAGGAGAAGGAGAAGGTGTAGTCTGGAGGGTGAATCAGAAGAAGTAGACGAAGGAGAAGGAGAAGGTGAAGTCTGGAGGGTGAATCAGAAGAAGCAGAAGAAGGTGAAGGAGAAGATGAAGTCTGGAGGGTGAATCAGAAGAAGTAGAAGAAGGAGAAGGAGAAGGTGAAGTCTGGAGGGTGAATCAGAAGAAGCAGAAGAAGGAGAAGGAGAAGTTGAAGTCTGGAGGGTGAATCAGAAGAAGCAGAAGAAGGAGAAGGAGAAGGTGAAGTCTGGAGGGTGAATCAGAAGAAGCAGAATAAGGAGAAGGAGAAGGTGAAGTCTGGAGGGTGAATCAGAAGAAGCAGAAGAAGGAGAAGGAGAAGGTGAAGTCTGGAGGATGAATCAGAAGAAGTAGAAGAAGGAGAAGCAGAAGGTGAAGTCTGGAGGGTGAATCAAAAGAAGTAGAAGAAGGAGAAGGAGAAGGTGAAGTCTGGAGGGTGAATCAGAAGAAGTAGAAGAAGGAGAAGGAGAAGGTGAAGTCTGGAGGGTGAAGCAGAAGAAGTAGAAGAAGGAGAAGGAGAAGGTGAAGTCAGGAGGGTGAATCAGAAGAAGTAGAAGAAGGAGAAGGAGAAGGTGAAGTCAGGAGGGTGAATCAGAAGAAGCAGAAGAAGGAGAAGGAGAAGGTGAAGTCTGGAGGGTGAATCAGAAGAATCAGAAGAAGGAGAAGGAGAAGGTGAAGTCTGGAGGGAGAATCAGAAGAAGCAGAAGAAAGAGAAGGAGAAGGTGAAGTCTGGAGGGTGAATCAGAAGAAGTAGAAGAAGGAGAAGGAGAAGGTGAAGTCTGGAGGGTGAATCAGAAGAAGCAGAAGAAGGAGAAGGAGAAGGTCAAGTCTGGAGGGTGAATCAGAAGAAGCAGAAGAAGGAGAAGGAAAAGGTGAAGTCTGGAGGGTGAATCAGAAGAAGCAGAAGAAGGAGAAGGAGAAGGTGAAGTCTGGAGGGTGAATCAGAAGAAGCAGAATAAGGAGAAGGAGAAGGTGAAGTCTGGAGGGTGAATCAGAAGAAGCAGAAGAAGGAGAAGGAGAAGGTGAAGTCTGGAGGGTGAATCAGAAGAAGTAGAAGAAGGAGAAGGAGAAGGTGAAGTCTGGAGGGTGAAGC
Organism: Somniosus microcephalus; assembly: GCF_052327205.1. NCBI lineage: Eukaryota > Metazoa > Chordata > Chondrichthyes > Squaliformes > Somniosidae > Somniosus > Somniosus microcephalus. Next base: position 9,882 of record NW_028225308.1, on the reverse strand, counting down.
AGAAGAAGTAGAAGAAGGAGAAGGAGAAGGTGAAGTCAGGAGGGTGAATCAGAAGAAGCAGAAGAAGGAGAAGGAGAAGGTGAAGTCTGGAGGGTGAATCAGAAGAATCAGAAGAAGGAGAAGGAGAAGATGAAGTCTGGAGGGTGAATCAGAAGAAGCAGAAGAAAGAGAAGGAGAAGGTGAAGTCTGGAGGTTGAAGCAGAAGAAACAGAAGAAGGAGAAGGAGTAGGTGAAGACTGGAGGGTGAATCAGAAGAAGTAGAAGAAGGAGAAGGAGAAGGTGAAGTCTGGAGGGTGAATCAGACGAAGTAGAAGAAGGAGAAGGAGAAGGTGAAGTCTGGAGGGTGAATCAGAAGAAGTAGAAGAAGGAGAAGGAGAAGGGGAAGTCTGGAGGGTGAATCAGAAGAAGCAGAAGAAGGAGAAGGAGAAGATGAAGTCTGGAGGGTGAATCAGAAGAAGTAGAAGAAGGAGAAGGAGAAGGTGAGGTCTGGAGGGTGAATCAGAAGAAGCAGAAGAAGGAGAAGGAGAAGGTGAAGTCTGGAGGGTGAATCAGAAGAAGCAGAAGAAGGAGAAGGAGAAGGTGAAGTCTGGAGGGTGAATCAGAAGAAGCAGAAGAAGGAGAAGGAAAAGGTGAAGTCAGGAGCGTGAATCAGAAGAAGCAGAAGAAGGAGAAGGAGAAGATGAAGTTAGGAGGGTGAATCAGAAGAAGCAGAAGAAGGAGAAGGAGCAGGTGAAGTCAGGGGGGTGAAGCAGAAGAAGTAGAAGAAGGAGAAGGAGAAGGTGAAGTCAGGATGGTGAAGCAGAAGAAGCAGAAGAAGGAGAAGGAGAAGGTGAAGTCTGGAGGGTGAAGCAGAAGAAGCAGAAGAAGGAGAAGGAGAGGGTGAAGTCTGGAGGGTGAATCAGAAGAAGTAGAAGAAGGAGAAGGAGAAGGTGAAGTCAGGAGAGTGAAGCAGAAGAAGCAGAAGAAGGAGAAGGAGAAGGTGAAGTCTGGAGGGCGAAGCAGAAGAAGCAGAAGAAGGAGAAGGAGAAGCTGAAGTCTGGAGGGTGAATCAGAAGAATCAGAAGAAGGAGAAGGAGAAGGTGAAGTCTGGAGGGTGAATCAGAAGAAGCAGAAGAAAGAGAAGGAGAAGGTGAATTCTGGAGGGTGAATCAGAAGAAGCAGAAGAAGGAGAAGTAGAAGGAGAAGTCAGGAGGGTGAATCAGAAGAAGCAGAAGAAGGAGAAGGAGCAGGTGATGTCAGGGGGATGAAGCAGAAGAAGTAGAAGAAGGAGAAGGAGAAGGTGAAGTCAGGACGGTGAAGCAGAAGAAGCAGAAGAAGGAGAAGGAGAAGGTGAAGTCTGGAGGATGAATCAGAAGAAGTAGAAGAAGGAGAAGGAGAAGGTCAAGTCTGGAGGGTGAATCAGAAGAAGTAGAATAAGGAGAAGGAGAAGGTGAAGTCTGGAGGGTGAAGCAGAAGGAGTAGAAGAAGGAGAAGGAGAAGGTGAAGTCAGGAGGGTGAATCAGAAGAAGTAGAAGAAGGAGAAGGAGAAGGTGAAGTCAGGAGGGTGAATCAGAAGAAGCAGAAGAAGGAGAAGGAGAAGGTGAAGTCTGGAGGGTGAATCAGAAGAATCAGAAGAAGGAGAAGGAGAAGGTGAAGTCTGGAGGGTGAATCAGAAGAAGCAGAAGAAAGAGAAGGAGAAGGTGAAGTCTGGAGGGTGAATCAGAAGAAGTAGAAGAAGGAGAAGGAGAAGGTGAAGTCTGGAGTGTGAATCAGAAGAAGCAGAAGAAGGAGAAGGAGAAGGTGAAGTCTAGAGGGTGAATCAGAAGAAGCAGAATAAGGAGAAGGAGAAGGTGAAGTCTGGAGGGTGAATCAGAAGAAGCAGAAGAAGGAGAAGGAGAAGGTGAAGTCTGGAGGGTGAATCAGAAGAAGCAGAAGAAGGAGAAGGAGAAGGAGAAGTCAGGAGGGTGAATCAGAAGAAGCAGAAGAAGGAGAAGGAGAAGGTGAAGTTAGGAGGGTGAATCAGAAGAAGCAGAAGAAGGAGAAGGAGCAGGTGATGTCAGGGGGATGAAGCAGAAGAAGTAGAAGAAGGAGAAGGAGAAGGTGAAGTCAGGACGGTGAAGCAGAAGAAGCAGAAGAAGGAGAAGGAGAAGGTGAAGTCTGGAGGATGAATCAGAAGAAGTAGAAGAAGGAGAAGGAGAAGGTCAAGTCTGGAGGGTGAATCAGAAGAAGTAGAATAAGGAGAAGGAGAAGGTGAAGTCTGGAGGGTGAAGCAGAAGAAGTAGAAGAAGGAGAAGGAGAAGGTGAAGTCAGGAGGGTGAATCAGAAGAAGTAGAAGAAGGAGAAGGAGAAGGTGAAGTCAGGAGGGTGAATCAGAAGAAGCAGAAGAAGGAGAAGGAGAAGGTGAAGTCTGGAGGGTGAATCAGAAGAATCAGAAGAAGGAGAAGGAGAAGGTGAAGTCTGGAGGGTGAATCAGAAGAAGCAGAAGAAAGAGAAGGAGAAGGTGAAGTCTGGAGGGTGAATCAGAAGAAGTAGAAGAAGGAGAAGGAGAAGGTGAAGTCTGGAGTGTGAATCAGAAGAAGCAGAAGAAGGAGAAGGAGAAGGTGAAGTCTAGAGGGTGAATCAGAAGAAGCAGAATAAGGAGAAGGAGAAGGTGAAGTCTGGAGGGTGAATCAGAAGAAGCAGAAGAAGGAGAAGGAGAAGGTGAAGTCTGGAGGGTGAATCAGAAGAAGTAGAAGAAGGAGAAGGAGAAGGTGAAGTCTGGAGGGTGAAGCAGAAGAAGTAGAAGAAGGAGAAGGAGAAGGTGAAGTCAGGAGGGTGAATCAGAAGAAGTAGAAGAAGGAGAAGGAGAAGGTGAAGTCAGGAGGGTGAATCAGAAGAAGCAGAAGAAGGAGAAGGAGAAGGTGAAGTCTGGAGGGTGAATCAGAAGAATCAGAAGAAGGAGAAGGAGAAGGTGAAGTCTGGAGGGTGAATCAGAAGAAGCAGAGGAAGGAGAAGGAGAAGGTCAAGTCTGGAGGGTGAATCAGAAGAAGTAGAATAAGGAGAAGGAGAAGGTGAAGTCTGGAGGGTGAAGCAGAAGAAGTAGAAGAAGGAGAAGGAGAAGGTGAAGTCAGGAGGGTGAATCAGAAGAAGTAGAAGAAGGAGAAGGAGAAGGTGAAGTCAGGAGGGTGAATCAGCAGAAGCAGAAGAAGGAGAAGGAGAAGGTGAAGTCTGGAGGGTGAATCAGAAGAATCAGAAGAAGGAGAAGGAGAAGGTGAAGTCTGGAGGGTGAATCAGAAGAAGCAGAAGAAAGAGAAGGAGAAGGTGAAGTCTGGAGGGTGAATCAGAAGAAGTAGAAGAAGGAGAAGGAGAAGGTGAAGTCTGGAGTGTGAATCAGAAGAAGCAGAAGAAGGAGAAGGAGAAGGTGAAGTCTAGAGGGTGAATCAGAAGAAGCAGAATAAGGAGAAGGAGAAGGTGAAGTCTGGAGGGTGAATCAGAAGAAGCAGAAGAAGGAGAAGGAGAAGGTGAAGTCTGGAGGGTGAATCAGAAGAAGTAGAAGAAGGAGAAGGAGAAGGTGAAGTCTGGAGGGTGAAGCAGAAGAAGTAGAAGAAGGAGAAGGAGAAGGTGAAGTCAGGAGGGTGAATCAGAAGAAGTAGAAGAAGGAGAAGGAGAAGGTGAAGTCAGGAGGGTGAATCAGAAGAAGCAGAAGAAGGAGAAGGAGAAGGTGAAGTCTGGAGGGTGAATCAGAAGAATCAGAAGAAGGAGAAGGAGAAGGTGAAGTCTGGAGGGTGAATCAGAAGAAGCAGAGGAAGGAGAAGGAGAAGGTGAAGTCTGGAGGGTGAATCAGAAGAAGCAGAATAAGGAGAAGGAGAAGATGAAGTCTGGAGGGTGAATCAGAAGAAGCAGAATAAGGAGAAGGAGAAGGTGAAGTCTGGAGGGTGAATCAGAAGAAGCAGAAGAAGGAGAAGGAGAAGATGAAGTCTGGAGGGTGAATCAGAAGAAGTAGAAGAAGGAGAAGGAGAAGGTGAAGTCTGGAGGGTGAATCAGAAGAAGTAGAAGAAGGAGAAGGAGAAGGTGAAGTCAGGAGGGTGAATCAGAAGAAGTAGAAGAAGAAGAAGGAGAAGGTGAAGTCAGGAGGGTGAATCAGAAGAAGCAGAAGAAGGAGAAGGAGAAGGTGAAGTCTGGAGGGTGAATCAGAAGAATCAGAAGAAGGAGAAGTAGAAGTTGAAGTCTGGAGTGTGAATCAGAAGAAGCAGAAGAAAGAGAAGGAGAAGGTGAAGTCTGGAGGGTGAAGCAGAAGAAACAGAAGAAGGAGAAGGAGAAGGTGAAGACTGGAGGGTGAATCAGAAGAAGTAGAAGAAGGAGAAGGAGAAGGTGAAGTCTGGAGGGTGAATCAGAAGAAGTAGAAGAAGGAGAAGGAGAAGGTGAAGTCTGGAGGGTGAATCAGAAGAAGCAGAAGAAGGAGAAGGAGAAGGAGAAGTCTGGAGGGTGAATCAGAAGAAGCAGAAGAAGAGAAGGAGAAGGTGAAGTCTGGAGGGTGAAGCAGAAGAAGTAGAAGAAGGAGAAGGAGAAGGTGAAGTCAGGAGGGTGAATCAGAAGAAGTAGAAGAAGGAGAAGGAGAAGGTGAAGTCAGGAGGGTGAATCAGAAGAAGCAGAAGAAGGAGAAGGAGAAGGTGAAGTCTGGAGGGTGAATCAGAAGAATCAGAAGAAGGAGAAGGAGAAGGTGAAGTCTGGAGGGTGAATCAGAAGAAGCCGAAGAAGGAGAAGGAGAAGGTGAAGTCTGGAGGGTGAATCAGAAGAAGCAGAAGAAGGAGAAGGAGAAGGAGAAGTCAGGAGGGTGAATCAGAAGAAGCAGAAGAAGGAGAAGGAGAAGGTGAAGTTAGGAGGGTGAATCAGAAGAAGCAGAAGAAGGAGAAGGAGCAGGTGATGTCAGCGGGATGAAGCAGAAGAAGTAGAAGAAGGAGAAGGAGAAGGTGAAGTCAGGACGGTGAAGCAGAAGAAGCAGAAGAAGGAGAAGGAGAATGTGAAGTCTGGAGGGTGAATCAGAATAAGTAGAAGAAGGAGAAGGAGAAGGTCAAGTCTGGAGGGTGAATCAGAAGAAGTAGAAGAAGGAGAAGGAGAAGGTGAAGTCTGGAGGGTGAAGCAGAAGAAGTAGAAGAAGGAGAAGGAGAAGGTAAAGTCAGGAGGGTGAATCAGAAGAAGTAGAAGAAGGAGAAGGAGAAGGTGAAGTCAGGAGGGTGAATCAGAAGAAGCAGAAGAAGGGGAAGGAGAAGGTGAAGTCTGGAGGGTGAATCAGAAGAAGTAGAAGAAGGAGAAGGAGAAGGTGTTGTCTGGAGGGTGAATCAGAAGAAGTAGACGAAGGACAAGGAGAAGGTGAAGTCTGGAGGGTGAATCAGAAGAAGCAGAAGAAGGAGAAGGAGAAGGTGAAGTCTGGAGGGTGAATCAGAAGAAGCAGAAGAAGGAGAAGGAGAAGGTGAAGTCTGGAGGGTGAATCAGAAGAAGCAGAAAAAGGAGAAGAAGAAGGTGAAGTCTGAAGGGTGAATCAGAAGAAGTAGAAGAAGGAGAAGGAGAAGGTGAAGTCTGGAGGGTGAAGCAGAAGAAGTAGAAGAAGGAGAAGGAGAAGGTGAAGTCAGGAGGGTGAATCAGAAGAAGTAGAAGAAGGAGAAGGAGAAGGTGAAGTCAGGAGGGTGAATCAGAAGAAGCAGAAGAAGGAGAAGGAGAAGGTGAAGTCTTGAGGGTGAATCAGAAGAATCAGAAGAAGGAGAAGGAGAAGGTGAAGTCTGGAGGGTGATTCAGAAGAAGCAGAAGAAAGAGAAGGAGAAGGTGAAGTCTGGAGGGTGAAGCAGAAGAAACAGAAGAAGGAGAAGGAGAAGGTGAAGACTGGAGGGTGAATCAGAAGAAGTAGAAGAAGGAGAAGGAGAAGGTGAAGTCTGGAGGGTGAATCAGAAGAAGTAGAAGAAGGAGAAGGAGAAGGTGATGTCTGGAGGCTGAATCAGAAGAAGCAGAAGAAGGAGAAGGAGAAGGTGAAGTCTGGAGGGTGAATCAGAAGAAGCAGAAGAAGGAGAAGGAGAAGATGAAGTCTGGAGGGTGAATCAGAAGAAGTAGAAGAAGGAGAAGGAGAAGGTGAGGTCTGGAGGGTGAATCAGAAGAAGCAGAAGAAGGAGAAGGAGAAGGTGAAGTCTGGAGGGTGAATCAGAAGAAGCAGAAGAAGGAGAAGGAGAAGGTGAAGTCTGGAGGGTGAATCAGAAGAAGCAGAAGAAGGAGAAGGAGAAGGTGAAGTCAGGAGGGTGAATCAGAAGAAGCAGAAAAAGGAGAAGGAGAAGGTGAAGTTAGGAGGGTGAATCAGAAGAAGGAGAAGGAGCAGGTGATGTCAGGGGGATGAAGCAGAAGAAGTAGAAGAAGGAGAAGGAGAAGGTGAAGTCTGGAGGGTGAATCAGAAGAAGCAGAAGAAGGAGAAGGAGAAGGTCAAGTCTGGAGGGTGAATCAGAAGAAGTAGAAAAAGGAGAAGGAGAAGGTGAAGTCTGGAGGGTGAAGCAGAAGAAGTAGAAGAAGGAGAAGGAGAAGGTGAAGTCAGGAGGGTGAATCAGAAGAAGTAGAAGAAGGAGAAGGAGAAGGTGAAGTCAGGAGGGTGAATCAGAAGAAGCAGAAGAAGGAGAAGAAGAAGGTGAAGTCTGGAGGGTGAATCAGAAGAATCAGAAGAAGGAGAAGGAGAAGGTGAAGTCTGGAGGGTGAATCAGAAGAAGCAGAAGAAAGAGAAGGAGAAGGTGAAGTCTGGAGGGTGAATCAGAAGAAGTAGAAGAAGGTGAAGGAGAAGGTGAAGTCTGGAGTGTGAATCAGAAGAAGCAGAAGAAGGACAAGGAGAAGGTGAAGTCTGGAGGGTGAATCAGAAGAAGCAGAATAAGGAGAAGGAGAAGGTGAAGTCTGGAGGGTGAATCAGAAGAAGAAGAAGAAGGAGAAGGAGAAGGTGAAGTCTGGAGGGTGAATCAGAAGAAGTAGAAGAAGGAGAAGGAGAAGGTGAAGTCTGGAGGGTGAAGCAGAAGAAGTAGAAGAAGGAGAAGGAGAAGGTGAAGTCAGGAGGGTGAATCAGAAGAAGTAGAAGAAGGAGAAGGAGAAGGTGAAGTCAGGAGGGTGAATCAGAAGAAGCAGAAGAAGGAGAAGGAGAAGGTGAAGTCTGGAGGGTCAATCAGAAGAATCAGAAGAAGGAGAAGGAGAAGGTGAAGTCTGGAGGGTGAATCAGAAGAAGCAGAGGAAGGAGAAGGAGAAGGTGAAGTCTGGAGGGTGAATCAGAAGAAGAAGAATAAGGAGAAGGAGAAGGTGAAGTCTGAAGGGTGAATCAGAAGAAGCAGAATAAGGAGAAGGAGAAGGTGAAGTCTGGAGGGTGAATCAGAAGAAGCAGAAGAAGGAGAAGGAGAAGATGAAGTCTGGAGGGTGAATCAGAAGAAGTAGAAGAAGGAGAAGGAGAAGGTGAAGTCTGGAGGGTGAAGCAGAAGAAGTAGAAGAAGGAGAAGGAGAAGGTGAAGTCAGGAGGGTGAATCAGAAGAAGCAGAAGAAGGAGAAGGAGAAGGTGAAGTCTGGAGGGTGAATCAGAAGAATCAGAAGAAGGAGAAGGAGAAGGTGAAGTCTGGAGGGTGATTCAGACGAAGCAGAAGAAAGAGAAGGAGAAGGTGAAGTCTGGAGGGTGAAGCAGAAGAAACAGAAGAAGGAGAAGGAGAAGTTGAAGACTGGAGGGTGAATCAGAAGAAGTAGAAGAAGGAGAAGGAGAAGGTGAAGTCTGGAGGGTGAATCAGAAGAAGTAGAAGAAGCAGAAGGAGAAGGTGAAGTCTGGAGGGTGAATCAGAAGAAGCAGAAGAAGGAGAAGGAGAAGGTGAAGTCTGGAGGGTGAATCAGAAGAAGCAGAAGAAGGAGAAGGAGAAGATGAAGTCTGGAGGGTGAATCAGAAGAAGTAGAAGAAGGAGAAGGAGAAGGTGAAGTCTGGAGGGTGAATCAGAAGTAGTAGAAGAAGGAGAAGGAGAAGGTGAAGTCTGGAGGGTGAATCAGAAGAAGCAGAAGAAGGAGAAGGAGAAGGTGAAGTCAGGAGGGTGAATCAGAAGAAGCAGAAGAAGGAGAAGGAGAAGGTGAAGTTAGGAGGGTGAATCAGAAGAAGCAGAAGAAGGAGAAGGAGCAGGTGATGTCAGGGGGATGAAGCAGAAGAAGTAGAAGAAGGAGAAGGAGAAGGTGAAGTCTGGAGGGTGAATCAGAAGAAGCAGAAGAAGGAGAAGGAGAAGGTCAAGTCTGGAGGGTGAATCAGAAGAAGTAGAAAAAGGAGAAGGAGAAGGTGAAGTCTGGAGGGTGAAGCAGAAGAAGTAGAAGAAGGAGAAGGAGAAGGTGAAGTCAGGAGGGTGAATCAGAAGAAGTAGAAGAAGGAGAAGGAGAAGGTGAAGTCAGGAGGGTGAATCAGAAGAAGCAGAAGAAGGAGAAGAAGAAGGTGAAGTCTGGAGGGTGAATCAGAAGAATCAGAAGAAGGAGAAGGAGAAGGTGAAGTCTGGAGGGTGAATCAGAAGAAGCAGAAGAAAGAGAAGGAGAAGGTGAAGTCTGGAGGGTGAATCAGAAGAAGTAGAAGAAGGTGAAGGAGAAGGTGAAGTCTGGAGTGTGAATCAGAAGAAGCAGAAGAAGGACAAGGAGAAGGTGAAGTCTGGAGGGTGAATCAGAAGAAGCAGAATAAGGAGAAGGAGAAGGTGAAGTCTGGAGGGTGAATCAGAAGAAGCAGAAGAAGGAGAAGGAGAAGGTGAAGTCTGGAGGGTGAATCAGAAGAAGTAGAAGAAGGAGAAGGAGAAGGTGTAGTCTGGAGGGTGAATCAGAAGAAGTAGACGAAGGAGAAGGAGAAGGTGAAGTCTGGAGGGTGAACCAGAAGAAGCAGAAGAAGGAGAAGGAGAAGGTGAAGTCTGGAGGGTGAATCAGAAGAAGTAGAAGAAGGAGAAGGAGAAGGTGAAGTCTGGAGGGTGAATCAGAAGAAGCAGAAGAAGGAGAAGGAGAAGGTGAAGTCTGGAGGGTGAATCAGAAGAAGCAGAAGAAGGAGAAGGAGAAGGTGAAGTCTGGAGGGTGAAACAGAAGAAGCAGAATAAGGAGAAGGAGAAGGTGAAGTCAGGAGGGTGAATCAGAAGAAGCAGAAGAAGGAGAAGGAGAAGGTGAAGTAAGGAGGGTGAATCAGAAGAAGCAGAAGAAGGAGAAGGAGAAGGTGAAGTCTGGAGTGTGAAGCAGAAGAAGCAAAAGAAGGAGAAGGAGAAGGTGAAGTCTGGAGGGTGAATCAGAAGAAGTAGAAGAAGGAGAAGGAGAAGGTGAAGTCTGGAGGGTGAAGCAGAAGAAGTAGAAGAAGGAGAAGAAGAAGGTGAAGTCAGGAGGATGAATCAGAAGAAGTAGAAGAAGGAGAAGGAGAAGGTGAAGTCAGGAGGGTGAATCAGTTGAAGCAGAAGAAGGAGAAGGAGAAGGTGAAGTCTGCAGGGTGAATCAGAAGAATCAGAAGAAGGAGAAGGAGAAGGTGAAGTCTGGAGGGTGAATCAGAAGAAGCAGAAGAAAGAGAAGGAGAAGGTGAAGTCTGGAGGGTGAATCAGAAGAAGCAGAAAAGGAGAAGGAGAAGGAGAAGTCAGGAGGGTGAATCAGAAGAAGCAGAAGAAGGAGAAGGAGAAGGTGAAGTTAGGAGGGTGAATCAGAAGAAGCAGAAGAAGGAGAAGGAGCAGGTGATGTCAGGGGGATGAAGCAGAAGAAGTAGAAGAAGGAGAAGGAGAAGGTGAAGTCAGGACGGTGAAGCAGAAGAAGCAGAAGAAGGAGAAGGGGAAGGTGAAGTCTGGAGGATGAATCAGAAGAAGTAGAAGAAGGAGAAGGAGAAGGTCAAGTCTGGAGGGTGAATCAGAAGAAGTAGAATAAGGAGAAGGAGAAGGTGAAGTCTGGAGG